>NC_134410.1:39811064-40451064 GCF_038048845.1 Mixophyes fleayi | reverse complement strand
GAAAGGTTGGTGTCTTATGTCTAGGTTTTATGTTTCTAAAATTAGGGGAACACCACTTCAAATTTTTGTATCCAGTCTTTCCAACTGATGGATCTACAATACATATGTCTTGTCCACAGCTGCCATGTGAAACTCTTTTGACTACTGTATAATACTTTCATGAGGTCCAGACAACAGCATTTATTTCTAAGGTACACAAATGCCCATAAAACCTTTCCATGTATACTTTTTCTGCATATACTGTGCAACTTTTTCTGTATCTACTGAAGTAACTGATTATTATTCCACCATTACTAGTAAAAATAAACTTGCCTACATCCGGAAGCATTTCATTATAACATGTAACCTGTTTCTCAGAATCCTATAGTTAATAGTCCTGCGCTATTTCACCCTGAATTTAATCCTTCAATTTACAAGTCAATAGCCTAAACTTTCAACTTGTCACATATTTCAATCAAAGCACTGCCTCATGGAATTTATAAATCACGCAAGTGAAAAAAGAGAGGCAATTGCGTATTGATGGACTACTCTTGACTTGATTAATCCCACTGCCTTAATCATTTCCAGTTCATATGCCAATCAATATTGTCATATTTACAGTCTGTGCTGCAGCTTTGTTTAGACGTCCTTACACATGAGGTATTGCATTTCATACATTACCTCTATCTCACGCATATTTCTATGTACATGAAAACTTAAAGTCAGCATGGTTATTGCTCCCTGCTTGGATTTAAAATGGAAAACCATAAAAGATCATTTAACTTATTGTTCCAACTGTGTGGTTTGTAAACCAAAGCTCCCAATTAAGTGTACTTTATTTGAGCAGATAATTGTTCCATTGCTAATATTAAATATTTATGTCGTTGAAAGATTTTTTTTTTATATAACTTGAAGTTGCTTACAGTAGTTTTAGAAAGAGGCTATGCTCATACACTAACTATTGATTTTCACTTGATAATTCATTGTGGCACTGTATAACTGCTATATAGCATTGCAAAACAAGATGATACTTTAAGCTCATTTTAAACCCTGAAATTCATTTAAAAAAATATTATCTCTAAGTATATTTTTCATGTATTCAATTATTTTATTAGTGATCGTTTTTACTATACTGATGAAGTTCAAAAACTACAGACAGCAATTTCCCTTGTTTTTGTAAGGTTATCCAGTAATCATTCTGTTCGATTCTAGTCACAATCCAAATCATTGTTTATGTAAAGCAGTTGAAGTGTTCTTCTCAGCAGACACTCATCTTTCAACTCAAATCACATATAATGTTACAAGTAAGAAATATAGAATATTTAGCTCATTTATTAAGGTAAATCAAAAACTAAACACATATAAATGTAAATAGAGTTCATCCTTTAAGTAGACCAAACTAGCCAACAACTATATATGGGTTTCAAGTCTACTATTTTAAATGCAAATGGTTAATCTTGATCAGGATAAGACTCTTATTACTCTGGTTATTGTCGATGTTGCAAAAAGGCTATATCAGTTGTCTGTATTTTTTTTAGAAAAGTATGACTGTCTGTGATAGTGGAAAGCTTTGTGTCATGCGCTGACTTATCAGGGTCTGATACGCAGACCTGGCTTCCTCCATCGGACTCCGCTCCACTGCTATCTACCGATGACCGCTGCCATCTTGGATTTTGTGTCTGCGCATGCCATTGGCTGATAAATTTTCACTCCTCCTCATCCTCCAGACTATTTAAGGCACCTGTTCTGACAATATAGTGTCAGATCTTCATGTCCAGTTAGCTTGCTATCTGCTGGATTGTTTGGCTCCTGTAATCCTGGCATCATCATCATCATCATCATCATCAGTTATTTATATAGCGCCAACATATTCCGTAGCGCTTTACAATTGGGGACAAACGTAATAAACTAATAAACAAACTGGGTAAAACAGACAAAGAGGTGAGAAGGCCCTGCTCGCAAGCTTACAATCTATGGGGCATCCAGTTATCCTGTATCCGTTCCTATTCAGTAGATCTTTTTATCTAGTGCTATATGCTTCTCAGCTAATATTGACATTCTGGTATCCTGTACCTGCTACACTTCAAATTATTCTTGTATCTTGACCTTCCTTTTCTGATCCTTCCATGTCTCTTAATGTCTTATTCTCCTGTCAGTCCCGCCCCGAAAACCGTGACCTGCATGGTGAAGCAGCAAGACAAAACCCCCTTTTGGGGTTTCTTTGTTGCCTTAGATTCCGTGCCTCTGTGGTGGGTGAAGCTAAATCAGGCAGACTGTAAGGAGGACCTTTGTTCCTGTTTTAATGTAGGATACTTTGTCTCTCCTCTGCCCTTCTATTCATTGTATTTGGTAGCCTGGGTATATACCACTCCACATTGGGCATCAATTAGCTTGATGGACTTATTTCTGTGCAACCATATTATTTGCCTATGCTGGTGCTTATGACCCTGTCTCCAGTTCACCAGTTGTCCTTCCTTGAACCAGTTTTGGTAGGTATTAACCACTGCATAGTGGGAACACCCCACAAGAACTGTCGTTTTGGAGATTATTATTTTATTATTATTATTAATTTTTATTTATAGGGCGCCACAAGGTGTCTGTAGCGCCGTACAGGGACAAACGAGTTACAGTGGTGAGACAGCACAGTACAGTAAACAGTAAGCACAGTAACTCAGTAAGCTCTATGCACAGCTAGAGAGGGTGGGGTAAAAGGGGGAGGGAGGATCCGCAAACAACGGAGCCCAAGAAGGAGGGCGTGGAAGACAGGGAGAGCCCCCCAGAGGGGACGGGGGGTAGAGGGTCCTCGAGGAGGAGGGCTAAGTAGCTGGAGAGCAGAGTTAGGAGTGGTGGAAACAGGAGGAGAGATGGCCCTGCTCAGAGGAGCGTACAATCTAAGGGGGGGGGTGGACAGACAGAGAGACACAGGGGAGAGAGGGAGAGTAGGGGGACGGAGGCAGAAGATAAGGTAGGAAGTTAAGTGAGAGACTGAAAGGCTTTAAGAAAAAGGTGAGCTTTTAATGCCCATTTGAAACTGGACAGATTGGGGGAAGTTCTGATGGAGGGAGGGAGCTTGTTCCAGTGGAGGGGGGCAGCGCGGGCGAAGTCTTGAATACGCACGTGGGAGGAGGTAATAAGGGGGGAAGAGAGGCGACGGTCAGAGGCAGAACGGAGAGGGCGGGATGGAGTGTGAATAGAGAGGAGGGTAGAGATGTAGGGCGCAGTGGAGTTGGCGAGGGCCTTGTATGTGAGTGTGAGGAGTTTAAAGAGGATTTTGAAGGGAAATGGGAGCCAGTGAAGGGCTAGGTAGAGGGGGGAGACAGAAGAGGAGCGGCGAGAAAGGAAAATAAGCCTAGCAGCAGTGTTAAGAACAGATCGAAGAGGAGCGAGATGAGAGTGGGGCAGGCCAGTGAGGAGGAGGTTGCAGTAGTCCAGGCGGGAGATGATCAGAGAGTGGATGAGACATTTGGTGGCGTCTTGGGAGAGGAAGGGCCGGATGCGAGCGATGTTACGCAGCTGGAAGCGGCAGGACTTAGCAAGAGAGAGGATGTGGGGGCCAAAGGAGAGAGAGGAGTCGAGGATGACACCAAGGCAGCAAAGTTGGGGGACAGGGGAGATAGAGGAGTTGTCGACAGTGATGGAGAGGTCAGAAGGGGATGAGGTATGAGGGGGAGGAAAAACTATAAGCTCAGTTTTGGCGAGGTTAAGTTTGAGGAAGTGGGAGGACATCCAGGAGGAGATGGCAGAGAGGCACGCGGACACCCTAGAGAGGAGGGAGGGAGAGAGATCAGGAGAGGAGAGGTATAGCTGGGTGTCGTCAGCGTAAAGGTGGTAGTTGAAGCCGAAGGAGCTGATGAGTTCACCCAGGGAGGACCCAGTCGTCAAGCCATCACAATTTGTCCCTTGTCAAAGTCCTTCATATCCATATGCTTGCCCATTTTTCCTGCATCCAATGCATCAACTTCAAGAACTGACTATTCACTTGCTGCCTGATATATACCAGCCCTTGACATTTGCCAGTGTAATCAGATAATCAATTTTTTACACTTAATTTGTCAGTGGTTTTAATGTTGTGGCTGATCGGTGTATAAACCAAAGGTGTGTAGGAATGCAATCACATTTTAGTAACCTTCTTCCTTCAAAATGTAGAGAAAACAACAAAGGGAAAATTGGAGACACTTATATGGCTTAAAAACCTTTTTTTAATTTTCTTAGTGATCAAAAATAGATTGCCGTTTCAGGCACTCAATAGCCCTTTATCAAGAGCTGGTCTGTGAGTGCCCCTGCTTATACTTTGTTTTAATTATGTATTGAGATCTGCTGTCTGTTGAGGCCTTTTAAGCATACTGAACTCTTTGGCAGGTTCTTGAAACCAGCTTGAGGTGATATGTAATTTGAACTAGAGATGAGCCCACCCGAACAGTGCGGATCCGACGGGATCCGAGCACTGATCGGGAACTTCCGGGCAACAAATGAAGCCAAACTGAGGCTATGACATCCAAGTCTCGCGTCGGATCTCGCGAGACTCGGATGTCATAAATTTACCGCTCGCGGCCGCCATCTTCATTCTGGCTGCGATCACTCGTGAGGGAGGTTGTAGTTAGGGAGCTCCTGTCCTGCTTTTCAGTTTAGTGTTGCTTTGTGCTTTGTCCAGTGCTCTGTTCTGCTGAGTCCAGTGGTGCTGTGTCCTGTGCTCTGTCCTGCTGAGTCCAGTAGTGCTGCCTGTGTCCTGTGCTCTGTTCTGCTAAGGGCATTGTTATTTCCAAATTATCCAAAAGTTCTAAAAAAAAAATTAAAAAATTTATAAAAAACTTATAAAAAAAATAATTTTAAAAAAATATAAAAAAATTATAAAAAAATTATCCAAAAATAATTGAAAAAAAAATATAAAAAAATTAGTTAAAAAATACTAGGTATTGCTATTTAAAAGTCAAACTACGTTCACTGTTGCTGCTGTACCAAAAAATACTAGGTACTGCTATTTAAAAGTCAAACTATGTTCACTGTTGCTGCTGTACCAAAAAATACTAGGTACTGCTATTTAAAAGTCAAATTACGTTTACTGTTGCTGCTGTACCCAAAAATAATAGGTACTGCTATTTAAAAGTCAAACTACGTTCACTGTTGCTGCTGTACCCAAAAATACTAGGTACTGCTATTTAAAAGTCAAACTACGTTCACTATTGCTGCTGTACCAAAAAAATACTAGGTACTGCTATTTAAAAGTCAAACTACGTTCACTGTTGCTGCTGTAACAAAAATACTAGGTACTGCTATTTAAAAGTCAAACTCTTTTTTTGGCATTATGTGCTCTTTGGGGCCTAGTTCTATCTCCATCAGAGATGTTCCTGCAGGCCATGTCACCGGCACAGCTATGTTGGTGTTAGACGTGCGTCCGTTGTCCGCCATCTGTGCAGTGGAATTTAGACTAGTTGAAGAAGGTATTGTGGCCCCGGTACCAAATTGGGTACCGGGGCCACTCCACTACGCAGTCCAGATAGCTGCATATCAGATATTAAACTACATTCAGTGTTGGGGCCAAATCCAAAAATAATTAAAATGCACTGTCATGATCGAAAACAAGAGGTATTGACGCGCTCGAACGCCACCCTCTATATGCTGCAGAGGATGGAGGAGCAGCCATATGTGCAGTGGAATTGAGACAAGTTGGAGGAGGTATTGTGGCCCCGGTACCAAATTGGGTACTGGGGCCACTCCACTACGCAGTCCAGAAAGCTACCTCGGTGCAACGTTTTGGACTAAAAACAATATTGTGAGGTGTTCAGAATAGACTGTTAATTAGTGATTGTTATTAAATGTTATGTTATTGAATGTTATTGAGGTTAATAATAGCGTAGGAGTGTAAAAAAACAAAAAAACTGGATTTTAGCGCTTTTTATGCTTTTTTAAAAATAAATCAGAACCCAAAACCCTAAATCAGAACCAAAACCTTTTGTCAGGTGTTTTGGCAAAACAAATCAGAACCCAAAACCTCAAGCTAATCAGAACCCAAAACCCAAAACACTAAAAGTGCCCGGTGCACACCCCTAATTTGAACATGGTGCATTATCCTTCTGCAAATTGCCATTATAAGATGGGTAGACTACTGCTTCAAAGGGATGCATATGGTCAGCAACAATACTCAGGTAGACTGTTTGCTAAGGTGCCTAATGTGTACCAAAAAACTTTCTATACACCACCACAAGTCGGCACCGTTGACACAAAGCATGATGGATCTATGGATTCATATTGTTTACACCAAATGCTGAAATTAACATCTGCATGTCACAGCATAAATTGAGATTATCAGATCAGACACGGCAGCACGGTGGCTAAGTGATAGCACTTCTGCCTCACAGCATTGGGGTCACTTCTGCCTCACAGCACTGGGGTCATGAGTTCAATTCCCGACCATGGCCTTATCTGTGAGGAGTTTGTATGTTCTCCCCGTGTTTGCGTGGGTTTCCTCCGGGTGCTCCGGTTTCCTCCCACACTCCAAAAACATACTGGTAGGTTAGTTCGCTGCTAACAAAATTTACCCTAGTCTGTGTGTCTGCATGTGTATATGTTAGGGAATTTAGACTGTAAGCTCCAATGGGGCAGGGACTGATGTGAATGAGTTCTCTGTACAGCGCTGCGGAATCAGTGGTGCTATATAAATAAATGGTGATGATGATGATGATGATGATGAGACACAGTTTTCTCCAGTCTTCAGCTCTATGGTTTCAGTGAGCTTGTGCCCAAAGTAGCCTCAGTTTCCTGTTCTTAGCTAACAGGAGTGCAACCTAATATGCTTCTTCTGCTGTAACCCATCCATTCCAAAGTTCGGCATAGAGATCCTCTTCTGAATACCACTTTTAAAATGTATTGTTATTTGTGTTACTGTAGTCTTCCTGTCAGCTTAAATCAGTCTGGCCATACTCTTCTGACCGCTCTCGTTAACAAGGCATTTTTGCCAACAAAACTGCCACTCTCTGGATGTATTTTGTTTATTGCACCAATCTCTGTAAACTCTAGAGACTGTTGTGAATGAAAATCCCAGAATTTTCAGCAGCTTCGAAGAAACTTATACCACAATTTCTGGTATCAAAAATCATTCCACAGTCAAAGTCACTTAGAACACATTTCTTCCCCATTCTTTACTATGGTGTTAATTCTCGACAACAACTGAACCTCTTTACCATGTCTGTATGCTTTTATATGCATTGAATTGCTGTCACATTATTGGCTGCTTAGATATTTGCATTAATGCAATTACCTAATAAAGAGGTCAGTGAATGTAGGAGTTGTGTATATCTATCTATCTATCTATCTATCTATCTATCTATCTATCTATCTATCTATCTATCTATCTATCTTTAAGAAGAAGATTCTTTGTTTGTTTGTTGGCAAATATCTTCCAGAGCTCTCAATGTAAAGCTGCCAAATGGTAAATTACCATTTCTGCTTCCTGTGATCACTGTCAGATGTTAGAGGTGTCGCCGGCTGGAACCCTCTACGGCTGTACAAACGGGCGCAGATAAGCTTATTTTAACTGATTTTATGTACGGGCATTGATTTTACTTAGAAGCTGTGCTTTTTATGCTGCTAATTAAATTTGTATTTGCCTTGAGATATCCGGTCCCTATTATTATGGTATCACACTATTGTGGCTATATTTAAGTCCATAGGTTTATCTGGATACTACTCTGCCTATATTGGAAAGATCCATCTTCTATCCAGGCTTGGTACAAGTTCCAGTACTTCTAATGAGAATTTATCCTATTGGCTTTAAGTCTACCAATATCTGGTACGGAAAATACCTATCTTTGGAGAGTTTTTATGCATTGTTTAATTTTTTGTAATGCACTATGTGGGCGCCCCCTGTCTTTTTGTAATCCATATATATATATATATATATATATATATATATATATATATATATATTGCTCTTGTTACCTCTTCACTCTCTATGTTCCTCTTCCACTGTGCCTTTCTGCAGAATCCTCCATTGGCCACCCTTTTCCCCTTGTATTTCATATGTGTTACTAATAAAATTATATAGATCTTTAAAAAAGTTACAGTCATCCACAGCACTTTTTATTCTAAAGACAATAAGCACCAATAGCTAATTATCTAATTACCAGGAATTTGGTTGCAGCCTGCTGCCTTAAACGAATGTGCCAGGTGTCCGAAAGCTATATCTGCTATATCTGTACCTATTGTACTGTATCACTAACAAGAGACTTTATGGATCTACAGCAAGGGGTCCTAGATAGCATTTGTATTGAAACTTATCCTTGGCTCAGTCCTGGAGATATGGGGTACCAATCAGATCACTGAAATTAACTATTTCCCTACCAGTATCCAGCATACACAACTGTGGTAATCAATTCATGCTTAATAGGTGCTGTTTGAGAACAATGTTGATCTTGAAGGGACAAGATTGAATGGGGGTTTTGGTTCCTATTGGTCTGATCAGGAGCATCATCACTGTGATTGTGGACTTTACACTACCAGAAATACCCTCTGGCCTAGTGTTGATGTGTGCCTGTAAAAAGGAGGGTGACATCAAGCTTTGTCATTTCCTTGCTTGTAGATAGAACACAAAGAAAGAATCTTCAGGTTGATTTGTTATAGTTTGGTTATGATTTCGTAATGTGCCTCTAAAACCTTTATCATAACAGTGCTATAGGCACTTGTCTAGGTGGGGTTCTGTACCACAAATAACAATGCTGGGTAAGGGTTAAGGTTGCATACCAGAGTTTTATAATGGTTTCTAGAGTTGCACTCGGTTAATTCCGAGAGCTCTTTTCTCTGGATAACATAGTAAAAGGGCCATCCGTAATCCTGATATTGTGACAACTACAAAGCTTCTCGTGTGCAAGGTAATACTACTCAGCATGAACATGTATGTGGTTATGCTATTCAGCTGCTCATGTATAAGTTTACGCTAATCAAAGCAGAACAAATTGAAACAGTGCTGAATTACAACTCGGAGAGTGCAATAAACATAATTTTTGCAATTTAGTTCACTACTGCAGAAAAAAACAAAATAAAAACTTAATTGGGAATAGTTGTAAAAAATGCAAATATTTATTTCAGCTTAGACATGCACAATAGCATACACATCCAATAAATAAAATTATTGGTAATAATTAGAATAAAAATAAAAATTATGGCAACATGCCAACAGATATATTCACAGATTAAATTGACTGGAGATATAGAAATATAACATCAATATGTACCTCTATAAGTTATAGCTTTCACTTTACACCATTGGATTAAAAATGCTTCTGTCTCCACAAAGAGAAATTTCTGTGCTTTCATTAGTTCCGTATAGCTGATAACAGTCGCTGGCCAAATTGATTTTGTTATCCAAAATCTCATATGACTGGTAATCACAATAATAGTACCACATGTAATCCACTATATTTTTTGTGCACAATAACCTTTTGATGTTTTAAGTGTAATTAAAAGGTCTGTCTGATCTGTATTTTTAAAATGAATAAATCCAAGGAG
Organism: Mixophyes fleayi; assembly: GCF_038048845.1. Taxonomy (NCBI): domain Eukaryota; kingdom Metazoa; phylum Chordata; class Amphibia; order Anura; family Limnodynastidae; genus Mixophyes; species Mixophyes fleayi. The sequence goes on along the minus strand of NC_134410.1, from coordinate 40,441,584 downwards.
ATTATATTTACTGTTTCAAAACTTGTGTTCCCTATCAAACAGGTTATCAACTGTGAATCTACCTATGTGGCATATATGTTGCAGTGCCCACGTGGATTGCAATATATAGGTAGGACCACTAGATCTCTCAAGTTGCACTTTAGGGAATACAAGCATAATATCCAGGTTTACAGACACATAGTATGCCCAGACATGTTTATAATGTATCATAATCAGAGTGATTTAGGTTTCCAAATTTATGGGACTGAGCAGACAGAAATGACAAAAAGAGGGGTGATAGAGATCAACATGTGAGTGAAGCAGAAACAGCTTGGACATTTAAAATGCAGACACTAGTCCCTGAGGGTTTGAATGATGTTGATTATTTGTTATAAAATATTGGGGGTATGAGATCTGATATGGGAGAGTTATTGTTTAAGGCTTTTGATATCTCTAATATATGGGACAAATTGGTGCAATATGTGTGTTATATAGATTATGATTTTGCTAATACATCCTTTTTTTTTATTAATTTGATGTGTGATTTTTAGTCTAAATTAATTAATCTGTTTACTTGAAAAATATTCATTCTATTGCATATATTTATATAGTACCTTTTTATTTACATAACCATAATGAATCAAATAAAAAAATATTTAGTATCTCATTTTAGGCATTTTAATGGTGTTCTTTATATTTCAGGCCTCATTTCTATTTACTGCTTTGTTGTATCCAAGTACTAATGTTGATGTCTTTTCTGTAATCTAAATATGTAACATTGTGCAGCATATTTGTATTCACTTATTTAGTATAATCATTTTTCAACAATTGTTCTTAATGTTCCAACCTCTAGTATTGTAGACTGTTTTTTTTATATAATTATGTGCATTGTAATGAGACTGCTACTCTATGGTGCTGTCATTTGTTGTATAGAGCGGCCAAGCTGTTTTCAAACTAATGTTCCAAAACCTTATTAAAAAAAAAAACAACCTGATTTTAATTTTATTAGCCATCTCACCTTTATTATACAAAGAAATGCTTGCTGTAGATTGGTGTGTTAATGAATTACACTGTGCAAACATCTACTCTTGTACTTTAATTTCCTTCAATTGACTATTCACACTTTAATTATTTTTTATTCCTCTGTTTGACTTTTAGCCTGCATAGAAATAGCCTATATTCAGAGCAATTATTGTGAATATCTATGACCTTAACCACCTAATGCCTAGTCCTAAATTTCAAACCCATTAAAGATAAGACATGAACATATATATTTCGGAACAAAGAATGTTTCTCTGATACAAAGGTTTAAAATTGTGGCTATTTTATAGCCCACATTTAACTTTTTCATGTAGGGACTAGTGTTTAAGTCCTGATTCCATTATTTTGCTTAATGCTTACTGTTATATTATACAGGAAATATTAAAATGTTTTTTATTGCTTTTATTAAAGCTTGAGGTGCTATACTTTCAATCACCCAGTGCAGTGCAGTGATTGTGCTGGGGGCTTGGAAGTTTGGACCCTTCCTTAAAGGGACAGGACCCTGTTCCTCCTCATTCCTCATTAGCCAAAAGGCCCCAGAGAGGGACATGGGTCTTCAGGTACCACTTTGCCGAAGCTAAGCTGGGCACCTTCCGACCAGCAGAGTCAAAAGTCTCCTTAGGAGACAAAGGTCTTTGGGCTCACTTCTGCGACAAGGTTCGGGCAGACCCCTTTCTCCCCTGGGTAGGTTGAAGCTTTCACCAGGGGAACTGACTCTTCAGCTCCCCCCGTAAGTAGGTAGCCTCCAAAAGCTTGGGGAGAGAGCCATCTATAAGGGTCTATGCCAGAACCCCATAAAACAAGATGTGCTACACACAAGCAATGAAAAAATATGACCTATTAATATGTTACAATATGTGAATTGTGAATTTTAAACACTTTTGTCACTTATCAGTATTTAGTATTACCAAACACATTGAAAGGAACAGTCAATAGTATCACAATTCTACATTTTTTTTAGCTATACAGTTGTTATTTTTACAAAAAGTAGTCACTTTGTTTAATGCACATACCTTCATCATCATCATCACCATTTATTTATATAGTACCACTAATTCCGCAGTGCTGTACAGAGAAATCATTCACGTCAGTCCCTGACCCATTGGAGCTTACAATCTAAATCTCCTAACATACACTCACACAGACCTAGAGAGACTAAGGGCAATTTAATAGCAGCCAATTAACCTATCAGTATTTTTTTGGGAGTGTGGGAAGAAACCGACACCCGGAGGAAACCCACGCAAACACGGGGAGAACATACAAACTCCACACAGATAAGGCCATGGTCGGGAATTGAACTCATGACCAAAAGGCAGAAGTGCTAACCACTATGCCACCGTGCTTATTTTATATAAAATGCATCATAATGAGACTGGTGCCATGTCAATACAGGCAATCAGCTTAGGAGCATTATTTTAGGTAAATAAGTATACTCATGGCTATTGTTACCAAAATTAGTAATATTTAATAGCATTATTAGTAAGAGCCCGCACTCTTGAATGATAGATACCTTACTTCAAAAACCAATATAGAAAAAACAATGAAGAATGTCACAGAGAGTTTGAGAGCAATTTGGGGCATTAAGGGTCATTTACAAACCACAAACTATATCCATGCGTAGAACATTTATTTTCTACATATTTAAGTTAAGCCTCCATTATATCTTAAATTTATCATGAGAGTAAAGGGACATAAGAACTGTATTTATGTGTCACAATCGTACATTTAGATGTATTTATTACATTGACAGAAATGTGTCTAGAAATTAGCCCCTTCTTATGAAGTGCCCGTGATGGCACAAAAGGCATCATATTGACAATATAGGCTGACACCTAATTTCCATCATGTCCAAGGTTGTTTAAAAGAAATATATTTGTAAGGAGATGCTTTACAGCTGAGCAGAAATCTGGAAACACCCTCTTAAACGTGCCACTTTCACCCCTTAAATCTCATTGAAATATCTTGCCTGGCCAAACGGCACAAGTGGTCACAAAACGATGCATGCAATGTGCGCATAACATTTAGTAAGTTATTAACGTCCATGAACCACCAAGCTAATCCTATCAGTACAATTTTATAGAGATCTTTCACATACAACCTCCATGTGCTTTTTTTTTAAAAAAAAAAAAAAGCATGGTGTTTTCATGTAACAATGGGTGGAAGGCATTTCACATCTTCATTTGCTCTAGGCATTTTCATAAATAAGCTTTTATGTCAATATTGGCATCACTTTACATTTTTTAACGTGTCAGTTTGTGGCTAACATGGTTATCCATTCTGAGTAAATTGCTGAAGTGCTGAACCATTCTCACCTGCAGAATTCGAGGAAGCAATTAAGAAATTCCATCTGGGAAAAGTTCTGGTCCAGATTGGCTTACGATATCACACTATAAAACTTTTAAAGGGAAGCTGGCTCCTATTATGCTTCAGGCTTTTAATGCTATTTCTGCTCAAAACATTTTTACAGTCACTTGAAGCCCACATCATAGAAATACACAAAGAAGGGAAAGTCCCATCCCAGTGCCCTACAGGCTCTTTCTCTTAATCAATGTAGATGTAAAACTATATACAAAGCTTAAAGCAATTAGATGTAAGCTCACACTAACTAAATTAGTGCATCCTAATCAAGTGGTATTTATACCATGATGAGACGCACAAGACAACACAACCAGGATAATTGACTTGATGCACTTTGCCTCATGCTCTAACACCTTGTAAATACTGCTGTAAACAGATGCCGAAAAGGCCTTTGACAGAATAAACTGGTATTTTATGTTGGGCATGCTGGGACACTTGGGAAACTGGAGTGAAGTAGATTCAGAGGAAATTTAAGGAAAAATTACATCACATAAAGGGTAATGGTAAGTTGAATAGCCTCTGAGAAAGCAATTAAAGGGTTACTGACTTAATAGTGTGTAAAAGTCGTGGAATGTCCTTTCTGTTATATTCCTTCAAATTCTATGTTTCTATGTTTAAAAGGAGAGATAATCGTATTCTCTCGCCAACACATCCACAATAACACCTTCCCTAGACTAACTTTTTTTGGGCAGTAATTCCTGATTTCTCACTTATACCTTTTCTTTCCCCCCATTCTACCCCCTTCCCCATGTCTACTCTTTCCACAGTTTGTATTATGATTTAATTATACTAGTATATGTGTTTTTCTATATCGAAAATTTTTGTGCAGCATTTGAACTGTTTTGTTTTGTTCTTATTGTGATTTGCAGCAGATTGTATTGTATGTATTTTTATCTTGTAAACTTGCTTTTCCAGTTGCAATAAAAGCTGAAAAAATAAAAGAGAGCGCGGAACATGAACATAGTTCCAACCATATTCAAATCCAAGCCTAAATTAGTCCAGGTTTTGATTCATTGTAACCTCACACTAATACCTCGTTATACACTTGGACTAATTTAGGATATTAGGGATGTGAGATAGTAACTTACAGGTCTATCCTTATCCTATAGAGTGATTTCATATTGTACAATCCAGTGCTTAATAAAATCAGTAATTTCCTGCACTGTTCAGTTTACCGGCGGTTAGACCTCAGAGTCTCACCCACAGGGAGATTTCTCTGAGCTACTATTTGATTTGCATGGACGCCGTTACTACTGAATGAGTGATTCTCAATGCAATTTCTTTTACACTGCTTATACGCGTTCAACATCAGGGACCCGATATAACAATTAACAATTTTTATTTTAGAGAATCGATGGCAATTTTAATAATTCAGCGCAGAATAATACTGATGACGGTACATTTGAATCAGTGATTCTCCGTACAGTCCTCATTGCAGGCTGATAGATCGCTAACTCTAAACTACTTTTTGAGACAAGAAATTATCCAGATGGACGCCACTGTTACTGAATGAATGACTCCTATGTAATTTCTTCCACATTGTTAGCAGCTAGATCAAAGACATTTAGTACAGGAAGTCTTCCCTGAGCTATTACAGACTCGTATGGACACCACTATTATAGATTTGGTGGATCTCCTAATAGATCCTAATATGTTGTTGGCATCTAGGACTGATGTATTGATATGTCACCTATAAATTATAAATATATATATATATATACAGCGTAGGTTATTTCAAGTTACATTATCAGTTATCTGTAGTGATTGCTCTAATTTTGGAAAATAGCTCTGCATAATTGGTGTTCTATAATTCAGTTTGACTTTAGTCTTACAGTCTTATCGATATTTTGTTAAACATATTGTAAATTTCATCCATACATGGCTTCTAATCTAAATCCATTCAGAGATCTTCCTCAACACAAGCAGTATGCTTATCTGTTATGCAACATCAGGGCCTAGAGATTTTTCGAGCCACGGTAATGAGCCGCTGTACTTTGGATTTATGAGTCTAATGGGTATATTTAAGAAAGCACGGTAGTTCCCTATCGTGCACTTACCGTGTAAATTAGGCCATGATGTGCTCTCAGCAAATTTATTAAAGGTGCATCGCAGCAGATATCATGGATATCTGCTGCTTTGCACTCCTGATCGTTTTTGCGAGCAGTCACCATTCAACAGAATGGTGACTAAACCTGGCCGCAATCTAACAAGTCCCGAAAAAATCTTTTTTTCGGGAACTTGCTGTGTTAATTTACGCCAGCTGAAGCTGGCGTACATCATAGGAAATGCTGCTAAAACTTCTGTTCTTCAATATGTCCAGCTCTGCTCCGGAGAGCAGAGCTGGACAGCGCATGCGCAGGGAGTGATCTTGTGATCCCTCCCTGTCACAGCCTCAAGCTCTCCGGTCCGGCACATGCGCAGTTGCATGAAGAAGAGAAAATACACCGAAGAGGAGGAGATCCAGGGCCAGCGCGACCGAAGAAGCAGTGGTGAGTATGGTTTTTTTAACACAGAAACAGCAGTTTTTCGGAACTGCTGTTTCTGTGATCAATTTTTTCATAAATTTGAGAAATACATCAATCCTTATCCATGCGATAAGGATTGATAAGTATTTCTCACTTTCCCCGATAAATGATAAATGTGCCCTAAAGTCATTAGTTTAATCGACAACTCTTTCTCCACATGCCGTTTCACTTACAATACAGTCTCCTGTTATATTAATTCATGGGGCTAGGTTATGAACCCCTTAATTGGCACGACTCTCAAGTGCTTTTGACTATTAGTTATCCACGCACTTACTTATCAGTCGGTTTATGCAATTAGGCTTGTGGAATCTCTAGTCTATTTTTAATAATTTTTAGTCCCTCCATTCATCTTTGTCCAAGTAATAGGAGCTTTGGCAGTCCAGCCATAGTGGTACCCTATATTGTGTGTCTTCAGTGAGACGATATTATATCATATATAGAGGGACATTTCCCCAGATTAATAGATGTGTCTCCTTAATAGATTTCAAAAATTTACTGCTTGTGTACCAGTTTTTGCTCTTCTCCATGGGGCACATAGATATTTCAATTTTTGATTAGTGTGATCATTTATTTGACAAACATCCATTTTTTATTTTTTCATATATTTAACTAATTTTGTGACCAGGAGTATTTATTATCTTGCTAATCAATAATATATATAATAATTCGCCAACTAGAGTGCACAATATTTCTTATCTTTTTTTCAAGGGAAGCCCTTCCTTTCAAGTTTTCCTCTAATTAATTATTAGAATGTTGCACCCCCTCCAGAATGTGCTGCATATTATTTGCACATCTATTTGAAGGATGGTCTGGCTACATCTAGTGCAGAGCTAAACCCCCTTTTTTTCTCCGTTATTTTTTAGCATAAGTTTCTGATTTTCACAAAAGCTTTCCATAAACTCGCCTCAAATGGCGTAACATGGATGAGGAACCTAGATGGTTAAGGTCCCTACCTCTAGTGACTGTGGCTTTACAATAATACAAATGGCTAGACAAGTGTTGTCAGGATTTGTGTAAAAATAATTCCACACATAAGAGGTGGATTTTTTGGTCTTATGCCCAGACATGACAATGGCCTTCTTCTTATCACTGGCAAGAACTGCTGCAGTCTTTGTTTGAAAATGTATGAAAATAATATTGTGACCTGTGAGGTGGTCAAAATTGACTGCAAAAGACTTGAACTTAGTGTTATTGAGGTTAATAATAATGTAGGGGTACAAAAAAGCAAAATTATTTAATTTTAGAGAAAAAAATAGTGATTTTAGAAATAATAGGGATCCAAAACCAAAACCAAAACACGCAAGAGCCGTTTTGCCAAAACCAAAACTAAAACATAAAGTTAATCCAAATTTAAAACCAAAAATCAGAACACGGGGGTCAGTGAACATCTCTAGTTTCTACAAAGGGGAAGTTACTGTGCAATGGAAATGTGGGGATACCTGTGTCATTGCTTTGACGGCTCCAATCTTAATTTTGCACCAGTGCACTGATTTTTTTATCTATACATCCGGCATTACAGAGAGATAGACAATATATATTCATAACTGTACTCCCAACAAATATGAAAATGCGTAAAAAATAAAATGATATATATATATTTTTTAATGTTTTCTAATAGATGACTACTTCGCCTTAAACACACAGAAAAATAAATACATTCAATTGGAATTTCAGTCATACGTGCCTTTCAAAAACACTTGGCTTTGTTTTTATTTGAGTCTCAAAATGTAATGTAGCATTGTTTTCTGATTTACAGCTGATATATTCAGATTTTTCTTTACAACAGCCTCGTCTCATAGATCGCCATGGAAACACAAACTAGACAATACAAGCAAGGCTTTTTTAAAGTAGGAAATATTATAGCAAGTTTGCAGCTGTATCTGAATGGAATCTAACCTATATGTACATCTTTAAAGCACACAATTCAATTTGAAATATGTTCTCTTTAAATCATGGAGAAAATAATTCACTTAGTACATATTAAGAACTATACTATATTTTATTTTTATCATTACTGTACTGTTGGCAATTTTTTTGGGGGGAGGGGATTAATGGATGTATAGATGTAAACGACAAATAAATATCCCTTTCCGTGTTGTTGTTGAAAATGCCTACAGTACAGTAATGATAAAAATAAAATATAGTATCATTCTTAATATGTATTAAACCATATTATGATTTTATAGTATATATTTTTATGAGGAATGCAAACTAAATAATTTAACTGCTTCATATGTGTATTTTGATGCCAGTTACTGCAACTCATTTTATTGGGAGATTGTTTGAGCAATTCTTTACTTTCTCTTGTTCAAAATGAAAACATTTTCACTTACTTAGAACAGCTTTATCCAATCTTTATCCAATCATGGAGATTGAATGTCTCTACTCTGTTGTCGTAATAACTTTGCTGTGATCCTTCCTTTTTTTAAGTGTATTTGTGAAAATGTATGATTAAAGGAATGATGCACTCATCTATAAGAATAGTAGAAGTCATCTACAAATTACCCTGGCCACAGACCAAGTGCTTTTACAGGTCATGAAGATCTGAGTTGACATCTAATATTCTTTTATTATTCAAGTAAGAGGTACATGATTCAATTTTTGTAGTGTATTTTGCCTTCACAGGGGTCATTTACAAAAAACACTTGGTGCACAGTGCGAAATGTCTTGTTTTTCATCCATGCACCTAAATGATCTGCCCAGTGCATATCAATCTGAACACCTACTTTCTGCTTTAGGGAGACATCTTTGCAAATTAAAAGAGTACCTATGTGTGTGGAGAGGAAAGGTGTAAACATCACATCCAACTACCTTTCACTTCAGAATCACCCTTTACACTATATTTTCTCCTTAAATACTGCAATCCATACATATATGGCAAAATCATGAGAGTGAGGGGACATTGGGACTGCCTTTACTACATGTGACATTAGGAATAATGTACATTCATCTTTAAATAATAAAGTATATTGGAAGACACCAAGTAGCTCACAGTCCTTTTAAATGAACTTGGCTTGTGGTTTTGTATGGTTGGGAAACTTCATTGACTTCTAATGACCTTACATTTTGCAAGACCATATATACTTCACAGGAGTGACAATCCTACTCTCCAATTATGAGTTATAACATCACTATTTGCCATATACAATATAATGACATATTTTACAGTTGTTACATATATTCTTGTCACATGTGTGTTATTTGTATGTTTTGAGAGTAGTGAGCAAAGCTATTCACCTCATTTCACTTTGGACCATGAAATTCCACATATGGAATTTGGCCTTCAATATTCCCACTCCTATGCCAATCACACCACACAGCAGAATTTACTGACAATCCCTTTCCCAGCTCTATTCATTGACTATAAATTCCCAAAAATACAAACTTACAAGTATAGTAAGGTGAAACAAAAGCAGATCTCGAAGACTACATTGCTGTGTATTGCACCTTTGCAAAGCTCTGCAAAATTCAATTTATGCAAACTTTTACAGCAGCTTCACTCATCCCTTATTTTTACTGTTCAGTGGTTATACGGTCAGTCTTTTAGGGAAGGTAAAGTATAGCATTACAATCAGTGACAGAACTAATGCTCAGAGAAGAGTGGTTTGTTTTGTCACTATGATGTCCAATTGGGGCTTTACTGCACGTGTGCCAACCCTCATCCATACTCAAAAAAGTGGAGCAGAAGCCACTAATAAACTCTGCTGTTATTCATGAACTCTCGTTTGGATTTACCTTTGAGTTTGGGACAAGAACATGGACATTGATTGACTGATTTACTGCAGGATATTAAGAATTATTTCCCTAAGGAGACAATCTTTCTTGTTCAATACATATATTTCAAACAGACTTCTTTACTAGCAGTACATACCATTGACTCTTTTTACTGCCTATCATGATGGATTATCGGACTTTTTGAACCAATCATGATTGGTACAAGACTATTGATATTACCATTATGCTTATAAGCAGTTTAATACAGAGGCTTCTGTATAGAGACATATAAAGTGTTTTTTTTTTCTGCTGTGAGGTTTTCTATCTTCACCAGCTCTGTACCATTAGCCCGGTTCTGGCCCGGACATACACTGATTTTAGCTATATGCTGATGTATGTGTTTAATAAACTATGATCACAATCTTATCTATATTGTGTTTGAGTATAGAGGTACCCTAATCCTCGCTATCCACACACCCCTTATTCCACTTCCCTCGACATGAAAGAAAATTTTATTTTATTTTAAAAAATGTTTGCCATAATTTGCGATTCATATCTCATACTTTAGTCATTTGCATGTGTACATTCATCAAGCGCCAATTAGTTTTTTGTGTCATTGTTTTCCTTTTGAAGGTATAGGGTAGTGATGGGCAAACTTTTTCAGGAGCGGGGCAAATAAAAAAGAAAAACTTTAGGCGGGCCAATATAATTTATTAAAAAACTCAAATATCGAAATATATTATACAAATGTTTTGAATGGGATGGGAGGGTGTTATATAGCAGTGTTACCTCTATAAGTGCAGCGATCGTACAGACACAGCACTTATTTCAGCAGGTTGTTGCAGATCCGTCTTTCTGGTGAGCCACTAACTGACAACACAGCAGCCAATCGAAATCCGCTTTACTATATGGCCCAGCCCATCTCTTCTCACATGACTTTCAGCCATTAGAGGGCGGGCAGGTGTTTGAGTGATTGACATACGAAGTGTCTTTTTAGGAAAGAGGATGAAGTGTAATGGAGGAAATAGCTGGGAAGGCATAAAAATGAAGGTTCTGACACACAGGGTCAGCCCTAATAATTTTATGCATATTTTAATGAAATTGTTTAAAATATTGGCGGGCCGGATAGAACTAAGTGAACCGGATCTGGCCCGCGGGCCGTAGTTTGCTCATCACTGGTGTAGGGGGTCACATTTACCCTTCTCCTTTAAACATCTATTTCCTACACTACATAACAAGGGAGCACAGTCAACCACACCTTTATATCAACTGGAGGATGAACTACTTTTGTTTCCCCTTCTGCCCAAATTTTACTATCGGGACATGTAATTTTTTGTTCTTCCCCTCTGATTACATCCATCTATCTATCTATCTATCTATCTATCTATCTGTTGGTACTTTATAAATAATACAAATTGTTCAGGACTATTGTGGCAAGTCTGTGCTGCAACTGGCAAATACAAGAAAAAGCAATAATGATTCAATAATACATCAAATGCTTTGTAACATAGCACTGCTTCAAATACTCTGCCAGATTCTGATCTAAATACCATATGTTCAGCAGAGCAGAGCACAAATCAAATTTATATTTTTCTCCTGGACAGCAAGCACATTAGGAGTGAAAGCGGCTCTGACCCCACTTCAGTGATATAATATGTGTGAATTAAAGATCTTTATGTGCAGTCAACCACCCAGTTAGAGAAAAGTGGCAGTTTGGGGTTCACAGTGACCTGAGATGATGAACATCTTTTCATAAAAAAATGTTTACATAGTACAGCACTAAAAGAAAATGAAGATCAGAATATATTTCCACCATAGAAGCATAGTTTATTAAGAGCAACAACCATCAAATATTATATGTAATAGTCTTCACTTGCTATTCTACTGCCAAGGTACTATATTTTTATTTACCAACATTCGATTGCTAGCATACAAATGAATGCAATTATACTATGCTACTCCTTGCAAAATGTTTATTTTTTCATTGTTATTGGTGATACCCACAAAGAAATGGTTAGAAAGAAAACAGTTATACTGGGTGCATATAGCACATATGAAAGGAGCATTAAGTTTATTTCTACGATTTTAATGTCTGTGTCCATTTATTTACTTTGGACAAGCCACACCCTCCCCTTGGGTTTTTACTATATATTGCTCTGTAAGTTACACTAATATTATGATTAAAGAAAATGGTATAAAATAAATGTAACATATACTAAGGATATTGTGTCTTATTTAGAGTAAGGCATTAATGAAATTGCAGGCTGTAAATTTGTACCTGTTGGAATGCAAGAGGTGCAAATGCAATTTTTCTTTGCATGTATGGAACATTCTTGCTTTGCTTGTAGTACACAAATACTGGTCAGCTCATTTACACACTGCAATTTAAAGTTGGCTAGGAACCCCACCCCACCTCAGAATCTTTCTGTATACTTTGCTACCACTGCAGTGCAACATGGTTGTACCAAGGTGAAAAAATGTACTTTATAACTTAATTTAATTAAGTTATAAAGTACATCTTTCTTTCTCTCCCAAAAGTTTTGAGAGTGACACAAGTATTGGTTTTCATAAAGTTTGCTGCTTCAGTGTTTTTACACCTTATTGTTAGATATTGGTATGGTATACTGAAGTAAAATTATAAGCATTTCATAAGTGTCAAAAAGTTTTATTGACAATTACATTAAGTTTATGAAACAAGTTAATATTTGCAGTGTTGACCCTTCTTTTTGAAGACCTCTGAAATTGGCCCTGGCATGCTATCAATCAACTTCTGGGCCACATAATGACTGATGGCCACCCATTCATGCATAATCAATGCTTGGAGTTTGTCAGAATTTTTGAGTTTTTGTTTGTCCAACCGCCTGTTGAGGATTGACCACACGTTTTCAATGGGATTAAGGCCTGGGAAGTTTCCTGGCCATGGACTCAAAATTTCGATGCTTTGATCCCCAAGCCACTTAGTTATCACTTTTGCCTTATGGCAAGATGCTCATAATGTCTACAAATGGTTCTTGGATGGTTGGGAGAAGTTGCTCTTGGAGGATGTTTTGGTACCATTCTTTATTCATAGCTGTGTTCTTAGGCAAAATTGTGAGTGAGCCCACTCCCTTGGCTGAGAAGCAACTCCACATATGAATGGTCTCAGGATGCTTTACTGTTGGCATTAAACAGGACTGATTGTAGCGCTCATCTTTTCTTCTCTACTTCTCTAGACAAGTATTTTTCCAGATGCCCCAAACAATCTGAAAGGGGATTCATCAGAGAAAATGACTTTCCCCATTTCAGCTGTCTAATCCCTGTACATTTTTCAGAATATCAGTCTGTCCCTGATGTTTCTCCTGAAGAGAAGTGGCTTCTTTGCTGGCTTTCTTGACACCAAGCCATCCTCCAAAAGTCTTTGCCTCACTGTGCATGCAGATGCACTCACACCTGCTTGCTGAGCAAGCTCTGCACTGGTGGTCCCCCCGATCCCACAGCTGAATCAACTTTAGGAGACTGCCCTGGTGCTTGCTGGATGTTCTTGGGCACCCTAAACTCTACTTCACAGCTATTGTACCTCTCTTCTTGAAGTTCTTGATGATTCGATAAATGGTTGATTTAGGTGCAATCCTACTAGTAGCAATATCCTTGCCTGTGAAGTCCTTTTTGTGCAAAGCAATGATGACTGTACATGTTTCCTTGCAGGTAACCTTGTTTACCAGAGGAAGAACAATGATTTTAAGCACCACCCTCCTTTTAAAGCTTCCAGTCTGTTATTCTAACTCAATCAGCATGACAAAGTGATCTCCAGCCTTGTCCTTATCAACACTCTTACCTGTGTTAACGAGAGAATCACTGACCTGAAGTCAGCTGGTCCTTTTGTGGCAGGGCTGAAATGCAGTGAAAATGTTGCTTTTGGGATAAAGTACATTGTCATGGCAAAGAGGGACTTTGGGAAAAATAATATTTGTTTCATTCTCAAAACTTTTGGCCATGACTGTAGTGAGTGTGACTCTACTCATAAGTTCTAAAACTAGATTTTGTTTGGGTAAAAATGTATTCTAATAAACCTTAAAGGGTGAAAACTGTGCATTAAAGGCTTTTCAGATGAAGGCAGACCCGTTTAACTTGTAAATTGTCCATATTTTAACATGTCCTCTGAGGTGGCATATATACCAAGGTCGATAAAAGATTAAAACATGTAAATGTGAGACATGGGAAAATAACACACCCTATGTCCACTTATCTTATTACTTAAGACTACAACTTTATTAGCAGTAAAAGTATCAACTGTATTTATATATATAAATATATATATATATATATATATATATATATATATATATATATGGTACAAATGTTATATTAGACAGTATTTAAAGTAACATTTTGATTATTGCAAGCATGCAAAAAGTTATGTATATTGTCTGCATATGTGTACATGAAAATGGAGGTGTGCGCAGTGTATGCATCCGGTGCTCAAATAGGAACATTTACACAAAATAAAATATTCTGTAGAAAAGACAAAACTTGATATGTATTGATTTATTAATTTACACATAGGAGTTCATGTTAAGTTGAACGCAAATTGTGTTTTTTGGTGTATAACATGATTTTTAACTTTTGTGCAAGTATACAAAGCACTAGTTCCGAAACTAGTGGTTTGAGTGCATGCTCAGTTGTAAAAAGGCTTATTATATGCCAAGAACGCAATTTACATTAAACTTAACATGAGATCCATAGGAGACATTGTTTCCATTTTAGTTGTTAAGATAAAATTAGCAAAGCAAATTTGTAAAATATGGATGGTATTTCTTCATAGAGATTTGGATATTTACATGAATACACATAAAGGGGTCTATTTAAGACCCACTACACACTTTTGGTGACGAGAGATGTAATAATGGAGTAATTTTTCCAAAATTCTGAAGAAGCTTTCCCTGCAATTGGTAAAATGTAATTTTTACAGCGGCGTAAGAGTGTATATCCAGTGTTCTGGACCTGGCTGTGTATGCTTACTTGATTTTAGCAAGTGCCAGTTTGTGCCATTTCAGTAAGCTGTGCTCTTTCTAAATCTTAAAAGTGGGCAGTCCTACATGGTTCATACATTTTGCTAAGTTTATTACATTTTGTCACTGTTGTTCAGCAGATCAAAACAATGAAGATAAAAGAATGACTTAAAAAAACACTTAACTTATGACAGCTTATCCGATCTGAGTTTTCCTCCACCCTGTGCAATAAGGTGTAGAAAAAGTAAAACAATTGAAAACACAGTCTTTTCTCCCCCAGAACTGACCAGACAGGATGGAGGCAAACACAGATCTATCAAGCTGTCAAACACTGGGCGTTTTACTAAATCACCCTCTAATTAGAGAAAAGATCTACAGTTAGAATCAAATCAATTTTATTCAATTATCAGTTAAGTAATGTTTTTTTTTAATGAATGGACATCTTCAGATGAAAGGTTCTCTTTGGAAACCATTGCAGAATGACATGATATATCTGGTTTATTTTTTAAAATCCTAGGTTTTGGGTGCTAAAATGTGTTTGGAAAATATTATACCTGCATGATACTTTCTTTACTGAATCTATATTATATTGGCAATAATAACATATTATTAACTGGTTATCTCACCCTTTAGTGTAAGGAATATTATGGCTTTGAGTTCCATAAACTAGCAAAAAAAGTTATGTCGCATTTTAAATTGACTAGAATGTAGAAAATATTGGACTTTTCATAGAATAATCTAATGAACCATTACATTGTCCTTGTAGCAAACTTGTCACATCCCATTGCTTGCTTTTTAAAGTTTAGCAATGTATCCATACTATCTGCTTTCCCAATTGTTATGAAACAGTCTTTCCCTTTAGCAGAAAACTAAGGATGACAGCTATGAACAAAAAACAATAACATTTTCAGTACTTTTGCTAGTAGACTTGCAAAGTACTTCTTTTTTATGATTATCTTTTTATTTGCCTAATACATTATTTAAATGCTAATCTTTAATAGCACAACAAATATTCTTGTTCTGACCAAAATGCTAGCTGCATAGCTTCTCAGTTTACACAACATTTACACAGCATTTACAGACATGTCTAAATTGATTCAGTGTTAAGTAAAGTTCAATGTTTAAATTGAATTTAAAATGCTCACAGTTAAATCCTTTCTTCTCTTGATCCATTGTTATTTTCAAGAATCTGTACATCTCTTTATATCCCATGCACATTAACTGCTTTCAAAATAGTCATTCTCTTTATAAAACAACTCACCATGTGATGTATTTATGGAACTTACAAATATTCACAGAAATTATGCCATATTTTACCTGTCCTTAACTAATATATAAATTTGCCCCAATATACATAAAATAAAAACACATGTAAGAGGGAACAATGGGCAGGATCAACAAAATAAGTAATTTATGGCAGGTCAGTAGCAAGAATAAACAACAGTGTATATATACTCTGTTAGACAACAGAAACAATATTTTTGCAATGAGTGGACCATATTTTGCCACTGGTCAGTACAAAGAGTTCTATGTTAGGAATTATCAACAACTGTCATATAGTATAAAAAAGTCCAACACCCAAAGATTCATAAACGTAGAATAAAATGAGAAAGGGCCATAAGTGCCCAGACATGGAGAAGTAGCAGACTCTAGCAGCTTTTTATTATTATTATTATTATTATTATTATTATTAATTTTTATTTATAGGGCGCCACAAGGTGTCCGTGGCGCCGTACAGGGACAAAAACGAATTACAATACAAAGTGAGACAGCACAGTACAGTAAACATAAAGCACAGTAACTAAGGAAAGCTCAATGCACAGCTAGTGAGGGCGGGGGAAGTATCCGCAAATGACGGGGCCCAAAAGGAGGGCGCGGAAGACAGGGAGACCCCCAGAGGGGGGAGGAGGGCCCTCGAGGAGGAGGGCAAAGTAGCTGGAGAGCAGAGTTAGAAGTGGTGGAAACAGGAGGAGAGATGGCCCTGCTCAGAGGAGCGTACAATCTAAGGGATTGAGCTTTACAGGTAATGGTTGGCTACTGCTCCTCCATATTAGCAGCCAACGTTTGGGTTTTTGTTATCCAAGTGAATGATTTTGCATTTTTTGGGGGCATAAAACTGTAGTTGTCATGCTCTTGACCATTCCTCTAGTCTACCTAGATCATCAATCATTTGTTTTACCACTCCTGGTGTGTTCACCCAGTTGTAAATCTTTGTGTCATCTGCAAACAGGCATACTTCCCTTCAATACCATTTGAAATGTCACCAATAAAGATATTAAAAAGCACTGGCCCAAGTACGGATCCTTGGGGTACTCCACTGGTAACCTTTCCCTCCTGTGATGAATGCACTCCATTTACTTCATTTCTCGGTTTTCTATCCTGCAACCAAGATCTCATCCATTCAACCATCTCAGAATCCAATCCCAAGATTTTAAGTTTATTTAACAGTCCGCAATGTTAGACAGTGTCAAAATCCTTACTAAAGTCTAGAAAAGCTACTAATATAGTTGCCCAGTTAAAAAAAGCCAATAAGATTTGTTTGACACAATCTCCCTCCAGTAAATCCATACTATTGGGATCGTGTAAGTTACTGGATTTGAGATATTCTACAACTTTTTCTTTTCAGAGTATTTACATTAATTTCCCTACTATTGATGTAAGGCTCACTGATTGGTAGATGCTTGCCTCTTCCTTGCTTCCACTTTTGTGCAGTGGGACAACAAATGCTCTTTTCCAGCCTATGACCTGTTTTTCCTGGAGCCATCCTTTGTCTGGACCTATAGAAGCAAGCTACGTCATCTCTATTGTTCACTGTGTAACACTGTACTGTATATAATCATAGCTGCACCCCCACGGCCCTCAGTCAACGCTAACACAGTATTCTAAGCAGATATACTGTCCATTGGGTCCTGTGGATGCGCAGCGAATGCATGCAATAAGAGCGCGGTACGTATGTATCTTTTTGGTATTGGCTGTGCTGTACTGTACTGTATCATAATTTAACAATGTATTGAATTGTTGACTATTTAGATCTGCTAAAATAAATCACTTTGTGAATTAGAAACACAGTACAATCGCCTATGCAATACTTATTTGAAAACGATATAATTACTTTAATACCTGGGATGTATCCCATCTGGACCCATTGATTTATCTACTTTCAGTTTTAAAAGTTCAGTTAGGATCTTAAATGTACTTGTATCTAACTCATTTTATGAATATACTTGCAAGTTAATTGTGACCCCTTCCACTCTCCTTCTGTATTGAACACTGAGCCAAAATAATTATTAATATGATAGCTATTACCTTGTCTCCCTCAACAATATTCTCATTCTCTTTTTTTTTCGCTCGCAATACTTGTTACTTCTTTTGCAAACCAAACTAGCTTTCTTTTCCTTGTGCTTTCTCTAACCCTTTTGATACAAAGGTCTGTTGCATTTAGTATTGCACTTTTATTTTTTCACACCTCATCTGCACTACTTTCAAGTTCTTCCACTCTGCCAAAAATCACTTGCACACTGTACCATCTCTACAAAGTCAGCCTTCCTAAAATCAAACTTTTGTTTTTGTGTGGTATAAGCCGCTCTCTATTTTTATACTAAACCATACTGCATGATGGTTGCCGGGTCATAGGTTCTCACATGGTGGGAATATTTAGACATAGTGGAGGGAAAATGGTTATTTTTACACCCCAAAAAGACTTAAATGGTCCCCCAGTTCAAAGCAGGTGGTGTGTGGGTCTCATCCTTTGCTTCTAATGGAACCCTTTTGTGGCTTCATGTTGCACTTTGGCGAAGAAGTGAATAATTTAATAAAAAAGTGGTGCTCAGTAAAAATTAACACATATATTAAACATAAAAATGCATTTTGTAGTGTGCTTTGAAAGATATCTCCACTGTCACCAACCAGCACAATGAGAAGTACTCTGGAAGGAAGTGGCAGCCATCATCATGTAAGAAAGATCTACAAGAACACATACAAGGATTGATACATAAACACATAAAAGAAAGCTAGAAAGAACATTCAAACAGAACAGTATAGTGAAAAATATGTTTTACACAGAAACACAGACATAGTAATAGATTGACAAATGAGATGGGAACCTAAGGATGATTGGAAACATACTGGACCACGTCCAAGAATATTGAAAACTCAAGTGTAAAATTGTCCAGTCCCTTAAACAATAAAAAGCTAATTGTGTGGACAAATCCTCTAGATTCACATGTAAATTAAAGTCTTAAATTCAGTCCATTTCAGTGCTTTAACAGCATAAATTATTTATGCAAATACAGTAGCTTGTTTGTATATATTTGTATATTTATGGTTTCAACACCAATTAGATAAAAATGTATATATGAAATTACAGCTTTAGACTACATAATATATTGTACAAGCAAATATACTATACTGGAGAATGTTAATTCCGAATAACAAAAATTCTTACATTGGTTGAAATGATTGATTCAGCTAAATCACTACAACAATTTTAAGACTGGAGTTTATATTTTTAAGCAGCATTCATACCCCGTAAGAGCACAAATGATGAAAGAAAATAACTTTTGGTTTTGGAAGAAAACTTACGGATTTAACAGAAATAGTACAAGGCATAGCAGTCACCATGACAACTGTATTTACAGTACTTTAAAAAAATTGTATGAAAAAAGGCCAGAACTGCTGAGAGTATAGCAGTGGTAATACTGTCTTTTTGTTCTACTGTGTGCTTTCAATATTGTGTCCAAAATTTAAATTTCTGAATCCAATTTTACTTTCTAAAAATAAATTTCATTATTTACTTTAAACATACTATTTATTATAATGTTATTTTTGTTGCAAATTTGGTATTATTTAAGCTTTTAACAATGTCAATGTAGGGCTTAATTCACAATAGGCAATATGCAGTGGTGCACTAAGAGGGAGTTTACTGTTGCCCAGAAACCAACCCTCTGTAGTTGTTACTGGGTGCTAAAAATTAATATAGAGGGCTTGAGTCATTAAGGAAAGTAAGACAAGTAGGAGTAAATCTTCTCCTGGACAAGCCATGTTACAATGCAAATGGTGCAAATTAGTTTATAATTTTGCACATAAATTAAACACTGGGGGCCTGAGCCATTAAGGAGAGCAAAGCATAAAAAAGGAGTAACATTTGCACCTGGGCAAAACCATGTTGCATTGGAGGGGGAGGTAAATTTCAAATGTGGGGACAGATTTATAGTTGGGGTAGGGCATGTCCTAGATCGACATTAAATTTCAGTGTAATAATAAAGCTATTAAGTATTTGTGTGTTAGATGAAAAAACAGCCAGTATTTAACTTATTTGCAAATAATAAACTAATTTGCACCCCTTGTATTGTAACATGGTTTGTCCCAGAGAACATTTACTCCTTTTTTGCCTTAATGACTCAGGCCCTGGATGTTTTGTCGTGTATCACACAAACACTTGATAGCTTTATTTTTACACCAAAATTTAGGACATGCCCTACCCCAGATATAAATATCATCATCATCATCAACATTTATTTATATAGCGCCAGCAAATTCCATAGCGCTTTACAATGGGGAACAAACATTGATAAGACAGTACTGGGTAATACATACAGACAGAGAGGTAAGAGAACCCTGCTCAAAAGCTTACAATCTATGGGACAATGGGAGTTAGAAACACAAGGGCATGTGCTACATCATATTGCACAATGGACCAGCTAGACTGCAAAGGTAAAAGTATTGAGTGTGCTGTGTGTGTGGCAATGTTGGTCAGAGGGTTGTTGTCTTGCGTTAGCAGTGTAGAGGATGGTAATAGGGTAATCTAGAGAAATTAAGATGATGGTTGAGGAATATCATAACCTTGTCTGAAGAGGTGGGTTTTCAGTGAACGCTTGAAGGTTTGAATACTAGAGGAAAGTCTTACTGTGCGTGGGAGGGAATTCCACAAAGTGGGTGCAGCCCGGAAAAAATCCTGTAACCGAGAATGGGAGGATGTGATGAGAGTGGAGGAGAGACGTAGATCTTGTGCAGAACGGAGGTGTCGAGTAGGGAGATATTTCGAGACAAGTGAGGAAATGTATGTCGGTGCAATTTTGTTGATGGCCTTCTATGTTAGTAGAAGAATTTTATATTGGATTCGTTGAAATACAGGCAGCCAATGTAGAGACTGACAGAGTGGCTCAGCAGAGGAATAACGGTTTGTAAGGAAAATCAATCTAGCCGCTGCGTGCAAAATAGATTGTAGGGGTTCAAGTCTGACTTTGGGAAGACCAGTAAGGAGGGAATTGCAATAGTCGATGCGGGAGATGATGAGTGCATGAATTAATGTTTTTGCGGTGTCTTGTGTCAGATATGTGCGTATTCTGGAAATGTTCTTTAGGTGTATGTAACATGATTTAGATATAGAGTTGATGTGGGGAATAAACGACAGTTGTGAATCAAGGATTACACCTAGGCAACGAGCTTGCGGGGTGGGATTTATGGTCATGTTATCAACAGAAATAGAAATGTCAGGCAGGAAGCTTCGGTTTTTGGGTGGGAATATTATTAATTCAGTTTTTGAGAGATTGAGTTTGAGTTGGCAAGAAAACATCCAAGATGAAATGGCAGAAAGACAGTCAGTAACGCGAGACAACACAGATGGTGAAAGATCAGGAGAGGATAGATAAACTTGTGTATCATCCGCATAGAGATGATACTGAAATCCAAAGGAGCTTATTAGTTTTCCAAGAGAAGTGGTGTAAATAGAGAATAGCAGAGGACCTAGGACTGAGCCTTGTGGTACTCCAACTGATAAAGGAAGCGGAGCAGAGGTGGATCCAGAGAAATTAACACTAAAAGAGCGATTAGATAGGTAGGATGAGAACCAGGATAGGACAGTGCCTTCAAGACCTAGGGATTATAGCGTTTGTATGAGGAGAGAGTGGTCAACAATGTCAAATGCAGCAGAGAGATCCAGGAGAATTAGAAGAGAGTATTGGTTATTATTTTTTGCTGTGATCAAATCATTGACAACTTTGGTCAGTGCAGTCTCTGTGGAGTGTTAAGAGCGAAAGCCTGACTGAAAAGGATCCAATAGGTTGTTTGCTGTAAGAAAGTGTGTGAGGCGAGTGTAGGCAATTCTCTTGAGAAGCTTGGAGGGGCATGGGAGCTGGGAGATGGGGCGGTAATTTACAAGAGAGTTAGGGTCAGAATTCTGTTTTTTAAAAATGAGAGTAATCACTGCATGCTTGAATAGTGATGGAAAAATGCCAGTAGAAAGAGATATGTCCCCATATTTTAAATTTACAACCCCCTCCAATGCAATATGTCTCAGGCCCAGAGTATCTCTATGAAAGAGCTCTACATATGCTATGTAACCTGCCTGGGTATCTTTGTCTCCTGCCAGCCTGCTTTCTAGTCCTGTGTGTGAGTCTGTTATTCTGTCTATCTGCCAGTCCTGTATGTACAAGCTATGCTGAATTTGTGTTGCGGAGTGGCAGTTTACTATCATCATCATCTTAATTTATTTATGTGATGCCACAGAATCTGCAGCACCGCACAATAAACAAAAAACAACCAGAAAAAACACAGATGCTTAAGTGACAAGACAAACAATATAATCAGTAGAAATCAATACAAAAAAACTATAGAGAAAGCAACTACATAAGAAGAAACAACTAGGACAAAAGAAACATAATGGGGGTGAGGAGGCAGGAGGTAGAAATGGCCAAACCAGTTGACATTAAGAGGATTATGGTAGTAAACAGAGACAATGGAGGTGGAGTAAATGGAACAGGTTGAGAGTGAGAAGGGAATTGTCTTAGGATGAGGCTTGATTGGGTAGGGCAAGAAGTTCCAAATGTGTGGAGACGCACAAGCAAAGTTCTAAAGGCGGGAGTGTGACGTGGTAATAGGTGATGATGAGAGTGAAAGACGTTGACAGAACGTAGTGGGCAAGTAGGGATTATTTCTTGACAAGGTCAGAGATATAGGAGGAGAAGGCATTAAACATGGTTTTATAAGTGGGGTAAGCAACTTGAGTTGTATTCTGGAGGAAATGGGGAGTCAAAGGAAAGTTTGCAGAGAAGTATAGTTGAAGAGGGACGTCGGTAGAGGAAGATTAGTCATAACACCACATTCAGCACAGATGTCAGGCATGTCAGGGGGGAGAAAATTGCCATAATTGAGCAGGAGTTTACAATAGCATGGTGAATCTTGGCAATGTGAACCAATCATATGTATGTGAGTATTTTGTAAGCTATATCAATTATGTATATATTTTATTTAGTAACTAATAATAAATGTGAATGGAAATGTGAAAATTTACCATTAGGGTATGAGAAGATTATATTAAATTAATGCAATTAGCTTAATTTATAATTGAATTGGCTTGTGGAGTTACTGTATGTTTACAGTATTTTTCTAAGGTTTCTAAAACAATAGAAGTTTACTTGCAGTCAATGCAGCTGCATCAACCACATGGTGGACACAGCTTGAACTCCAGTTATTATATAGAATTTTGGCATCTATGGTAAATATATCTTTCAATCTTCCATATTAATTGTAGTACAGAACATACCCGAAAAACACACAATGTGATGGATACAGTTAATTTCACTGTAATAAAATGTTATTGTATAGCGTGTAAAAACCTTTTTATCCTTTTAAATATACAATCAGTCTCAATTTTGTCTTGAGACAACAGTATTTGAATAAAAGTCACTTTGTGACTCAACCGTTATTGTTATTTTTTTTCTATTTTTTTGCTTTGTTCCAAAATCATGCATTTGGAAAACGCCCCTGTAGAAAATCTGTATTTTTCCTTGATATTATATCTATCTATCTATCTATCTATCTATCTCTTTATCTTTATTTATTTATGATGTAGTTCTGTAGAAATCCAGTGTTTGTCCCTGGTATATTGCATCTTTATATATTTATGTTGCAGTCATGTTCCTTTGTTGCAGCTTAATCTGGAGGAAGTTAGCATCAAATAATGTGTTTGCTGTTTATCTGTTTTACCATTATATTGTTAATTTGAGGGCACAGGAACATGTAGTGGTGAGGCACTTGGGAACACTCATGTTAAGCATAAAAAACATATGGAACAAATTAGTTAAAAATTGGACAAAGCCAGAAACAGACGTGAGACAGAGGGTGGAGGGTGAGGCAGCCATCTTGCCACATTCAGGTTATGCATATGGAGACAGGGGCGCACGCAGGATTTTTTTTTTGGGGGGGGGGTGGGGTTTTCCCCTCTGACCCCCCCCCCCAAAAAAAAACAAAAACAAAAAAACAAAAACCCGCGAGAGAGTGCATGCGCAGCAGCTCCGTTTCGGCAGC
This sequence comes from Mixophyes fleayi, assembly GCF_038048845.1. Lineage (NCBI taxonomy): Eukaryota > Metazoa > Chordata > Amphibia > Anura > Limnodynastidae > Mixophyes > Mixophyes fleayi. Next base: position 40,417,673 of record NC_134410.1, on the reverse strand, counting down.
GCTGTCCTATACAGCAGCCACAGCACGGTCAAAGAAGTGTCCGCGGACGCTTCTTTAACAGCACCGCGGCTGCTGTATGGGACAGTGCCACTATGGTGGGCACTTAGTTAGTGAAAGGGGGGGGGTTTGGGTCTACCCTGCGTGCGCCGCTGGGAGATGACAGAATTATTTCAAAACAGATGAGACCAGAAACAGATGTGAGAGAGTGGGTAGCGAGAACCCTGCTTTTGCAAGCTTATACATTACACAAGAAAAATATAACAAAATAAAGAAGCAAAGAAAAAACAAAGCAATAACGGCAACTCCAAAGTTACCAATGTTACCTTAACACTGAATACTCCAAAGTATGGGAATATCAGTTATGATGTCTTGTGAAGTAACTGACATTGCTATTCACTGATCACTACTAATGTAGTGTGCTAGATAGTACTGTACAAGTATTTAGCACTGTGTTTAATTCTGGCAGTGTTCATTGATAAGCAAATATTTTCAGTAGTGGTCTAATTATACAGCAATAAATGACATTTTCAATGGACGGTACCCTACAATGTCTGTCTTAATAATCTAATCTGAGATAGAAGTTGTCTAGCTGCTGAAGGTGGAGAGCATAGTAAAAATAGAATCACAGTTTTAAGATAGACATAAAAGATATGTGAGTTTACCCCATTATAATAATAAATTGCTTACACGTTTTAGTCTTCTGATTGAACAAATACCACTGTAACACTGTTTCCAAATTCTGCAACCTACTTTTGGCGCATCTGGGCCCCCCAAGCAGTGGGGTATCCCTGGGTTATAGGACTAAAATGCTGCTAAGAGCTCATTTGCATCAGGAGCTCTTAGAGACTATGCATTGTGGTTTTTTGTTTTGCTTAGTTCAGGATCCATGGATCTATAATAGATGAAGAGGATACCATGTCTACCAGGCTGAATCTGAATGAGCAGTAAAGAGGATAAATAGGGGATGTATAGGGCTGTTTTTTTTCAAATACATACATATATTTTAAACTGTGAGTGTGTTTTATTTACATTTTTCCCTGGGACACAACAGGTTTCAGTAGGCTCTGGGTCACAGGGCAAGCTGGTACTTATGGTGCTCCAAGTGCCAGCATGAAATGATAGTCATAGATATGCTGGTTCTAAAAATCTTCTAAAGTCGCGAGCATGCCCAAACACTTAATGGCAGCTTTGGTATGCTAGTATCTATAGTGCACCACAAACAAAATGATTTTTTTTATTCTAATTTTAATCAATTACCCCAAACTTTCTGCACCAGGGTATGTGAAGAGCCCTAGTACTTTTCAGCATTGGACTGGTTATACCACATTTTCTTTGTGGGCCCGATCTCCATTAGGAATCCAGTCCCATGTTGACCAGCTTGGGGATGGTTTGACATTACGGACAGGGGAACCCACGCTGTGGTTTTCCCTGTTATAGTGCTAGTAAAGCCTAGTGCTGATTTTGCTAGTACAAGCCTAGTCCAGCAGGCGTGTGGTTGGTTTTCCAACATTATTTCCCCCCAAGTTGAATGAGCGGCACAATTAAAATGCGACTTTAGGAAATCTTGGCAGGATTAAATTACGTCACTTGTAATGACCACAATAAAAATGCCGGTTTTAAAGCGGCAATGGCCGGACACATATACAGGAGCCGGGTCAAGACATTGCCGTTTTAAAACCAGCATTTTTACTGTGGCCATTACAAGTGACATAATTTGCTCCAGTCACATTTTATTTGTGACGCTCATTCAATTTAGGGGAAATAGTGGTGTACAGTGAGTAAGTGTACATTTTATCCTTGTCGCTCTTATACTCTTCGCTATTGTAATGTTGATATAAGGTGTGTCTGGATTTTCATAGCCGGGAAAAAGACAACACAGGTCCAGCAACACTAGGTCTGGTTAAGTTGTTTGGGGTGGGGGAGTGTGGTTAATGAGGTTTTTTTTCTCTTTTCATATCCTTTTTTTTTTACTATAGTAAGGTCTGTGCTGAAGCTGATCATCATCAGCACAGACCTTGCACCAGGAGGAATGCATTTTTCATTTAATATAAACAATCATTAAATAAGAACATGCACCACAAATTACCAAAGAATCAGATATGTTTTATGACATAGCTGACATTTGTGACATACAATAAGACATATTTTTGACTGATTGTTAAGTTGTCATTTATTACAGTTTGTTTCTTTTGCTATGTAACATACAGCAAACCATTACATTGACACAAGCTCTTGCTAGTTTCGTAATCAAGATGACATATTGTTTATATTATAGTAATGAATATTTGATCAATGTACCTCACTAGTTAAACTCGCAAAAGATTATCGCCTAGTTTCAGCTCTGCCATATCCATTATTCCAAGTTAGCAACTGTCCAATAAAACAAAGGTTGCACATGCGAACTTTCTCCATTATTTATTGAGCAATAGCTTTGCAATTTAAGTAACAGAAATTGTGTGCCAATATATAAAGAAGGATTTCAAGTGAAATTCATTGGCAGGTGGATAAAGAAGAAATAGAGGACTAAACATGTCAGTGTCATTATTGATTGGTTAATTATTTACAGATTCCTGATGTCATCAACATCTTTAAGTCAACAACTACTAAAAAACATAGCAAGCACGCTAGTTTTTAATTATATTGAAATGACAAACTAATAAAGTAGATGCAAATATTTATAACTTTTCCAATATGTTGCTGAAGTATGAAAGTAGACTGTAACTGGTAAATGAGGGACATTAAAAGCTTTATTTAACAGCATGCTTGCAAATAGAAAATATAGACTGAGTCTCATAGCAACTAAACAGATATTAGCTTTCACGTATGTGCTGTAACTCAGACTTGGAAATTTCAGAATTACTGAACAGAGGATATGCCATGATAAATACGATCAGAGTAACATGTAAGTGGATGGTAAACATTGTTCCCCTGTCACTGCATAGCAGTGGTATATAATTGCCATAATCCAAAAATTCAAAATCCAAAAAATCATTTAACTCTATCCTGATAAAAGCAACAGTATTATTGATATATTTAAAAGATGGTTTTCATGCAGGTGTTACTTATGTGCAATTAAGCAAATACCTTTCACTATGCTTATGTACGTATTAAATTGCTGGAAAGTCTTTGATCTCTATACATATAAAAAGTGTTGCTTTGATACATTTTAGTGTATCAAGAGTCTAGTAGAGATGTATTCTGAAAATAAATAGGATAGGGTTTAAGGTGCTAAAGGAAAGGAAATTGGATGGGAAATAACAGATTCCGTGTCTATTATGCTAAACTAAACATATTCAGGGTGTACTAATAGGTCATAAATTATATTCCAGAAACAGTTATTATCAGCAGTAGTAATACGTAGAAAAATATAGTACAGAAAGAGTTTGCAAATTACAATGATGATAATTGTAATACGTTACCCACATTACAGTTAGTGTGCCTGATTCATTAAGGACGTTAAGTAAAAAAATTGAGTAAGTAGTCTCCTGGACAAAATCATGTTACAGTGCAAGGGGTGTAAATTAGTTTTTTATTTTGCACATAAGTTAAAATACTGTCTGTTTTTCATGTAGCACACAATTATCAACTTTAAATGTCAATGTACACATAAGCTATCAGGTTTTTGTGTGCTACATGAAAAAACAGACAGTATTTAACTTATGTGCAAAATAGAAAACTAATTTGCACCCCTTGCATTATAACATGGTTTTGTCCAGGAGACTACTTACTCAATTTTTTTGCTTAACTTCCCTTAATAAATCAGGACCAGTGTTTTTATCTTGGAGTTATCCTCCTTTAAATAGATGACAGTTTAATGTGTTTCTAAAAACTCAGATTGTCCAACCAAGGTCTGAGAACATGGGATGTGTTGTATAGATCCCTGCTGTTAGTCTCCTTTTTCCTGATTTTCAGCACTCTCAAGCTTAGATCACTCCATAATACATATAGTCAATATTGTCGTTAAGGTAATTAAAACCGTTACAATGTGGGGGGGCAATACCCTACCCTACCCAATGGTGTCTTGTCTGGTCTTATTGGTCTCAGTGGAGAAAAGTGCCAATAATAAAATAATTTACATTATAACTTTTGTGCAACATTAGATTTTGTGCAACCTCTCCGCTTTCTTTTAGGCGACACCATTATTTGAAAATGATCTTAAGAAGCTGGAAATATACATTAGAAAATGTTAATGAATTTTCTTTAGAATTCCACAAAAGATCAAAAACTAAATAAATTTCCCAATAAAAGTAGTACATATTGCTTTGCTACATTCATCATCTTCAACTGTAAAGGTTTCTTGGCTCATGTATTTTTCTATGCTTTTTTTGTTTGCCCCTGTTAGGTTTCACACTGTTAAATCTTCTAATTTTATTTCAAGTCATGCATATTGAAAAAGAGAAATAAAAGATTGTCTTTTAAACATCAAATGATTACACAATTTTAATGCTATACAATCAGACTACAATAAACCACAATGGTTGAAGATAGTTAAAAGGCTCTTTATAGCTACTGTCTAGTACAATATTCTTCATATAGTATATATGCTGTTAGCCTGCTTTGCTGTAAATGATGCATGTTATCCTGGTGGGGCTTTCGTCTTCTAATTCATTTTCATTTAAAAGCCTCATTTAATTTGACTTCCTGAATTGCCGTGATGATCTGCTGTTGCCCTGGTTACCTTGATGAAAGAGTAAGGACAGCTCATGCCTAGTGAGGAGAGAGATACTACAATAAGTGAGAATCCAAATGAATGGAATATGGTGAATATTTCAGCTATTAAGATAATTTCATTTTCAACTGAAAGTGCTACATAAAAAGTGAAGACCCACACTGCAAATCTGTGTTTTCAACACCTTCAGGGGATATCATTTGTTTGAAATTTAAGTATGTATTTTTAGCATTGAACCTTTAAAATATGATTTGCTATAGGGTCTGCAGATCCCTGATTACCTAGTTGTATTTTTCTTCTTAATTGTGTTGTATAATTGTAGAGAAAACCCAATAAATTTACCTAGCCAAATACTGCAATGTCATGAATGATTTAATGGCTACTATTGACTGGAAGGTGGCCTGTGGCATTGAATGCACTTGTAAATCTCTGAGGAAACGTTTGTTTAAATAAAATATTCTTTATAAGACATATTATGCATGTACTTGTCTTCTAAAATGTCAATAAAAACCTGTATTTTTACTCTATAGATAATGTTTAGTACTCTCTTTTTAATTGCACAGTATTACACTTTTTGCATAATGTATATCTTGATTATAAAAACATATCAATCCAATACAAAAAAATAACATTAATGGAGCATTTTGAATTTATAAAAACTAAATTGTATTATAATGACAAAAAAATGTACAAATCAATATAGAAAAGTCTTGAATAGTTTCAAACAAATAAAATAGTGTTGTCCCTAGGGTTGGTGTTTTGCTGTAAACAGGTTTGGAATTGGGAAGGGGCTTCATAGTACCTGGTCTATTGTGGATAATTTGCATGGATGCCTGGCTAGAGGACCACATGTCCATTTTGTGTTCTGTGAAATCACCTAGGGGGATTGTTGCAACCAGATGTCAATACAGACAGGTGGATATACAATCACCAGTCAGATGTGATTTATTGCGGGCACAGCTTACATATTTAAAGGAAGCACAGTTCTTAGTCATTTATCCATGAACATCCAATGCAGTCTAAAGACACAAGTTATATACCCTTCATTATTCCCATGTTTATGGAGCTAATGGTGGGCAGATTAGGGCGCTAGCCATCTTGTGATAGTGGGAGATTGATAGTGCTTACCACTGAGTGTCCTCCCACATGGTGGTTGGGAACCGTTGGTTCAGTGTGGAGAAGGTGCCTTGGAATCTAATCCAAGATACTAGTATACAATGACCTTGTTGGCCAGATCACAAGTTTGATAGTATTATATTTGCATACGCTAATTGTTTAACCCAGACATCATATTCGGTCTTATCCTTGATTAAACAATTCACCTGGCGACATTTAAGAATAACTTGTTTAACTTATATAACAAGTAGCATAAATATGCATGACATACAATAACATTGTCGTGGTATAACGGCAGTGATGATTACCTGACGCACAGGTCACTGTCCTCCAACAGAGCCACCAGCGAGGCAACAGAGTGTAGAGAGTAGTCAGACAGACTGGGTCAATACCGTGCAGGCAGCAGAAGTACACGAAGGATATCCAGAAGGGGTAGTCAGGCAAGCCAGTTCAATACCGTGCAGTCAGCAGAAGTTCAAAAGGATGATCCAGAGGGGTAGTCAGGTAGCAAAGGACAAACACAGGTGGTCAGGAACAGCCAACAGGGAGAATATGAAAAGCAGGTCAGGAGGGAAGCCGAGGTCATACAGATGAAGCTGCAGGTCACTAGGAGGTAAGTAGGATAAGGCTGGTGCTAGGAGACCCAATACTCTGGCACCTGCATGGTGCCAGAGTCTGCTTTAAATAGAGGGAGAGCCCAATGAATAGCATCGATGGGGTGGCGCCACAGGATGCCCCCAGAGCTTTCTATAGTGTCCCATTGCCGAGTCTAGTAACCAAGAAACACTCCACAGAGCAACTTTGGGCTCCCACTCAATAGTCACCGCTCGATGCATTTACGCAGCCTTACGTCCCATCACCCACCCATGGCGCACACAGCCTTTCTGACGCCAGGAATAAAGTCCTTATGAGGAGTGTGCAGCCTACCTGCTGATCTCCAGCCAATGTCAACTGCTCCGTCCGGAGGCCAGCGTTATGCCTGTAAAGACAGCGTTGGATCAACTGATCATTCCCATCACCGAGGGCTCCACCACCCTCACGGTCAAAATACAAAAATACAGTACAGACAGTATACAAGGGTAGAACAGTACAGAGTAGAACAAGTATAGCCAAGACTTCAATATCTCCAAGCATAGCAAGTAGAGTGGTGTAGGAGTAGAAGAAATGGTATTGAGACAGTAGGGAAGAGGGCCCTGCTCATAAGAGCTTACAAAGTAAGGGGAGGGGAGACAGACAGCAGGCACAAGTGGAGTCAGTAGAGGGGTTCAAATACAAGAGTAGACAGGAAAGTGGAGGGTGATGAGAATGATAAGGTTATGTGGATGGTTGGTAGGCCTTAAGAAACAGATGGGTTTTGAGAGCCCATTTGAAGGAGCCAATATTAGGGGACAGGCGGATGGAGGGAGGGAGGTTGTTCCAGTGAAGGGGGGCAGCACGGGAGAAGTCTTGAATTCTGGCATGGGATGAGGTGATCAGTGCAGAGGAAAGGCGACGGTCATTGGCCAAACGCAGGGAACGGGCGGCAAAGGTATTCCTCTCCCAACTATTCCGGGTACTCTGGACACCCACACAAGAGTTACTAATTCACACATGGCCCGGACCCAGACACTTTCACACTCACCCTCGCCTATATCTACAAGGGACAATCTCATATACTACTACACTCTCAATAACTAAGCACTATACATCAAAGCTCTGTACCTGTGCAACTATGTTGCATAAAAATTATAAATCTGCACCTCAAAACCCTGACTAGGTTTTGGAGACATGACAAACTGACCCGCATGTCCTTTCCTGCTCACTCTTCTCTGATCTCACATTCAGAAACTAATGAACCTGTCACTCCCTGAGTGATATGCTCCACTCCCAAACTCATGCAGCTGATTCAAACCACGATTCAGTAAGTAATGCGATCTGTGATGCAATATCTCAAAACAGAGATCATTTCTATAGGTACGCGCACTGATGAATTGGAACACAGGGTAGATTACATATGTAGCTATCATTAGTCAGTTCAGTGTGACCTCACAGCTTTTCGCTCAGAACTCGAGTTGATGAAAGACTACCAAGAAGAAAATGAAAATCGCACCAGGCAAAATAATGTCCGATTCAGAAACATCCCCAAATCTGTTGAGGCAGACTCCCTTTCAACCTATCTGGAGGTCTTTTCTGATAATACCTACCAGATTCTCCAGTGGAGTGCTTCCAACTAGAAAGAGTTCACCGTGCACTGACATCACAACCCCCCATTAGATTAACTTCCAAGAGACGCCATAGTATGCTGCCACTACTTTAAAATAAAGGAACAGATTCTATCATCCCTCTAAAAACGTTCCATTAGTCACTTACTGAGATCACAACCTGCAAATCTACCAGGAAATTGCACTTTCAATTGTGCAAAAGCAAAACAATCTAATTACCATCACCAAAGCTCTATATAATCACAAAAATTTGCTATCGCTGAGGAAACCCATTTCCTCTCTCAGTGATTCATGAAAGCATCTCCTATAGGATCAAGACATAGGAAAAATGCCTTGATGCCCTCAAAGACATTGGATTCCTCTTCGTACCTCCTACAACAGCTATACAAGTAACCTTCCCAATCTGAGTGGTCCAAAGCGTAACATGCTCCTTGAACTCAGCCACAAACTGTTATTCAATGTGACTGATAGGTCTCCATTGCTCTTACATGTGTTTTCTATTTTTCCTCTCCCTTTTCTCTCTTTTTCCTCTGCAGAAACCATGGAACTTCGTAGTGACTCCGTCATCGACTCAAATTGGATATTATTACGCTTATTTCCATTTTTTTATCTCATAAATTACTGTACACTATAGTTGTTATGATGTGCACTTCCTTCCTCCCAGTACCCATTGCCTCGTTCATGTTACTACACAAATACTCTATTTTCAAGTCACTGGTTCTGGGGAGATGGCAAAAATGAACACTCTGCTCTGACCAGTTTCTCCACTGATTTCTGATTTAGCATTTTTATGCACTCCCCCTCAATTCCCTCTCTGCCCTGATATAGACAGCCCTTCTCTCTCTCTGTCTCCTTGAGCCACTAGGTCACAGGCTCTCTCCCCTCTCCTACTTCTATCAACACAGGTATTGTTTTCAACTATAGTTTGAAATTTCTTTAAATGCTATTTTTTAGGACATTTCAGTCTTGATAGACTCTCTCATGAAAATGCACAATCTGATGTCTACAGGAGAAGATTTTGAACCTTTTTTACACATAGCCCTCAGCTTTGGAGTTTAGCTGTCAATAAAGACAGATTGATCTCCCAAATGTCACAGGGCTTTCGAAGTGAGCTAGGGATGTTCTGAGATCGGAATGTTCACGGGGCCTTGAGTTCTTGCATAGGTTTCAGACTCATGTCATTTAGCAAAGCACATATTGAGATTACATTAAAAGGTTACGTAAAATATTCACATTGTCATACATGAATTCAACAGAAACTAACAATCAGTCATTAGATATACTACATAATCATCACACACCATCTCATACCATTATTTATAATAGGTTAAATCATTCTTAAATTACGGTGACTTAAATTAAAAACCTAGATGCTCTCAGATATTATATAAGGGGCATTACTATTTGATTGCTAACAGAAGCAATACTTATTTATGATGGGGCAACACTAATTTCATGATTGGTGCACCATTTAAATTGCACACTTGTGGCTCTACAAGGGCCAGCATGCACATTTGTGCAAGTGCATACTGGCAATTGTTGCCCTTCATTAATAAATATTGCCTCCATTAGCTATCAAATATTATTGCCTCTTAATAAAATTAACAAAATAATACCCCTTAAGTTAATTATAAATTAAATTTGTCCCGATAATCATTATGTAATGATTGCCACAATAAATCATAAGTCAATAGTGCCTCCTCTTATGTTATAACCGGAAAGATATGCAGGCTCTTCTCACAACCACCTCTTTTGTTTTGCCGGATTTGCAGCGGTTTGTGAAACCGCAACTTTATGCATTCAATGGTTTGTATGTAGTCAAGGTTACAAAATGGGACATCAACGTTGAATGCTTTGATGTATGAAACTGCAGTTTTTGGACAGTTTATCAATGGTTTTGCCTTTAATATATCGGGCGGTTCAAAACTCATCCGTAAAACGCCTCAAATCGGTGGGTTAACAAAACTGCCATTTGATACATTTACCCCACAGTGTCACTCACAGATTGAACATAAATTAATAACCTGCTGCCCCCTTACTCCCACTTAGACCTCATCATATTACCCACCATGTTTCAGCAGTTGAATATCAGACATGCTTGGGTTTGTTGTTGTGCAACAATTGAAGGGCAACAGGTTGCTTAACCTGAGCATAAATTGCTTCCCCATTAAGTAGAATGGAAGGATTGGGTGTATGCAGTTCACCTTTCATGAGCAAACCATAGCTTCTGACAGTCCGAGCAACTGGGACAAAATTAATGTGGGACAGTCGCAAGTCGCCCAAAATTTGGACTTTCACCGCAGATTTGGACAGTTTTCAGATTGTGCACCTATCTTATATTTGAAAATTAATAATAGGAATTTGAAATTCACTACTCAATACAGCAAAGAAGACTTGGATATTTATATAAAAACAACAAAATTGAGACAAAAACTTTTCGCAAGAAAGTTGACGTAAATAGTTTATATACTGGCCAGCAGCCATCATCGTCCTAGCTTGCTGGCCAATATACCCACTGGACAGTTCACACGAGTGAGGAGGAATTGTTCTGAAATAAGTAGCTATTTAATTCAGGGTCAAGAGTTGCAACAACAATTTATAGAAAAGGGCTATGACAGTGGAGCAGTAGAGTCAGCATTTCAGTGCAATTTTATTGTCACATTAAAGGATAATTTTATAGTGCACATTGATTTCCTTTATTCCTCCTTTCTTTCTACGCTACCATCTGCATCGAATATATCGGTATTTACATCATTCATTTGGAGGACATAGGGTCAGCTGACCAACCAGCACGGCGAATCAGCTGATTATCGGCGATACAAGCTGTATGTCGGAGACCGCTTGGCATGAAATTACAGCATCTCCGTTTCAGTAACCAGATCCACGTGCATTATTCCTGAAATAAGGTAATTAGATCACCACACTGTGCATATGCTATTGGACTATGGATTGACATTACCAGTCTGGTTACGGTTCTATTTCACCATTGGATAGTCATCTCAGCATTGGGCATTTTTTCTTTCATTTGTATTATCGCAGAGTATAACATCCATTGTATTAGGTTTCATATGTGTATGATTCTCCCATTTGTTGCATATGAACTAATGTTTCTTTCTTTCTCTATGCTATATGTTGAGCACCAACTGTTTCTATTTTTGTCTATTTTGTGAGGGGTGTGGTTAACTCCCTAGTTGTGTTGCTCGCTTGGGCAAGTTTGTTTATCCCCCAGTGTGTGCGCTGACCACATTTGTATAAATATCTGTCTTTGTAGCTTTAACTCCCTGCTCTTGCTGATGCTGCTGCTGCTGCTGCCGCTGCTGCTGATGCTTTAAACTCAGTCGCTACTTGACGGGATGTTAGGACCCTATTTGGAAAATGGATTGGTACTATACACCTCCTAGAAATCAGAGCTATGAGTGAAAACGCTAGGCTTCACTCCCATCAACTATTTTAACATTAAATCAATAGCAACCACATTAAATAATTAGGTCTCGTTACCCCAACCAGTCTGACATGAAATAAATAGTATTTACATTTAATAATTAGGCCTCCTTACCCCACACCCAGCCGCAAACTAATTGAATAGCATACACATTTAATAAATAGACCTGTTGTCCCCAACCTACCTAGACATTAAATTAATAGCATTCACATGAAATAAATAGATAGTTTTTGGACCAAACAGCCCTGATATTAAAGTAAGAGCATTCACACTTAATAAATTGGTTTATTTTCGCCCAACCAGTCCCGTTATAAAATAAAAATCCATTTAAAGATCCATCACATAACATTAATATTTAAGTAAGAGCCACCAGATATCAATAATACCCCCACCAGCCCCCATAAAGCCCTACTAACACACCCTCACATACTAATAATATGCCCCCACATTAGCCCCCACATAATATTAATAATTCACCCTGACAAAACATTAATACCCCCACACCCTCCCCCACATAAAAACCACACACAAACCCCTCATAACCCCACCTAACAATACCTCCTACACCAGCCCCCATATAACATTAATACTCCCAAACATAATGTTAAAACCACCTCCACCCAAGACAACTATGCTTGAAATTGGTAAGAGACAGACCCAGCTGGAGAGAACAGGAGAGAGGAGGAGCTGCTACTGGAAAAGGGACCTGCCACTGGATCACAGCAAATGTGGTGCCTACTCCCTTTAAGCCAAGACTGTCCCTGAAAATTTCAGGCAGACTAGATTAGGGCTTCCAAAAGCCCATCTTGCTTCCAAACCTCAGAATTTGGGGCGTTCACAAACACTTATCTAAAATAGGGCAATACAAGTGACAGGCAGAGGGTCAGGCTCCCTAAAATCCACTGCTCTTTAGTTTCCCACCTCTATAGCTGGGCAAAAAACAGCATGGCTCTTCCACCCAGAGGTTACAGGACCCACACTTGAAAATTCTGGGATTTTTTCCAACCCCCTCTGGACTGTGGACAAACAAGTAAAATGAACACACACATCATTTTTAAATAATTTTTAGTTGAATAAAAGGCTCACCATACGCCTCCGGTTTTCTTCCACACCCCCAAAAACATAATGGTAGGTTATTTGGCTGCTATTAAATTGACCTATGTGTGTGTGTGTGTGTGTGTGTGTGTGTGTGTGTGTGTGTGTGTGTGTGTGTGTGTGTCTCTCTCTCTCTCTGTACAGTGCTGCTGAATTAGTGGTGCTATATAAATAGATGATGATGATATTGAGATCTGAAAGACTCCAGACCTTCTGTTCTCAATCTAAGAATTGGGAGGGAGGGAGGAGCAAGACAGAACGGGAAGGGTTGTCACAAGGGAAATCTGCAAATACATTTGAAACAAATGGAAAAACATAATAAACAAAAGATTTTAGGACCCCTTGGCCAATGAGAATGCATATATACACTTTATCTTCCCCTTGTCTTGCACATATTTTGAGCTTAATCATTTTCACTAGTTTGGTGTGATTTTTGCTATTCAGTGATACTTTTATATACTTGTTGAAAACAGCTATCTAAAATAGTCAGCTTTTTTGTTCAGTTACTAAAGTTAACAATCATATGAGACACAGAAATGTTTGATGTTATTTCAGCTGTGTGTGGCATGTCTTCAGCATTAGGTTTACTGTATGTTTTACCGTTATATGCTGTGGGTCTCTGCTTGTAAATGTAAGTATATTTAGTAACATTCTGTGGATTTTCTCTTTTATGCTACTCAGCTAACAGCCTATAGTCACTTACCTATCAATTGTGTCTGAAGATTTTGCATTAAATTCTGCTTAATATCTTACTGATACTCAGAAAATGATCCAGGTAAGATGTCTCTGTGTTGTATCATTTCTCTAGTTAATACTGGGAGATGTTATATATCATATAAAACTGAGATGCCATTTGAATGGAAATGAGGATTTGGACTGCAGTCAAGACATTACCCATGCATACTTGCAAAAGCACCTATTAGTCTGTAATGACATTATTTTAGATTTGCATAGTCATATTTTAGAACAATTTTCCGATAAGATATTAATCCTGATCAACATTTTATGACAAAGAAGCATTGATATACAATGTCTCAGCAATATTACCATTCCTAGGTCAGAAATATTATGCACTAATAACATACAATATTTACATATTTAAAAACTTATATTTATATTTAAGGATTTACAATCTAAATGCAATCACATAACACTAGCTATATGGGTGTTATATGGAAATTGATGTTAGAAAATATCGAAATTTTAATTACAATTTATTTATTTTGCAAAGGCAGAAAAGGAATAAAACAATAAAGAAAAATCCATTTGTCAATACATTTTATTTTACAGGTGATCTAGAGGGCTTTACAAAGTATTGCTGCAACCACCTCAAAAGACCCTCCACTCACAACTGCAGAAGGTCCGGAGTCAAATGTAAGTACTTATTTTATAATTTTTTTAAAAAATATCTGATCAATTTATTTTTAACAGCTAAATGATCTTACCAGTACAATGCTTGTAATATGCTGTTTATGCTACCCACTATACATTAAAGGGTTACCTTGGCAATGCGACATTTCTTTAGTTTGGCTGCAGTTATGGCTCATTGGAATGATCTATGCAATGTTTTGATAAATATGTTTGAAATATAGGCTATTGGTGAGGGATAAGCGCAGCTGAAGTCAACACACAGTGGGGGATTCCAATTCAGCGCAAGGTCATGTAGGAGTCTGCGCAGACTTCCAGGTATTAAGTAAGTAAAACATCACTGATGTTTTAATACCTGAACATACCATGGAGATGCATCTTGTAAGGCTCCCATGGAATGTCGCAGTGTGTCAATCAGTCTGACTGCATATTTTTCTGAATACTACATCAGTGCTTGATAGAGTAGGTTATAGAATAGAAGAGGCCCAGGGCAAAGTTGGAGTATGAAGCCCCTGATTGTACTACAACTCTACATCGCAAAGCTACATGCAAAATATGCAGAGCAATGGAAGTGTGATTATCCACGCATAATACTGAAATTTACTTAAAAGGAAGTCGTACTGTGAAATTGTCTATATGTAAAGCATATAAAAACAAATAAGAATTGCATGCAACACAGAAACTTGGAAGTAACACAGTAGTCAGATGTGAAAACTGAAATTATAAAAATGAAATGTCCATAAATGTATTAAAATGTTAAATAAAAAATGAATAAGGCATAAAATAAGCTACACATTAATGTAAAACTACCATATTAATATTATCATAAAAACATTAGAGCACTAGAAACTGGTGGTAGTCACTATTAAAAATGTTGAAATCCCGACACTACTTACCCCAGGACGATTACAGCGAAGACCTCATAACCGACTGAGTGGAAATACTGACAGTTTCAAATGGAGACTTTAGTAAATTGCTGCAACTGAAGATCCCGGCAGCATCCGATGATGTCAGATTGAAGGGACACACTCTCATCCAACCTCTTAAGGTAGTAACTTAAAGAGGCGCCGCCTGTACAAGGTTGTTTAATAAGCCATGTACATTTTACAGGCGGAGCTTTTATTACAGCAATGCCATTCAGTCTCCTTCAAATAAAAAAATCCAGTTGAACAAGTTTTAATATGTCTTTAAGAACCTTTAATTAGTATGTTATCAATACCTAATAGTTCAAAAAATATGTAAACTCACAATTCTATATATTATAAATAAACATTTAGATATAAAAAAAAACTACAATACTGTCACATAAATTGCTATACATATTAGTGTACCAGTATCAAAACAAAAAACATATATTTCAGAGCTGCTAATGTCACAATAGGAGTTCAGGCAAATGGAAGGTCAGGCAATATTATAAGCATTTGAAGCCATTTTGCTTTTGACAGGTGATATGCAAATAATGGTAGAATGTCATTGTGTATGAAAGATTCATTGTTACCTTGTGCAACTTTACTTTGGAAACTGCATATGCACTTCAGACATTCTAAGAAAAGTGTTTAAAATGAGTAATGATCTATTTAACCTACTAAAATGTCAGGCGTGTGGCAACTTCAAGCAAATGTAACACTGAGAAATTATGCATTTAAAGAACAGAAACTACTGCAGCAAGATTTTGTATTTGGACCAGGCTGAAGTACACACAGGGCCAGATTAAGGGAATGGAGGCCCCTGGGCTAAGGGGGCCTCCATTCCGCCATGAGGGCCCCCCCCCCCCGTGATCCGAGCCGCCCCCCCCCAGCACTTACCTCCTTCTCCTCCTTCCCCGGCGCGCTGTACACTCTTTACTGAGGAGATCTCGTGAGAGTGAGACTCACGAGATCTCCTCAGTAAGAGGAATACAGCGTGCCGGAGAAGTACTGCATTGAAAGTGCTCAGCAGCACTGATCGGGCTGGGGGCGCCCCCGCCCCCGACCGATCAATACTGCTGCTGAGCACTTTCAAGGGCCCCCTGGATGCCAAAGGCCCCTGGGCTGTAGCCCAGTTAGCCCTATGGTTAATCCGGCCCTGAGTACACATGTACTTTATGCAGAGCCTGATTTACAGCAATAAAGTCTATAGGCACAAAACTTCTGATGCCATACCTCCCAACATTATTCCAGTACTTTGTGGTGGTACTCATAAAAAGAGAGCATGCACCAAGTTGGGGACATGGTCATGTTATATGGTGCTTTGTCAGATCCCCCAACCACCTTTCACTAAAAAGATCCTTGAATTGCCACACACAGCATTGACAGATGTGTGCCGCACCCATGCCTTCCAGTAGTTGGAACAAAGTTGCTAATTGTCAGGACAGTCCCCTCATATCAGGACTGTCTCTCCTGAAATATTGCAGTTGGTAAGTATATATAGCTTCTCCCCTATCTACAAGTCAGAACCTGTTTCCCGGAATTTTTTTGTAGCTTCTCCATTCCTGTAACAAAGCAGAATATTGTCTTTTCACTTACTAAGGTCCTTTTTCCAAGCTTCTCAAACAATAAGTTAAGTTTAACATACACACTGTGCAGTGTGAAAGCTTACTCCGTCACTTTAATGCGCTAAATCCAGCCACAATTTAGATGCTTAAATTTCATTCATTATGCAGTTAATTTTTGTATATTGTTCATAGGCACCTCAATAAATTCCATTTTATATATGGCTCTCATGAGTTCTGTTTTCTCAGGACAGTTTTTGTGACTGGAAATTACCCTAGCCTCTCTGTCTATGTGTATGTTAGGAAATTTAGCCTGTAAGCTTCAATGGGTCAGGGGCTAATGTGAGTGAGTTCTCTGTACAGCGCTGCGGAATTAGTGGCGCTATATAAATAGCTGTGATGATGATGATGATGATGTTAATAAATAAACATTATGAATTGACAAATTTGAAGTAAGGGTTGAGAATGCATGGAATGTATTTTTTCATTGTATTTAGCACAAAATAAGACATAAATATTGGTTCCTACGGACTGAAAAAAATACTTGTAAGTAGACTTTTCAAACCACCTAAAAAGGAGAAGTAGAGGTATTGGCCATGTCTATTTATAATTTATCTTCTATAATTTATCTACATTCTATAAAATTAGAGCTAGAAACCGGTTGGTTGCTATAGGCAATACCTTCACTTTTCCTTTTAAGAAGGTTTGAGAAATCTTCCCCATGAACTTTAAATTTATTTGTGTTCATGAGCCATCGTATACTCTTTAAAGCCTATTTATTTGGTTTATGCATCCGTTGCATGGATCAGGGATCCCTATTTTGACCTGCTTTCTAGGTACTGTTATAGTCTGGATCAGTGGTCAAAGTGGAAATATAGAAGTGGCGGTATAGAAAGTTAGATGTATGGAAAATGTAAGGGGAATGTAAGTGAATGGAATGTAATAGTTTTACAAGGAAGCAGTTGGAGAAGTGGTGGTATGGCATAACACCATATACACCCCCACTTTGACCACTGGTCTGGATACAAACATTTTATTTTATGTGTTTTTTAAAGAAAAGACAGAGCATGTATTAGAATAAAAAGCAAATGTCCATGATTCTATGCATAAAAAAATGACAGATGCAATTACTGAATGCGCTAGAACACACAGAGCAACATTTTATGAGGACAATATATAGTATATGTTATCTACTGAAGGACTGACAAACCTATATGGGGTAAAACTAACATTCTATTGAACCATGAGTGTACGGAACCTACATAGAATACCAAAACACCCTAAGATATAGAAGATATGGAAAACTAGGCCACAAAAGATATCCATCAAGAACTAGTTTGAAAATGTGGCATTTGTTCTTCTGTCCAAAACTGCAAAACAATGAAGGCAGGTAATTTCTTCACAAAGAACGCTCAAATGACAAAACCATTTAAAATATGCTTTGACAGCTATTTTATATTTAAGATACTAAGGAGCACAAAGACTGCTAAATGAAACCCCATAAATTCTGTTAGCTGCAATTCAGCCAAATTTGGATTTAGAAATTATACTTTTAAAATTCTGCATGTGAATTATGATTTTTTTTCAATTCACTCTATTTCACCAGATCAAAGCTAAACTCACTCTCACTGCCTACCATCCATTTATCATTGTTATTATTTACTTATATAATATTAAGTATATTTCATCATTCACATAAGCCTGCCCCATCTCCAAGAATGAGGAGTATGAATAAGTGCAGTCTTGTCATTTCACCAGATTCTGAGCTTACTCCCACTGCTAGACAATTTTCAGCTTGCAATTTTACATAACGTATGGCTTTTCTTTGGATTTCGTAATTTCTTGGTTGCTTTTTTGTAAGGTTGTAGCTGATGGAGAACTAACAACCAAAATACTGTCAGATATTATGTTATTAGTTTCAGTTTGCCTGTGATAAAATACACTTTGCTGCATAGTATATTTTTATTGGGGTTGGGATAGATGGAGTTGTCATGTAGATAGTGGTGCAGATAATTTTTGCAATGTTTGAGTCTATTTGAGTGTTTCCTTTTCATTATTATTCCTTGATATTACTTCCCAACCAGTTTCTGAAAATAGATTGTCTAATATAACTTCACTTAGTGAGGCTATGTCATCAGAATCTACAGATTTATTCGCATTGTGCATTACTTTTTTTTGCTTCATTATCACTGGCAATAGCATTGATTCTTTTATTTATAATGTATTTAGCAATGTGGGGTTCCCTGAGCACATTTACCCTCTTAGGATAAGATGTAGACGTAAATGTTCATCCTTATCTGAATACCTTTTAGCATTAGACAAGTGTAAAAGGTCATCCTCTAACTGCCGTATTTTTCTCATCCCTTTTCCTGCAAAGTACTTGAGCGATTAGTTTACAAACACCTGTATCACTTTCTCTCCTCTCACTCTATTCTTAACTACATGCAATCAGGCTTCTGTCCCCAACATTCAACTGAAACTGTTCTCAAAAAAGTGATCTGCTTACTGCAAAGTCGCTGGGTCATTTCTCCATACTCATTCTCCTGGACCTCTCTGCTGCTTTTGACACTGTTTATCACCCTCTCCTCCTACACACCCTTCAGTCCATTGGCCTTCATGACACAGTTCTTTCCTGGTTCACTTCCTACCTATCGAATCACTCATTTAGTGTTTATACCTCTGGCCCATCCTCCCCTCCACTCCCACTATCTGTTGGGCCCTTTACTTTTGCTGCTGGACACCTCTACTTTTGGGGCACTAATTTGCTCATTCAGCCTCCAGCTCCACCTCTACACTTATGACATCTAAATCTATATCTCTTCCTCTGACCTCTCCCCTTCAGTACTATCTTGTGTAACCAACTGTCTTTCAGCTATCTCCTCATGAATGTCCCAATACTACCTAAAGCTCAACATGTCCAAAACAGAGCTTATTATCTTCTCTCCTGCCAGAATCACCACCTATCCTCAAATCTCCTTCACTTTCAATAACACCTCAATTTCCTCAGTCTCCCAAGACCGCTGCCTTGGTGTCACACTTGACTCCAACCTCTGCTTTATTCCTCACATCCAGACTCTTTCCCAGTCCTGTCGACTTCACCTTAAAAACATTGCCAGAACAAGTCGTTTTCTTACTCAACATGCTACCAAAAAATATATATTTTCTCTCATCATCTCCCATCTTGAGTACTGGAACCTCTTGCTATCTGGCATGCCCAACACACATATATCCACACTTCAATCCATCCTAAATGCTGCTGCAAGACTAATCTTCCTCTCTCACCACTCCATATTTTGTAAATCCCTACACTGGACCCCTGTGTCCTCCAGAATCAAACTCAAATTACTCACCTGTACCTACAAAGTCCTCAACAACACCACCTCTTTATACATCTCGAATCTCATATCAAAATACTCTCCCTCCTGCTCTATTAGCCCTACCTCTGACCTGCACCTTGTTTCATCTCTGGAAACCACCTCTCACTCCCACCTATAAGACTACTCCTGTGCTGCTCCCCACTTATGGAATTCCCTACCATGCCCAATCAGGCTTTCCCACAGCCTTCAAATCTTTAGATGCTCTCTGAAAACCCATCTCTTTTTTAGAGCATACCTTATTCAATAATACTATTCACACTAAGACACCCTCACGACCGTCCCAATCTTCACTCTGAGCCACACTCGCTCATCTTGTTTTAGCTTTGACCTCTTTCACTTAGAATGTAAGATTTCTAGTCAGCAGGGTTCTCCATACCCTTTGTTTTTATGTCTGCATTTATTATGTCTGCCTTTTATGTCCCTATTTTATGTATGTCCTGTTTTCCCTTCTGTATGGCGCTACGAAGGACAGTGGCATCTTCCAAATCTATGATAATACTAATAAATACAACCTCACATTGTCTCAATCTCTACAGACCCATCAGAAAATCCCTGTTAGTCTATAGCTTGACAATTCTTCCTTCTCTACAGATCTATTGGACAATCCCTGTTATTTTGTAGCCTGACACTCTGTCCATTTCTACAGACCCATCAGACAACCCTTACTCCTCTAAAGTCTGACACTCTCTCCATCTCTACAGACCCATCAGATAACGCCTGCTAATTTATAGCCTGACAATCCCTCCATCTCTACAGACCCATCAGACTGGTACAGGAGGAAGAGAGCTAGGAAGACAAAATTTTGGTAAAAATCTAATTTTTATATACCCTGTGTTTTCATGTCTGCATTTATTTTGTCTGCTTGTTGGCCTTGTATGTCACTGTTTTATGAATGTGGTGTTAACCATACTGTACGCGCTTCAGAGCTCTATGGTGCCCTATAAATCTACGATAATCATAAAAATAATAATCCTCATGATCAGTCTGAGGATGTCTGTCATATTGTAATATTGTTGACTCATTCTGATTATCTTTAAACTACTGCAAATAGCCGCTGGCACTCAGTTGCAAATGCAGATTAATATTTTCACCATAGGAAAAGGACATAACATATGTTCTTATGTTTTTTTAAAAAAATAAAAATAAAGGTGTGACTAAATTAAGAAAGTTGTGTGTCATAATTTGATTGAGGGTTTCAAAGAGATTTAGAAGCTTCTTTATTACCCAAACCGTTCACATTGGCTAGCTAGTGCAAAATTTCATGTGTTTTACTCATATCTATAAAACCCCTTTGTTAATATAACTTTTTGAGGGTTTTTATGGTTTCTTTTTGCAAGACATCATTATCTATAAAGTAACTGACAATAAACACAATAAATTGGATATTGTGAATTCCCAGTACAATAAAGCCTTAAATTTTAAAAGTCTCCAGTCACATTCTACTGTGCCACAGTTCACCCAGAAATAGAAGAGGTGGCAGTGTTTAGTGCTGAAACAGAAATTGAAGTAATAGGGCTGGCAGTGTTTTTAAAAGTCTCCAGCCACATGTCCCATAGCTCATACAGAAATAGAAGGGTTGGCAGTTTCCTTGTCACTATACAAGCTCCAGTCACATTGTTCTTGTCACTATCCAGTCTTCAGTCACATTGTTCTTGTCACTCTCCAGTCTCAGTCATGATGATACTAATCTCTTTACGTCATGTGCTAAAGCCTTTGTTCAAGTCCATAGTGGTTTTAAGTCAGGGAATCAAAACATTGTTTAAAAAACTTGTGCCTTTTAAAAGAAAAAAAAAACCTCTCTAATAAAGGTGAAAGTTTACTGTAGAAAAACATAAAATTACCAACATGTTATTTTACCCAATATATTAACAAGCATACGAGCATCACCTAGCTCTCTTCTCTCAGCTAGATCCCAGCACCTGCAATCTACACTGTCATCATTCTCACCCTCATCAGCATGTACATCATCCTCACACAATACTAATTCATCCCCGCTGGAATCCACCATTACAAAAGTCTCTGTACTTTGATGTAATTGCCGATAATGTCCTTCCCTGTTCATTTTACGGACAGAGCTGTCATGATTTTTGTACAATTTGTTTAGACCAAACCAAATGTGAAAATGTTGTGCTGACTCATCTGCATCACCACTGGGTGTCTTGGGAAAGCTAAGTTTTTTTCTAGCAGCAGTTGCCAAAGAAACTGAGGGAGAATGAGTCGTTGTGTAATGTACCACTTGAGCTGTCAGCTTGCTGACCGGGATCGCATTGCATCTCTTAAGATCTGGGTCAGCTGGAAAGAAAGAAAAGACATAGCTCTTAAACCTAGGATCATGCATAGTTGCCAAAATGCAGTGATCCGACTTCAAGATCCTTTGCAAGAGGAAGCATGTATGAAAGTTGCCACCCAGTTGTAAAGTGGATCACAGATGCCAGGACGACTATGCTAGTATTAGATCTGCATCCAATATCCACAATTAATGCAGCTGGTTTTAGACAGTTAAATGAAGTCCTGTGTCCCCTTTACCAAATTCCATCACAACACCATTTTACTAGACAATCAATTTCTCACCTCTACCAGAAGGTTCCATAAAATGTAATTATTGGGCTACAAAATGCCATTCTACCCATTATACACTTAACCACAGATATGTGGACAAGTGGAACTGGGCAAACTAAAGATTATATGTTTGTGACAGCCCATTGGGTTGATGAATTGCCTTCAGCAGCAGGAACAGCAGCAGCATGTACCCAACAATGCCAGATTATTCAGAGGCAGGCTACTCTGCGTATCAGCAGCTTCACTAATAGGTATACCAATGACAACCTGTTTGAAAAACAAAGGGATGTCATTGCAACATGACTTATCCCGTTTGGACTCTCCAGAGGCTATGTCATTTATGATAATGCCATCAATATTGTGAGAGCATTACAGCTTGGTGAAATCCATCACATTTGCTGTTTTGTTCACACAATCCACTTGGTGGAACAGAGCTTTTTGAAAAATGACAGGGACGTGTAGGATATGTAGTCTGTGGCCGGAAAAATTTTGGGACATTTTCAGCATTCTGCAACAGCATGTAGGAAGTTGCAGCAGCTGCAAGAACAATATATTTTGCCCTGTCATCAACTGAAGCAAGAGGTGGTAACAAGTTCCACACTTTATGTGCTTGTGAGGATGGAGGAACAGCGAAAAGCCCTCCACGCTTACTCCACAAGCCTTGACATTGGGAAAGGAGGGAGAATGTATTTTAGTCCAGCGCAGTGGAGAATTTTTTGTGTGTTGTGCAAGGTGCTGAAACGATTCAAAGTAGTAACCTGTGAACTGAGTTCAGACACTACTAGCTTAAGCAAGTGATTTCCTTAATTAGACTCTTGGAAAAACACCTTGAAAAATTGAAGGAGGAGATGAAACAAAGAAATTACGAAAAGTATGACTTGTAGATGAAGTACTTTAATCTCTTCGCCAGGATCGAAAAGTTATCAACTTCTGGAAATCGAATCACTACACTTTGGCGACTATTTTTGATCCTAGGTTTAAGAGCTATGTGTTTTCTTTATTTCCCACTGTCCCAGATCACAAGTGTGTTATATTATATACAGATCACTTATATCAGTATATCTATATATTATTGCTAAATGGTATACAATCCAAGCTTTACTCAAAAAAGGTTTAAGAGTAAATATAAAAAACACATATAACAAAATGTATTGGTGCAAATATATCAGTACCAACAGGTCTTATTTCAGCACCCTGCAATCTAAACAAGTCAATAATCAACAATTAATAGTACCCTATATTCTAAGGATTCGGTCCTGAATTTAAAAAAGGCTTCTCCATAGTGTAGTGTGTCTCTGTCTCTCGTGGGGTGGTCTGTTATGAGTCCTCTCTGTTTGCCTTGTACCAGAACCTGCTTCTTTGTTGTGAAAGTTGGTTTCCTGGGGGTAAACGTATCATAGTCCGGGTTGTACAAGTCGCCGGAAATTGGCAAAATTACAGCTTAAATTTAAAGTGGCGCTGCCTTGTAAAGGGAAACTTCCCTTTACAAGGCAACGCTGCTTTAAATTTAAGCTGTCATCTCGCCGATTTCCGGCGACTTGTACAACCCGGACAATGATACATTTACCCCCTGGTGTTTGAAACGAAGCATATATTCCAGATGCCAAACTTCTGGTTTCTGCTCCCGAACTTCCAATTTCAGCTGTGACTGAATGCACACCGATCTGTGTGTTCCAATGCAATAAAGAGCACAAGATATATGCAAAGTCTTTAGAATGCAAATATAATCATTTTAAAGTTTGACTCAAACGCGTTTCACCATTCCTGGCTTCCTTAGGAATGAGAGTGTGATCATTTCCTGCTTGTTTAAATAGCATTTGGTTCAATGTTCTTTCAATTTAGAGCTGCCCCTTTGTGGAGTCTAACCAATTGCTATGGATCTATTCTAATCAATGGTAGTCATGCACTAGTGGCCAGACCCTAATTTTATGATACATGTGATTAAGTCTTGAAAAATTAGATCCATTATATTTGGGTTGTAGTGTCTTTTCGTTTTATAACAATATACATCACTTACTATGATGTTCAAATATGTAAAATTACACATTATAGTCAGAAATTGATATGTCTTCTTTATGTTTCAAGTTATATCATTTCTCTTTACATTATTAACGAGTGTTACTCAATATCAGTTATTACGAATTTGTGATATAACATTTGATTTCTATGAAAACCCATTAACAGAGTGTTTCCTTATTAAATCAAAATTTTTGATACTGGATAAAAGTTTTGTGCATCATTCATCACCCATTCAATTTAATCATTCAATTTATTGAAATAAAGATCAATTATTTCTATGTTGAGATCACTATTCCCTAAATGTACTGTATATTCAATATAATAGTTATTTTATTATATAGTGCCAAATCTAGCAGAGTTCCTCATCTAGTTAGTTCTACTACTACTTGTGAAGGGTAGTTGTAATTTTTAAAGTAGATACAAATAACCAGTAGATTTATTGTTGCAATTTATAGCTGACTAATTGAAATCAGCTATGAATAGTACCATATTTTTCCTTGCTGCCCTTTCAAATTGCAATATTTATTAAAATTGACTGCAATCTTCTATGCTATGTGGCTTGTAGTAAATCCTAAGCAGTACTTTACCAGTGTCTTTTTTCTCTAGTTAAAACTATTTGTGTAATGATAAGGATAATGTGCTGGGTGAGGGGGAGGGGGGGTTTAAAAAGTGTGAACAGATTTAGAGGTGGGAGGGAATGGGTCCTAGAGTAACTCTAAATTGCAGTGCAAAAAATAAAGCTGTATAGTATTTGTGTGCTAAATGCAAAAACATCCTGTATTTTCCTGCATGCAAAAAGATAAAATAAAAGCATTTGCACTCCTTTCACTGCAATATGGTTTGTCCAGGAACAAATTTGCATCTTTGTTTTTATTTGCTCTTAACTTTAAATGAGGCTCATAGACTTTACATTGTCATAGTTTTCACATACATCCTTCCACTAGGAAGGTCTTAAACAGACGTAACATAGCCTAGTCTCAGTTATACCCACTATATCATAATAGTTTATCAACAACATTAATTCTAGTTCATTTATTTTACTTAATAAACTCCCAGCAGTGTTAACATACACATTCATAGATCTAAAAACCACTTGAATTGAGCTATTTATTCCCGCAACTCTGCAAACTGTTTTGTACTGGACTTGTGTTAAAGTTATGTGAGTATGCCAAAGCCTTGCCCTTCAATCAATTCTGATCAATCATATATTAATCCTTCATTTGATTTAAGCACCTCACTGTCCCATTATTCATCTTTGATCATGCAGCATTGCTCCTTAGTTCTTATTTAGCCTAACGTCCTAATCTTTATTTAATTGGAGTGCTGTGTTTCATTGTTCCGCAATCAATTAAATAGCACTTCTGAGTAATTAATTCAATTTCACTATCCCTTGTCTTCATCCTCCAATTCATTTCTTGTTTTATTCTATTTGCAACCAAACCACTTGCTAATCTTACACTAGATCATCCAGGTCTCCTCATATCATTTCTTACCTCTCCAGCATGTTGTTTTGCCTATTATCATTTAATTATTTTCTCATTCTGTACCATTCACTTGTCCCTCATTTTTTTTAACACGTATTAATACCAAATCCTTTCATATTCATCACCCATTTACAAGTTGGGCAGAATTTGGCTGAATTAAATCAGCCTTAAGATTGGATTATCATTACAGTATCTTACCACTGTTAGGACTGCTTTATACATACATTACTTCACAATTTTATTGGATTATTCCTTACACCATTTCCAATTTCATGTTATCAGCTTTCAAACCATTTTATTTTCCTGAAATTTTATTTTTTCACATTCAATTCATATTTCTATCCTCATTTATTTCTATTTATTATATCCACACTGACTGTTTACATTGTGCTGTTCTTTTTTCTAATCTTAAAAAATTTTAATGGCTTTAGTTCAAACAACATTTCCTAGCTGTTATTAATTAAACTCCAATACCTTGCTGTTTCTTTAAACATTCCTCTTGATATATCCTTCATCAAGCTCAACTGCAGTTTCTACAATGAAGATTGAAAACTTTTCTTACAATCCTCTAGATAAATTGCTTTTTCTCTCTATTATTTACAAAAATGTTGGCGTTATTGCATATTGTTACAACTGTCTTTCCACCAACAATGAAGTCATCCTTAATTTAGGAATTCAGTATGGCCTTTTAACTGCCAGACATACCGTCACCCACATTGCCATATTTAAATCAACAAGCTTTAAAAGGTTCACATAATTCAAATGCATAATCTAATAATGCCTTCACTATTCCTTCCTGATTCTAGGGAAAAACAAGGTTGCACATTCAAAACCGATTACTTTTGTACTCTCTGTACCAGGTAGTCCAGGTTCTTGATGACCTCAATACCATCCACAAACATGTGAGTTGCATTTCTTTGTTAAGCACTATTCTTGTCACACTTCTCCAATGTATTCTACCTCCGGAATAACCATATCAGAACCATTTTGCTGTTGTCAGCAATTTATCTACCACAGGATCAATCAGAAATAAGGGCTCCTAATCATTTATTTAAGAAATTAATTTCCTTCGAACAATATACAAAAATCCAATTTCTTCCCTTTCACAAATTTCTTTAAAGCATAAATGTTTTCTGCCTTCTAAGCAAATCTCAAAAGGCCTCCAAGTTAGGCCATTTTTATGTTTAATCTAGCATTCTGTTTCTTAATCTCATAGTGCATTTAGTGCTCAATAGGCAGGCTTAGACAATTAAAAAGGCTTATTATCCTACAGTTGTTGGATGGTCCATAGCTTTAAAAGACCATATTACTCACTCGCATTCATGCCTAACTTTGAGCAACCAAACCTACTCTTTTTACATTAATTTCTTATTTTCATTATATTTTATCAACTGGGTTGGCCATCAATAGGCTGCCCTAATTTGTCACATTAAACCACAGTAATCTTTAATCTAGTCTTCTAGTCAATCTACCACTCAGTAGATAGGCCCTTTAGATAATTATTATTATTTTACTGATATTGAGTCAATCATCCCTATTTTCATCTGTATCTGTAAAACAGTTAACATATGACTATTATTATTATTATTATTATTATTAATTTTATTATTATTATTAATATTATACTTTATGTTATTATTTAAAGCAAGTGCAACAGTAATGTTTGCTTTAACCGTTAATAATGTAGACATAGAAATACACATATCATGTTGGTCTTTATTAAAACTTGTGACATGAGCAACATAGCTTCTCCCTGGGTGATCACACTAATCTTACTTAATTTAAGATATTTTATTAATTATGACTTTATGGGAGCAATAGTACATGACATTCATACTTATTATGTTAAATGGCAATAAGCACAGTATGTAATTTGCATGATTAATGGTTCAAGTACTGCTAGAAGAGATTGCTGCAAATAACTCATGGGATGAATATTTAACCTTTGTAGATTCATTTGTTTCATAGGTATTACACAAAACAAATTTCTCCACTATGATGTCAAAATCCATTAAACACAAAATAATTTACAATATTTTTATTTCAAAGTTAGTTTACTGTGGGATAAGCAAGATTAAAATGAAAATGTATTGTTTTTCTATATTTATTTTTGTCTTGATAACATTAATATTAATTATAAACGTGCTTTTATCAAGTAATATTCAATATTCAATTAGCCGCGATGTTCCTCTGAACATTGCGGATGCGCACATTTGCAGGCACTTTGGTACCTCAACATGGAAGATTTATCCTTGCACCTTCATGGGGGCAAAAAGAAAATCGCATTGCTACATCATGACCGTTTCAGAGGCCCTCCGTGGCTAATTGAACATGCTCACAAGTAACTAAATTACACATTTTCCATTTTGTATATTAAAAAGATTGCATGAAAAAGACAAACAGTAAACTAAATTAAGTAAAATAGCACAATTGAGCATGTGTGTTTGTCATTAAAGTAAAAGAGAGATTATATTTAGAAGATCATGTAGAGTTGGGCATATGTCTCTTTTATTTGTGTAATAAATGCATTTTCTAACTGTGCGTGCATACATTAAAAGTATGCATGCATCCATATGCTTTTAACAAATCTTTCAATTATGACTCCTAACAACTGGAGAAGCAGAATGGGGGAGGGAAGAGGTGGGCAAATGTATACCGAATTCAGTAAGGACTTGTTCATATGTTTGTGACGTGAGTTGACCCTGTCGGAGACACACATGTCAGGAAACATCTTTCTTGTGGGTGCTGCCGGGCTGGCGCAATCATACTCAATGAGGATGACGGTCAGTGACACTAGCCAGCTGCTTCCGATTAGCTGATTGCAAATTAACCTTTCGAACTGATAGTACTAAAATCATATGCTATTTTATATGAAGGTGCAGCCATCTATTTGCATTACTTAATTGATATTTCCATTTGGACTGTGTCAACACACTATTTTATACTGTGTATTTTACACTTCATTACTTTGGAATATTGGGGGCAAATAGGGTAATATGGCTTTTGCATTTGCCATTAATGCCACTACGCTTTCTCTGTGCTTTCTTTATGCTATCGTGGGTGTAAGAATACACCCTTGCTTTTTCTGACATACAACGTGCACAAATGCTAATGATGTACAGCTGGACGCATCCTGAAATCTGACTAAATATATGTATATGTGTATGCAAATGCTTCATGTGTGCATCTTAGATAGCCCTGATGAAATTTGAGAGAACGAAACATGTAGGGTTTTGTCCTCATGATATTGGTATTTTTTAGAGTCATTTTTAGAGTCATTTTGTTTTATTGAAAGAGCAATATTTGTGGAACAGTTACACCTGCTGATCTGGACAGCTCCAAGTGTTTCTCCTTGGTATCAAGATCACAGTGGACTCAAATAAGTGCTGTTTTTATGCTACCCTTTGTAAGTGTCTTTAAGCTTGTTCAGAATAAAAAAATTGTCTGTTTTAAAAGATTTCACACATGGGCGGTTGTCTTCTAGTATTTCCTTCACAGATAATAAAGGTAATATACGTGTGAGCTAAGGATCCTGCCTGTAATTTGTCTATTGCGCATTTGACAGATAAGTTTTGTCTTTATTTGAAAAATGTACGCTGCTTTCATTCAATAGTTTCATTGATTATATTACTACACCCTGAGCATCCATTCTTCCTATGTTTTTTATCACCGTACATTTATGTAGGGTTTTTATCTCTTCATTGTACAATTGCCCATACCATTCCACCTTTTTATTTAATTCAGCATAATAATAAATGCAAAACCTAATATTTATGTTCTTGGTATTACTTTATAGTTGTTTCATATATGCACAATACATTATATTCTATCTTATCTGATTTATTTCTCCACCCAGCACTTGTCATCAGAGCCATTTACTTTCTAAGTATACAAATATCCAGACAATACATTGTCATCACAGCTTGTGTATTTTTTTTTTGCAATGCACTGACTAGTGCAGACAAAAAAAATGTTTTTGCTCTTATCACTAGTCAGCTTGTCCATTATTCTATTTTTCTTATTGTATTAGGAAACCCCAATATCAAAATGATTGTATTGATTGACTACGATTACTCACCATTTACTATTCACAAAAGTTTCAAGGTGAGCCATTATTAGTACAATGTTATGGTAAACCTCAGAAGAATGATGAGGATGTGCATTTACTCTTGTCCCAACTCAAGGTGGTCAGTTCAGAATGGAAATTTGGCACAGAAAGGGTCTAAATCTGCCATAGGGGAAAAAAGGGCAAATGAGCTCAGGCAACTACCAACATGCAATAAAATAACATGAGATGAGCAGATCGGATTCAGAGAAATCTGACAGATCCGAATTTTGGGGTAGCAAGTTGAACCGAGTCATGACTTATTTTCTTCCACCAAAATTCACATATGAAAAGAAGCAAAATATAATTTCCAGTAAAATGTGGGATCTTGCATGCTTTTTATCGAGATATTCCATATCTAGCCCTCATTACTGTACAGTACTGCCATTTTATCATTGATAGCATGTCTCTTGTCTGGTCTCTGGGCACAGCCTCTTATCAAGGCTCTGGTTCCACTTAGATTTTTGAAAGTGGTTCAGTGGACATTTTGTGCATGATTTGCAGTTGGGAGAAAATACAGCAATTGAGTTCAATATTTCCACATGGTAAAGTCACTCTGCACTTCTGGTTGAGAAAGTGTAAAATGTTTGATTATATCCGATGCTGCACATATACACTCATAAATAATTGTTATGCATATAGTTAAACATGAAACATTTGAGATTTAAATAATGTATTATAGGAAATATAGCATATTTATATTGTTGGGATCCCACATATGGATGCTTCTCCATCTCATGCTCCTCCAGCTGATCCTTGACCTCCACCATGTCCACCTCCTTTTTCCTCCTTCACATATACTCCTCCACAACCACCAAATATATTGCCTCCTCCTACTAATCCTTCATCCTCCTGCATCTACTACTACTGGTCAACCTCCTCCTATTCCTGCAGTTGACATTCTCCTTCCCTGATGGCTCCTGTCCAGCGTTTACCATCTTCTGTCCCATCTACTCTTCCTTTACAGCTTCTGGCTACTTATCCATATGTTTTGCCTCTGCCTCCTGGTGCTCAGTGCTGTTTAACATAATATATCAACATTTTAATCTCTTATGTAATATGTATTCCTTTTCAACCAGTTACATTACATATATGTGTATTGAAAAAATTGTACATGATATGTAATTTTTTTAACAAAAAAAATCTTAATAGAAAACGCGAATGATTGTATTATGTATTCAAATCTGTACATTATTAAATAAATTAAAATATAGTAATAAATTATGCCCATCTTGGGTGCAATGTATTAAAGTGATGTTTATTATGCAATTTTAAAGCCATCATCAATCAAATTCAATATTCAAGCACAAACTGCAATAGTTAATAATCTTTCTTAATTTGAATCTGTGAAAAACACAAGCCAACCCCTAAATTGCAAATTGAACATCATGCAGTAAACTTTCACTCCTGATTTAATCATTTAAAATACAGATTTTTGGAGGTATGCTTCCCATAGGCCAGGCTCAAGTTTACAAGTCGATGTTGATGTCTGACTGTATTTTTAGCAATTAACTGTTCAACTGCAAAGTAGGCACCATTTTATAGGCATCATATTCAAAACACATGCAATTTGACCAATCTCACAAATGAGAACCTTGTTAAAAAAAAATCTAAAGCTCTTTGTATGGTTTTCTACGAGGTTGATACATTGCAGCATTTGTAAACATCTAGGGTCATAAAACAGGCATTGTAGTTTGCTATCTGCTATTTTGAAAAAAAAAATGTTTTTTTTTACTTTTATATTGGCATGAGATAATGAATTTTAAATTGTATCTTGGAAATATGTAAATAACTATGTAGATTACACTATTATATTATTTTATTTTATAAAACTTTTCATACATGAGCTAATCATCAGTGTTAATATTAGAGTAATACATGTATTGTAAATTTCTTTCTAGTCTCCTCCCTTATTTTCCTGATGGCAAATGGGTGCTGCCTATTCAGGTCACTCCATTGCTACTGGGGAGGGCAGATGAAACAGAGAATATTCAGGTTTTTTTTAATTTTCTATTTCTGTAGACCTTCCTTTTTCAGTACATTAGATGCATTTTGAGTCCAAGAAAGGATTTTTTTTTAAAATATTTGACAAGGGTCATTGCTGAAACCCTCACCTTTTCTAAAAATAACTCCTTTATTGAGTTTTTCAAATAATCTAAAAAACAATTAGAAGTCATGCATCCCAAGCATCTGGTTTGTGTTGAACGTCTCCTAAGAAGGACTTCAAATAGTATTAGTTTATGTTATATACCTGAGTGTAATATTTTGCCCATATGACTGATATTTGCTCTAGACACAACCATACAATTTCTACTTAATGTGCCGAATGGATACATTCACTGCATGATGACATAATGGTGCACACCGTCATGGTGCATGCCATTCAATCACATTCTTGCATCATTTCACATAGGAATTCTATTTTTAAAGGACAAACATGGGTGATATACATTTCACTAAAGAAGATATTGCAAGCAGATTGGAAATCAGAATAAAGGCAACAAATTAAAATGAAAGGTATAGAGTATTAGTAGGAAAACATTAAAGCAACTCCATATTGAGTGGTCCATTTGACAGCTCCAGAGGAGATGTTGAGATATACGAGGTGGCAGCCAAGGACCATTTGCAAGATTACATACTAAATTGCATCCAAGCCATACTTCATAATTAATTGTGATGATTACTGATCATTTATGTATTAACATAGTATCCAAAAACACTTGATTTGGTAGCTTGTATTGGTATTAAAAAATATATAAAAAGACATATAATTATGTAATAAGCACATTTATTTTGATATTTATATATATTTATATATTTTCAGATGTGTATCATTTATAAATATATGTTTAACTTGTCTATAATTACTATTAGTATAAATTAGTGTCTTAATTAATTAATATCCATAATTAAATAATAATCAAATAATTTTGGGCATATGAAAAGAAGAATGTAAGACAAATGCCTACATTATTAAGACAGGATAAAAATGTTCACAGGCTGTGTTACACAGATCAGCTGGCAGTACAGGCAGCGGAGCAATTGGAGGTGGCTGAACAGAGAGAGGAGATGCTAGACCAGGAGTTGGAGGAGGTTCGTGCTAATGCAACAGTTGGAGGTAGCAGAACTTGTATGCATGACAATCTATGCATTACAAAATGGCGGTCAACCTATAATTGTGTATATGTGTAACTTAGTTGCTGCAAGTGTAAATTGCTCCAAAAGCTGTTTACTTATTCACTGGGAAAAAAATGTGTTGCATATTTGCAAGGAAACACGTTCAATTTGTGCCTTTATAATAAGAATTTAAATTAGTTATAATGAAAGATAAAACATCAATGTATATAATGCATATAGCAAAATAATAATGACCAAATTACAAATTATATATTATAAAACACACACACTTCGAAACACTTCTGTAAAGTATGTAGACTTATGTATTGTTATACCAGGTAAACAAAAATAAATACAGTATTAAACAGTATTACTGTCAGGATATATATTGCTATACTACATTCTTGGCATACACAGGTCCTGGAGGTGATGACGGCAACAGTGAAAGGGAGCCTCTCAAAGAAGCCACCAGATGGTGCATGTTAACATTGTGTCTTGTGGAGAAAGGTTGAAATACATTCTTTCTAAGATGGAAAAAACCTCTAACTGCCTGGCTAATTTTTTATTTTATTTTTTTAATTTGGTAGACTTGCATTGCTTGTTTTTGGTATTTATGGTATTAGATATCAAAATGTTATACAAAATCAGATTATTTTATATATTATTTCATTTTTCATTTTTAATGAGCTAGCATACTGTGGTACATTGCCATGCATGTTACAGAATTTTTTTTATCATACCCATACAAAGCACAGTTGCAAAAAACGCAGCCTTTGTTTATGTTTACAGTAACACTAAATCAGGCCCAGTAGGTATAAAAGTGTTTTGGCCCAGTATGAAAAAATGTGTTTTAAGGAGTTATCCAAATCAATGTTGGAAACCTTTCCCCCCATATCATTAACTTTGAGTACACAAAAACCACAGTTCTATTTGTTTTCAGTTGACTATTTTAATGAATTTACATGATAATAGCAGTCTGTAACATAAGGGATGTGGGAAAATTCAACAAATTAACTATTGTAGGCTCCACGACATGTTTGTAGTTTTAAGTGCCAGCATTCCCAAGCAGACATTAGTTAATGGCTTCTGGGCTTTTATGGGACTTATAATTCCATAAATGCACCCAACATGCAAGTGGTGCCAGCATAAGCATCAGCACTATCAAATACAGGGCTGGTCTGTTCAGAAGGAAGGGGGAGACAGCAGTTTTTGTGGATCCATTATTCCTAGGGAAGTCCATTTTTGGGCTGGGGCAGGATTCACAATAGGGAAAAAGGACCCCCATGCTCACTTGGCATAGTCTCTTTTTGGCTACTACTTTTGCATGGGCACTCCATGCTCATTGTCCCATTATTTTAATAGTAACCAGCCCATGCTGTAGATTTGGCATGTTTTTTTGGGAGGGCGGAGGATGGGCCAAAATAATTTAAATTTCTATTTTAATGGCGATTTGGATTATAGAATGAATGATTTTCATTGTGTGCAGTTAGAAACCCCCAAATATCTGGTACTTGTGTTCAATGCAAAATAGTAATGATGATTTGGACAGTTATAGTATAGTAAAATGTAATTGATGAAAAAGGTTTTTAGTCTAAATGCTATCTGTTGTATGACGTAAATAAAAATTTTCATACAGCATTTTACTACAATAAACAAAATAAACATAATTCTTAATTATTTCAACTTGGCAGCAAAACATCTTAATCTTGGTGTCTGAAGCAGAAGCTTGTGAGGAGAACAAAAAACAGCACAATAAAAGGAATATTGCTTGGCAGTTGAAGTAAAACAGTGCTGTTCACAATTTTTTTTTACTAGCTTTGACAATGTTCTAAACTGGTTTCATTTACACAATATGGCTACATTTTTTAAAATAAATCACATAATATATGCATTAAACTTCTTAGTGTAAAGCTTAGATAAAGGTACTATAAAGTCAGAGTAGCATGAATTGAGCTAAACAAAATTAAATTAAAGTTCCTATTCTGGGTATAATGTGCATCTAGCCTTAAAACTGAATGATTGTACAGTACCTGGGGCATTAACTAATGGCTAATACATCCCATAAATTTAATTTGCTTTATATATGTAGAATACTTAGGGGCCTACAAAAAATAATAAAAATGCTAGAGCTTTCACTAGTGATCATATAAACTGTTTACTGTAGTACCTCATATCGGCTATTTAAAAAAAAAATGAAAGTGTTTTATATGTTATCAATTTAAGTCATTAAAATCCTTAGTATAATGCTTTCCTGCACCAGTTTTGTCGACTGACATTCCACAACTGATTACATTTACCCTAGAGTCATACTGTATTTATTCACAAGTACGTTGGGCTTATTTCCCTTAAGCCTGCTGTATCTTAGTTTAAGATTGTGATTTCTGATTCTGGTATTCCCTTCTCTCAGTAAAATGTTTCCTTTATGTGGTTTGCCGAAATCCTAAACAGCATCAATTGTGTAAGATTGGAAGGAGATAAATCTCTCATTTACTCATCAAGGGTATCTTACTCTGCAAATAAATGATTTTTTTTATAAGACTGAATCAATTTAACTCACATACCTACCATCACACTTTATTATTATTATTAATATTATTAATTTATTTTTTTACTTTGCAAAATATTTCCATCTGTTCTTAAATACTGTTGGGTTGTTACATTTACTTTAAAGAGGACACTTATATGTATAAGTTTATTTCTAACTTCTTAGTCTTGAATTTAACATCTATGCTAATAAGCATTAAAAGACATTTTACAGAAGCCCAATATATACACTGATCAGCCATAACATTAAAACCACTTGCCTAATATTATGTACGACCCAATCATGCCTCCAAAGCAGCCCTGACCTGTAGAGTCATGGACTCCACAAGACCTCCGAATGTGTCCTTTAGTATCTGGCACCAATATAATAGCAGTTGATCCTTTAAGTCCTGTAGGCTGTGAGGTGGGGCCTCAATGGCTCTGACTTGTTTTCCCAAAAACATCCCACAGATGTTTGATCGGATTTAAATCTATGGAAATTGGATGCCAAGTCAACAGTCAAACTATTCCTGAACAATTTTTGCAGTGTAGCTGGTCGCATCATCATGTAGAAAATGACTGCTGCCTTCATGGAACACCGCTGCCATGAGGAGATGTATTTGGTATGTAACAATGTTTAGGTAGATGTTATGTGTCAAATTGATATTGATATGAATGCCAGGACCCCATGTTTGCCAGTAGAACATTGCCGAGAGCCTCTGTCGCCTTGCCCTCTTCCACCGGTTTTATTAGCACATTCAAATGAACAAAGTAAATAAAACACAAATAAAAACCTTGCCTGTTCGGCACTTGCTACACAATTCACATAGACCCTCTCTCAAGGTTGAAGGCCCTTATGTCCTACACACAAATCAAGTAAATGAACAAAATTGCTCACCACAGCAGTGTCTCTCAGGAGGCCGCCAGCATTCAGCCTCCTCCCCAGGACTGAGGCAGAGCTGCAGCCTTTTACAGCCCTCACCTGCAGGTCCTAATAAGTCTGCTTTGAGCCTGCTAATCAAAATACCCAGATTGGACCTTTTGCATGGAGTCCGCCCTGCTCTCTCCATACAAACACCAGGGACCCTTACCAGTTTTTCCTGAAGCCGAGCATACTCT
The DNA here is from genome assembly GCF_038048845.1 of Mixophyes fleayi. NCBI lineage: Eukaryota > Metazoa > Chordata > Amphibia > Anura > Limnodynastidae > Mixophyes > Mixophyes fleayi. The sequence goes on along the minus strand of NC_134410.1, from coordinate 40,381,009 downwards.
TTTGGATGATGCTTTCTATTCAGAGCAATTCCCCTGGGATTTAGATCATATAAGGGAGACAGCCTGGGACATGGACACCTGTCATTCCGTATCAACCCAGTGACACTGTCACAATATATATATATATATATATATATATATATATATATATATATATATATATATATACATATGATAAGGTCCCCGTTAGTACACTGATAAACGTTGTTGAGAGGTCACTTGAGATAGTAAAGGAGGCTTTCTTACACAAAGATTTGGTGTCTGCAACACCAAGCTTGGCTAAACTTAGGGAAGGGGTGTCTGGCAAAGAGGTCTAATTTCCACACCTTTCCTGCATAGGGACAGGTGAAGACCCGGGGGAATCTCTAGTGGAAGGCTGCATACAGGGTTGAATCCTTACAGAGTAAAACTCCTAGGGCCTGAGTCATTAAGGAGAGTAAAGCATAAAAAAGAAGTAACATTTGCACCTGGGCAAAACCATGTTGCATTGGAGGGGGAGGCAAATTTAAAATGTGGGGACAGATTTATAGTTGGGGTAGGGCATGTCCTAGATCAGCTTTAAATTTCAGTGTAGTAATAAAGATATTAAGTATTTGTGTGCTATATGAAAAACAGACAGTATTTAACTTATGTGCAAAATAATAAACTAATTTGCACCCCTTCAATTGTAACATGGTTAGTCCCAGAGAAAATTTACTCCATTTTTGCCTTAATGACTCAGGCCCCCAGCCTGCAAACCCTCAAAGTGTATAAAGAAGTAATTAGACCAAAGTGAGGAGACTTGTGTATTTAAGTCTGTCCTATTAGTTGTTAGGGGTGACCTGATAAAGTTTAATAAATGGACAAAACATAGAAACATAGAATTTGACAGCAGACAAGACCCGCTTGGCCCATTTAGTCTGCCCACTGTTTTATTAACCTATGGTAATCTGAAACACTATTTGACTTCACTGCCATTTCTGTGAAGCACTTTTTCCTCAAATTTCCTCTGAACCTATTTCCCTCCAGTTTCAATGCATGTCCTCATGTTCTATTATTTCTCTTCTTTTGAATAATGTTTCCGTCCTGTACCTTGCTAAAACCCTTGATATATTTGAAATATTCTATCATGTCCCCCTTCCCTTACTCTGCGTCAATCTATACATATTAAGATCTTTTAATCTTTCCAAGTAAGTTTTGTTCTGTAGGCAATACACCATATCAGATGCACTTCTTTGTTCAGTCTCTAATGTATTTATATCCTTTTGGAGATATGGCCTCCAGAATTGAAGACAGTATTCTAGATGAGGACATACCAAAAAGGCATACTTTCCCTTCAAAACCATTTGAGATATTAAAAAGCACTGGCACAAGAACATAACATTTGGGTACTCCACTGGTAACCTTTCCCTACTGTGAATGTACGCCATTTACTTCAACACTTTGTTTTGTATCCTGCAACCAACATGTTATCCATTCAACCATCTTTATATCCAATCCCAAGCTTTCAAGTTAATTTACCAGTCTGCAATGTGGGACAATGTCAAAAGCCTTACTTAAATCTAGATAAGTTACACCTTGATCTATTATTAAAATAGGTCACCCAGTCAAAAAGGTCAATAAGATTTGTTTGACATAATCTCCCCCAGTAAATTCATGCTGTTTAGGATCCTGTAAGTTACTGGATTTGAGATATTCTACAACTCTTTTTTTTTAAGAGTGTTTCCATTAATTTTCCTACTATTGATGTAAGACTCACTGGTCTGCAGTTGCTTGTCTCTTCCTTGCTTCCACTTTTGTGCAGTGGGACTACATTCACTCTTTTCCAGTTCTCTGGAATTACTCCTATAGCTAGTGAATGATTAAATAATTCTGTTAATGGTGTTACCAGCATCCCTTTAAGCTCTTTTAGTATCCTTGAATGTATCCCATTTGGCCCCATTGATTTATCCACTTTCAGTTTTGAGAGATCTGTTAAGATTTTCTCCCCTGTAAATGTACTTGTGTCTACCTCATTTTTAAGAGTATATTTTCAACTTAACTTCCCCACCCTTTCTGTTGTGAACACTGAGCAAAAATAATTATTAAGATGATTTTCTATTACCTTGTCTCCCTCAACAAGACTCTCACTCACTGTCTTTAGTCTTAATATTTCTCCTTTTGTTGTTCTTCTTTAACTTTATATACCTAAAAAAAAAAATTCCCATTTACCTACTGACTGGGCCATTTTCTATTCAGACAGTGCCTTTGCAGATCTGATTACCTTCTTAACTTACTTCTGTTTAGCAAGATACACCATTTGTCTTCATTATTCTGAGTCTGCTTATATTTCCTAAAGCCATCTTTTTTTTTTTTTACAATACTTTTCTTTACCCTTTTGATACAAAGATATGTTGCTTTAAGTATTGTATTTTTTTCACATACACTCCTCCTCCAATTTTCCTACTCTGTCCTTCCTAAATAAATTATATCCTGGTATAGCTATGTCCCAGTCATGATATTCATTGCACCATGACTCTGTAATAGCCACAATATCCAGATTATCCCTTGTCATTAATGCAATTAGTTCTGGAATTTTATTTCCTTAAACTTCTAGCATTAGCACACATAGCTGTAAGAGTTTTGTTATGGCATCTTCTGTTCCTATCTTCTATGTTTATATCTTTCTATGTTTATGTTGTTTTGATTTGCATTACCACAAAGGTGGTAATTAAAATTTTCTGTAGATTATGCTCAGTTGCAATGTAATTAATATGAAACATAATTATTTTCATAACATTTAAATATGTTTAACGTATTTTCTATCTTTTAATATAAAATATAAAGTGGTGAAGAGGCTAAATAACATTTGTTCAGAGAAATCAACCAATGGCACGTTGAGTTCTAGGTCATGACCCATCGACCTATGAATGTGGACCTTAATACTGTAATTGTGTATCTTTCTGATGTCACTGCTTTTTGCAACTGTACAGTGTATAAATTGTTCATCTCTGGTTTTGAAAACCAAAGCATTCTAAGTGAAGCTTATGTTAGAGCTAACAGTGCAAGTGTATGCATGCAAAAATTTGCCTTGTAATATTTTGCGAATAAACCCTATGTGCTTTGGAACCACAGTGATCGCATCAGAGGATCTTTATTGCAAATGATACAAACGGACGTAACAGTTTGGATGCTCTGTGCAGACTCCACGCTCTCAGATTCGCAAATCTACGGATTTCAGTTTATCAACAAAGGGTGGAAGATGTGTCACATAGGGTAATAATGCATTTCATTTTATACTTTTATTTTACATCTTGTGTTGATAAGCTGAATTCATGCTTTGAGAGTTTATCAGAGGTGCTGGAGTGAACTTGGAGGTATGAAGGTAAAATTGTATTACATAGTCCTATTTTGCGATTCATTCATGTTTTTATTCATCAGATAAGTGCTTCATTCATGTTTTTTGATACGCTTCCACCTATCCACAATATAATTCTATTTATGGTGTTTACTGTTTTACACTATGTATGGCCCTTCTGTCTTTTATGTTTTATTCTAGGTTGTACATCTGCAAATAGATGGTCTAAGACGTGAAGCAGCCTATTGCGTGTGTTGAATATATTTTTTGCACGATTGTTCATTATATTCACTGAGTGCCCTTTGTCTATTTCACAGTTATAGATATTTACAATATAGATTATAGATTCTGATTTGTTCTAATATAGTAAAGTGCATTGTTAATCGTATCTAGGAAAGATAATTGCCAACAAAAGGAAATTGTACTAAAAAAGTGTGTTTGTAAAAGTGCGTATCTATGGTGTGAAGCGTATAATTTGTATGTCAGCCAATTAAAAGTCCTCAATGGAAGAAAGCAGTAAGGTCAATGGGTAGAGGGAGGGAATGTCGCTTTAGAAACGTTTAGTCACAGCACGCGCAATCATGAGCAAGCCTGTAATGGCTATACCAAAGGAGATAACGTTTGGGTCTCCTATAAATAGGAATCAATTTTCTCTTGACCTACCCTAAGCATTCTAAAGGTTTACAGACTATGGGAAAAAGGCAGACATGACAAGGGACCGCATTAAGGGTTGGTATGCAACACAGATGGTTAATAGCACCATCTCGCCAAGAGACTAAATAACTTAATATGGTATATAGTACAGCATACATATACATGTGTGTGTACATATATATATATATATATATATATATATATATATATATATGTATATATATATATATATAGATGTATATAGATAAAAGCACAAGATCAATATAATAAGGCGCTAGCAACCACACTGTAACCACCAGTTTGTATAGTTGGTATAAACATGTACCAGATGTTCAGTCCCGCAATAAACACATATAGCTCAATTGATGAGCGGCAGCCGCAGGTGACTTGTGTCCAGATGGTAAATCCGGAAGAATTGAAGTAACTGTTGATAGAGAAAACAAGTAGGGCGCCCAATGTGTAATATCAGATAGAAATGGGGATGAAGTAATAAACTGCGTACCGTAAGGATTCCAGGATCCAGTGGTATGGTAGGAGTTCCTCTTCAGAGGTAGTGCCTCCCCCTCACCCACAGGATGATGACAATGTGGATATAAAAGCACATATAGTGTAGTATAGTTGTGTTATGTAACACCAATTGTGATAAATCCTCCACCACTATCAATAGTGGAAGCCCAACAACAAAAATGGCTTGATAATAGGTATACACCTCCAAATAAAAACAAAAAATCTGCGTACCAGAAATCCTGCTATACAAGTAGCGTATGTGTGCTCAGGGTCAACAGTCCATCATGGTGTAATCGATCAGACAAATATCATAGACGGACAGACAAATACAAAATTGCCATGTCAGAGTAAAAAATAACACTTTAATAAAAAAGCAGTATGAACTCACATGAGGTACAGAAATGATGCCAGTAGAGTAACAGTAGTAAAACGCGTTGAGCAACAGATATATATAGATATATATATATATATATATATATATAGATATATATAGATATATATATATATATATATATATATATATATAGGCTGCGTATTGATTTTGTGGTGTCGATGAACAAATTAATTGATATGGATACTAAATATGGATGCAGCACGGGTATACATGCAAAATGTAGGAAATATGGTCAGAAAGCAACTGTGTAGACAACAGTTGAATGTGTGCAAGATGTTCCTATTGTTGGTAGCTTTGATCCTTAAATATTGAATACAGTTAAAGATCAAATTTTTGTGTTAAGTACACGGAAATTGGAATTAAACATATCACGTGTTTCAATTTATTGAAGCATGAGGGCAAAGTTTGGTGCAAGAAATTAGTGCAGGTGGTAAAAAAAAAGATTGTTAAAATCCTGAGCACACAACAGCGCCACCTCCAACTTATGTGGATAGTAACAAATGTACAGCCAGGGAAAAGAGTGAACCCTGGAAATTATATCCTGTTTTGAAAAATAAAGGTAAATGTACAATGAGCCTGTTTTAATCCCAGGAATAGCTCAAATATTTTCAGAGATTAGGTTGGGGGGATACTGTCCCACCTTATTTTTCTGCTATAGACACAAATAAAATTTTCCCACATGCTAATAAGCACTGCAATATCCATTGTGCAGAGACAGTAGTTCCAGCTATTAGAGATACTGTAGAATTACACCCAGTGCAGACAATAGCTTTTTCTAATGATAAGACAGATAAGGATATGTGGTCATACATTGCCTTTGGAGTGACAATATGCTAGAAAGAGATTAGCATCAGGGATGTACTCCTTCAATGGCAGCAAATGTCATGAGTACGCATATTAATCTCTTAAATCTGGCCCACACCTGTAATCTATAGTTATTAGAATGATCTAATAATCAAAGCAAGAACCAAAAGTAAAAATAAATACATCTGGTACTAATCAAATTTGTTTTTTTTTAGATACAAGGATTGCCAGATCTGTATTAATTTCTCCTCTAAATTTGTCTATCACTTGGTAAACCGTTCTGTCTGTGGGAATAACATGAAAGGTGCATCATTGGCCCTTGATTGCACCTACTGAAATTACTATTGGGCCATTGCATACTAAAAAAAAAATTCTTCAAGCTGCAGTGCCCATTTTAACTTTTTTGGCTGTGATTTATTAAGCAAAATGGGGTGTGTAATATACTGTGCTTCTAATGGTGTTTTTTTAGATATTCCAGGAAGGCATGTACAGGAGGTACTTGATATAGGGAACAATGGAAAAGGTTACAAGAGCGCTGGTTTATGCTTTTCTTTATATTGTTGTAATGATAATATTATGCACAATTGGGGATAGTCAATGCAAGAGATCAAATTTGTTTGCTGTGCAGGGGTCCCAATGGGGCTTATTTAAGTGGATTAAATTTTCTTAGCAAGGCAGCCTGGTGCTATGGTAAAGCATCCCCAAAGTTACAGTACTGAGGGGATGGCGTTCATAGATGAAATTCGTCCAATGGCAGGGTTCCGAAGGGATGGTGTCTGTGTGACTGAACTCTCAAGCAGGAGGTAGTACCTGGGTTCAGTTCAAAATGGTAAGAGAGAAGTTAAATTAAATTAAGTTATAAAGAGGTTTTGCAAGTTTAAGGAAAGGTTATTTATATATTGAATTAAATATTTATGGTTATAAACTGCTTTTATCATTTATGTTATCAATAAATACTGTGCCCAATTTGCATTCACACAAGTGGAATTGATACTGCACAGTTATGCATAACTTTCATTGAATAAATTGTCTTGCTGATAAGAATTATAAAAATGTAATACATACTGGCTTTAATGTGTAAGTATAATGGCTACCACTTCAATCTTTAAACCATAATTTGAATGTCTACTCTGGTGTGTAATATATACACTAAGTAAGAGTTGGGCTTCAGCAGTAAGTGCTGTCTTTAGGATATTTTGGGATCTTACTGAAAAGTTTTCTTTTTTTTTAATTGACAAAAAGCAAATACAGTTGTGCAAGGAGAGTTATACAATAAATCGCTGTATGACGACTTAAGTATATTTTATGGGTTTTGGTCATACTGTACAATTAGAGCCTATAAGTTATTGCTAAGTTTGCTTATCTTATTATTTATATACAGTATGTAATTATATACTTATATATGTTTTTTTTTCTTTTAATTTCCAGTTGTTTCTTTTACAGAATTCAGTGTAGAGATGCACGACAAACCTGGCCTACCTGTAGAACTATAAAACAGAACTTCAAATAGCAAATAGATTTCTATAGCATACTTCTCTAAAATAAATACAGTATATACTTTCTGATGAATGACTAGACTAATTTTATAAAACAAACCACTAAAATGTATGCAATATAAACTGTGATTAATGTAATATACTGTCAATTCTGTCGGACAGTTTGATCCCATAAATATGGTACCGTTCTTGTTATTAAATAATAATTTAATCAGAACATTCATATGTATATTCTTTTGTAAAAAACAAATATATATGCTTTTAATATTATTTGGCAAAAAGAGTAGCTGAGACTGCTTAAGAAATTTCTTATATATGTAAAAGCATTATGTGTTTCTATGATCATGAAACTTCTCTGTGACTTCTATTGTGTTTAAAATGTACACTATTTGCACACAATGGGCCCTATTTCATCTTTGAATGCAATGTAAACACATCTTGCTTTTTACAAAAACGCATGTATGCACGCCCATATTCAAATACACTCAGATGTCAAGATCAGTTTCCATTTGAATCTTGGTATAAGTATGCTCTGGCCATATATTGTAGACAGACAGACCACACTGCAAGATACGCACAAGCATATGTACAATATAAAGTCCCATCAGAATGCATGAAAGAAAAAAATCATGAAAAAGTACTATAATCAATAAATAATAAAACAAATGTTTTTTTTAAACTTTTAGGTTTTTTTAATGATGTTTTACATGATTTACAAAATGTTCTTAATGTGTACTGTAAATGAAATGCATTTTTAAAATTTGGTTTTTTTACTTGTAAAACACATGTTCTGGCATACATACGTGTCGACATCACTATCAGTTTGCACTAACACCTGTAGCTGGTACAAATGATATGGCTTGAATATAATTGAATTGATTGCATCTGCATAGACAGACCCTCAGCACACCTTTACCGTACATTGTCTACTTAAGTCCACCCTTCCCACCCTCTTCTGCCCTTGAAGACATTTGTAAGTGTCAGCTGCGTTCATGATTTTACATGAATTGCATGCAATTACGTTCATTGACTTAAAGTACATTTCTGAGCATGCGAAAAGCAATTTATTGCAAGATACAGCACGCAAAGGGACTTACGCAAGATGATTAATCAGGCCCAATGAATCTAGATTTTTGTGTTTGTGACAACCTTTATGTATTCTTTTGTGTATTGCGGCCAAAGTCTAATCACCCAAACCATATGTAGCAAAGAACACCTTTAATCCACCATCCTCTCCCAGTGGCTGGGGCAAATGTCTGTACCACTGTAACACTGCCATAATGTCCCACAATCCCATACTCTTCCCCTGAAAGCTAGACATAAAAATAGGCTTGTGATATCACAAACAGAACGGATTGGGGGGGGGGGGGGGGGGTGCAGGGCCAAGGTCTCTACTTATAAGGTTTATTCATGCTATGAACAGATTTATTATCACATGTCTTAAACATTAGACAGTGCAGTTATTTTCAAGTGATTAAAAAACAAGTATGTTTAAAAACCTATTTTTTAACCTGTTATATTAATGAGCAACAGTGACGTCTCAGATTTCCCCTTGCTTTTTTAGGCTATTAATATGAATACTTAGCACAATATATTTTAAAGTTTAGTGTATCAAATATTATTGTTTTGTTCTTTTTTTACCAGTATTGATCACAGTCTGCAGAACAGAATTAACACAGAACTAGCACTAAAAAGAACAACTAGCCAATCAATGATAAGGGTTTCGAAGTTTGATTAAAAATAGTGAACTTTATTTACCACTTAAAAAAGGTTCAGCGACCAAAATCACATTTACCTTATGCAGGGGCAGCGGAGAGCATTGTAGACTAATATTTTGATTAGCATTTCTCCTGGGCTTACTTATAAGTGGTAACTCATGGTACTTAGACTACTCAGGAAATAAAAGTAATTGCTGTAACTGAGTCCTCTATTTTCACCTCAACATCTAGCAAAACACAGTGTGAAACAATAACATTTTACATTTATATAAAATAAATATAATTTTGAAAAAAACCTTAATATTCTTGGTAAAGTCAAAAACCTAAAAAGAGGGATTATTCAATTAACCTCTGACTCAGTTTAATTTAGCCATATGATGGAATGTTAATAGTGGCTGTATAGGAGGGCCAGAAGTTCAGTGAGAAGGGACAGGAGACATCAGCAGTAGAATACCATTTAACGCTGCCTTGAGTGCTAAATACTGCACTTCCAAGACAGCCCGAAGAGCAAGGATTAAGGAAATGACATCAGAGCTTGAAAAGTAAGAGATATTTGGTGCCAAAGAAAGAGAAAAAGGAGAACAGGCACTGGATTGTGGTAGAACAGGAGGTTAGCACAGCCATTGCTGGGACCGTCGCCATACTCTGAGAAGTCATAGAATCATGGAAGGTAGTGCAAAATTGAGCATGCAAGTGAGAAAGCATACCCCTTTGAGTGAGTACAGTGGGAAGAAGTGTTACGGTGTCAAGCAGAGATGCAGAGTTCACGCACGGCATAAATAGACAGTAGGTGATTATTTTTATTATTATTATTATTATTATTATTATTTATTTTATTTATGTGAATGTACCATTGTAAGTAAATGAAACTCTCACAGAGAGAGCTGCTCAAAAGACAGAAAGAGCTACCAACTTTACAAAAAAGGCTGCCAATTTATCTGAAAAAGCTACCATAATGATAGCTGCCAGACTAACAGAAAGAACAGTTTCAGGAGGGATTCTGTCATTGCCAGAGAATAAGATGGCAGGATTCCTGTACAAGCTGTCAGAGTCCAGGTCCAGCCTAGAAGAACAGAGGGAGTCCAGGTCTAGCCCAGCTTTCCAGGTAGAGTGTAGATTTTCTCCAGTTGTCTTATTTTTCTGTTTTCTTTAAATTGTTCCAGATCTGGTGCTATTGTTAATACTACAGCTATATTGCCATTCAAAGAGAGAAGAGTCACTTGAGAACCAAAAAGACCATTGATACTTGTATACAGAGTCCTCCAGGTTTCCAGAACTGGTCAGTGTCTGCTACAAGCTTGAGTAATCTGTGATGTGCTGCAGTTCACTAAACCCATAGTCAATTGCCAGTATTGCAGCTTCTTTAAGTCAGAGTCTTGGCTGTCTTACACTGTCAGAAATACTCCTCCCCTTATCCTTATCACGGGAAAGTTAGGCCAGTGGCAATACGACCTGTAAATGAATAACGAATAAAACCAATATAGGCAACACACAAGACTGTCCGTGGCATTGATGTGTGTCGATTTCAGCCAATGGAAGCTGATCTCATTCAGGGTAACCACTCACTGAAATACCCAATCATAATGGTTTACATGCACAGCACAGTGATCGGTTGAGGGACTAAAAAGAAACAGAAGTAGAGCAAGTCATGTCAGACCACTTGCCTACAACCAGAGAAAGTGGAAATGGAATATGCTACTATCTAAACAGATGGTACTAAGTCCAAACCAGAATGTTTTTCATATGAGTACCAAGGTTTCAGCAAGGTAGATACATTACCACCCTACAAAGAATGGGACTGCCCAAATACTCCTGCTGTTTGGCATCCTGTCACCAAGAGGCAGGAGATGCCCACAATCTGAGCATGTGACAATGGCCACTACCACCTAAATACAGGGGAACTTGGAGCATGGGGTTCATCATGGAGCTCAGATCTCCAGCCAATGCAGGGTTATTTTTTTGTTTAGAAGAAAGACAGTTTCCTAAGACTCTGCATTGACTATCGGGGGCTCAACATAATCACTACCAAGTAAGGCTCCTTTAGACCATGGTCTTCAACAAACTGGACCTGCATGGGTTCTTTGAAAACCAAGTCATGCTGTTCGGCCTTTATAATGCCCCAGCCATCTTCCTAAAGGAACCCACTGTAGACATCAGTCCTCATTTACCTGGATGATAACATAACTTTCTGCAGCATGCTTGAGGAATATCACAACCACATAAGAGGGATATCACAGAGGTTCCTGCATAACCAGCTATTTGCCAAGATAGAGAGGTTCAGAATAACCTTGGGCCACATCATTTCAGCAGATGGCATAGAAATAGAACCAGAGAAGCTCTCTACTATGCTTGATTGGCCAGTGCCCAGAGGGATCAAGGCAATCCATAGGGTCATGGGATTTAGCAACTAACTAGGACGATTTATGTGCAAATTCTCAAGAGTTTATAGCCCTATTGACACCTGGACCAAACGGTGGACTGCAAGCACAATAGGCTTTTGCCACTTTGAAATGTCACTTTATTTCAGTGCCCTTCCTCTAGTATGCCATCATCAGATCGGTCTATACACACAAAATTGAGATATCTGAGAGTGGAGCAAAAGTTCTGCTCTAATTAGTTCAGACTAATTATAAGCACATACTTTACCACACACCTTTTTTTCAAAGAGATTCACCTCCACTGAGATCAGCTGTGATGTTGGAAACTGGGAGTTGCTGGCCATAATAATGGACCTTACTGAATGGAAGAACGGTTGAACGGGTCCAGATTCACCCTCTGTATCCTCAAAAACGGCAAGAACCTGCATTATATTGAGGGGGTGAAGTGACTGAACTCTATCAACCTGTATACAGCAATGTCAAGGCCAACACAGTCTCCCAGCACTTCTCTCCTGAATGATCTGGCATGGAGGATGAAGCCATTATACTTCCAAGCTTGACTCAATTAGCAGTGATCTCTTCATAGTTGCTAGACAGGATCCATGTTGAAATGACAACACTCTCCAAGGTGCCCAGGGCACCTAAAATAAAAGGTTTGTTCATCCTGTCTATCATCTGAAGGTCCTGCAATAGGGACATGATTCACAAGTGACAGAGTATTCCCCATCAGGAGAACAATTTATTTAGTCAACTAGGAATTCTGGTGGGTGAGGAACCATGTAAGGAAGGATATTGCCTTCTTCATTCAATTCGGCACAAACTGTGCATGCATCAAGCCACCAGGAACCCTGTCCTGGTGCCCCTGCCCATTCCACAGAGGCCATGGTGCTGTCAATGGATTTCATCACAGATCTCCCAAGTTGTACCATCTCCCCACTATCACCATTTTTTGTGGTAGTCGATTGGATCTCCAAAAAGTGCCACTTTAAGGCTTGAAAAACTGCCATCATCACTCCAAACCTTCTCCAGGATCTTCACCAAAGAGGTCTTCTGGGCGCATGGACTTCCTTTGAGGGTTGTGTCCCAATAAGTGGTGCAGATCGTGGCTAAGATTTGGAGGGTCTTCTGCAAAGAACTGGACATTTTACTCCACTTCTTATACGTGTACCACCCAAGGTCAAACAGACATATTGAGCATTCTAACCAATCCCTTGAGCAGTTTTTCTCAGATGTGCAGGATGACTAGTCCCAATTGCTTACATTGGCAGAGTTCTTACAGAACAACCTTGTGAAGGACTCCTCAGGGGTATGCCATTGAATTTTAACCATGTTTTGCAGCAGGTGGTTATTCTGTCTTTACAGAATATGGGGTACCTTCTGCAGACAAGCATAGCTGAATATCCAGAGATTGTGGAAAAGGCTGCAAGACAAGTTAAAGTTGGGGTAGTTAACCAAAAAAGGTTTGCACACTAAAAGAGATGGTATGGGCCAGCGTTCTTAGTGGATGATAGAGCATGGCTCACCACATACAACATAGCTTGTAGATGCCTTCACACTGGGGAATGAGTAATTAAATAACGTAGGTAGCATAACAGCTTCAAATGCACCCTTCCCTCTGTATTCCCTGGTGTTTTACATCTTCCTTCTGAAACCAGTGGTGAAGGATCCATTTTCAAGATGTAAGATGGTCCGAACATGTCATGTATTAGGACTCACCATTAGTCCTAATTGATGTTATTGGGTTGAATTTCATATTTAAAAAGTATTAATATTCTCATTGTGGGCAATAAGCTCCAAAGTGCAGACATATAGTGTTCTTATATGAGAGCAAAGAGTATCTCCAATTTTTCGTTAAAGAACAAATCACTGGAGCATATAACCTGTACTCAGCTTGATATCCAAAGATAGAAATATACAGTAGTAACTAAAATGACTTTTGAGAAAAGGCTGAAATCAGCTGTGCTTGACACTTTTCATCATTAACTAGTGATTCTTCTTCTATTTGCTTCCTAATAAATAACTAATTATACTTCAAATAGTAAAAATGTATTTGTCCATTGGTTCAGTTACACCTTACCTGATTTGGTTTGAGTAACAGCCACCTTTGTGGGTTTTTTTTTTCAGTTAGGCACAGATTCTATATTGAGAAGTGCGGAGTAAAAAATATGGTTATATATTGATTTATCATTTGCCTTACCCTGATATGCTGATTAAAGGTAAAAGTTATCTCTGTTTGCATTTGCGCTCATGCTAACAAAATAATTTCTTTAGTAAAGCATTAGAGAAACTCATAAGATATCTGGTGCCCGCTCAAACAAACATTTACAACAAGATGCTACCACGATTACTAAAAACAATTTATATGTCTAGACTGACCTGAAGTCTCTTGTATACAGCAGGAGGGCAACTTTAGTATATTGTTTAATCAAATAAGACATATCTTAAAAATGTATGTATATAAACTGAAGGCTTAACTGTTATGTTTATTCACCTAGAGGATCAGAAGTTATATGAGAGTTTATTTAAAGTAATTCAGTTTTTCTATTTCTTGTTAATTAAGGAGATTTATTCTATTATCCATGCAACAAGTTTTAGGCACACCCACCACTAAATACCCAAAAAATAAAGTAACAATGCCATTAATCATATTTGGAAAACCATCTGGCAATTTCAAAGAAATCAAATGACTTATATGTAATAAAATTCCAATGAAATAGGGACCTTGCCAGACAAGTTTAGCATTTTCTCAAACCTTAAAGCAAAGTGTCATATCAAACTGCCTTTCCTTTTAGTGTCACATTAATGTTCATAATCAAGAGATTATTTTGTATTAGCTTCCCTATGATTTAGGCATAAGAGCATGGAAAGCAATGGTACTGAATTGTCTATCCAGGCAATGGACTTTTGCTAGATTCCAAAGAAATAAATGTATTACTCATTTCATTGTATAACCTTTTTTGACAACTTGGGCATTTTGAATGGGAAAGGAGCAATAGACCATGATACATCTGCAAGAACAGAATTCATATTACAACATTTCCTGTCCAGTTAGAATATGCAACCATATGGAAATGATGACAATTTAAAATTGCACTCTTGCTATCTTAACATTCCAGTGCTCTTTTCATTAAACTGTTATACTACATAATATTTATGATCTATCTATCTATCTATCTATCTATCTATCTATCTCCTGGAATATCGCTTGTCTATTGTTTGGATAAAATAACACAAACACCAGATTGGATCTAATCAGATGCTCAACCAACCAAACTATTATCAATAATATTGATTTCAAGAGTATATACAGGGTTATCAACAAATTATATATATATATATATATATATATATATATATATATATTAATATTAGTATATATGCAAATATGATAGTTCTTAAAAAGCAAAACAAGGATTGGAATCTGTAAGAAAAAAGTTGCTCATAATAGGGGATTTACTGTTCAGTAATAACTGAGGCTTGTTCAAAAATATAAAATAAAAGGAAAGGAGTGCAGAGATTCTATCAGATTACTCTTTTATATTGTTATACAGCTACTGCACACTGCATTTCGCCATCCTTTTAAAAGTTTACCAAATACATTATGGAGAAAAAATGATTGCTTTCAATATATTACAATTTAATTTGTGCAATGGTGTGCAAAGAGCAGTAATGCCAAGATGCTAGGGAAATGAGGAGCAACAAATTTGTGATATATCCAGACCCCTCTCTTGCTGTGGCAAGTTGACCATGCAAATTATTAGCTCAGAGGCTTGGCACTCTTTTAGCCCTCTTGATGTAGAAGGGGATAGAAGGTAGTACACAGCTATTACAATCAAACCTAATACCATAACATTTTAGAACTTAGCTATGATTTATTTCAGAAATTATAGCCAAACATTTCCATATAATTCCCTTAGTCCCGTTGCTCAAAGATCTCAAAATGTACATTAAACAAAACAACAATTCACACATACACCATAGTTGCCAAACTTTACTGATTGGCCTCTGGGAGTCTTGGTGTAGAGGTGGGTGTGAAGGGACAGGGCCCCGCCCCCTATGAAATAATGACGCAAACACATCATTTTAACATGTAGGTGGGCCAAAATGATGCGATTACCGGAGAAGCGCATCATGGGGGCTTCAAATCTGCCCACTTCACTAGGAAGTGGGCAGATGCGGGAGAATTGTCAGCTCTCCCAGGAGTCCGGGCCTTCCGGGAGAGTTGTTAAGTATGACATATACTGGTGACAGTCATAAATGTTCTAACAGAAAACTCAAAGAACAACATAATCTGTCATCTAAAGACTGGCAATATTTGCGTCAAAATTGTTAGTTAAACTACTGTTATTGTAACTTTTATTTAGTTTTAGTCACACAAGAATGTTGGGCTGTGATTCAAGCTACTGACCAAATTAATTTGCTTGATTTAGCATAACTGGAACACAAAAAATTGATACACCCCAGTATAAAAGTTAGAAAGATAAGTCTGTGTTATGTATTACCCTTTAAAATGTAAGATTTGTATGTTTGTATCTGTAAAAAAAAAATAGTTAATCCAAAAAAATGGTAAACCCAGTACTCAAAAACACTCAAAAATCAGTTTAGCTATTCCCAAAGATCCTATGTTAAGGATTTAAATGATTATCAGGCTTTTAGTCTCATCTATTATGAAGTGTAAAAAAACATCTGGAGTAAATGTATCAAGCTGAGAGTTTTCCGGCGGGTTTGAAAAGTGGAGATGTTGCCTATAGCAACCAATCAGATTCTAGCTTTCATTTTGTAGAATGTACTAAATAAATGATAGCTAGAATCTGATTGGTTTTTCAAACCCACCGGAAAACTCTCAGCTTGATACATTTACCCCCTGATTGTTAAAAATCTTTAACAAAACAATAATCAGATAACAATCCAATAGTTTTTTTACACTTCTTAAAGTTTTTTCTTGTTTGTTTGTTTTAAATAATTGGGGTAACAGTGATCTTCTATCTAAGAGCAGTGATTGAATATCCAGTAATTATGTGTAGTAATTATGTGTAGTTGTCAGGAACCGAACAGCAATAACATATACTTTGTTGGTTTTTGTATGTATTAGGTGTGTTTCTGAAATTTTACTTGTTCATCTTTTATAGGCTAAAAATAAGGATTTTGCTATTTTTATTTTTGCAAATTTTGAGTACTGGATTTTTTATTTTGTTTGTTTTCCTGGATAGTACCTGCAATTTTTAAACTCTGCTTGAAGACACAGTATGTCAGTGCAAGTAGGTTTTTGTATTACTTGTATGCAGTCTTTTCTGTTTCTGCTCCAGGCTGATGCAGAAAATTTTGTAAAGCTACTATTGACTACCACTTTGTTATGTAGCACCTTCAGATTTTACTTCAAGTCTTTATGCTACGGTTACAAAACTTCCAAGTCTTAAGGGCCCCTGGCCATTATACTGGAACCACCCTAAAGTTAACACCCCAGGGGGTAAATGTATCAAGCTGAGAGTTTTCTGGGAGGTTTGAAAAGTGGAGATGTTGCCTATAGCAACCAATCAGATTCTAGCTGTCATCTTGTAGAATGTACTAAATGATAGCTAGAATCAAAAAAACTCTCAGCTTGATACATTTACCCCCAGGTGTCCTAATCTTGTTAACTGCTTAATTTCCCAAACCATATAGAAAAGTGCTGCCAGAGTCGGACAGAGAGGAGGGCTGGCAAATTTTAGCTGAGGGGGCAAGACTCGACTCAACAGCCTATTAGGAACATTTTAAAGGAAAAAAAAAGCAGGCGCCAGAGGCCCACCAGCTTAGCCAACTTCTGGTCGGGCATGCTGGTTTTTGTGCTCACCATATAAAGGCATCAGCCCTGCACTGACAAGTTTGAGGCTGCTTTTCATTTCATGGTCTCCTAGCTATAGAGGAAACCAGCCTATGGAGACTTGCAATGGGGCTGGATGAGAATTTGAGGAGGTGCACATGCTGATTATTATTCAGTTTTGCTTTGTTTTGTTTTTTTATTTAATGCAGTGCAATGTGCAGTTGGAACTGTTTTATAACATATTTTAATGTTGGGGTTGGAGGGAAGCCTATTTGTTAAATGTGGGTGCTATTGATTTAACAACAGAGCTCGTTGGAGTTTTCTAAATTTCATGTATGCATTTTTTTTCCAAATAGGGCTCCCAGCATTCCAGGATCCAGATAAGCGGCAACTTATCAAGAGACACCAACAACCACATATAGGGAAAGCATCAAAACAGGTAGGAGAGAGCAGGACAGTCTGCCAACTGTATGTTTACTACTAATCCCACTTCCTTTTGTGTTTGCCCTGCCTACAGTTGATTTGGTCCCGCCCATATGAGGCCACTTCCAGAATTTTTTCCAGGCCTCTTTATGTTCCAAATCCGCCCCTGATGCACACTATAGATTTCCACTCTGCAGCTAAATTATAT
Organism: Mixophyes fleayi; assembly: GCF_038048845.1. Taxonomy (NCBI): domain Eukaryota; kingdom Metazoa; phylum Chordata; class Amphibia; order Anura; family Limnodynastidae; genus Mixophyes; species Mixophyes fleayi. The sequence goes on along the minus strand of NC_134410.1, from coordinate 40,363,311 downwards.
AACCTATTATTGTCATTATAAAACATATGGACAAGTCAATAGGTTCAGTTTACCTAAGTAGACACTGTGTCTGTACCAAAGCATAAGTCCAACATGTAGGCCTTTATTTCAGACTTATTAAGAAATGGCACCAAATAGACCAGAATTTTCTTTAAAAAAAACTTTTATTTTTCAACATAGAACATATTTATTCGCAGACTGTCTTTCATAGTTCTCAAGAAAGCAGCATTTAATGATTGATGCATAGTTATACTAAATATGAACTCACAATAATACATAATCAATCCTATGCCCCAACCAGACAAAGTTATTTGTTCACTCAATATAATCTTTAAAAAAAAGTCATACATGTAGAACCATTTCAAGAACACCTTATGCACAAAGGGTACAGCATGGATACTCGACTGTGGTCATATATGTATGCCTTAAATATATATCAGTTTTACAAATTTGTTTTGTCATTATATAAACATATAATATATACTGTAAGCAAGTAAGAGGAACAGGTGCCGTCTCCTGGGGTAGAAGCTAATGTGTAGCAGCAGATAAGTCACAGAAGACCAAACGTTTGGTGCAACTGGCCTCAGACAGTTTTATAAAGCAGAGAAATAATATAAAACTTCAAAATAAAACACTTTGCCTGTCTAGCACTCACGAAACATATGTCTCTCCTGACTAACAAATCTAAACACACCACAAGAAGTATCAGCTTGGTTTACTCACAGGCAGATATTAGGCTTTCTCTCAAATAAACACTGCAGCCTCAGTCCCCAGCCAGTGAGAGACAGCATGTCCTGCCTGGCTGCTTTTTTAAACACCCCTACAGAGGTGCAGTACAAATAACCCTACACCTAGGTTGAAGGGCCAAGAAGGCCCATAATGGGCCTGATGAATGTAGCCCGTCCATCCATAACATCAGGGACCCTTGCCATATTTTCCTACAGATGGGAAACACAGTTTGGGAAGCTTTTCCCACACACACAAACAATCTCCCTGGTGTTTTAATGTACACAAGGCAGAAGGTCTGGGTCACATCCCTCTGCCATTCAGCACTAATCCAGTGACTTTGTCACAATACATACAACCACAAATTAATGTTATATAGCCAGGTATGGAAGTGCTTAACAAATACCTGAAATATAATATTATACTAGTATATATGATTTCACTATCTACTATATAAATGCCTAGTGGCGTGTGTGGAAAAAAAAAAAACAAGCTGCAGCGCCACCTGCTGGGCAGAGTTATACACTGACCAATATATTTCTTGAAGGAGAAGTGACAGTTGGGAGTGGTTGGTGGTTGCCGGGGGTGACAGTGGGGAGTTTTTAACACCTTAAGTAGCTTGATGAAGGATGTGGCGATGAAGATGAAGGATGAGGTGATGGAGAAGAATGATGAGGTGGTGACATGTAGACAAAATCACGTTAAAAAAGGGCGCTTGCGTCGGGAAGTAACGCTCTTCCCCTGAGGAGGCCTGGGCTAGGCCCAAATGTATGACAAGAACCTTTTTAACACCTTAAGTAGCTTGATTTGACTAGAATGCATGAGTATCATGCACGGGTTAACTTGTTTATTAAATGTTTCTGATCATTTAATCCTCATTGAGTGGTTCATACAATTTTACAATGATAAAGCTATAAAGAGAATTTGACTTTGGAGCTGGCTAGAGCATTCCAGAAATATTTTCCGACATGTGATACCAATCACTAGAATTTTTTTTGAAGTAGAATAAATTAATTTTTAATATCATTAATGTTTCCTCAATGTGTTTATATATTCTTGCAACTTTGACATCTTTTCAGCCACACCTGTTGCATCACTGAAACCAGAAAACTATTCATGTTTGACCCCTCGTGCTTTCCTTCTGAATTTTCATCTGATATGACGATGGTATCTAAACAGAACCAAAATGAAATTCATTTCAAAGATTCAAATGGGCAACGGGCATTGTTTTTACTCAGTGGAACGGTTAGCATTCACTCAACTTGCACATTGCTGGAAATCATTTTGTGCTGATGTCCCTCCTGGGTTTGTTTAGATACATGTAGTGATGGTCAATACCAACTGAAATATAGATGTGAAATATTCACATATAGGCACAGGGTACTTATTATGTTTTATAAACTTTTTAATGATTTTTCATTACCTTCTTTAGGTTCCTATTTTATTGCCACAATACTTGTCTGTGTTTTCCTATTTTATTTAAACATTGGCTATGGCTTCTTTTCTTTCTTTTTCTGTGTTGATGTAGATAGTAGCTAGTATTTTGTAAATAGTATTCTGTAAAAGATGGCATTGTTTTACTAATCCTTACATATCGTTATTATTATTGTTCGTTACTAAGACCATTTACTAACAAGTTTTCCAAAGTATTAATGACATGTCTTAATACTCACTTTTTTAATGCTCATTCGACTTTACTTCAAACTTTCCTTGCTCCTTGTTCTTCAAATCCGACCTTCGCTTCTTTATCTGCAATTTGCTTCTTTTTTATCCAAGTGTTTCTTCTGCATTGTTATTTCCTTTCTGTTATTTATTTTCCTGTAATTTTTTTGTGACAATTGTAGTCATGTTGGTCCAGCACTCTGACTCCCCTTCTCCCACTGACCCATTGGTTTGGCTCTTTTCACCTCTTCCAATGGCATCCCTTCTTCTCTTTCCTCCTCCATTCTTCCCTCACTATTATCTTTTTCTTTCTCTTCAGCTGCATTGGCACGCACTGCTGACGACAGTCTTGTTCCTCTCTGCTTATCTAGATGATTCTACTGTACACGTGAGCGTTAACAATTGGTATGCACTAATTACAACATCTCTAGCTGCAAAGTAGAGCATAGTGGGCGATCATTCGTTCTTCATTAGCATTCGTCTGGGGTGGTAGCTTTTGCTCAGCATTGAGAATTTTGATTACAGTTTTAGTACTCTCCAAGCTGATTACACAATTTTTAAACCTGTTGTCAATGCTTTTATAGCAAGGTAAGTACATTTTTATATGTCACTTGAGTTATGTGTGGATGGAAACATTACAATACATGTGCTATCTTTTCACAAAGATTTTCATCCCTGCTTGTGGCAAAGCAAATCAAAAGACTACTCAAACAGGCAGAAAAGGTTGAGGGCTTATGAGGAAATGTTAAGAGTGAGCCTTCCCTATAATGAAGAGGCTAATGCAGATCGGGTCAGAGGGAAAATCCAAAACATGAGGACTATGTTCAAGAAGGAACTCAATAAATTGGAGGCCTCAAAAATGTCTGGGGCTGGAGCTGAAGATGTCTTTGCATCCAGGTTGTGCTACGTTGACCTGCTGCAGTTCATGGCTGACCAGGAAATAGCCAGACCAGCCACTCGCAACTTGTCCCAGATGGAGTCCAGTTCCTCACCTGATCTCTGGAAACTGAAGAGATACCATCAAGTGGCATAGTAAATAAACACACATAATCATGAGTGCAAAAAATATTTATTGTGCTCCATACCTCCAGTGTTAAATGTCATTGCAGAAAAATACAAATACTATTTGCTGCTGGCAGGGTTGGCATAATTCTGCAGCATAATTCTACTGTGTTATATAGGTAACACACAGATAGGAGAGTTCCTGTGTTAAATCTCATTGCAGAAAAATACAAATAATAGTGCTTACAGGGTTAATGTAATTCTGCAGTCCAATTCTACTGTGTTATATAGGTAACACACAAAAAGGAGAGCTCCAATGGTAATTCTCATTGCATAAAAATAAAAACACTAGTGCTGTCAGGGTTGGTGTAATTCTGTAGTAAAATTCTACAGTGTTAAATAGGTAACACAAAAAGGAGAGCTGCATTGCTCATTGTCATTGCTGAAATACAAATACTAGTCCTTGCAGGCTTTTCTTCTGAATTTGCACCAAAAAGTTGACAGTGTTATATACACCCAAAGACAAGAGCTCCATTGCTAATTGCCATTGCTGAAATACAAATATACTAGTCCTTGCAGGCTTTTCTTCTGAATTTGCACCAAAAAGTGTAACATGTTATGTACACCCAAAGAGAAGAGCTCCATTGCTAAATGTCATTGCTGAAATACAAATAGTAGTCCTTGCAGGCTTTTCTGCTGAATTTGCACTAAAAAGTGACTTGAAATTAGTGTCAGTGTGGTTAATAATAATGTAGGAACAAAAAAAAGATTAAAATTATGTGATTTTAGCTTATTTTAGCAATTTGTCTAAAAAAATACAGGTCCAAAACCAAAACCAAAACACACGAGGGTGGTTTTGCCAAAACCAAAACACGAAGCTAATCCAGATCCAAAATCAAAATCACTTCACGGGGGTCAGTGAGCATCTTTAGTTATGAGAGATGAAAATGTCAGATCTGATGGTAAATTGTGTAGGTATGTACGCATGAATTGGCATGCTCACCATGACTTGCATTCCTTGGTAAAATTGCTACATAAATCGCATCTGGATTCATTTTCTGTAGTGTGTACTTATTTTAACTGCTCTAGAAAGACCCAATAATTTCCAGTCCTTAACCTCTGAGGACCTAACGTAATGAAGAGAACAGAAGCCCTGATTCATCAAAGAATGCATACTGAGCACAATGAGCGTTTTTTTCGGATTTCACACTATTCGGTTCAATGCTTGCCTGAATTCAACAAGGAACAGATTTGAAGATAATGCGCTTATGCGCTTATGAATACTGGTGTAGATCTGCTGTGTTCTACTATATCAGACACTGCAGGATACGTCCAATACATATGTGGAATATAAAGTTGCAAAAGAACACACACAAAAAATATTGGATTAATGTCACCTGGTAATAATATGGGCATTAATTACAAAACATAACAACAAAAAAAAAATCTGTTTCTTATGAAAAACATTTATTAGGATATTAATAATGTCTACTCTACATAAAATATATATTTACAGCTGCTACTGATTGCATACACCTGTTATAGCAGGCATACACCCCCGTCATCATTAGTAAGTGGCACTTAGACTAGCCCTGTAGCTGGAGCAAGCTGAAAAACAAGTATTTTTGAGATGCCCAGAGCTTGAATCAGACATTGGTGCATGTGCTCAACTTTGGCATGCCCTTAAAGTACATTGACTATGGTGTAATGGCCCTTCCACACCCTGTTTCCTCCATGAAATCGTAGACTGTAATAAGTGTTCTTTGCGCTTGAAAGTAAATTTGAATGTGGGTGTGTTCTTTGATGCATCAGCCAGTTTTAGGCATGTGCAGAGTAATTTTAGAAATGATACACAAAAAATCTATGTTAACGTCCCTTGATGAATCAGGCCCAGAGTGTTCAAAAGGCCTGGGCTTTCCACAGTGTGGATGCTGGTTGGATTATGTAGTGGAGGCAGGGATCACAGTCTGCACCCTTCAATTTAGGTCCTTTAGGGTGAAAGACTGAATATTATTGGGGTCCTCCATGGTAGAAATAAGGGGAGGGACCACTAATGATACAGGATCTGGGAGAGCAGGACTCTATTGTTGAAGGGAAGGCAAACATATCATTCAATAACAGGACCACTAAATCTAAATAGCAAGTTAACAAATACAAAAGGGATAATAATAAAATGTATTAATTGATATATCTGTTAAAGTCTCACATGTAAACATATTTGAGATAAAGCTGTAATTATGGGTAAACATTTATGTTTCCATGCTCTGCAGATTTAATTACAGGTTATATATTTGAAATAAACACATAAAAATACACATATAATAATAATAATAATAATAATAATAATAATAATAATAATAATATTAATACCCAAAATAGTTTTTCCAACTTGGTTAATAAACTTCTCTTATTTTAATCTCTCTGTGAATAATTCTTAATTATTACGTATTTGACATTTCTGTGGAAACTGAGATGTTTTTTATGTGCCATATGAGTGACAAGTCATAATCATAACACCTCATGCAATTAGATGTCGCTAACTGACAAACATTTTTTCAGTGTGAAGCATCATCTTCCTTGAATCTTGAATATTGTTTGTGTGAACAAAATGCCTAGCTCTGATTTTGATCACAGGATTTTTTCTTTCATTTTAATTTCCTGTCTTAAGAAGCATAAACCTTAAATAGCTCAGAAAGTATATAGCTTGGAAATTCCAACTGCATTATTGAAAAGTAAACCTGTATTTCTATTCTACCTTCACAATAAACATTACATTCAAAGTGAGTGAAAATAATGATATGCATTACAGGAGTAAACTATAATAATGTAGGGCCTGATTCATTAAGGATCTTAACTTGAGAAACTTCTTACTTCAGTCTCCTGGACAAAACCATGTTACAATGCAAGGGGTGCAAATTAGCATTCTGTTTTGCACATAAGTTAAATACTGACTGTTTTTTCATGTAGCACACAAATACTTGATAGCTTATTTGTACACTAAAATTTAAAGTTGATATTTGTGTGCTACATGAAAAAACAGTCAGTATTTAACTTATGTGCAAAACAGAATACTAATTTGCACCCCTTACATTGTAACATCATTTTGTCCAGGAGACTGAAATAAGAAATTTCTCAAGTTAAGATCCTTAATGAATCAGGCCCATAGTTTTCCCAACTAAAGTCAAGATAAGTCAAGATAAGTGTCACCATGAGATATTTATCTTTGTTCTTGTAATTACAGATTCTCGGGCTCAGTTTTCAGAAAACTGAAGGCACCTGAACAACGCCGAGCCGGCTCGGTACTTTCACGTGCCATCGGAACTGAAAATGAGGCAAAACGTCATTGTTGCGGTATCGGATCTCACAAGTTTAGGATTCTATAAGTACCGCCCTTCATGGAGATCTGGCGTCTTTTCACAGACAGACACAGAAGTGTTCTTGTCAGTCTCCAGTGCAATTGGCCAGCGTCATTTCTCAAACAGTCTCTCCAGTCTCAGTGCCATTGCTCAGTGCCATAGCTCACACAGAAACAAGAGGAGTGGTAGTGCTCTTGGCAGTCTACAGTGTCAATGCCATTGCTCAGCATCATTGCTGAAACAGAATCAATAGGGGTGTTCTTAAAAATCTGCAGTGACATTGCTCTGTACCATAGCTCACAGAGAAACAGCAGGGGTGGCAGTTTGTTGGCAGTCTACAGTGTCAGTGCCATTGGTCCCACAGAAACAGGGGTAGCAGTATTTTTGTCACTCTCCAGTCTCATTGTACTTGTCACTCCCCTGTCTCAGTGCCATTGCTCAGTGCCACTGCTCCTACAGATACAGGGGTAGCAGTGTTCTTGTCAAACTCCAGTCTCCAGTGACATTGCTTAGTACTATTGCCCAGTGCCATTGCTCGCAGAGAAACAGAAAGGGTCGCAGTGTTCCTGTCAGTCTCCAGTGCCATAGTTCAGTGGCATCAATTTGGCAACTAGCTGCTGGCACCAGTCAATAATACTAGTCCTTCTACGACATCTACCAAACCCTATGCTCAAGGGCATTGTTGGTTTAAGTCAGGAAAACTGAAATCCAAAAAAACAAACTTTCATATTGGTAAAGAAAAAAATGCCTCTCTAATAAAGGGAAAGCTTACTGTAGAAAAACATAAAATTGCCAACATGCCATTCTATCCAAAATATTAATAAGAATTCCAGCATCAGCTAGATCCCTTCTCTCAGCTAGATCCCACCACCTGCAATCTACACTGTCATCATCCTCACCCTCATCCTCACAATCATTAGTGTACATCATCCTCACACAATATTAATTCATCCCAGCAGGAATCCAACATTACAGAATTCTCTGTACTTTGAAGTATTTGCCGATAAAGGCCTTCCTTGTGGAATTTGTAGTTCATTTTACGGCAGAGCTGTCACGATTTTTTGGCAAGTCTTTTAGACCAGACCATATGTCAAAATTATGTGGTGATTCATCTGCATCACCAATGGGTCTCTTGGGAAAGCTAAGATTTTCCTTGCAGCAGTTGCCTGAGAAACTGAAGGAGGAGATATAATCGTGTCATGTACCATTTGATCTGTCAACTTGCTGCCCAGGAGTTCATTGCATCTCTTGAGATCTGAGTCAGTTGGAAAGAAAGAGAAGACAGAGCTTCTAAACCTAGGATCAAGCACAGTCGCAAAAAGTAGTGATCCGATTTCAAGATGTTGATAACTGTTGGCAAAGTAAATAAAGTATGTGATCTACAAGTTGACATACTTAGCATAATTTCTTTGTTTCATCTCCTCCTTCAATTTCTGACTTGACTCAAGCTAGCAGAGTCTGAACTCACTTCACATATGATGACTTCGAATGTGTCACGAACTGCCTCCTTCAGCTCATGTCTGCCAAGAGCTATGTTGGACTTTTGCATTTATAGGTATTCAGCATGCAGTTCCATTGTTCCACCAAATGGCCCACTGTGGTACTTGGACATCTCTCCAACCTACCAGAGCTAGGCTCGTTACTCCAGGATGCTTAGCACTTGTCCTTGGCCTATATAAACCTGCCTGTCCTAGCAGTCTTTGTCAGTTCATCTGTTGCCTTGACCTCTTCTGGTCCTCCAGTGTGCTATCCTTGATTGATTTCTAGGTTTTCACCTCTGTACATCCCTCTGTTTTGCACCTCTTCCTGTGACCCCCTGACTTGGCTTTGTTGTGACTCTGCACTTGCTTCTCACTGATACCATGGTGGACCATGTGGCTTTTGATCCCTGACTCGTTTGACTCTTCTGTGTTATTGTGTCTGCAGTGTACTGCTCTCCTAGCAATCCAGCTTCTACAGTCTGTATCAGCTATTCAGCTCCCGTGTCTACAGCAGTTACACACCCGTGACACCTCTGGTGCGTTGTGTCTCCTGTGTACTCTGAGTTCTGACACCAGTGACTCCTCTGATGTCTTGTGCCTCTAGAGTATCCTGAGTTTTGATATCCGTGACTCCTGCTGTGCTTCAATTCTCCTGAGTTCTGACATCCGTGACTCCTCTGGTGCCTTGTGTCTCCAGAGTATCCTGAGTCTTGATACCCGTGACTTCTCCAGTGCCTCGTGCCTTCTGTGTATTCTGAGTCCTGACACCCGTGACTCCTCTGGTGCCTTGTGTCTTCAGAGTATCCTGAGTCTTGATACCCGTGACTTCTCCAGTGCCTCGAGTCTCCTGAGTCCTCACACCTGTGACTCATCCAGTGCCTCGTGCCTCCTGAGTTTTCCAGGTATCCTGATAATCATGATCTTACCTGCCTCTCCGGCCTCAGACTCAGACTTGCCTTTCCGCCTCTGAGCACTGACTCTTGAACTATATTATTGCATATTATCTGCATCTGTGGCTCACTGATTTATCTTTGCTATTACTGCCATACCCTGCTGACTTGCACTTACCCCTTTTCCATTCATTGCATCCTGAAACCTGTGTAACTGGTATTAAATAAAAACCACTTCTTTCCATTACGCTCTCTCAGTGGTCTTTATATTGGGAGCACCTTGCACAACACGCAAATATTTTCCACTGCACCGGATTAAAGTACATTCCCCCTCCTTTCATAATGTAATTTTATGTTGCGTAAGCGCGGATGGCTTTTCGCTGTTCCATCCTCAGAAGCATATAAAGGGTGGAATTTCACCTTGTTACCACCACTTGCTTCAGTTGGTGGCAGGGCAAATTGAATTCTTCTTGTAGCTGCTGCAATCTCATACATGCTGTTTCAGAATGTTTAAAATGTCCCGAAATATTTTGGGACACAGACAGCATTTTGCTTGTCTACATTGGTGTCAAGATGGAATTTGGTAATAGGGACACAGGACCTCAAATAACTGTCTAAAACCTGTTGCATAAATGGTGGATATTGGGCACAGATGTAATACTAGCATAGATCCCATGTTGCTTTGTGACTGGATGACAGCTGTCATACTTGTTTCCTCTTGCAAAAAATTGTTTAACAGTCAATTGTTGTAAACTACTACTAGTCTTCTTCTTGGTCTGCTTCTGGGTTGAAGATTCACCCCCAGCACCAAGAGCAGCAGCAGCAGGCCTAATGCTCAAGGTGTCTTCTGAGGAATCTTGGATGGGGAGGAGTCATCTAGCATTAGCAACTTGAATGCAGGACTAATTCCAATTACTATTGACGATAATGATGCTGAAGTTGTTGGTGGCTTAGATTGAAGGTGCTGGGATGTAGCTGAGAGAAGGGAGCTGGCTGATGCTGGTCTTTTTGTTTTTGCTATCATAAGTTTCTGATTTTTAAAAGAACTTGCTAGGAATTCACTTCAGATGTTGTAACATGAATCATATTCCTAGATGGTTAAGGTCCCTACCTCTATTCACTGTGGCTTTACAAACGCTACAAATGGCTAGACAACTGTTGTCAGTTGTTTGAGTAAGAATAATTCCACACATAAGAGGTGGATTTTTTGGTCTTATCCTCAGGCATGACAATGGCCTTCTTCTTTTACGTGCAAGAACTGCTTACACTATTGCAGGACTTACACAAACAACATCATTGTCATCAACATCCTCATTAGCGCCTTTGTCAGGTACACAAATATCCCCCTCATACTGTTGCTAATCCAAAGTGGCAGCCTCAATTTGTGTATCACCAGCTACACTTGGGCTGCTCATCCACATATTTGCAGAAATGTTGAAAGAAGGCTTCTTTATGAGTACAGTATCAGAAAGGTCAGGCTTAGACACAGCACTCATGGATAGACTCTCCCAGGATTCTGTGTCATTTCTGAACATATAGGGGCATATTTAATTGTTGAATATCCCCGTGGCGTTAAAACTATTACCGTTAATACGGTAATAGTAAGCTGGAATTCAGCTCGCGGCTCAGGGAGCTGCAAGCTGAAATCCAGCGAGAAAACTACAGTCATAACGGTTTTAACATGCACTATTACCGTAATAATGGCGTTTCCGCCAACAATTGAATATGCCCCATAATTTCTTTTACTGCTTTATTGTTTTTTTCCAGATCGGCTTTTACACGTAAAAGTTTTTGGGCACCTCTTTTGGACTCAGAATGACAAGGTCTTGCATCGTCATGACAGACCTTATTAAAAGATGCCTCACTTGACAGTTGCAGAAGTTGAACTAGCACTCATACAGAAATGCGAAGGCCGGATTCTTTCCTTGCAACTGCGTGTGAAGAATGGCATGCAAGATTATGTTTTTCTACAGTTAATTTTGCCTTGAAAAGGTGTTTTTTTCTTTATCAAGGTTAATGCTTTTTCCTTTACATTTCTGTTTCCCTGACTTAAAACCATTTTGCGCTTGTTTATATAGAGATGGAGATGCAGAGTTTATTTTCAATCTGTACATCTTGAGCTTTATTGCAGGCTACAAATGTAGTGGTCAGCAAACTCGACATGAAAAATACATGGATGTCATCACAAATAATCCGCCTTTTACAAAAAAAACTGCATCTTGCTTAAAATAATTGCAACATCATGTATTTTGGTAGCTGTAGAGCAGGACTTAACAAGAAACAACAGTTTTGCTCTCCTGAAATGTGTTGTCATAATTAAAATATAGTAAGGTCTATATGAAATAGTGCCCATTTAACAGTCAAATGAATTGAGAAAATTGTCCCCACTGTTCATCAACATATGTAAGTGTACATGTACAATAAAGCAAAATGTAGTATCCAACAAATAAAAGGTTTTAGTCATTCATGTGTCTGTGTAGAGAAACCTGTATAAGTATCCTAAACTGCATATAGTGGATGCCTCTTACTTCTACACATCACCCTTATACATTAACTTTACGTATATAATTAAATAAAGACACAGACACTTTCTTGAGGTGGCAAATTAATAGGTCACAGTTTATTTTAATCAATTGGTAAATTGGTGGCGGAGATAGCACACTGCGAAAAAGCTAACCCTGAATCAACTTAACTAGGGATGTAATCCCTTACTGTATGGCCAATGCTAAATCTGGCATCAGAGTGACTACATCCCCTCTAGACTCACAAAGAACTGTTCTCACAAAGCAGATAAAGTGATCCTCCTCCCTAAAGGACAAAAAGTCACCTTTACCTCGAAAGGGCAGTGACCTGCGACCAATCCTTGTAGCAACTTATACACAGTGCCAGGGATTTTCAAAATATTTCTTGAAAATTATAGTAACAATCTTGAGAGCATAACATATCATTGGTCAATTAGTTAACATGCATGTTGCTTTCTTGGAGCCTAAGGGTAGTAAAGGCGATAGGAAAGTGACAGATGTGGCTCTTTGTGGACTCTTTGGCCACTGAAAATGCTAGTTTAGGGGCATCACTTAGGCCCACCGAAAACACTAGTTTATGAGCAGTCACTCAGGTAACTCCAAAGACAATTCCATCTTGCACCACTTTTCTTTTTAGCTACCTCTGTGTGGAAATGTTTCATAAATGTGTTTTAAACTGCCATGTGCTTTGCAAAACTTAGCTTTCCCAAGAGACCCATTGATGATGTAGATGAGTCAGCACAACATTTGACATATGATCTGGTCTAAAACAATTGCTCAAAAAATCATGACAGATCTGCCGTAATATTAACTACAAATTCCATGAGGAAAGCCTTTACGGGCAAATACATCAAAGTGTAGAGACTTCTGTAATGGTGGATTCCAGCGGTGATGAATTAATATTGTGTGAGGATGATGTGCACACTGATAAGCGTGAGGATGAGCAGGAGGATGAGCAGGAGGATGAGGGTGAGGATGATGACATCAACATCTTGTCACTGGAGAGTTCATTAACAGCACTTTTGGGCTTAAGGCAGCTAAGCTATTGGTAGCTTATTTTGTGTCGGGGGGGGGACAATCCCAGCACTTCAGCCACAAAACTGGCACTTGTCGCTGAAGTGCTTGGTTTGCTAAACTGTGCATGTCCTTTTCAACATCCAACATAATTGTGGGTGGGTGGACCCATGGACAATTCCATCTTGCACCACTTTTCTTTCCTGACACTGCTCTGTGACACAGGCAATGTTTCCTAGATGCAATATAAACTGTGGTGTGTTTGTGCCATTGTTCTAAGCAGCCTCTTTCTGCAGTCTTACAGTTCATTAATAGCACTGTTGCTTGCTTTCTTAAACTGTACCTGCTGCCCCTCCTGTTTCTGTGTGAGTTTGTTAAACCTTTTTAACATATGGGTGAGTGGGTGGATGGGACCAAGAACTATTTCATCTTGCACCCCTTTTTTTGCCACTGCTGTGTGGCAATGTTTCCTAGATGTGATATTAACTGCTATGTGTTTGTTTCATTGCTCTGTCGCTTAGCATCCAGCCAGCTCACTGCAGTCTTTTGCCAAAACTGTATGAATATCATATTGTGACCTGTAAGATGGTCAAAATTGACTGGAAATGACTGAAAATTTGTGTTATTAAGGTTATAATAATGTAGGGACAATAAAAATTATGTGATTTTAGAATATTTTACCAGAAAAATACAGATCCAAAACCAAAACCAAAATATGCAATGGCAGTTTTGCCAAAACCAAAGCACAAAGTTAATACAGATCCAAAGCTAAAACCAAAACCCGGCGGTCAGTAAACATCTCTATTTTGTAATACTGTTGCTTTTAGTAGGAGTATTTTCAGAATGGGTAATGCAATGCATTTACATTTCAATTTTAGTTGTGTGCACTAAAAATTAAACAATCGGGGGAATAAAAACAGCAGTTTGTCAATCCAAAAAAATCAGCACATGGGCTACTGATGACTTGCAGGGGTTTCCTTGGCCCAGTATGAGTAATAGAAATGGGAAATTCTTGTTTGCAAATGTGAATAGTATACAAAAAGGATTGTCAAAGTAAATGGAATTTGGGCAGTGAAGGAAATACTGCTGGAACAACTCATGTTCCTTTAATGGGGCCTGGTTTTGAGGGGATGCTAGTATGTGCGTGGCTTCAATGAATGTACAGTGAAGCTTCTTTTTGGGGCATCACTGCAAGCCTGAAATGATCTTCTCTGTACATAAGCCAGGCTCATCGCATTTTCAAAGTAGGGTCATCTGGCACAGATGGACCATCATTACCAGACCCTCCAACAATGTTATTATGGGCAATTGATTGTTGAGTTAGTATTAAAGTCTTTGCTTATAATTGTTTATAATTGAACAGTTCATATGGCACATCAATTTTTAAATATTCAATGTGACAGATGGGGAAGATGGTACTTGTTAGTCCCATCTTGTCACAGCTTGGTTTTGCCCATTTTACCTTGAGAAAGTAATGTAACTGTTAGGAAATCACGTTGTAATAAAAAAAAACTGTTTTGGAGCTTATTACAGTATCAAGAGCAAACAGGAAAAGCACAATCTCTGAGGTAACGCAATGATAAGTAATTAACCACAATGTAATGTAGGGATCATGCAGTAGTATAACAGTATTTTGTTGCAACACAGATATAAAAAAAATCTATGAAGAAACATGGGTGCGGATTTACACAGTCTGAGGCAATACAAGGATATAAACAATGAGCTAGATTTACTAAGCTGCAGGTTTGAAAAAGTGGGGATGTTGCCTATAGCAACCAATCAGATTCTAGCTTTCATTTATTTAGTACTTTCTACAAAATGACAGCTAGAATCTGATTGGTTGCTATAGGCAACATCCCCACTTTTTCAAACCCGCAGCTTAGTAAATCTAGCCCAATGTCTCTGAAGACATGCAGGTGCAGGATTATACAGTTTGAGGCAATGTTAGATAATAGAAATAGAATAGAGGGAGCTTTAGTGATATGTAAATGCTGTTGTATTTACAGTATAAGACTCACACCAAAAAACACATTTAATGCTTAAAGCTTTTTTTACATATTTGTATTAATCAGCAGACAACAACGCAGGGTCCGTGTGGACGTAGTTCTTACCTTAGATGTCCCTACAATTACCGTCTTCAACGCTGCTTTTTTTGATGTCCCGTTTTGGTGTGTCCGTGTCCTGAGTACAGTACATCCATGAAATGAGAGCGTTTTCTCCACGTTATATGTGGAAGTGCCGTTGCGTCCTCACTACAGTGTCCTGAATAGATAAAAAAGGTACCCAATGCATTTCATTCAGCCTGTGAACTTTCTCAACGATAAGTTGCTGTGCATGATCGTGTTCCTATATACACGTCCTCCTCCGCTGATTGGTTAGTTATTTAAAAGAGCATTCCTCTAAATAAAAAACAATTTATTAATAACTTTTATTAAAAAACTTAAGTAAAAACTTTCAGTTAAGATATAAACTATAATAAATACTGTGCATATTTGTGTGTGTTTCTTCTGCACCAGAAAAAATGTACATTCTGTGTGTTCTTAATAGAAAGCAATTTTTTTGATAATTATGTTATTTTCAAATCCTCCATACAAATAACATCATCCATCTAAACAGTAAGAAAGGATCCCAAGTCAAAGTCTATATTGAGTCCGTGTGGCTCTAACGTTTTTAAAAAATATATCCATCTTGCTTCCATCAGTGAAATTTTCTCAATATAGTCTCCTCCTCTCCATGGTCTTTTTATTTGTTCAATCCCAAAAAATGTAAGACCTTTAGGGTCACAATTATGAACATTCCGAAAATGGTTAGATACACTATGCGTAACAACTCCTTTTTGAATATTGAGAATATGTTCTGCAATTCTAATTCTATTTTTACATTGGAGTTATTTTGATGAGGGGCAGCAATATTAATACAAGAGCGCCAGATCCTATTGGTATATTTCTTTAATGTAAGATAATAAACAATGTATCTGAAGCAATGTTGGTGTATTAATCATTGCAAAGCCTCACAAGATAGCAATAGATAGTTACCACAGTCAATGCCTGGGGATTCTGAGCAGATCTATATATGAATATGTAAATGCAAACCAGAAAACAAGACCAGGAGATGCATATAAACAGAGCCAGTAAAGAGCAAACTTGTATGATTCAATTCAGATATTAAGATACAAATGAATGCAGAGCCAGGAACAGCAAATGCAAGGTTAGGAACCAAAAGAACACAGAAACAGAAACCAGGAAGCTAGTGTGTTAAACTCTATCACTGTAAACTAAAGTAACTGTTTTGCTCACCAGGATAGAAAATGTAGAGTGAGATCAGTAGAGGGCTGAGGACAGAGTGCGCAGTAGAAGAGGGTGGTCCATAGTGTCACAAGCCACAGAGAGGTCCAGAAGGATAATTACAAAGAAATAATCCTTGGATTTTGTGGCAAGAAGATCATTGGGGACATTGGTCAGGACAGTTTCGATGGAGTGGTATGGAAGTCTGTTTGAGAGGAAAAAATTGGTGTCCATTTATCTGTTTTGGTAGAATATCTTTCTGAGTAATCAAGACTTACACAAGGTTCTGGGATTTATATAAATAACCATGGGTTGAATTAATCCATGCAAATGTGACAAGCATGAATTTTCTGATTAAAGTTATGTCTGCATGTTTGCAAATGATGTCTCTATAATCATTCAATATGCACTGATAATGCTCCAATGGTAAATACTAAACATTTGACCTAATAATGCCCCCCTCCTCCCTGCTCCTCCTTGAAACAAACAGTGTTAGAAATATGAACAACATATACAACATCTTAATAGGGAAAAAAATCAAAGTGAAAGTTGTATATGTTTTTATATAATCTGTTTTTAAGCAGAACAGTTCCTGCATGTACTGAATGCAATATTTTCCACTCCCAGATGTAATTATTGTGATCCTCACATGTTTTATATACACTTTTTATATAATATATGTAAAAGAAGGCTCATGATTTATTCCCTAGTAAGAACATTATATATTTATAAACTATGAAGTTATTGCTCTCACTGCATATAAAGGGAGTTTTCAGTGTTTGCTATCCCCTTGGCAAACACTGATTGGATAATTAGACAAAACGCATAGAGTAGGAGATTTACATCACTCTCTTTTGGGAGGGTTGTTTAGTTAACTGTTAGTCCTGCTGCCGGCTTTTTAGCATCTGATGGTTCCAGATCTCCTGTGGCAGTTGTGATTTTTATTTCTATAGGATGAAGGATGGTTCTATGTTCTCAGAGCTCTAACCTAGTATTCTTTCAGATAAGCTGTATGTGAATTTTGTATGTTGTTTTTCTAATCACTTTTGAATGTATTTATCTGCAGGATTGCAGATACCTATCTTCAAGTCTTATTGGCCAGATTTATACCAATGGTGTATAGTGATCTAAAGATTTTGGGAGAATCATCAGTTGGATTCTGCAAGAAAGAGACATATCATCTACAGATGAGATTTTCTACTGTGATTATCTGGTACATGCAGATTAATCTATCTATCTATCTATCTATCTATCTATCTATCTATCTATCTATCTATCTCATTTATAATTATATTATTTGCATATCATATCATTATCATGTAGTTATATATTTTTCACATACTTTTTGTTGGAAATAAAGTGTTTAAATACCTGATTTGCAGATTAATGACCAAACCACATTTTCCAATTTATAAACAAGCTATTTGGACAGGAATACATTTTATATTATTTAGTCTATCCGATTGAAATGTATATGTTTTTTGAAAATACAAATGTCTTTCTTGTGTATCTAAATATATAGGTTGTATGCTGTAGATAGGGAAAACAAGAAGACATTGCAAAATCATCTGTTTCTTAATTCTTCCCAGCATTAAATCTATGTAATTTAAGAAATTTACCCCACCATTTAAGTGTAGAGGTTTATATTCAAAATCTGGGGCAATGGAAGAGCTATAAACAAGATTTTATCCAAAGTAGATTTTTCACTGTTTTATTTTAATTATTTATGTTTCCATACTAATAGATCCAATTTTAACTTGTTCTAATACTAACAACTGCAGTTAAAAATGCAGTGCAGTTTAGCCATGATAAAATTAATCAGGTCTCCCATGCATTTTGCTGAAGCTTACCTTCCAGCATGGCAATCATTAGCAGCATTACACTGTGCTCAATGAACAAGTGCAGAAATTGAATGGTTCCTTGCTCAACAAAGGACAATGATGTTCTCTTTGAAGCACAGCTTGAAATGCCAGCCAAATACTGTATTAAGATTAGCGCCAGCCACTGTATATACCTGAAAGGGTGGTGCAATGGGATTAACACAATGAAATGAATCTTTATATTTGGTAGTTTGGGTTTACACAGCTCTGACCAAAGCCGGACCACCTATCTTGCAATCTAGGCTCCCGTGTCTAACCCATTGGGCAATGAGGGTCCCAGATTCGTCCCTTTCTGATACATAACCCACACCCAGCACATACCTGTTTCCATTTCTCCTGGCTCCATTCAGGTGACACCCCTTACATCTTATCTCCATTTATTTCTCTGATACCTCTCTCTCTCTCCTTTACCTCTATCTACCAAGTAAATGTGTTATAACTCCTGTTACTTGCACTTCTGCATCTTGACACAGAAACCAATATGTCACTACAGCACCATGTGGGTGTAGGAATGTAGGTCTACATCATCAGTCCATGTGGCCTCAATGAGTCTCTGTTGTACCAGTGACGTGGGTTCAGATTGTTTTCTTGGTGATCAGGTAATTTCATCACTGAGCACAGCCATGGTGGAATCAGATACTTAATGTGTTAAATCACTGCATCTTAGGAACAGCTGTTAATTATTAATTTATGCTGCTGCTATTAAGTAGCTATGCTTTAAGCTTATTTTTCCTGTTCTCTGTGCTGGTTGCAGTTTATGTCTGCTAGTCTCTATATCTCTTTGGATATTTTGTATTTTGTTCTCAGCTTGGATTCTTGGTCTTTGCTCGTACTCTGGCTTTCCTGACCTTGGATTGCATTTAAACTTTGCTTGAACTCTGCCTGTCTCAACTTTTGGACTGTATTTTGGGCTTTGCTAGAACTCATCCTGCACAGACTTTGATTTTGGATTTAATTCCTAAGCCTGCACTAACTAGTGCCTAGAGCTTAAGAACAGGGGAAGCAAGTATTGGAGAGCAAATCACACTCTATAAGAATGGTGACTACTAAAAGTGAAGACCTCTGCAAACAGGTTCTCTAGATCCAGGGCTGGCATACCAGTATGGTAACACTGGGTATCAATCTCGCTCTGACTCTGACACTATAACAGACATTGGCAAACAATAACATCTTTATCTGACCATTTTTACTTTTTTGAAATAGTGAATTTTTAATGATGCACAGAAGGCAGAAAAAAAATCTAAAAACCATATGGATCAAATGTGAACCAGTGGTGAAACTAAAGACAATTTTAGTTTCTAAGAAGAGATGTGGTAATAGGACATGCTCATCTAAGTTGCTGTCTCAACATTTGCAGCAGTTATTCACAGAAATATGAAAATGAAGTAAGATATAAATTCTAATACAATTATATCTAACTTAATCAAAAATATACTAAAAATGTTTGGTTTCTGTTCATATTAAACTGCAAATGGTCAGAATAGATTCAATATAAACATGTTCCTTATACAACAGACATGTATTGGTTAATATGCAAGCAACAAATTGAGATAAATTGACTGAAGCACTAGCTCACACAAACTTTGATATTCAAAAATGTTGCCTTTGTTCCTTCATTGCTGTATGACACCTTCATAAAAGGGCTCTTTTTGAAAAATGTGGCACAAAATTATGATAAATGTAAGCAATCCTGCAATCTCAAGGTAAAATGATCCTGTAAGCAATTATTCTGAATTGTTAATAGAATCTCATAGAATATATTACTAGAACTAAATTTAACAACATAGTTTGTTAAGGGAGGTGGGGGCACACTGCGGAACAGTTAGTTGTGTAATAAACCTTACATAAGGAATTATGTAGATCTGTAATGTACTCATCTTCTGTTTTTTGCTCCAGTCAGGCTTCTGTAAGTTGATATGCACACATGTAAAGACTGCCCCTCTAAGTTTGCCTTTTTCTATTATCATTGCCTGATTTTATTAATTTAGAATTTAGTGTATTACCTTCCATCAGAGCTATAAACATTATTGATTCCTTATAGCTAACCTCCTGCCTTATCTCTAACAAGCCCAGTCAGCCACCTGTCCGGACCACTTGTTTAAACTTGACACTCTTTTGCCTTACATTTTCATTCCATGCTTCTTGTCAATTCCTGACCTGGTCTGTCTTTTTCTAATCTTTAGTATCACCTTCCTTGCAAATTGCAAAACTCCTCAGAGAGGACACAGAAGTCTGGCAGCTGCCTTATTTCCTGTAAGCCTATCCAAAGGGTTCTAGATAGTTGCATAAGGCAGAAGACATTAGCTATAGGGCCAACACACATAAGACTGATATTTGGATGATATTTATTGGTAGTGATTACTTTGGCAGTTATGAATTTGGTGGATGCTTTTCTCTCTGAACTATAAAGGGACTTGATGGTGATAAGGACAGTGTCATACATCAGAGTTCGGCTGTTACTTTTTGAACTCTTTGTCCAACATGTTCCCTCTGCTCCTGTTACTTGAACCCTGCGTTACAATTCTACTCTGTACAATAGGAGCTGTACAATAGGAGGCACATGGACCTTTAAGAGCTCTAAACCTGAGGTCCTGTGTCTGCTCTCCTTAAGCCCACCCTAATCATCAGCTCAGCTATTTAAACCTTCTCTGTGCACAGGCCTGCGCTAGAGAACCTTTACTCCAGCAATCCAGTACATGTTGTGACTGATTTCTGTGAATTTTGACCCAGACCATTCCTGACCTCTCTTCTGCTTATTTTTTGGTACTGTTTATACTTCTGATTGTTGCTGACCCTTCTTGGTCTGACACTCCTTCCGTTTTATGATTTAGCACTCTGCAGACCGCTTGTGTACCAGTCCCAACCACATTGACCAATCTCTTCTTGCTGTTTGAAACCAGCTTGTCATGTCTGGAGGCAGCACAGAGGCCCACAACCTGTGAAACCACCAGAATCAATGTCCAAGCCTCCTTCAGGGGGTCCCTGGCATAAACCTAGGTTTTGTTGGACTCTGTGTCCCTGTTACTTCCAGCACTACTTCAGGTTAGTGAAAGATAATTCACTGAATCCACTAGAATTATGAAATATATCTTAGGATTTGTGGATAGAAAAGACATGAGCCGTGTGAATTAAAATTGTTTGACATGAGCAAGTTTCTAGTGCCAAATAATCACATAACTACTTGGCCAAAAGTATGTGGACACCCCTTCTAATTAGTGTATTTTCCCATTTCAGAAACACACATTGCTAACAGGTGCAAAAAATGAAGCATACAGCCATGCAATCTTCATAGTCAAAAATTAGCACTAGAATGGGTCATACCGAAGAGACTTTCAACATGGCAATGTCATAGGATACCACCTTTCCAAGTCAGATTGACAGATTTCTGCCTTGCTAAAAGTGCCCCTCTCAAATGTAAGTGCTGTTATTCTGAAGTGAAAATGTCTAGGAGCAATAACAGCTAAGCCGTGAAGTGATAAGCCATACAAAATCACAGAATGGCATTGCCAAGTGCTGAAGCACATAAAAATCATTTGTCCTCAGTTGCATCATCCACTACCAAGTTCTAAACTGCCTCTGGAAGCAACGTTAGCACAAGAACTGCTCATTGGAAGCTTCATGGATTAGGTTTCCATGGCCAAGCAGCTGTACACAAACTTCAGATCACCATGAGCAACGAAATATGTCACTTGTAACGGTGTAAAGCACACCACCATTGGACTCTGGTGCTGTGGAAGTTCATTATCTGGAGTGATGAATCACGCTTCACCAACTGGCAATCTGAAGGACTGGGTTTGGCAGATATCAGGAGAACACATCCTTCCCGAACATGTACTGCCAAGAGTAAAGTTTGGGGAGGATGACTAAATATCTGGAGCTGTTTTTCATGGTTTGGCCTGGGCCTCTTAGTTCCAGTGAAGGTAAATCTTAATGGAAGAACATTTAGGGCTAGATTTACTAAGCTGCGGGTTTAAAAAAGTGGGGATGTTGCCTATAGCAACCAATCAGTTTCTAGCTTTCATTTATTTAGTACCTTCTACAAAATGACAGCTAGAATCTGATTGGTTGCTATAGGCAACATCCCCACTTTTTCAAACCCGCAGCTTAGTAAATCTAGCACTTAATGACATTTTATAGAATCACTTGGTTCTATCTTTTTGGCAAAAAAATTAGAGAAGGTCCTTTTTTGTTTTAGCTTAACAATCAACCCATGCCCATAGCTAGGTCCATCAAAAATGTTTTATGAATTTGTTGCGGTAGAACTTGACTGACTTGCACAGAGCCCTGACCTCAACTCTATTGAACACCTTTGGCAAGAATTGTAATTCTGACTGCTAGCCAGGCCATATTAAAAATATCCAAAATCTAGTAGAAAGCCTTGTGGGAAAAGTGGAGACTGTTATTGCATCAAACAGTGAAACAAATCCTTATTAATGCCTATAATTTTAGAATGAGATGTTCAGCAATCAAATATGGAGGTGATGTTCTGATGTCCACTACTTTTCTCTATGTAGTGTATATAGTGTAAGATATCTGAAGCAGAGCATCATTAGCTCCAATAACATTCAATAGTAACAGAAAGCATTTGAACATGGCACTTCTGTTTGGTATGCAGTGATTATAGTTGTGACAACAGAAGGTATGGCAGAGAGTGGCAAGAGCTACTTAATTAACAGCTGATCATAGGATGTGTTTATAGTGCAGTAAAGCCATGCAAAAGCATGATGAAATGGTAAGAGAACAGTATCTGAGAACTAATTTATGTCAATGTTGTTTAGAGTTTTGCATATGTGAGTCATATTTGTGATCTGAGAAAGGGGTAGAGAAACATCAAAAGCAGGTGTGATAAAGAAAATGACCATGCCAATTTGTAAGAGAATAAGTACTTGGGGGAAGGCCAAAAGGAAAGGTTAAACAGAGAAATTTGTAAGCAATGAAGTGAAATAGGTAATTAATTAGAATACGAAAGTCACCCAGTAGGAGAATAGGAACTTCACAAAATAGAAATATGCATAGCCTATTTAAGAGTACTTTTATAATGGAGATTGGCAGTAAAAGTTCAACCTGTGCATATTATTAAAGTTATTTTTCTTGTAAATGTGTCCTTGTCAAGAGAGGAAAGACATGCCTGCTATGAATATGGTATAGACAAAACAAAGACATACGGTTAACTGAAAACAATAAAGAGAATCTGTATGATCAAATCTACAGGCAAAACAGACATCTGGTTGTTTTCTTGAAGTAGACATTTAAATAACATTGTTTATGGAAAATATATTACCTTTTTTTTCTCAACTGTGGGATAATGCACCAATGTTTTTAACAGTCTTTAAAAAAAGTAATTTTAGCAGAGTAAACTTGTTCACAGTGATTTATCTTCCAACATAGTTGCATAGTTTTAATGCTTGTCCAGAATCAGTGTCCTTGTACTTCAAGGTCCCATGAAGTCCTTGTTTTCATATGATGACTTGGCAATTGCAATATATATTCCCCTTTTTTGTGTGGTGACATAAGCCGACTTAGGGCCAGTAAGAAAAATACATAATATCAGCCAAGTATCTCCCCATCTTGCCTCACTTAGTGAGTTTTTTTCTGGGTAGAGAAGTATATGGAATGTTATGTTTTGCTAAATTTATAGTGTTAAAGAAGTATATTATAGTGTTAAAGAATATATAGCACCCAGCTAATTTTACTTATGCTGAGGTTTTTACAGCTTGTCCTATAGGTATGTCATTGGGGCACAACTCGCTTCCCTACTTCTCTGCTAAAATGTTTCTTTTAGACCATTTATTGTAAATGCCTAACTAGTTTGGGGCTCACACTCACATATATGCTATCCTGCCATATTACTTAGTCAGTCCATTTGAAAGTTCACACATTCCCTGTTTACCGTACAATGACTGGAAGGATATTATAGAGTCCTCTCTTTGTATGTCATTAGCTTCAAGGATACTTTAATCCAATATATTCTCTGTTCATAGGATATACTTTACACTTGTGTATCTTTACAGCATGACATTACAGTATAATGACTTAACTATTTTTCAGATCCTACACATTTTTTGGACATGTCTAGAAATTGCTGTCTATTGGACATAGATTTTTGGTATTCATAAATGTCTGTTTATTTTTCTACAGATAAAAACATTTCAAGTCTTTCTGCTGGGAATTATGGCTGCTCTACTACCTAGGTTTATTTTATGTTCGACAGTAATGTGTAGTGGAAATCCCCAGATCTACCTTTAGTGACTTTCTGTAAAGAAAGCATTAATGACCTTTCAAACTATAAATTAGTAGAACTATAAATTAGTATACATGGATAGAGGTTGCCAGGACAAGTTCAACAAAGAATGGATTTACGGGATGATCTCTAATGCTACATTTTCTAAATTGGTAATATCTGACAACCTTGGGAACTAATCTACATTATACCTTTAATAGGTGTTAATTTGAACCTTTATTTTGGTAGTTAGATGTTTGGTTATTAGAGGGGAAAAGGAAAGCAGACTGCAAGATTAATGTTGTTATTCAATTATTATGCAATATTGTTGATTTTGTTATATTGTTTTAAAAATGTTAAATAAACTTCTTTAAAAAAAGTAATTTCATAGTTTCATATTTTGGATAAAATGTGCTCTATAAAAAATAGTTTTTTTTCCATTATACCAAATTAATGCCAACATTATGATAATTTTACTAAACTAGTGAAAATTTATGTCAATAAATATTATTTTATTATTATTATATTTTTTTATAATTAGATATTTATTGACATGAATTTTCACTAGTTTAGTAACTTAGTTAATTCAGTTCTGACAACCTCTTTATAAAACAATTCACATTCCCCATCCATCCCTGTCCCTCACCATGCCACCCCGCTCCTTTCCTATACCCATCCTCTCCCCCAGCCCCCTTCTCTCACCCATCTCTCGCTGCCCCACCCATCACCCTTCCCCTAACTCTATCAGCCCTGACAATTTCATCCGCATCTCCCCTCTTCCCTCCCTCCCCTTCTCATGTGCCCTCTGGAACTCCAGGTCCATCCGTAACAAACTGGCCTCCATCCATGACCTCTTCATCTCCAACTCTCTAAATCTTCTTGACATCACTGAAACCTGGCTTACTTCTTCTGACACTGCCTCACCTGCCGCCCTCTCCTATGGGGGCCTCTCCTTCACCCACTCCACCAGACCGGATGAGCATCCAGGAGGTGGAGTGGGTCTCCTCCTTTCCCCCAACTACACTTTTCGGGTCATTCCCACTTTACCTTCCCTCTCCTTCTCTTCCTTTGAAGTACACTCCATCCGGCTCTTCTCCCCATCCACCTCCGTGTCTCAGTCATCTACCATCCCCCAGGCCCCTCCTCCCTTTTCCTTGACAACTTCGCTTCTTGGCTCCCCCACTACCTTTCCTCTGACCTTCCCTCCATCATACTTGGTGACTTTAATATTCCTATTGACAACTGTTCTGACCCCGCCACCATCAAACTTCTCGCCCTCTCCTCCTCCCTAGGCCTCACTCAGTGGACCTCTTCCCCCACCCACTGTCTTGGTCACTCCCTTGACCTTGTCTTCTCTCACCTCTGTGATCTCTCTGACTTCTCCAACTCTCTCTTCCCACTCTCTGACCACCATCTCCTCTCCTTCACTCTGTCCTCCTCCCCTGCTCCTGCCTCGCCCAAAGCCACCCACACCAGGCACAACCTTGATGCTATTGACCATACCTCCTTGTCCTCCTCTCTTGAAACTCTCCTATCACCCCTCCCCTCCCTGGTCTGTCCTGTCCTCTACAATCTCTCCCTCTCTACTGCCCTGGACGCTGTCGCCCCGGCCTCTACTGTCAGCAGACGCCGCATTATTCTCCAGCCCTGGCACTCGAAACTCACCCGCTTCCTCCAAAAGTGCTCTCGCACTGCTGAACGCCTCTGGAGGAAATCTTATTCCCTGGCCAACTTCCTTCACTTTAAATTCATCCTCTCTTCTTTCTGCTCCGCCTTCTCCCTCGCCAAACAATCCTTCTTTAAGTCCTTCATTTCTTCTCAGTCCTCCAATCCCCGCCGCCTCTTTGCCACCTCCAACTCCCTACTCTCCCCCCACCCCCTTCTGTCCCGTCTTCCCTGTCCGCTTCTGACTTTGCCCCCTTTTTCTCTTCCAAAATTGAGGCCATCAGACTGAACATATCCTCCTCCCCTTCTCCCGCCTCCCTCTTCGCTTCACCTCCCACCAACACCCAACTCTGGTGCTATTTCGGCCCTACAACAGGTGAAGAAGTTCGCTCTCTCATTCTTTCCTTTCCACCCTCTACCTGCCCTCTCGATCCCATCCCCTCTCACCTCCTTTGCTCTCTTTCTCCCACTGCCTGCTCTTACCTCGCACACCTTTTCAACCTATCACTCTCCTCTGGTGTAGTACCCCTCTCATTTAAACATGCTCTCATCTCTCCTATCCTCAAGAAACCCAATCTCGACCCCACATCTCTTGCCAACTATCGCCCTATCTCTCTTCTCCCCTATGCCTCTAAATTACTTGAGCGAATTCTCTGCAGCCGCCTAACCAGGCACCTCTCAGACAATTCCCTCCTTGACCCTCTCCAATCCGGCTACCGCCTCCTCCACTCTACCGAAACTGCCCTGGCCAAGGTTACTAATGATCTCCTATCGGCCAAATCCAAGGGTCATTTCTCCCTACTCATCCTCCTTGACCTTTCCGCAGCCTTTGACACCGTGGATCACCCCCTCCTGCTGCAAACTCTTCTCTCTCTCTTCCTCTCTGGTTCAGTCCACGCCTGGTTCACCTCATACCTCGCTAACCGCTCCTTCTCTGTATCCATGTCTGGTTCTTCCTCCTCCCCCTACCCTCTCGCTGTAGGAGTCCCACAGAGCTCCGTTCTCGGCCCTCTACTCTTTTCGCTCTATACTTCCTCCCTTGGTGCTCTCATCTCCTCCTTTGGCCTTCAGTATCACCTTTATGCTGATGACATTTAACTTTACATCTCTTCACCTGATCTTTCCTCCACCCTCCTCGCTCAGGTATCTGACTGCCTCTCCGCCATCTCCTCCTGGATGTCGGAGCGCTTTCTCAAAATCAACATTTCCAAAACTGAACTCATTGTCTTTCCTCCTCCCAGCCTCCCATCCCACCATGACCTCTCCATTGTTGTTAACAACACTACCATCTCCTCTGTCACCCAACTCCGCTGCTTGGGTGTCACCCTTGACTCCTCTTTATCTTTTGCCCCCCACATTCATTCTCTTGCCAAAGCCTGTCGCTTCCAACTACGCAACATCGCCCGCATCCGTCCCTTTCTCTCTCAGGAGGCCACCAAAACCATCATACACGCACTCATCATCTCCCGCCTGGATTACTGCAACCTCCTCCTCATCGGCCTCCCCCAATCCCGTCTCTCCCCCCTCCACTCTATACTCACTGCGGCCGCAAGACTCATCTACCTCTCACGCCGCTCCTCCTCTGCCTCCCCTCTCTGCCTTGCCCTACACTGGCTCCCCTTCCCCTACAGAATTCTTTTCAAACTCCTCACCACCACTTACAAGGCTCTCTCCCACTCTACTGCCCCTTATATCTCTAACCTCCTCTCCATTCACACTCCCACCCTCTCCCTGCGCACTGCCAATGACCGCCGCCTCTCCTCCACTCTGATCACCTCTTCCCATTCCAGAATCCAGGACTTTTCCCGTGCAGCCCTCCTTCACTGGAATGACCTCCCTCGCTCCATCCACCTCTCTCCTACTCTGTGCTCCTTCAAATGTGCACTCAAAACTCACCTCTTTCTCAAAGCCTACCAACCATCCACTTAACCCCCATCTCCTCCACTCATTCTCCCCTCTCTCCCATTCCCTCAACTGGCTCCTCTTGTGCCTGGTCTGTTTAACCCTCCCTTAGGATGTAAGCTCGCTTGAGCAGGGCCCTCTTCCCTCCTGTCTCCTTACCCGTTCTTCTGCTCCGTGTCTATTGCATCTGCCTGCCTGGAGTTTCTGAAGTATTGGTACTTTTGTTTATTGTTCTGTACTGTTATACCCTGTATAGTCTACTGTTTGTACTATGTGCGGCGCTGCCGAAACCTTGTGGCGCCTAACAAATAAATGATAATAATAATAATATTATTGAGATAATAGTCTCCTAATGGAGTTTCTCAATATTCTGGTCAGTTTACCTCTTGATAAAATAATCATATAATTTATATCTGTATGTCCAAAGGAGGATCATTTTATATATTACATACTTACCTTGCCAGGGATCTGTTTCCACAAATCTGATAAGTTATTATCCAATTTACAATTTTTGATTATCTCTTTTTTGTTTAAATTAATTCAAGCACAATATCTCTTTATTTTTAGATTCCTCGGTAGATACTATTTCATAATCTCTTGTTAGTTCTCTAAGACCAATTTACCTCTGCTCAGTGGGACAATTTCCCCATATGTCCAGTGTAAGATACAGCAACCCTTTGGTTGCTACAACGTTACTAAGGATGATGTCAGAATAGGGGAGGGCTCTCCACTATAAATAACCTTCCCAGCCTTACCTTTGGCTTTCCTTGTTAAAGCTATTAGCGAAACGCACGTCGGCAGACGCCGCGTTTACTGCTCAGTGTCTCCTTGAAATTTCCTTAGTTAATTATATAATAGATATCCTCCTAACCAATAGACTCTATTAGATGGTAATAGTGATTTTACTTACTTTTGATGCCACTCATTCAGATTAGGCTTAAAAAAGTGTTGCATTGGCATGAATAAGATTAACAACCTCTCACGGAACCTAATAACTCGAGTTACGCTCATTAGGGACAAGTTATAAACTGGCCGAAAGGTCTTTTCCGATATTTAGAGCCGAATATATGTACATTCTTATTTTGAGTCATGCTCACGAGCGGACAATTTATAAACTGGTCATGAGATATTTTCGGAGATTCCGAGCCGAATATATTTACAATCTCATTATATAGGAGTGGCCAGAAGTGGTAATTCACTTTGCACCCAGGAACCAACTTTGCTGAGCTAATACAGTCTCGGTGATATGCAGTGAGATAACCATACACTTTTAATTTAGTGCCACCTTAGTGAATGTAAGAATTTACAGATGTTTTATGGAGTCGAGCAATCTGAATTATGCTCGTTAGGGGAATCCCTGTATTTTTCAGAGGATTTATCTAGTATTTGTCAAATGACATATGCTCCTAGTTATACATATAAGGGGTCAAATTGGTAATATCAGACTATCTTGAACGATTAATAATAATGTCTAGCTAGCATTGTCTCTCTTATGTGCAGTGAGATAAGTTTCACTTTACCACATATATAAGCCTAATTGGTTTGATTGGAGGCAAATATCATTAACTTGAAGGAAATAAATGTAAATAAATTATAACAATAATTCCTAAGACATGAGTCTATGATAATTAAAATATGTTTTGTAGTAATTCTGAGCAGTATTGCCACTAGACAATCCAAATTGTCTATTTTATCAGTTTATTCTCATTTCAAGTCATATCCAATATGCACCTTTTATATTTCGCTACTAGAAAGTTTTAATGAAACAATTTAATAAAGACATATTTAACAGTATTTAATTATTTCTCAAATATACTTGTCCATTTGAGTGCCCCATAAGATAATTTATTTTCTCTTTCTCCTACCACGCCTGGGAAATTGTCTGTACCCTGACTGGGTTGTATCTCTGGAGCTAAGCTGGTGGCTACGTACACAAAGCTGGGTGGCCTGATTATGTTCCTTTGCATGTAAGTGAAAGGACTGGTACAAAAGGTGATTAGACTAGCAGAGATGACCACGCAGGAACCGGATTGCTGGACCGTTCTGTAACTAGTATGCTGGATCGGACCGAAGCCGGATTGCTGCACTAGACTGGAATCTGAATGCAGGACTGGACTGGAATTGAAATGCTTGACCAGACTGAGACCAAAATGCAGACTGCACTGACTGAGCAGAAGTAATGTGAGAAGACTGTAGACTGCTGGGAACCAGGTTGGCGTAGGGAGAATCAGCGTTTGCACTGGCAACAGGTATAGGCTCCATTAAGTCCTTTTATACTAATTATTCTTACCTGATTGGAGATTGTGATCAGCTGGGCTGAAGCAGCACTCTGACTGGCTGAGATGGAACAGATGACTAGATCCAAGCTGGCAACGCCCAGGAACTGGTTTTGGAGGGAACCCTGAATTGGTGACTGCTATCCCCTGATTGGAAGCTGCAGTCAGCTGAGTTGAAGCAGTACTTTGATTGGCTGAGGGAGAGTAGGTGATTGAATCCAAGATGGTAGTGCCCATGTACTGGTTTTGGAGAGATATCTGGAGTGGAGACAGAGCCTGCGGACCGCAGGGACAGCTTAGAAAGACAGCAAAGGGGTAAGTAACAGGACCAGAGAGCCTGGTGCGGGACATCCACATTATGAGTTTGACTGCTCTGCCTCATGTGACTGGAAGCTGAGCAAGTCATGGAGCATGGACGGGTCTATATCACTCAGCAAGTGCAATATGGTAACTGGTCAGATCCTGATCACTCTATCAAGACTAAATAGTCTCTATTTTTTTTAAAAAACTATAAAACATGACAGAGCGGACGCCCTATCCAATTCTTGCACACTGCGCTGTCGCACATGTCTCAAATGTCGCACTGCCCTATTTACACCCAGCCCCAACTAAAGAGGCACATACACACACCACAGTCAATTTATGTAATTAACTTACATGTGTCACACATTGGGGTTGCAGCCCCACTTACCTGGTCCAGTGGCCAGGTTAAGCTTTCCTGGCTCTGATCCTGTTCCTGACTGCTGTATCCTCTGTCAGCAGTATCAAGTGCCTATGGTCCTGTCCATAACATCTTCCTCCTGCATCCATCTCAAACACTTAACTGTGCATTCAGTCTCCCATTGGTTGCTTCAAGGGGTACCAATACTGAGTCTCCTGTGGTTCTTTCCAAATCTGATTTCCATGTAGTGGGTTCCAGGTCTGTGCACTTGGGTGCAGGTCTGAGCCCTGAGTGTCCCGTGACCAGTTCCAGTCCTGAGCTCGCTGCTGCAGATTCCAGTCCTGAGTTCTTTGGTTCAAACTCCAGTTCTGAGTACATATCTCAGGCCACCGATACCCACAAAAGCTGTGCCACTCATTCAGGTAATATCCAGATGAGCAGGAACTTTTACGAGACACCCAGCTTCAACTACTCATCTACTAAGTTAGCTAAGCCCAAAGATTCTGATCCGGAAATCCAAAACCCAGCATTTGTGATAACCTGTATGCCTTTGGATTGTCAGAGGAAACCAGGGCACCCAGAGAAAACCCATGGACACACGAGGAGAACATACAAGCTCCACACAAATAGCTTCCTTATTAGAGTGTAACCCAGAGCAGTGAATAAAATATTTGTGTTACTGTGCTGTTAAAAGTGATTGAAAGTTTGTAGGCAATGAAAGCATCAGATAGGGAAAGTATTAACAGCTTGTTTTTTGGACAACTTCAGTTTAAGATTGTGGTGGAACATTTAATAATTAAATGTAATAGTTCTCCCCATTATATTAAACTCTTAGGGCTAGATTAACTAAATGGCGGTTTGGTGAAACCGTCGGTGTTCGGCGATTTTTCTGGCGATTTTAATACCGCTGGATTTACTAAAGCTCAAACCGCCATTAAAATAGCCAGAATTTACATTTTACAAAACCACCATTTTTTAAATTGCCATCCCGATTTTAACCATGGTGAACATACCAACTGCTGGATATACTAAGCTGGGATTTGCAAAACTGCCACAAAACCACCATCAAAACTGCCAAAATAAAAGAGGAGAGATTGCTCAAACTGCATGCTATATGAGTTATTATATAGCATGCAGAAGAATGTGTTGTTGCTTCTAAATATTAGAAGCAACAACACATTGCTTCTAATATTTATTTTAATATTAGTTCATTAATGTATTGTTTAAGATTATTGATATCATTATTTTATTTGATATGAATAAATATACATTACTTTAATTACTTGTATCCTATTTTTTTCTTTAGAATATATTTTGCTTATTTTGTATATATATAACAGTATGTCAAGTATATAAAACCTGTTAGTGCTGGTCATAGTATTTTTTCCTCTTAACAAAGTTTTACTAAAGCCTTCATTTTTTGGGGAGGTGGATTTTCCATTTAAACATATATATATCCTGAAAAATCTATCTAAAAATAAAAATAAAAACAAAATTAAAGTACAGTATAAATATAAGCTGACCTTACCATATGACACTGCAAATTACTGATAAATCGTACGTATTGATTTATGTAAGACTTAAAAAGTACTTGATGTTCCAGGTGCAAATTGTTCACAATCTTTTACAAAGAAGTTAGCATTTGCTTTCTGTTAAGACCTATACAAGAAATTCAAGGATAACCTTGAAGTCGCTTGAGAGTTAAATGACATTACATTTGCGATTCTCAGTTTCAGTAACACTGTTTGAAAACTAAAGAGAAAGTGCAAATGTGATATTTAACAGAATCATCTTATTATCAGGAATTGTGTGAATGTGTAAAAGTAAAACAGCAATAAAAGAACAAAGTGTATATTAATACATTTATCGCTATAGTAAGTGATTGTAGTTTATGACTAAGTAGAAAATGATGGAAAAAAATAAAAGTGGTTCCTATAGAAGTTAATAAACTTGTTGCTTTTATTTATGTTGTTTAGTGATAGTTTCCTTGCTTTTTCTATTTTATAGACTTGTTATATGACAATATGTTCTGCAGTACTGTAAAGCACACTGGCCAATGGTTTAAAGAAGGCAATACCATGAACACGGGGGAGCAATAACTTACATTGTACTGTAATATGCAGGAATATTTGGCTTAATCAAAACCGATCTTATTAATGCACATGTAAGTTCAATTTTAAATTTCAAAGGGTCATTTAAGACTCGCAATAATATAGATTCACCGTGCATAGTTTAGTTTAATTATTACTTTTCCATTATTTTTCTTAAATGCTGCTTGTCAGAGCATTGATCTATGCCTTTGATATTAGTTTATGTGTCACATTTGTACATTTTAATCACCTAGGCCTGTGCCCCATATAGGGCTCTGTCCCATCTAGGCCTTTATTCCCTCTAGGCCTCTGTACACTATAGGCCTTCATCATTAATCCACCCTCCTACAACTTTTACTGTACAGTCTCCACCTCCTCTGCTATCTGTATAGTCCTCTAAATGTAATGTCCCTTTTGCTTCTGTCTCTCTTTATAATGTCAGCTCTCACAGGCAGAACCCTCTACCCCTATGTTTCATGTGTGTCCTCTCTCCATCTTCCTCATTTGTCTCTGTCATGCCTTATGTTGAATTTTTTTCCATACAACATGCAATTTATTCTGGTAAATTTCAGCCAGGCTCTTATTATTTTGCTTAATTGTATCCTTGTACTTGTTATTATGCTTAATGTATTCATGTATGTCCTATCTGTATGGTTATGTCATATGGGGTGCCATACAAGCAATGAGGATTATAATAGTGGCATGTACACACAAATAAATGCATTTTCATGTACAGTCACCTGGATGGCACGGAAGTTGCCTTATTGAAAGTAAGGACACGTTTTTTGAGAGTGAAAAGGCTCTGCTGCAAAAAGGTACATTAGTAACAGCATTTAAATGCTTATGTTCCACTCTTTGAATCTTATTAGAAAATGTCTTCCTACAGCACAAAACATTGTTTTTGCATTTGCCTCAGTATGGGGCATGTACACCAACAGTTCATGTACAATAGCAGAGCCATTCTCAAAGAGTCCTCCCACTATCATAGACACCATTCCCACACTTGCTTTATATCTACCTTGTATAATTAGACATGCAGATAATACAGATTAATTAAACTAAAAATTGGTCATCAGATTTCCTATAGTCAGTCAATCTGACAAGCTCAAATGGGAATTGCATAAATACAGGAAGTATCATGTGGGCTATGTTGTTGTCAAACCATCTAAACAAGACCATTAATATAAGAACAGCTGGTCACAGTGCGCCTCACATTTTCACAAGATGGATATAAAACCTCTTTACATACAATGTGAAATATAATCACATAGCCTCTATTTTTTCAATAATAAGCAGTGGTCAGTTGGGGTGTATATGGTGTTATACAATACCACCATTTATCCTACTGCCTACATTGTAAAATTATAAATACAAATTCTGGAATGTAGGCATTTGAGACATGGGAACACCTCACTCTTCAAGCTGAGGGAGAGAGGGGTAAATATAAAGCAACCAACTCTTTTTTGCCTGATCTAATCTATCAACTAGATTAGTTGGTCTTTTATATGGAAATAATGAGGGCTAATAAGACTTCTTAGGGAAACTATTTTTCAAAATAAACCAATGCCTATTCACTATATTATATGTAGCACCCCCTTTCCTGTAGATCAACTGGGTGTCTATGTAAAGTGTATTGTGACCTATGGTGTTTTCTTGACTTCAATTCTCAGTTAGCGCAGTGCCTACACCTTGGTCTGAGTGCAGTAGGCTCTTCGTTGGGTAGTGTTCTTGACAAACAACACCAGAGGGAGACCAAGGACCCCCCCGCACCCTACTAACAAAACCACAGGCACACACAGAAAGAGACAGCAATAGGCAAATTGGTCTTTGAAAGCCACGCCGGCATTTTATATATTGGGCTTGTGCTCTCTATTGATTTTCATTTTGAATTCGACTTTATATATACCAAAATACAATATCTCTTATATAAACTGTATTTTAAAAGTATCCCTTTAAAACAGGTGAAGTATAGTGAAATATAGTGAATGTACAAGAATACAATGAAATACCTTAACCTTTCTTACCCTAGCCAAGAGGTACCTCTACCTTAAATTCTTACTTGTAATTAATCTCTAATGTCTAGCAAAAGTACATTCTAAACTTAACACATATCCACTAACTTAACATGTTATACATCAATATATGCATATTTAGCAATAAAATTTAGTTAATTAATTTCATTGTTATGGCCACCAGTGCGTCATAAACTTGTAGAACTAGCGGAAGAGGTCTTCACCTATAGCAGCCACCTTTCCCATAGAGACTGGTTATGCTCACAGGTACTCGGATGCCCACAGGTCTTGCACTCAGTGTAGTACAAGTTTAAGGTCACACAGCGACACACAGGAATGGGAGGTAATACAAGGAGTAGGGATAGGCCATAGCTCTGCTGACTGGACAGAGATGATAAAGTCTGACTGGCCTGACAGAGCACAGGCAGAGACGTCTGGTACAAGCATGGTCAGGACCACAGGCAAAGGTTCAGAGACCAAGTACAGACAGAAGGTCAGGGCCACAGGCAAATGTTCTGAGCCCAGTTACAGGCAGAAGGTCAGGGCCACAGGCAAAGGATCAAAGTGCAGGTTCAAGCAAAAGGTCAGAGCAACAGGCAAAGGTTCAGAGTCCTGGAACAGGCAGGGGTCATACACAGAAAATCAATCCAAGGTTATCACCAACACAGCACAGAAGCAGGTAGCAATCTGGAACAGAACACGATAACCAACAGTGAGGCTCAGTCCTCACTGCCTTAAATAGTATTGGTGGCCAATGAGCATGTAGCGTGCCCAGCTGTATAATCAGCTAGGTGGCTGTAATAACTTAACCTAATCAGCCATGGATGGCTGATCCTAAATAGTCCTGCGCGCGCGTGCCCGGCTATTTGACAGCTGGATGGGCGCGGCAGCTGGGAAACTCAAGCGTTCCGGTTTTTGCTTAGGCAACCAGGACCAGAAGGCCGGTTGTCATGGAGACAGCCGGGACGCCAGCAACAGGATCAGTGAGTCGCGGCGCTGCCTGCAGCCGTCGCGGCTGCTAACACTTATTAGGAAAATTAATGACAAGCACATGTCTCTCAACTTCTCTATCCCAGAAACAATAGACCATGGTAGAAAGCACTTGAGAATAAATTTGGTGTCAGCTTTCCTTAGCTTTGCCAAACATAAATATCTTTTAATCATGACACTCTGTAGTTTCCTTCACTTTTCTAATAAGCACAATCTCTATACTGTCTTTATTTTGGCAAAATATGACTTGAAGAAATTGGCGTGTACACACTTTCCTCCTTGTCTCATCCTATTATATAGGTTGTTTCCTGCAGTGAGCCATCTCTCCTCTGTACTTCACTGTAATGAATGTCACTGGTCTGAAGTAAATATTGTTGTTTAGTGCAGATTTTTACCATATCTCTCAGTCTCTGATCCCTTACTGTATTTCCCTATCACTACCTCTGATAGTTTATAACAGTCCTGTAAAGGGGTGTACAATTTATCTTTGGGCATTCCCACCAAGTCCTTATCTACCCAATAACAACATTCACAATACTCAGTCCCATCAAATAATAAAGAAACAGGGGTTACTTACCCATATATATATATATTCGGTTTTCTCCTCAAACCTCTTACAGGAAATTTCAGCTGTTTTCTCTCACAGGACAGGGTTGACAAGTCTGACCGGGCTCTCCCTCCTGTCTTCTGTCCCACCTGGCTGTTTTCTCATGAGCTGATTTTCTTCAGAGATTCACAGGGCTTTTTCTGCTGACAACATAGCAGGGTTCTTCCCTGACAGACTCAGAGGTTTCTCCGCTATAGGTGGGAACTTAATGGAATGGGTTTCCATGGCCGAGCAGCTGCATGCAAGCCTCACATCACCAAGACCAATGCCAAGCGTCGGATGAAGAGATGTAAAGCACACTGATACTGGACTGTGGATCAGTGGAAACGTGTTCTGTGGAGTGACGAAATCACACTTCTCTATTTGACAGTCACCTGGGCGAACCTGGGTTTGACGGATGCTGGCAGAACATTACCTACCTGACTGCATTATGCAAACTGTGAAGTTTGGTGGAGATTTTCAGGGTTTGGGCTAGGCCTCTCATTTCCAGTGAAGATCAATCTTAATGCATCAGCATACCAAGTCATTTTGGACAATACTATGCTTCTGACTTTGTGGAAAAAGTTTGAGTAAGGCCCTTTTCTATTCTAACATGATTGTGCCTCAGTGCGGAAAGCAAGGACTACAGAGACATGGTTTGATGAGTTTGGTGTGGAAGAACTTGACTGGCCCTGACCACAACCCCATTGAACACCTTTGGTATGAACTGAAATGGAGATTGCGAGTAAGGCTTTCTAGTTCAACATCAGTGCCTGACCTCATAAGTGCTCTACAGAATGAATGGGCACAAATTCCCACAGAAACACTCCAACATCTTGTGGAAAACATTCCAAAAAGAGTGGAAGCTGTTATCGCTGCAAAAGGGGAAACAACTCCATGTTAAAGTATATGTATTTGAATTGTTATGTACGTCTAGTCGCTATCCAATGAAGATTGTCCACTTCAAATAGTATGGTTCCAAATCACAATGCGATTTAATATGAAAAAATCAGCAGAGTAACAATTCAATAAAATAAGTACAGTCGATTATATATGTAGGCTGCCTGGATCCAGCATACAGTCATACAATCCTGAAGTCTGTGGTTGAGATGAGTGTCTGCCAGTCCCAGAGCCCCTGCTTATATACAGTTAGTGATACAGTGAAAACAATACAGATGATTTGTCATGTTTCCATAGGTTCAGGCTTCAGGACAGTCCAGTGAAATGCAGGTCATTGGCCAGTTCAAACGATGCCCTCTAAAGGTGGGGGTCAGCTCTCCAAACGATGCATACTAATCTTCCCGCTGAAAGCTTGTTCAAACTGGTCTATTTGCATTACACACACAATACCAGATTGAGCATTTATTCCCTATAATCCATATGTTGCATATGCAAGGTGCGATCTCTTAGGTGATTGAACCAGACGTTTGAGGATAAATAGGGGATTAGAATGATACTACACATGATATGTTTCCTGTATCCTGAACCTTAGATCTCACTAAAGTGCATATAACATTATAATATTTAACTATAAACTCTGCTACATTTCATTATAAATAACTATGTGTTTGAACTATTTTTAATATGAACTAATTACAAGTGTATGTGTTTGTGTAAATGTGTGTATAAGTGTTCTCACGTGTTGTGGTTAATTTCGCTCCTCCACACCGTAGCATGCTATTTCAGACAAAGACAATCAGATTGATAGATATTAATTTGAAATGAACATGTCCAATTATTTGACTTCGACAGAATATTACAGTCCCTGTTGGTGTATTGGTTAAGTGTCCGAATACTTGTGTCCATATAGTGTATTTATGGGAAGGGAGGGCTGAAAAATCATACCCCCAGGGGAAACTTCATCCAACTCTGGGACTGAGCGAGCAGAGGTGGTCCACAAGACCCATGTATATAAATATGGAATATACATAAAAATATTTATATGTTCTATTAGTTAAGTGTAAGAAATATGTAAAAGAGACAGTTCAAGTGGGCCACTTCACACATATGTAAGTATGTATAATACTCACATTAATGCAGATTTGGTTGCCCAAAACATGTCTTGATAATGCAATTGAAAGTCCACATTATGAGACATGGATGGGACAGATTTTAGCCCTGGCAAAGAATACACGTTTATATGGAGATATGATGGTTGATGTTTTATGCTATGTTATGGGGT
This sequence comes from Mixophyes fleayi, assembly GCF_038048845.1. Lineage (NCBI taxonomy): Eukaryota > Metazoa > Chordata > Amphibia > Anura > Limnodynastidae > Mixophyes > Mixophyes fleayi. The sequence continues at coordinate 40,324,910 of NC_134410.1, read as the reverse complement.
TAGAGAACTGTAAAGTATGGTTAATCCTTTTTTTAATTAAATCAGAGAAAGGAAAGGCAGAGAGGTCAGATTTAAAAAATCCTTGATCAAGACGACAGTGGACAAATGTTAAATGGTGGAATTCAAGATGGAATTGTCCTTGAAGTAAGGTTGATCTTTGCCATAAGGCTGCCCTTCTGAATCAAACCAGGGGACTCAGATATGGGAAGGGTGGGCTTAAAAATCATTCCCACTGGGAAGCTTCGTGCAACCCCGGGGTAAAGGGGACTGCCCGAGGCATGCAGCAGAGGCAGTCCTCAAGAAGGGGTGTACTTACTATGATGCAGCGGTCCCGGCTAGTAACAGTCAGCTGGTGCGCAAGGCTGTAATTAAATTATTGTTGCCTCCTGAGTGGACATGGGGGGCATGTTCTTGGCCCCATATCTCCTATGCCCATGCTACTGGTTCCTGCTTATAATCTTTAACTACATTGAGTACCTGTGAGTGCGTCCAACTCTACGGGATAGGCGACTGCCACAGGTGAAGATCTCTCCTGCTAGTTTTAAAAGCTTATAACAGTAACTAGGAAGCCATAACAATGTAAAGGATTATATCCTGGCACCAGTAGTATAATGGCAATTTGACCTTCCCCTATGTGGTCTTGCTATTAGTTGTTAGCTGACTCCCATTGCTCTCTCCACCAGCTTTTTTTGTGTAAATAAAAACTGTGAGCCTTTGCCAAATTTACAATGGTGGCCGTGTGGTTATAAATTTATTCAATTACAGTAATAGTAAGTCTGAACATGTAAAGGAGGTTTGGGCGCAATGAAAGGAAGATATCAACACTATGCAGATTATTGTTTTTTTAATTGAATCAGAGAAAGCAAATGCAATGATGGCAACGTTACAAAATACTTCATTAAGACAGCTCGCTGCAGACTTTGGCCAAAATTGGGGAAAATTGGGAGAGATATGAAGGGACCATTAGAAAATAGCCTGGAAATGACTGGAAATGAATGTTAATGCAAAAACAGCTCAAAATAACACTATTTTACCTATTTTTCACAATTTTTAATTAAATCCAGATCCAAAGCCAAAACCTTTTGCTCTTCTTTTGCAAAACCAATAGCAAACCCGAAACACGAATGCGGTTTAGAACCCACACCTGAAACACAAGGATCAGTGCACAACTCTAGTGTTTAAAGCAGTTTTAGGAAAACTGTGCTTCTCTGTAGTACAACTGGAAGGTGGAAAATGCACACCATCAAAAGAAGTGAACTTTGCCAGCTGAGAACTGCTGGAAACATTAAGTTATGTTGCAATAGCTATGCCCTCCCATTATTGACTGGACCAGCTGCACATGCACTTTAAAATAAATGTATGCACTCCTACACAAATCAAGTCACACAGCACCTCCAAAAGGCATTTTACCCTGTCCTTTGGTCATTTGTACTTCATCAATGAGTCCCATCAATTGTAATTTTTGAAAGTGGAAATTGTGTACCTATATTACCTACATCATTGGATGTCCTCGCATCACCTTAAACTCAAAAATACTTTGCTAATAATATTCCAAACAGTTAAATTAAACTAGCTGCCTGACATTTCTGTTTTTGTTGGCAGAATAAGAATAAACCCTAGCGCTCAAGCTAATCCTCAAATCCTCTTCAGTCTTATTTCAGCAGTTAATGAGAAAACGTATTAGCCCAAGGGACCCCAATGCAAAAATGAGAAGATAAGGGGTAAGATTTTTTTTTTTTTTTTATTATTATTTTTTTATCATCTGTTAACTCCACCTCCTGCATTTATTTATTGTATGCTTAGTAAGAGAGGATTTCTACAATTTAGTTCCCATTTAGTCCACCCAACTTAAAAAAACATGTTGTGCCATTTTACTTTACCTGTGAAGGAAAAAACAAAGTCCTATATTATTGTACAGCTATATAACTGTAACATTTCAAAGAGCCCAATGTCATAAATCTTATCTTAAAATGTCTCAGTGTAAACATTTGTGTATAGATTTACAAAAGAGGTGAATTATCATAGCAGAAATTTGCAGCAAGTGCCTGGGAATTCTACTTACAGTATGACTCACAAACATGGCATTTGAGTGACTAAATATGATAAAGTAGCAGCAAATTATGGAAATGTTCTCACTGTGTAAAAAGGAAACCTTTAAGTTCTGTGGCATTGATATTCAACATCATCATCGTCATCCTTCTCATCATCACCATTCACTGCATTTTTGCTATTTTGTCTTTGTGCTGCTTAAGATGGCTATAATATACATGTGATATATATTTATCACTTCAGAAAGGATGACAAATTTGGAGTGAGATCATAATTCTTTCTAGAAAAGGCTTAGGCACTCTGTGTAGCTCTCAATACGTTGTGGAACCTTAAGTCCCAGCATTCCCTGCCAGCCACATGCAAAGTATTGAAGCTCAAATCTTGAGCAGACAGCTCTGTACTTTTTGTATTAAGGGTAGGGAGCTTTAATTGTTTTTGCTATATAGTTTGTGTCAATAATCATGTCAATCACTTCTAAATTCACTTGTTTATCAGATGTATGCTTCTACAAGGCACCTGAGCCTTCACCGGAGCTTTATAGGACATAACACCATGAACAGACTGACATTAACGATACTTTGTCAATAATGGTTAAAGGTTCTTAAAGACTGTTTCAGCTCATCAGCTCAGATCCCATGAGTCTCATTAAATGCAATCTGTGACTTGCTCACACTCCAGCCCCAGTCAGGAGAAGTTAAAGTCCCAACAGCATAGATGTAGTTTTTCCCACATGGCAAGTAACGTTGATGCTGCCAATTTGAAGGCTTTGTTAAACTTGCCTTCTTACTCTGAAAATAAATTATCTTCATTTAGAATTCCACACTTGCAGCATCTCAAGCTCTTTTTACTACCAAGAAATAGTCATATTTATTTTTGTCCGTGTCAAATATTGAAATATTTGAAAACTAATGGAAATGTATCTTTTAAGGAGTATTCAAAAAATGTCAAAAATGATAACTTGAAATTTCTGACAGTTTTAAAATTACAACGTAAGAAAGGATGTGATAATATTCTGGAAAAATATATGCTAAATTATTTTTTTATGTAATATTTCTGTCTATTTATTTAATGGCAAATACTGCATAAATACATATTTGAGAGCAAAATCTCATTAAGAATATAAAATCCAATAAACTCTATAAAGGTATGAGGAATAAAATAAGGTTATGGATAGTCACTTTTGTCCCATGAACTGACAGCTGCGTAGACTGATATGACTAGATAAGTTGAGTCCCAACTAAACCTCCCTGTTAGGCACACTGACAGTTTTGAGCCAAACAGAAAACATAAAAAGCAGATCCTGGTTAACAGACTGTCCCTACACTGCATTCTGTACTTCTAAGCAATGTCACCCCAACCTTTTCCATAGACTATAAATTCTGAAAAGTGCTATTTTACAAATACTATATATATATATATATAAATATATATATATATATATATATATATATATATATATATATATATATATATATATATGTAACAAAACACAGGCAAGGCGCCTCATAGTGAAATACCAGGATTATAACAAACCATATGTGTATTAACATGCGTACCATGAGGTAGAAATAGGCAATCCTGAAATAAGTTGGATCCTCTTGGAAAACAGTACCCCTGGATCTTAACTGCAAGAATGAAATCGGGGAGCTGAGTTTCTTTGCCCCCCTAGGTGTGCACACTAATAGTTCGAACAGAAATGCCAGATAACTTTTACTATCTCTCCCACCCTATATAGATTATATATCTATATCTATATCTATATCTACTATATCTATCTATCTATCTATATATATTATATTTATTTAGTCAGACTCACCACTGTGTTCCAACAGACAGAATAAATAAGCACTGGCTTGTAATAAACTATAGTTGTAGATTTATGTAACCCCCTGTCGCTGTGTGTAGTGTGGTGTGCAAAGGGTACACAGTGCACCTCCTCCTCAAGCCCTGGCTAGCTGATGGGTGTAAATGATCAGGGGGGGTCCCTGCACATGCAGGTGTTTCTCTGTAGTTAGTGGGACCCAGGTAATGTCACTTTGTAATGCAGTGTAAAAGTCACAATAATTTGGGCGTCAGACCATCTCTATGATAAACTGAACTTTTATTTACACTCCTCTTCCTCCAGCACGATAATCATAATGGTTGCAGCAATAAAGAAAAATATATACATTTCCTTACTCTCTTCAGCACAGTTCTTAATGAGCAATACAAATATGGTTGCAAATATCTTATTACTCCTGCACAGTTCTTAATGTTATTCAGATGTTAAATTACATAAATCATAGGTCTCTTACATTCCATACTCACTGCAGATCACCCTCCTCTGCAGGGGCACTCACATGGATGCTAACAGGAAGGCAGCTTCTTCTCCATGCAGCTCTGACACACGCTGTGTACCTCTCAACTGCAGTTCATCCCTCCTCTGCGGGGATAATGTCTCCTGTGCTCTGACACTTCACTCTATGTACTCTCAGCCTCAGGATCTGACAATACAGCTACCATGCCTCTTTTAGCTACCCTCCTCCAGGGTCTCTTCCATGCGTAGTGTCCCCCTCTATCTTGGGTTCTCTATAGTGACATGGAGTTCTCCCCCTCATCCAGGGCACACATTCCTTGCCCTGGTGCAGTCACCATGCTCAGTCTTCCAGGGAATGCTGGGGGAGCCTGGGAGGAAGCTCCCACACCCAGTCTCTCCCAGGTCCCCAGCTACCATCTCTCCTCTCCTGTTTCTCCTCTCTCTCTCCTCCTGTGTCTCTCTTCTCTATCCCCCCTTAATGACAGCCCCTCCTTCCTTTCACTCAGTCTCACAGGCTGGGCTGGGTTATCACCATGGTAACCAGTTTATCTAACTTTTTATAAACTTCTAGCTCACCCTCTAGGTGACCTCTCCTGTATTCACTGAGGTGCAAGGTTTTACTAAAATGCCACTAGGGGGCGTTACATTTAAAAAATAGTTCTTCTAATAGTTTGGATGGTTTGGGGATTTATTTGTGTTCCAGTTGGAGAGGAAAGCAAAGTCATGTATAATATTTGTGACTTGCAGTGAACAAGAAAATAAAAGAAAATGTGATCATTTGCTCATAGATTAGTTCTACTTCATTTTATAAACTTAATACGCGCCTTTATTTTTAGTCAATTAAATAAAAAAACATATTTGTCTAAAGCTTGCCAAATAATTGATGGCAATTTGTGTGAAGTGAGTCAGTTGTATATTTCTATTAGCAACCATGCTTTTATGAATGTCTTTACTTCTCAACATGTGGTAGGCAAGCTGTTTATGCTGTGGCCACACAGTTAACTATTGCTGCATTAACTTTCACAGTTAAACATTTCCGCTAGCATAATTTCATAATGCTCTCATAAAATTTACAAAAATACAGAATACAATAATTATCTGAATTTGCTAAAATTTACTGAGAAATATTTAAAAACAAATTAACAAATATCATCATTTATAACATTGCAATAATATGTTAATAAATAAGACCCCACTGCAAAAAAATCCACCTACTCCTACATTACAAGCTGACATCATTAAATTCAACTTAAGGCTTTGACTCATCCATTAGATTCTATATCGTTTATCCATGTTGACTCATTCTGTTAAACCCACTCTAAAATATTACCCTGAGAAGTTAATTCATGGAGAAGTTAATAATGAAACATTTATTGTTATGAACTGTTGTGTACAATATGAGACCTAGAAGATGCAATGAATTAGTGTGTGCTATTTTGTGATCAGTTAATAAATCTTAATGGTAAGGTAATATTGTTTTACAAAAGAGAAGGACAATTTTATATAGATGACTTATTGATTTAGGAGAAATCTTAATGGCAAGCTCATTTTCATCCACACAGAAAAAATGACAGGTTCTTAATAGATTTTTTTACCTGTAAAGCAATGCATAAAGCATTTTGGATAATAAATTGTGTCTTTTGCCCATTCATTTTGTTTTGTTTGCTTTTATCATAAGTCTTTTAAAAGTATAAGGATATATAAAGGACATTTTAAAAAGTGCTGCCAAGTTTAAGTAAGAATTTTTATTCAATCATTAACTCTAGGGTCAGAACACATTTTTGCTATCCCTTTTCATCTCCTTCACGTCTGTATGCTCTCAATTTTAAAGTGGGTGGGGAAAAATAACCTGTAGCAAATCAGATCATTGGAATGTTCACAGCAGCATGGAGAAGTTTAATAGATGAATGTGCTGAGGTAGTAATCTGTCCACTAGTGTGATTATGTAAGCTAGGATAGGACTGGAGATGTGTATGTACGTGTGTGTGTGTGTGTGTGTGTGTGTGTGTGTGTGTATTTAAGCTGGAAATTAACTCAGTAAATGAAACAACATAAGATGGCATGAAGATTTTAAATTGCAGTCTGTCTGACCTCAAATTGCAGCCTGTTCGACCTCAGTTTGCAACAACATGGTCAGCCACAAAGCGATTTAAACCCAATATTTTGTATAAGAGTGCCAGCAGTTAACTGATGTTCTCAGGAAAAAATACATAAGGTGGCAACTACTGTAACCTGTTAAAAAAAAAGCTTACATTCAGAATTTACACAGTGAAGATGGTAACAGACAGTGAAGACATATGTGCAAAAATTCACACCATTTAACCTTATGCCATCCATGTCACTATATATTGTCGTAGAGGAAATAGTGGATGGAGCCTTTTTATCAGTGGTTCATGCTACTGAACAAAGAGGCATACAGTCTAACACGGCCCCGGTTTTCATCAGGGACGTTCATGTTGCAGTCCTCTGAACAAGTCACTGGAGAAACAGGTGGGTAAAAGAAGCTTGGTCAGAAAATATTAGGTCAAGCTGGGCTGGCATGCAGTGCCGAATCAGAATGCAGAGAGTGGTCAGGTAAGCCAAATGTCAGAGTCGGTCAGGAAGCACAGGTAAAATCATGATCCGAAGGGAGAAGTCGGGCGCTAAGCCAAGGTCACAATAGGGAAGTCAAGCCAACTGGAACAGGAGTAGAGTAGCACAACTCAGAAACTGGATATGGTAGAAGTGCTGGAGCTAGGGAAGTAAAAATACTCTGGCACTCTAATGGTGCCAGAGTCCTCCTTATATAGCGCTCCCAATGTTTAATGATGTCACTGACCACTGATGCGAACAGTAGAATCACTTCCCTTTTGCCTAACATTGGGGAGCGCATGCACAGATGTGTCTGGGATGGCTGGTCGGAATTTGCATCCAGTTGCTAGGTGATGGGACACTCGGGAGAAGAAGGTGACCATTACTGCACAGCAGGTAGAGTGCGGGGATGATGACTGACAGTGTAACCTCCCCTCCTCCTCTTCTGGAGAAAGCCTTGGGTAACTTTTGCCTTGAATTTAGCCAAGAGACAAGGAGCATGAAGATCCTCTTTGTAAATCTAGCATCTCATTTCAAAGCGATAGCCCTTCCAATGGACCAGATATTGAGCCTTTCTTCATAAGATTTGAGAGTTTGATACGTTCTACTTTGTATTTGTGTCCAGAACTAGACTTAATAGGAGATGGCCCAGATGGTTCCTTGAATAACTCATTTAGGACTAGGGGTGTCAATAAGAAGATGTGGAAGGAGTTATGGGAGTAACTGGAATTTATAGGAGACAGGATCAAAGACATGGGTGATACGAAAGAGACCAATGAAGCGTGGAGCCAATTTCATGGATTGCACACAGAGTTTCCCACCAGGAGCACAGGATGATTCCTATATTGCTGATCGTCAGATTGTTAATAGTGCAGGGAACTCTCAGATAGTGTGGCTTGGGATTGAGTCCAGGGAAAAGTCAAGTATCGACACATCTACTGCAGGGACCGAAGAGTCAGGAATAGGAGTGAAAATAGGTTAGACAGGATGTTTACCAATACCAGTAAAAATAAAAATGTCGATATTCCAGTAGACTAGTGGAGGTGGTTGTTATGGGTGAATTCTGCCCAGGGAATGAGATCACTCCAAGAGGTTTGGTGATCAGAAAAGTAGCAGCGAAGGAATAGCTCCAAGTCTTGATTGACACACTCAGTTTGGCCATTGGTCTGCGGGTGGGATTGCTCTTAAAACTACATATAGGGCGTGGCTTAGCTACTGATGCGTCTGGATGTGCCTGAGCTGAGCTCCCAAGAAGTTCTGGCTAGATTCACTAGCATCATCCTTTGCAAAGCCCCTGCCAGTCAAGTCTCCCAGTGACGAGGGGCTGTAGCACTCCTGGTGCTGCTTGATCAGCCTGCTAGACCCCTGCGTGGCTTCTTGGAGCAGTTTGAATTTCGGCACGATGTGCCCCTGGACCAGGCAGCATCTAATTACCTGCTCCAGAACCGGTGGTCCTGACTTTGGATGCGTAATCAACTGAACCTCTATCCGCCCTACCTGCTTCAATCTCCTCCGGCAGCGTTGAGACGTACTCTCCATCGGCGTTGTGGCTCCGCCTGCTTCTCAACACTATTCTTGATGGCCATCTTAAATAAGTGAGGACTGCCTGGCCGGCCACACATGTTCCAGTGTGGCCGGTCGTGGTCCACGTGGCTCTGCAGACTACTTTGCCCGGACCTGTGCTGCTACACCAGCATGCCAGGTGAGCTGATATGTCCAACTTGAGAGGCTTCTATACAGTTGGCCACTGGCCCAGCAGGGAGGCCTGCTTTCCCATCTAGCATGCACTGTTCTTATTGGTGTGCAGCAGATACTGGTAGTTAGTAACTCTCACAACTTCAGTTTGTCTCTAGACATTGTGACTTTGGGCACTAAGTATTGTGTTTTCTCTGGATTACATCTTCCTGTAATCAGTAATTGACAAAACCAGTGCCACTCTGTACATATTGCCTCAAACTGCATCTTAGCCACTTGGAATTGCCCTAGTTGCACTTCTTACCTGTTTGGAACTGCCTCCTGTATGATGTAATCAAGGCGGCAGGTCCGGCAATTGCCACTTTAAAACTGGCAATTTCAGTCTGACCATTGTAAGTGATGTCAATCGCTCTGGAGACCTTTTAGAACATCGATATTTAAAGTTGATGGTAAGTTAAGGTGTGGAGAATGTTGGATGTCACTTATATATGCTATGTCTATATTTAATCTTTGTTGGCCTTACAGTTATCAGATTTTTTAGGTTGGTGTAAATGTTGTCGGCTTTTTTGCTGACGGAATAATCACTACCACCGGACTCAAAGTTGGTCTCCCCTGAGTTTAGCTGACTTCAATTCACCTCTACTTTTGTTCCTCCAATTGTTTTGTTTTCTTTCGCTTAACGCCAAAAGGTTAAACTCCCCAAACAAACATAGATTAGTGCTAAGATATTTCACAACCTAAAAAACTGATAACATTGATGTTCAGAAAACCCATATCTCCTCTATTTGTATGCCACAATTCTCTAATCCCTCTTACCCTACCTGTTAAATGTCCAATGACCCACCTAGGCATAATGGAGTTGCCATACTCTTCAGGAGCTCCTGTACATTTAAGCTGGATCAGAAAATCTCATATAAAAATGGTCGCTAATTAATTCTTTTGAGATCCCTAGGGAAAAGTAAGGTTACCTTTATGCCCCTAGGTCTAATCAATTACCCTTAATTAGGAAATTCTCTCTTGAGATTCAGAAATTGAGGATCAGAGCCCAGTTCTTTATGGACGATTCTAATTTTGCCCTGGAGCAAAAATTGGATAGGTCTCCCCTCTCCAATAATCAATCTCCCCACTGAATTGCATGCATCCTCTGCTTTCTCCCAAATTCTTGCGAAATATGACCTATATGACATCTAGAGGGTTAAACACCCTACTGCTCGGGATATTACCTTAGTTTCTCACGTTCATAACTCATATTCCTGCATTCTTTTCCTACTAACCTATAAGTGGTCCCTTCAAAATGTTATCTCCATTAATATCTATCACATGGTCTGCCTACGCCCATATTCTATGGCGATGAGAGGTCTTTTCTAAATCTGTATCTTTTCTAAATCTGTGCCCACTTTCCCCACTTATATTTGTTTTAGCAATTGAACCCCTCGCTGAGAAAATAAGACAATCTTCCTTAGTTGTGTATACCACCATTGGCAAAAACGTGTCATAAATTGTGCCTTTTCACCAAGGATGTCTTGTAATTTGTGTCAGACCTGGAGACCTCACTGTCTACTATCTGTCTCATCTTCCGGGACTATTCTGAGACATCCTACTATAAACTTAATTAATCTAAATGTGAAGTTCTCGCCATTGCTACCCTGTCATTCTGCCAGGATGCATTGAAAGAGAAATTTGGATATAATTGGCATGTTCCCGTATTTTGGCATTCGCATATGCAAAAATCCATCTGACTCCATTGTTTGTAATTATACTTACTTCACACAGATAAGGCCATTGTCGGGAATCAAACTCATGACCCCAGTGCTGTGAGGCAGAAGTGCTAACCACTAAGCCACAGTGCTAATGAAATACATTCTTACTAGCTGCAGCATACATCAATATACATGATATTTTTAGTGTATCCTAAATAATCAATGAGATGTTTAAAATACAGTGTATAACTGTTTCTACCATGTAAAAATATATCATGTGCATTTAGTGGATGTTCTACATTTGACAAGTTAATTACTTTCAAATGCTGCTTGAATTCAAAACATCATATGCTAAATATGTCTATGACCAATGCTAACATTTTGCTTTTTTTAAGGAAAGTACTAAATGACTTTTTTATAATAGCACATAATATGAAACACACATTATACCAAGTACAGTAAATGAAACCTGGAAGAGATAATAGTTGATTTACTCTTTCTATTTTACTGTGAAACAAAGTTATATCCAAACTTTGACTTCAACTCTGGGAAAAATATACGAGAAGTTATATTTTATGAGATAACTGAAAATTTTGAATGGACAGAATGTCACATTAAAGGTCAGATATCAACAAATGATTTGGCAGTGATTTTATCGACAGACAGTATGAACTATGATATTGTCTCCCAGCCTAACCAGCTTGTAATAAATGATTTTAGCAAAATAAAATTATTCCATAGAAGTTTGGTAAAAGGAGGAGCCTCCTGAAGAAATCTTAGTTGTACTGCTGTAGTTATAGAAAGACCATTTAACAAAATAGGCATTCTAGATGTACGGTGAACAGTTGTGTTAAATATGTTTTAAGTGTGCCTAAAAATTAAGTCTTCTTAATAATAATTCATAAATGAAATAATAAGTCATAAACATCTATTAAATGCATATGTGATTCAAGAAACATATTCTAGAGCTATTGTATGCAGAAAATCTGTATACTGTATATCCTTGAACATTGGGAACTCCCCTTCCCCAAATATAGTTTATATACCCTGGACCCTGTTTGGAATTAGCGTTGGCCTTCTGTACTGTTAAGTAAATTTACTAGCCTACATTATCTAAGAGTTATTTACTGCGCGTTACCAGCCAGTGCAAGTCCATGTGTTAGTTCTCCCTTGGACTCAATGACTTGGTCTATAATATTCAGCCCCCTGGCAAAGAAATATCCTTGGCTGTCCTTTCTATCTCCCAGGTCTGAAGATCTCGCAGTGCTCCCCCAGATTGCAACTGCACTGAATGTCTGCTTTGTATGTTTCCTGTGGTGGTAGTCAGGCTAACGACTCTCATTATGCTGATAAAGATTATATTTACAAAATAATTTCAATTTTCACAATGCCTATAAAAAAAAACAGACTTACTATAAAAATGACAGTGTACATGCCCGACATGCTTCTGCTATATACCGATTGCTGAAAATGATGGCACTTTCCATTTACGTTACTTATCAGAGCTACAGTGATATTTCGGGATTTAAAGCGGCAATGCCAGGACAACTTTATTAGCTAATTTAAAGTTTAGGGTTAGTGTTAACATTAGGGTTAGGGTTAGGGTGAGGATTAGGTTTAGGGTTAAAATTACAAACACCATCAACACTTTTACATTACACGGTGCCTGACATTGCTGCTTTAAATACAGAAATATCACTGTCGCTATGACAACTGGCGTAAATACAAACTGCCGTCATTTCCAGGAATCAGTAATAGCGGAAGCATGTCAGCCATGTACACTGTCATTTTTATGGTAATTCTGCTTTTTATTTTTATAGGCATTGTGGAAATCGGAATTATTTTGTAGGTATACTCATTGTCGGCATAATGAGAGCCGTTAAGTTGTACACAACCCGTCTCCTGTTGGCAGTACCTTCTACCCGGTGAAACAGCTCTCTGACACCAACAGACACTTTCTTGGAGGACACTCACACACATTTACCTGCATCTGGAGATCTTACGAGTGTGGCTCTCTATAACTGCCAGAGATTGGGGGTGTCAATTCTGTTTCTGGCTCTCTGATGTCCTGTTGGCTATCCTACTATTCATAAACACAGTATTAAATATATCTTCAGCATACACTGTTTCAGACTTATTTACTGTCACTGTTTAAGTGCCATTGGTGCTGCAGTGGAATCACTCCGACTGTGTTGTGGACACTGATTAACTTTTTCAACTTTTTAACACTGCTGTACTCCTGTCATTGCACATGGAAATATAACTGAATAAAGGCCTAACTCTTACAACCTTTTTATTTAGTATGTATCCATATCTTACAATCCTGTAAGATAATTCTGTTTATGCTTTAAGTTCCTAATGTCTTGTCTAAAATAATAAACAATGTGCATTTTCCAAATTGGGTCCTAAAAAATGTTAAAGCTACCCAAATCGCACCTCAAATCTATTTCCCTGGTACCAAAGCAGGCCCCTTATATTCAAAACAAAGCCCTGTGCTAAGTACTTATGATTCTTGGAAAGTCACCTAGATCATCTACTTTATCTCAACAAACTCCAGTTTTCAGTCTGTCCGGACTCTATCCAATCCCTGGAACTGCTCCATTCAACTTTTACTAACTTCTTTAAAAACTGACATAACCTTTGAATTTAGAGAGAAAGTGAAAGATATTAAATCTGAGATTGTGGTGCTAAGTAAAAGAACTGACCACATGGAGACCAAAATGGAAGAACTGGTCTCATCACTCAATGATCTAATCGCCATTCATGAAACTCTTCAAGACAAGATAACAGCCATTAAATATAAACTGGCAGATTCTATCCTCCTGGGCAAAACTTTGCAACCACTTTATCCAGTAAACTCACACTCACTCTCTCCCAGAGACATTATGATTGATCAAATTCACAAACTCCCTAAAGCTAGATAAGCACCAGGGACCTCTGCCAGGGACACTCTACTTGTAGCTATTCCTGGAACTCTCTATCGCTACTCTGCAGAGAAGCTTTTTTTCATTCCAACACTGCAGCACTAAAATCCGCATGTATTTGACAGATGGGATTTTCTGTGAAGAATATTCAAGTGGAATAACCCGCTACCAAAACCTCACAAAAAAAACATGCAGAGTGGAAACAGTGGAGACCTGTCTTTCTTTTTCTATTTTAAATGCTATTTGATGTCTTTGATGCTGCCTATTGTTCCTATCTCTTCTTCATTTCAGATTTGGTTTAATGAACATTTCATATCATCAATATACAAGGTTACCGCTATCACACATCAAGTTTTTTTCCAGTTTAATTTTTGATTACACATCAGTTGTTGTTATTTTTATATCAAGATTTGGTCTATATGGTTTATGAGTTCACTTAGAATGCTATCACAGTACATATTTGCTTCACTGTGTTAAATCCATTTTTCTTAAACAAATATTAATATGGAAGCTATTTCTGTAAGCCTCCCCCCCCCCACAGTTTTGTCTTCCCTTTCCTCTACTCATTTCTTTTCCCTATCATCTACAGTTATGTTTTGAGGAGTCTTCTTGCAAATCTACATGTTTATTCACTTACATGCCTTTAAATAGTTTTACTGTCCTTTCCCCATTCAAACTGGTAGTCGAAACAATGGGCACAAATGTGTCACTTTATGTTCCCAACTCCAAACAGCTCTTGCTCCTAAAGAAAATTTGCTTAAAAATCCATTAACTCAGAGGAGGAGTGCCATTTATCATGAAGGACATTAACATAGCCCTCAATCCTAAACTGGAAAGATCCTCTTCAGCCTTCAAATCTACTTCTAACATTAATTTTACTTTATCTACTGCTTTTAATTAGCTACTTACTGAGTATGATCCTAATGATGTTTGAAGAGCTAGACACCCTGGGCCTGATTCATCAAAGCATGCATTCTCAGCACAACCTGCATTTAATATTAAACGCACGTTTTTAGGCTTTGCGTATTCCCAAATTCATTAAGGCACAGATCTCAAGATACATGTGATTTTGAAATTGGGGGGCATGTCTGCTGTGTTCTATACAAGACGCTGCAGGATGCGTTCATTACCTATGTGGATTATAAATTCGCATAAGAGTGCACAGGAAAATAAAAATATTCTTGAATTTATGTCACTTGTTAATAACAAAGGCATTAATGATAAAAACAGTTTAAAAAAAGTGTTTTTTCTATTTTATTTGAAGAGTCTTCTCCTTACAAATCTACATGTTTATTCACTAAAATCCCTTTAAATAGTTTTACGGCCTATAGTTTTTTCCCCTATGCACAGGTGAGTTAATCTAGTTTTCTGGGTCAGTAATTATTCCTATGGAGTTTGGGTCCACACCAGATATATCTCTTCCATATTATCAGCCTTCCCCTAATAAGTAGCATGTCATAAACCAACAATTTTTAATATGACTTATCGGTGGTGCTCCCTGAATACAGAGTAATCATCCAGCATAAACCATCAACTTTTATTATGACATATAGGTGGTGTTCCACTGAATACAGATACTAATCTAGCAACCAAAACAAATTGTATGCCTACAGGGGCTCTCTGGGAAGGGTGACCCTATAGGAATACACTTTGTTTTTGTTGGTAGATAACTCAGTAATTATCCCACCTGTTTCTACAGACAGAAAGCCTGAAAAACTGTTGGTAGCTCTTGAGAACTGGGTTTGAGTATCTCTGTCCTAGACCATGGAGATTCCCTAGATAAATTGTATTATGGTTATTATAACTTTATTAAAATAATAAACTGTATTATCATTGGAAGGGAAGAAAATAATGCAAGATACCCTCTACATCTACCGGTAAACAAACATCCCAGAGAAAACATCAACATTTCAAGCATTAGACACAATAAAAAAATAATTGCGGGGTCCAAAATTGTTTAGAAAGCCAATTAATGCCCTTGGCATATCATCATAAGTATAACCCTTCTAACCTTAAAATGAAGACAGATTTACTGGAAACAAGGAAAAAAACAACAGCTTCATCTCTGTTCCAAATTCAAAAAGCCTTAGCTCCCCTCAACCAAAAATTCTATAGTCTGGGTAACAGGGTAAGTAGATTATTAGCTTTTAAGTGAGAGGGAAGAATGCAATAAATAGGGTCAAAAGCCTCCTATAATAATAACAAGATTAAAATTGTAAATCCCCTAGATATTGTAAAATGTAATATAATATATAATACAACCTTAAAAAAGATAAGTCTACCTTCCAACTCTCTGTGAACACTGTTACTCCTTTTTGGGAAAACTTAACCTCCCCATTCTTTCGCCTGAAGAGACACACTCACTTTGTGCCACTTGGACTGATGCTGAAATAAAAAGAGCTATTATGTCCCTAAAGGTAGTTAAAGCCCCTGCCCATGATAGCTTCACCAAACACTTACATTCCTCTTTTTAACCTAACCTAATTCCTATTTTATCCCGATTAATCAAAAAAGACACAAATCATTACAATAGCCAAGCCAGGAGCAGATCTATTTTGGACATTAAAATTCTACCGCAAATAGTAATTAAGGATCAAGTGGGCATTCTTCTAGGTAGGCAAGCCCCAGACAACAAACATGAGGTCAGTTGGTAATAAAATTGCTCATCATAATGCTAGTTTCAAACCCTTAGTTCTGCCATCTCTCTATGCAGAATAAGCATTTAACTGATTACATTGGAGATATCAATCAAAATTCCTAACTAAATTTGGGCTTACAGGTTTCTTTCTACAAGCAATTCTTACATTATACAATGTCCATGGGCTCAAATTTTTAGCAAAGGCTTTGTATATTCTAATTTTTGAATTCTGAAATGGAATTAGGCAGAGGTGCTCTCTTTTCCAATTTATTTTTGCTCTAGCCAAAGAGTCATATAAATTTAACTGCCAAAACTCATCTATAAATTCTTTAAATTTCCAAATGTATTAACAACATTGAAATATTGGTCAAAATTCTCCACAGATTGAACATAAATTCAGTTAAGCAATTCGGCCTAATGTTTTTAAATTCTGTTGAAAGAATTGCAGTGGGTGATATTCTGTACATGTTCACTACTGTAAAATCTGTGGTCTGAGGTCTATAATCTAGTCAATCAGGTGATAATTACCTATTTACTTACCTCCCCTGAGATTGCTTTACTACAACATAACCCTTCACACCTCCAAGCCCATGACAAATATATAACTGATCACATTTTTATAGCTACCACAGCTGGTATCAGTCAACACTGGAAAGATCCTTCTATACCTTATTTGTTTAATAAAAAAATTGCGCATAAAGTTATTTTTTTTCAAACCCATTGTTTAAACATTTTCTATAAAAAAATCTGAGTTAAAAAAAACATCAATCCCTGAGTTTTTGAATCTACAAGACAAGTATCAACACTGGTGGCTGATGGAGGTAGTGAGATGACATATAGGGGTAAATGTATCAAGCTGAGAGTGTTCCAGCGGGTTTGAAAAGTGGAGATGCTTATAGCAACCAATCAGATTCTAGTTGTCATTTTGTAGACTGATAAATATAAGTGATAGCTAGAATCCGGAAAACTCTCAGTTTGATACATTTACCCCATAGTATTTGTTTTTGGTGTACACTGGGTAACGTGGTATGAGTCGAACATCATTTGCAAGAGATATCTGATAATTGTTGTTAATCGAGCACATTGCTTCATAGCAGCAGTGTGCCCATCTGTGAGTGGAATTTTTCAGTAAGGTAATGCTCCATGACACAAGGTTAGGATAATAATGGAATGGTTTCAGGAACATGACATTCAGTGTAATACAGTTAAATGTCAAAATCCAGTAGAGTATCTATGGGGTGAGCTTGAAAACACTCACCAGAGTAGAGATTCAACACTAACTAATTTGCAAAACTATGGACACATTTCAATTGACAGTAATATTTTTTCTCTTTAGTGCATATACTTTTACCATATTTTAGGAAGTCAGGAAATCAACTACCAACTATCATTTCATTTTAGTATTGTAGACTTTCAATCTTTTTACAAATCCCATATCCTCTCAAAAATAACACAATCTGTCAACAGAATAAAGTAAAACAGCTGACAAACTGAATTTTGATAACAAATTCATTTTGTCATCAAAATGCATGTTGTCACATTTCATTCTTCTGCTTGATAAAATACTATTATGTTGACAAAAAAAGGTACTGCATAAAATGTAATTCTCCGACACTGATAGCCTGTCCTCTAAAAGCAATACACTATACGACAATGACAATATACAGCAAATATTTTCAACTTGATAAAACAATGGATGATTATGGTCCACTTGGGAATTGTGTTTGATAAAAGAAACCAAGTAGTAGAGAATTTCAAATAGTCAGCTATTTATATTAAGTATTATTTTATTATAGATTTATAAAACAGCAACATCCCCACAGCATTGTAGAGATTAAACAGTTTATATGGGGCATTTTAACAATTGTATCATTTTAACATTTACACAACATGGGGCAAAATAGGAATGTTCAAATAAAGCTTACAATCTAAAGGAGAAAAAGTGCAGAAATCAATAAGGGGACCAGTTAGAGTGTGTACTGAAAATCAGTTTGCAATGACAGTGCTTTCTCGCATGAAAGGATAACAGTTGTGATTCCGCTACTCCACACTATTCCATTTCCAAGTAAAAAGTAGTTAAGATGCTAACCTATGAGGTCAGTAAAGCGGATTGTTATGGGATCAGTTTTTAGGGAGCACTTAAAAGGTACAAAAAACAAAAAGAGGGATGGGGAATGTTTCCAAGTAGTGTAATATACTGTATTTTGCTTGGAACAAACAGTGTGTTTTAAATGCAGCAGGCAAATGTAACAGTAATCAGAATCACTCCAAGTCTGTCAGCAAAGTGTACATGTTAGAAATGCCCTCTTCATCAAACAAATACCACTAAAAATGAGTTTGTGCAGAGTGTATATTATTACTAGAGTGAAAGGCTGTGCATCCTTCTACTCCGCAAGCCTTGTACACCCATTTTTTTATTTTAATGATCTCACTTTGCAAAATGATTTTTTTTTTTATTACACTAGGAACACCAGTGTACCCAATGCATATTTAGCAAGATGTTTAACAGGACCTGATTAAGGTTTAAGGGTTCCCTAAGCTAAAACACTCATAGTACCACTTCCCCTTTGCCCTCCATGCTAGGTTAATATGCAATAGGTCATAATGAACTCATCCTTTATTTAAAATCTAGTCCCCCCCCCACCAATCTTTATGTCCCCGTATTTTCGAAACTCAGTTCCATTTGGCTTTTTAAAAGAGTCTCGGCAATCTTTCGGCAATCTTTGTCAGTTATTTCATTTTCATTGAAATCAAAACTGCAAAATAGAACAGAGGCATGATCGAGCACTGCTGAGGGGGAAAGAAGAGGGGTTTGTCACATCTGCGCCTGTTATCATCCTTGTCTCTCTTGCTCACTTATCCTCAAGCACCTACCCAAATATGGCTAATTGTTTTCAGCCTTTATCATGGGAATATTAAAACCTTACTATATTTTTACATTTGTATATATACTTTCCTGTATTCTTTTTACTTTGAGGAACAACTTTTCTCTTATATTTTAAAATGAATTTCAGTTTATAACTCTCCGTGTCATAATTTTGCATCTAAAAAATGTTGCATTCCGAAAGACTTGCACCCTAGGAGGCAGCCTAGTCAGCCTATTGGATTATCAGTCCCTTATGTTTAACACCTAAGCTCCTACTAATTCCTGTCATTGACCAGTGCAAACTTCTGCTCCTCTGCAGGTTAGCAGCCACATGGGCCTGGAGCTTAACATTATGAAGTGCTCATTGTGAGCAGCACCGTGCACCACCAAAGAGGCCTCTCTCCAACTATCGCCTTCTCCCTCTCCTCATCCCTTAAAATAGCAAAGATTGAGCCATTGAACCAACATAGACAAAAATTGGAAAACCATAGTATACGGTGAGTCTGAACACTTTTTTAAATTGTAATTAGACGAAATACAAATATCTTTCTGTATTTAGAAAACAATTTTGTAAACTCAGCTTAACAGCATGTTTTTCCTATAAAACTTGTGGATGGGGAGATTACAGAAGTTTACACACCCTTAATGGAATTGCAGCTTTTTGATATGTAAAGCATGAAATCAAGATAATTCATGGCAGACCTTTGCAATATTTTGTTTCTAGGAAAGGAGCTGCCTTGAGAAATGCAGAGATTCTGGAAGTTAAGACTGATAATAAATCCAGCTTTGAGGGCATAACTGGCCTCTATGTATCAGAAGCTGAGCAGAATATTATATTAGGTATGTCACATTGTAGGTGAAGCTGAGCAATGTTCTGTAGATCTCTAGAGAGGTGAAAACTAATAAATAGTAATTTATTAATGCAAAAAGTACAGGAGAGCAGGAAGGCAAGTGCACAGAGCTGCAGAGAACTTATGGCGGTGCATAGGATCTGCTGTTAAAAAAATCTGTATGCCTTATAGAAAAAAACACAGTGCATAATTAATCCCATTTTCTAATTAGAAGAAAATCCAGTTAAACTTTCATAGAAAAAAAAGTAAAATAAGTATAAAAAATATTTTTCCACATATATTGAAAATAAAAAAATATTATTATTTTAATAATAAAACATTTTTTCTTTTGCACTGCCAGTGCTATTGCTATTCTGAGATGGTGAGAGCTATAGCAATAGGAATTACAGTTGAAGTTCATGGTAAATAGGATTCAATAGCCTTCAACAGAGAGCCCTGGTGAAAGCAATTACTGGCGATGCCCAACGATATCGTTCATCAGCAGGGGCGGGCTGGACCGGGGGGCAGGGAGGCAGCGGGCCCCCAGGCTGCTCAGTCTAATGGCTACTCGGGCCGGCCGCCCCCTGCCCCCAGGTGAAAAAATAGCACAATATTACCGGCGGCCGCATCGCGTATCATGTGATGCGGCCGCCTGTGCGTCCCCCGGGCTGATACCTGCCAGCCCGCGCCTGTTCATCCGCCAGGGGAGCTTGAATGATATGGAGAAGCCCTATCTCCAGCAAAACAACACCCATTTTTGTCAGAGAAAGGGATTTTCTCCCTATAATAAATAGGGACCTAAGTCAGTATATGGACAATATAAACA
Source organism: Mixophyes fleayi (assembly GCF_038048845.1). Lineage (NCBI taxonomy): Eukaryota > Metazoa > Chordata > Amphibia > Anura > Limnodynastidae > Mixophyes > Mixophyes fleayi. The sequence continues at coordinate 40,304,515 of NC_134410.1, read as the reverse complement.
TTGCCCATTAAGTATCAATGTTACTGAAATGCACTGGAATAACAACACTATGTATTACAAATTATATACATTAATAGCAGTAATGGTCCCATTTCATACATGGCCCCAGCCACGACTATACAGTGTATTTTAGCGATCTGGACAAAGATTAATTATGCATGAGGCATCTACTGTAACAGGGATAGAGTGCTGCAGTTTATTGACTACAGAGCGTCATTTAAAAGGCTTTTCCATTTTACAGCTATGCCCAGAGAGCTGATCATCACCAAAGCACTGCAGAGAATGGGTATGGTTGGGTGCATGTCTGTCACAGCCAAGGCCACACAGAACAATAGGCAGAAGAGACATGGCAATGCTGGGGGGCCTGCAGAGGTCATTGGGGGTACACTGTCATATGAGCACAACTCTGAAGGACATGGTTACAATTAGTGAAGGGGCCTGTCCGCCCTGGGCGACAAGAAGGTGTGTGAAGTCACTATCATATTCTTCATACTTGGAGGAGCTGCATTGTTGCCAGTGGGAGCTGGACTCCCCCGCAGAGGCTGTTAATTCACTTCAATGAAATTGAATCCAGTTTGCCTGCTGATGCTTAAGTCCAAGTCGTGGTCAGGATGATTGAATAATTCACACATTAAACAGCATCTAATATAAAATTATAAAAGGTGCTGATCTTAATAAGTTTATTTGACAATGGAGGCCTCGAGCTGCTTTTCCATCAGGCCTATTATTAATCCAGTCTTGATTCTTGTTCCGCAGACCCAGGCTCCTTTGTGGACATCTAGGAAATGTAGCTTTCACCTGCACAAATAGAGGTGCACAGTGCCACCTGACAGGATTTTGCACTGCACCTTGACTATTGTGTAGATGAGGCCCACTTGTGACAGAAATTTTTGTATATTCTGAATGCTTTTTGTCACTGAAATTGAGCAATTGCTGAGTTGTAAAAAAAAATCAGATACTTTACCTTATTGCAAAACTAACAGCAAAGTAGACATTGTAGAAATACTCATCAAACACCAGCATTCCACTGAATAAATACTGTAATGGTTATGGTTCAAATGCTTTTAATTTATGTTATTCTATTTGTTACAATAAATTGTCTGCTTTATAAATTACTATTTTTTTTTTCACTAAAATACTTTGGCATGTGTGCCATCAACTTTCGTCAATATGCTTTATTATAACTGACAGAAAACTGTTTGTCATATAAACAACTCAGAAAAAATTGCAGGCGGTGTTATGGAAATGATTTTAATAAAATAAAAACACTCAGTATAATCAAGCCTGAGTAATAAGCTAAGTATGCGACTAAAAAAAGATAATGGATTAAGTTTACTAGAGGGCAGTTATAAAAAACTACAGTTGTTTTGGGGCCTATTTTTGTCGGCTTCAAAACCGCACAATTTACAAAAGCGCCATTTTAATAGTCACCATTCCAATTTTCATTCTAATAAAAATGCAAACTGCCAACAAACCACTGGAAAACCCTCCGGAAAAAAAGTACTCAAAACAGAGGTTGTTGTGAAAGTCAGGCACTTGAGCTACCTTGTCTTTCAAGAAAAGAAGATAACAATAATGTAAAAAAAACCTCAGTCCCCTTCATTGTTGGGCCGTGCATATTTAGCATCAGTCCCAGTTCTCTAGGGGGGAGGCTGAAACGTTCAGGGAAATAAAATAATCATTGTGCCCCCATAGATAATAATTAAAGCTAGCCCAATTTATGAAGTACAAATTTAAGTACCAAAAGCTGAAAAACAACCAGCAGATTGAGAAAGCATTATGCAGATTTCTCTATTTTGTGACAAAAATGAATTTTGACTGATGAACTTACCTATACATGTAATCCAAAAATGTATCTGCCAATATCTTCTGTCATGAAACGGTAAAAGTTAAGATGCCTATATTTGTATAGTGTATTCACAGTGAAATTTGTCTCATGCAGATGGAAGTTAAAGTAAGCTACACATTAGCTCAACTCTTTGATTCAGCTTCCAATTTTTCTTATTCTCACAAACATAAAGCATTGGATATTTCTGAATACTGTTGGCAAACATTAGAGAAGCACTGAGGAGCAACTTCACACGAAAAACAAGACTGTTTTAGGAACTAATGGACTACCATCTCTGTTCAGCTGTGGCACCCACAGAGTGCAACTGTTATTACTGTTTCAACATCTGTTCAGCTTCCCAGTGAGTTCAACTGTGATTGCTGTTGCCATCTATGCTTAGCTGCAGGACCCTCTGCACCTAACTGTCAGCATTCTGGACCTCGTTGTGTCAGAGCTGCAGAAACTGCCCACTCTATTAACCCCAGCCAGGAGGTGGCAAAAATCATTTACCTCCTCCATTGCCCTGTCCAATTTGTTACTTCAGTTTGACCTCTGCCTGTGACCTCACCATTCTTGATTGCTGCCTGGATTGACCCTTTTGCCTGTGACCCCACCTACGCATATCGCTGCCTAGGTCAACCCTTTTGACGGTGACCCCGACTACGGATATCACTGCCTGGACTGATCTTTTGCTTGGTATTTGACTCTGCCCTTCATCTGCGATTCCACTTCTCAGCCTCAGTGTCATGGTATCCGCTCTCTGCTTCAATGGACTTACCTGTGTTCTGCCTGTTCCGTGATATAATTTCCCAGCCTCAGGTTTATGATGTACTCTCTCTGCTAATTTGAATTTACCTGTGTTCTGCCTATTATCCGTGATACCATTTCCCGGCCTCAGGTTAGTGGTGTCTGCTGTCTGCTCCTTGGGACTTACCTGTGCTCTCTGTCTTCCACCATCCAGATTTGCAGCTTGATCTGTATTGCTCTCCAGCGCCATCTCCACACAAGCAACAACTAATATTATACCCAACCCTGAATCTGTATTGCTATAAACTGAACCATTAATCACTCCCTGCATCGGTGACTCAAACCTGGTTGACCTGCTACCTTGTACTGTGGTTAACCCTTCATTTCCTGGAACTGTTTTTGCTATGGACTAACTTGCAATTTCTGATGTCTGAAACATATCATCGCTTGAACTGACTTGCTGTTTACAGATTCTCTGCACCTGGCTTCCTTGTATATTTGCATTAATAAACATACTTTGTTTTATTAAAACACTTTTGCCTCACCCTGAGTTCATACTAGGAATACTAACACTCACTCTCTCATTATCTACCCTAGGTAATACCCATTCATCCATATCTCTCTCATCTTTCCATTATGCACCTACTCAATTTACACTCTCTCCTGTTGACTTTCACCACACTTCTCTCCAAACTCCTCTTCCTTCTCCATCATCCTATTTCTCTCTCTCCTACTTATATTTCCTCTTAACTACTTCCCTCCTCACTAGTCTGCACACATGAACGGTTTTGTCTCCTGCACCCAATACTCTCACCATCCTACATAAATAGACATATACCTCACACCCATAAATCATTCTTGCATGTCTTCTTTATTACTCTGCTCTTTCTCATGGCTGCTGGTGATATCTCACTTAAACCTGGGCCCCATGCAATCACTATTTTTTGCTCACGCTCCTTGCCCCACCCCAAAACTTTCCATCCACACCACACTTCCAATGCCACAAACTTTATCCACATATCTCCACTACCATCTCTTTCCTTCTTTTGTCCTGTATAGAACACCAGATCTGTTTGTAACAAACTTACATTTATTCATGATCTTCTAGTCCCTAAATCCCTCAACCTCCTTTCTATTACAAATTCCTGGCTCAACTCCACTGACTCTACATCCCCTTCAGCTCTCCCTTACAGAGGTCTCTCCCTATGCCATACTTGCAGACCAGGAAACAGACATGGTGGTGAAGCAGGCATTCTACTTTCTCCAAGTTGCGCCTTCCAAGTCATGCCCTCTGAGCCCTCCTTATCATTCTCTTCCTTTAAAGTCCACACTATCTGTCTATATAATCCTCTCCACCTTCATGTTGCTTCCAAGATCGAGTTTCCCAATTCCTTTACAATCTTTCCGCAAGACTCACTTATTTCCTATCCATTGACCTGCTTACTCTCATATTAGGCAATTTCAACATACCCATTCATAATCCCACTGTTTCTTATGCCACTATATTTCTTTAACTTACTTCCTCTTTTGGTCTCTTCTGTTGGACCTCATCTCCCACCCACTGTGATGTGCACTCCATTGAGCTCGTTTTTTCCAGCTACTGCTCCATTTAATCCAGCTTAGCCTTTCCACTCTCTGAATACAAACTTCTTTCCTTCAGCCTCACCTTACCTCATGCCCTTCCTCTTGCACCTAAATCCACTCATAGACAGCTACACCTAAGGACTCTTACACCAATCCACTTCTCATTTTCACTAAAACAACAAATTTCTCCTATGACTGCATTATCCTGTCCTAATCAGGCTGCTTCATTTTACAAGAAAACACTCACTTCGAGCTAGACAATGCAGCTCCTGCTACCACTTACAAAACAGACCTGCTACCTGAAAAAGTGCTCTCACAGAGCAGACCATCACTGGAGGAAATCTCATTCCATTTCCGATTTCCTCCTCTATAAATTCATGCTTTCATCTTACAGCACTAGCCTTTCAATTGCTAAACAAACATTCTTCAATTCTCTAATATCCAACCAGTCTTCTAACCCAAGTCGCCTCTTTGCTACCTTTAAATCACTTCTTTCCCCACCTGCACCTCCTCCCCCATCCTCCCTCACAGTCCATGATTATGCTACATGCTTCAAAGACAAACTCAATTCGACAAGACATTTTTTCATTCCAAATTCCACACACTTCACCCACTCTACCCACCTCCAACTATACTCCCCAATCCTTGCTTAATTTATTATTTCCAGTAACTGAAGATGAATTCTCTACATTCATCTCATCATCTCAACCAACAGTCTGTTCCCTGGACCATTATCCCTCCTAACTTTTCCGCTCTATCTCACCCACTGCATGGCCACCTCTAGCTCACATCTTCAACCTGTCTCTCTCCACTGGCACATTTCCACTCTCCTGTAAACATGCACTCATCTTACCAATTCTAAAGAAACCATCTCTTGATCCAGCCTTTCTCCCTCCCTTTTGCCTCCAAACTATATGAATGATTGATAACATCTGTCTCACTTTCTCTCCCCTCACTCTATTCTCGATTCTCTGCAATCAGGCTCCCACCCCCAACATTTCACTAAAACTGCTCTCACAAAATAGATCAATGATCTACTGCAAAGTCTAAGGATCATTTTTACATACTCATTCTCCTGGACATCTCTGCTGCATTTGAAACTGTTGATCACCCTCTTCTCCTATACACCCTTCACTCCATTGTCCCTCATGACACAGTTCTTTTCTGGTTTACTACCTGCCTATCAAACTGCTCCTTTAATATTTCTACCTCTGGCATATTCTTCCCTCCACTTCCACTAGCTGTTGGGGTCCTACAAGACACTATACTTGGACCTTTACTTTTTTTACTGTACACATCTTCTCTCGGGGAAATAGTTTTCTCATTTGGCTTCCAATACAACCTCTACACTGAGGACACCCAAATCTATACCCCCCACTTACCTCTCCCCTTCTGCACTATCTCTTGTAACAAACTCTTTTTCTCCTATCTCCACATGAATGTTCCAATGCTACCTACAGCTCAATATATGCAAAACAAATATCATCTTCCCTAATCCCAGAGTCACCACCTCCCTCCAAAGCTCTCTCACTGTCAATAACACCACAATTTCCTCAGTCTCCCAAGCCCGCTGCCTTGGTGTTACACTTGACTCTACCCTCTGCCTTATTGCTCACATCCAGATTCACTCTCTCAGTCTTGTCAACTCCACCTTACAAATTTTACCTTTTGTTATCCAACATGTTAAAAAAACTATTTTCTCATCACATCCAGGTTTAACTACTGCAACATCCTGCTCTCTGGAATTCCCAACAACCATGTATCATCACTTCAAACCATCCTAAATGCAATAATGATCATCCTTTCTTACTGCTCCACATCTGCGGCACCACTTTGCAAATCCCTACACTGGCTCCCTGTGTCCTCAGGATGCATTTCATATTAATCAATCTTACCTGCGAAACCCTCAACAACACCACCACCACTTCATTCATCTCAAATCACATATCAAAATATTCCTGCCCTCTTAGATCATTCTCTGACCTGAACCTTGTCTTGTCTCCGGTAACCATCTTTTAATCCTGCCTGCAAGACTTCTCCGGCACTGCTACCTAGATATGGTATACCCTATTATGCCCAGTTAGGGCATAGTCTTGAAATATTTGGATGGTCTCTAAATACACATCTATTTTTTAGAGCTTACATTATCCACGATGATGCTACTCACACTAATGCACCCTCACAACTATCCTAAGCTCCACTCTGAGCCACACTCGCTCCTCTTTCATCAGCTGCGCCCTCTTAGAATTAGAATGTAAGCTCTCTAATGAGTAGGGCCCTCCAGACCCTTTGTTTTCATGTCTGCATTTATTTTGTCTACCTTGTATGTCTCTGTTTTGTGCATGTACTGGTTTCCCTATTGTATTGTACCATGATGCATTAAAAATCTATGCTAATAATAATAATAATAATAATAATAATAATAATAGGTAAAAAAATTCTTTAATGTGAACCGATACAGATACATATATATGACAGTACAATAAAACTGTCTTTCTTCTACAACGTCAGCTTCTCCTATGGAGCTAAGTCCCCTATTTCCTTCCAAAATGTGTCTCTTTTGGCTTTTGATTAAACCTGGTGAAAAATGCATTACATTGTTTACTGTATTAAAGGTTCTGTTTAATTGGATGAGCTTCAATAGTAATGTTCTGGCTCCAGGACAGAATATACCGGAAAAAGTAGAGGTGCAAATCTTAGCAGAGACATGGTAACCGGAATAACATCAAACCATGTAATGCTTCCAAGGCAAGTTATAATACTTTTACACTGTGTATGGGTTTTTTTCATTTGAAAAGTTAATTATTCATTTTAATGCTTGTGACGGTAAAATGTTACAATTCAGTGATCATCTGTTTTCTCGTGGTTTTCAGTTGTTGACGTAGGTGTACACCATGTTATTAAATAAGCTGTTAATATTCAGTTAGTCACACAAATGATTGACACATTTATTATAGAATTATAGAATTATTCTACATTATTGTTTTTTTATTTATATAATATCAACATATGTTTGCAGCACTGTTCAATCAAAGCTTTTTTTTACCTACAGAAGACTCTACTCAGTGGAGCTCACCATCTATTTTCCTTAACACTGGTACATAAACATATATACTGTACCAGAGCAAAATTAATCAACAATTAATAAGGTGAGCACCATGAAAATCAACCAAAGCATGTATAGGAAACTCACACTATCACAGAGTGAACATAAAACCCTATATAGATAGCAATCTGGTTGCAATGTTGTGATGTAGAAGTGCTTACCACTGTGTTGTCCAAACAGATCTGTGTTATAATATATTAGCAATATACATATAGCCAGGGCCGGTGCTTGTTTGATCCCCCCTCCAGGACTTTGATGCTTCACTGTGCATGTGTGGAAGAGGCTTGACTAAGCATGCACCACTCCCTTTACCCCCGCATTGCTCCAATGCCCCTATTTTGCAGAGAGTAGAGTGATTGACTCGATAGGTGAACAGCACAAATATTTTTGGCCTGTATTCTTACTGTTTCCTGCAAATTTTACATTTAAAAATATATATAATGCTTCTGTAACATTTTCATTTGTTTTTGCATGTTGAAAATTATTTTTCTGCTTTGCTTTCTTAAAAACCATAGTGATTAGTATGCAATTTCTTCTGAACTGTACAAATGTTATTTACAATTAATATCAGCATATGCTTTGGGCAAGAAAATAATTCACAGATTGTTAAGCATGTTCATTGAGACAAGAGAACAACTGATTTAAGATGGCTTGATGTCTTGAGAAAATTACATTTTGTCCCTATCATGTTCTTATCTAATATGCAGATGCCTGTTTATGTATATCTTATAAAGGGTCATATAATTTATTTGGAAGTTTGCACTGATCAACCATCCCAAACTCTAATATTGTTTAAATAAGAAATTTGTCAGCTTGTGATTAACTTAATCGCTTATGTCAAATAACACTGAAGTAATTTGTTAGCTTGTTTATCATAGATGGCTCTTACAGTCAACAAACACCGCAATAGCGCGTGCTTATTTTTATGCTAACCAGAAACTTTTTAATAGCTTTTCAATTTCTGCGTTCCATTTAACAAACAGTATAGTATATTAATATATAAACAGGTTACATTTTCTTTTATTTTCAAGGACTGAGAATGGTGTTTTGTGGTTAAGAATTAAATGGAGAATCTGTGCAACCTTGTGACAGATCTCTCATTCAATTAATTTTTAAATTGTTTGAAATATTTCTGTTCATTGTAAACAAAAGAAAAAAAAAGAAAAGAATCTACTTAACCCCCATCTCCTCCCTTTAGCTTGTCCTCCCTTCTCTCCTCTTGCCTCAACTGGCTCCTCTTGTGCCTGGTCTGTTTACCCTCCCTTAGGATGTAAGCTCGTATGAGCAGGGCCCCCTCCCATCTCCATAACCCTGTTAGTCTACTGTTAGTACTGTGTGCGGCGCTGCAAATACCTTGTGGCGCCTAACAAATAAATGATAATAATAATAATAATAATACATGGTACGTTATTCACTGCAGTACACTCGACTCAATGTTTATTCTTGCTTATAGGACACTCTCATATTTCTATTATAGACCAACTCAAATGATATACTTGAGTATTTAAGCTGCACTGTTACCAAAGGGCACTGTAAGAGTCTTCGAAGATCCAGAGCCTATCCATATATTAAAATTCACAATATCCGCGGTTGCTTCTACCTAGCACATTGTATAAAGATACAAGTGAGAGTAATAAAAGGGGATCAGTGTTTATTACAGCTTTATTAATGGCTAAGCCACATAACAGTCTAGGTATATCAAAGAGAATCAATAAAATCAATAAAAAAATAACAATGACTAAGGGCACTGTGCTTGAGATAACAATGCCCCTGTTTCTAGTAAAGATAATGAAGGTAATTTAAGAAATGGAGATGTAGTGCAAGAATGGGGGTATCATTCTGAGCTTTTATATCCAGTGCATGTCTATACAGTATATTTATTTGCGCTTTTTGGTCTAGGGGGATAGGTGGATCCCTTTCACATTCATATCTAACTCCTGCCTAGCCTACCCTACTCAGCCATCATGCAATTAAAATTTACAAAGTACTGTTGTATAATCGCATTTCACCCTTATTATTATATCACACAAAAGTAAGAAGGCAAAGGATCTGTGCCTGATGTTTTTTTCATTTTTAACATTTTCAACCTTTTAATTTCTTTGGTTTCAAGTTTACACAAGTACATAGCAAAATATTTTTGGACACTGTCAGTATGTCTGTTGAAAATCCGAATTATCATCACCTCAGTACTAGATGTAAAAATCTGTTTGTGCTCTCAAAATGTCTGCAACATTGTACAAACCACTGCACACCAAACTCCCAGTTTGCTCATTTTAATATCAAGCTCCAAATCCATAATTTTGTATTTTAGTGGTTGCAATGTACTGTGCAAATATACAACTATCTAGTTATGCTTCAAAAACATCCCATTATCTAGATCAGTGTGCACAATGAGTTGGTGTACAGTGGTATGCAGGGCCGGTGCTAGGGTCCATGGCGCCCTAGGCATTTTTACAAAATCGGCGCCCCCCCCCACAAAAATCGGCGCCCTCCTCCCTCCTCCCCCCGTCTTTCCTTACCTTGTCTCACCACCGCCGCCTCTCTGCTCCGTCTCCTCCCCTCCACTCACTGACACTAGTGAGTGGAGGGGAGGAGATGGAGCAGAGAGGCGGCAGTGGTGAGCAATAGCCTCTTCCCCCCTCCCCGTGCATCTGAATGCTGTGCGTCAGCCGTGACAGGTATGGTCAGTGGTCGCCGCACAGTTTTAAAGTCATTTACCATTCTGTGGCGCCCTCTAGAGCCCGGCGCCCTAGGCAAGTGCCTAACCTTGCCTAATGGGAGCGCCGGGCCTGGTGGTGTGCCATTCCAGCACTTCTCCTACAGCTCTCATTGCAATATTATCAAATTCCATTCACTTACATTTTCCATACCTTCACTTCTTCATTTCCACTTCAACCACTGATCTGCACAGAGTATTAGCACTGGCAGAAAGCTGCAATTTCTGGCATGCATACATACCATCTTGGTGTACAAAAGCAGGCACAAGGATTTCATACAAAAGAAAACTTAAATACATATTATAAATTCGGCTAACCCTTGTTATAAAATATTTTACACAGGGCAATCTACAATGTAGGACTTATGTAACCTGTTAGCATATGTATTTATACATGCATCACTTTAAAATGGAGGTAAATTGCATTTTTTGAAGTTTAGAAATTCCACGAAGGCACAAAAATGCAGACCCACAATGCTTCTTTATGTGTTCAGTCGCGGAATCACAAAAGGGCATTTTTGCTGTGGGTTTGTTTATACTTTAGCATTTTTAGCAAAGAACCTTAATAGTTCATTACGATAGTAGCTTCTCTGAGATACTAAGGGTTTGGGGAATTGTCTTTCATAATAAAAGTAGACAATCAAACTGGGAATGACAAGATCTTAGTTAAATGTTTTCAGAGAATTCCGTATGTATGGATTCAATTAAACTGCAACAAGGATTACCTAACGAATGTTAAGGACACATTAAAGAAAAATAAACATCTACGTTTAAATTTGAACAGTGTTAGCTGTAGAATTCTTTTCATCCACTGTACGTATTGTTGTAAGGGGAATTTGTTTCTGTACATTCAAAACAAAAATAATGTAATCTAATAAAACATTATTGCATTCCAAGTCTTTGCTACAATGCATACCAAATAAACATAACTGGAACAAAACTGGGAATAATTGAATTTACATTTTCCAAAGATAAATTTCTGTAACTTTGGACTGAAAATATATCTGTTTCAGCTCTTAGAAAAATCTATACTATGAACGCAAAATATGGAATCTAGCCCAATAGGCAAACTAGATACAGTGTTTGCCTAATTAGGCGTAAACATGTTTCTTTAGTGTTTTATATGAAATGTTTTGTGTCATCCAATTTCAAAAGAACTTTTATCTTGTTTTCTGAAAAAGAAACAACAACTATCAATATTTTAAATAGCTTATAATTAAAACTGCATGTGCTTGACATCAAAACAATCACAACAAAGAAAGCATTGTTCCTGTGTTGCCTTTCCAGTTGACAGCCTTTCTAGTTAACAGCTGGTCAATATGCAATTGGTATGTTTAATACATAGTCGCCTGAAAATATACACATGGTGTTAACATCCTACCATATTAATAATGGATATAAACAGATATTATTGTCAATAACCCTGAACAGTCTATTATGACAAATCTATAAAATATTATGCAATACAGTTAGCACTATGGGATATATAATGTGTAAACTGACCGTATTGAATACTTAAAGTACATGAGTTCCATTAATGCACATAATCCTTAAATTTGCCATGCGACATGGATTGAAAAATATTTTATTGCATGTAAGAGACCAAATAATGTTTTTTTTTACAACTATATATTGTATAGTGTGGTGATTTGAATTAAATATTTATTTTTGCAGTTATTTTAATGTATATTTTTATTGTCTGGGTTGTTCTTTCTATGGATATGTCTGGAGAAATGTCATGTTGCAATGTAATTGTATTCCCATCCTGCTACTAGTAGTCCCCACTTGTTCATCTGGAGTCTGATGAGTATCCGGTATTTGCCAGGTGTTGTAATACGATACCCATAGGTTACACCTCCTGTATGTCAAGTGGGTTAAATACCTGTGAAATTAAAATAATGATTAGGTGTTATGTTTTCCAAGGCAGGTATCAAAACATGACAAAACCAAACACATAATATTAATTGACTGTTGTTGTAACCAGGGTAAACCTAAAAGATTTTGTATTCACATTTAAAAACATTTATTCCTCATGCAGGATTCCAATTTGGAAGTTAAATTGAAACATATTTTACTGAACAGAACCTCTAGTATGACATCTCCATCAATTTCCATCAATGGTTCAAGTGTAAAGAGGATTCTTTGGAGGGAATAGTGGAATACTTTTGGATGAGAGCTTATTCAATAAAGTTACCAACAGATCCTGAATTCTGTAGTAGGAAAGGGCAACTTCCTATCTCTCGAGAATAACCTAGGTTTTAGCATTTTAAGATTTCAGGGGACATTGGCTGTCAAAGTGACCCTTGGAAACACAGTACATGCAAAGACCGAGAGATCACCTATGAAAGTGTTCCTCCTTAGGGGATTGGAATTTTTCCACCTGCAAGCATTCCTCTATAGGAAAAAAAATGGCTCTGGAAGTTTGGAGGACTATTGTTTTAGCTTTGTTCCCTTTCATGCTTCTGTTCTCTGGAACAAATATCAGTTTTATGACAATAGGTGGTGAGGTTCTCAAGCATTACTGAATTATTTAAACATGCCAATTCATGTTTGAATTTGTCGGGGAAACTCTGCCAGAAGATGGCAATCAAAACTTCTTTATTCCAGCAAGCCTTAAAGTGAATGGGGCCTATTTATCAAAGGGAGAAAAGCCCTATCTCCAGAGAACTTGTGTGTTTTTGCCAGATATAGGGCTTCTCCCTGTCTATCAAAGGTTACCTGTTACAGGATGAACCTCCTATATCACCTTGTTGTTGTGCTGGGGACTGGCTGGTCTTGCCTTTCTACAGTCTCATTTCTTTATCCCAATTACACCCCTTTAAATACAGTAGGAGGGGCTCTGCTGCCACCCTGCTCCTTCAACAGCACCTAGAAATGCGTCCTTCTGGGTAACTCTTGCTGCTAGTGCACCCCCTTGCTGGGCACCTGAGTTGGTACACCTGACCTCTTCCTTCAGTTCAGGGTTGCTGTGGAATCTTCCGCTGGCCTCTCACAAAGGCAAGAGCTACAGGTAGCAGGCATAACATTGTTATTAGACACTGACTGACAACCTCAGAACAGCTGAATAATGGATTAGATTGGTCCAATCTGTAGGTAACAGGAATTACAGCAGGTAAGTAGGTGTCAAAGCAGGATCCTTAAGCAGTGCTGTTTATTAGCTCAAGAAGTCCTTACAAGGACAGTGATGTACTATCTATCTCCAGAAGTTTAGATGGTATAAAAAAAAGCATTTGCTGTTTACATTATTCATGTAATTCATCTATCTTTTTAACATGACATGATAACAGGTAAGGACCCCCTGTTGTGTATTCAGGCTAAAAAAAGTGTTGGTCACTTACAGATGAAAATGTTTAATAAGCATGAGGCTTCCTTTAGAAAAGTTACAAAGAACTAGTTTCTTCCAACTTGGCATATCACATTTCCAATACAAAAAATAAAACATGATAGCAAAAATCAGTACATCTGCAACGATACAAATTGGTGCACTGCACCACTGATTTAAATAAATTAATACAATAAGTTATTTGTAAGTGATCCAAACACATTACCGCTGTACTAGGTACATGCTGTAAAAAGATTGGAGAAGTCTATTTAACCAGGACCATGTTGATACATGTACTGCCATGAGCCTCCTTTTACTATCGCAGGACTTTCAGTGCCACTGCGCAAGGGTAAACTAACCAGGTCATGCATGTACATATCCACTAAGATTGGCCCAGGGAATCTATAAGTTAAACTTGACTCAATAGACTCAGTTCTATTTTAGTTTGTGTAAGTTGGCTTAAAATATTGTTTAAGTAAGCAATGGAGATTTCTTTATCTCTTAACAATTATGTAATAATTTATATGGATTTTTATACTTCTGCTTTCGTGTCCGTTAAAAAAATGATTTTGTTTAATGCCAAACTCTTATTTGTTGTGATATTTGCTAAATTACAAATGTCTTCTCCTAAATTAAGTTAAAGAAATACTAAAAACAATTTCTGATCAACTTAAACACAAATCTCCTACTGAGTGATATGTCCATGACACTTATAAAACGGACCTTCATCCTCTCTGTCATTCATTCTTCTTGTAATGTTCTATTGAAAAATGTCTGTGAATGTCATTATTTGTGATTGTGACCTGAGCTGTTATCATCCGCTTGGCCTCTGATTATTCTAAACTTCAGTACTGGTTTGTGCATATTTCATATATGAAAGCATTACCCTTATTTGCTTTTTCTATTTGTATCACACTTAGTTGGCCTTTTAGTGACAGACATTAAGTTGTAGTCCAATAGATTTATATATGCTTTTCCCCATGGTACAAATTGCCAATCTATACTAGAGATGGGTTAATGGATTTGGATATTTCCCTAATTCAGCCAAATTTTGTCTATTCATAAATTAATTCATAAATTGGTGCAAATTCACAAAAATGCTGAACAATTAACACCCTGTGTAGAAGGTTATTTACAGTACATTGAATGTAAAATGCAAATTAACAAGGCTCAACAAATTCAGATATCTATGCTTTTATAAAAAAATGCCTAAAAGTCCCTCTGTCATTCTTTCTTCCTGGATTGTTATCAGAGAAAGTATCTGTAAATGCTGCTATTGTGATTGTGACTTAAGATGCGAGTTGTGACTAATAAATGTTCTGACCTCTCACATTCTAATCATCATCTTCACTTCTGTGCTATACACACTTGGTACATTTACATCCTGCTTAGGGATATCTATAGTGTCTATGTCAATCTATTAGAGTAAAATAATACTACTAATAATATGAACTTGGGGCAGTAATGCATAGGCAAAATGAGGGGGGTTTCCTAGTGCCTGGAAACGCCCTCCAACCCTGGGGATCTGTATAATTGAGGTGGATGGACCCTGCTCCCGCTTCACCCAGCTCTGCTTGAAAAGGGAGAGCTGCGTGCACCTAACAGTAGTGCACGCAGCATTGCCCATGTATATTATGGGGATAGGAAAAGTTGGAAAGCAGCCAAGCACTGTCTAAAATTATAGCCCCGCCCCCATACATGCTGGTCACACCCACTGGCGGAGTGGTGTGGAAACCCCCCTCTACAAATCCTGCGTTTGCCCCTGTAATGTGTGGCATAATAGGAACCGAGGGCACTAATGTGGGGCTTAATATGACATGTGGGCACTTCTAATTAGCATAATATGAACTGTGGGCACTTCTAATTGGCATAATATGAATTGGGGGAACTAACATAGCATAATAGAATTTGAGTACACTGCTGTGTGGCTTAATATGAACTGTGGGCACTTCTAATTAGCATAATAGGAACTTGGGGAACTACTGTGGCATAATGGCTTTTTGGGGCACTAATGTGGGATAATGGAAACTTGGGACACTACTGTGTATCATAATATGAATTGGGGCACTACTGTGTAGCACAATATGAACTGGGGGCACTTTTAATTGGCAAAATATGAACTTGAGGCACTAATGTGGCATAATATGAATTTTAGGCACTATTGTGTGGCATAATAGGAACTTGAGGCTCTACTGTGGCAAATATAAGATTTGCAGAGGACCTTATACACTGAGGACAGGATATCTCAGCAGACAGCAACTTAGCAAATCAGGTTAAGAGAAGTGGTGGCTACAATATTATTTGGTGTACTTTTTTTTACAACACATTTACTGGTAAAAACAATTATTTTCCTCAACTTGCCATTTGTGCCATAAGTGTACACACAGCCATATCTCAACTGGTGTATATTTTACAACACAATGATTGGTGCAAAACTAGGATTTTTGGTCTGCACTTCTTATTAGTAAATGCTCATTATCCATTTGAGTGGACATATACCAAGCATATAATTTTATGTATTATTTTACAATTTTGTCTGTTTTTGAGTTATTCACATACAATTATGGACTCGTTAGTTTGTGTTTGCAGTTCAGATGGTGATCCTGGGAATCACTTTAATCCCCTTAGTCAAATCACAGTACAGTGCTCTCTTTATTTAGTCACTCCTTGTAGTCTTTGAGGACAGGCTTTATCTCCTAGGAGGGGTGAAAACAAGGTACACCTGAAATTACAATTAAGTCCATTGACTATTAGCAGCAGTTTGAGGATTAGCGTGATGATATAATAGTACAACAATTTGATATTCTCCCTTGGACTGATGATGAGGATGAACATTTACTGTTGTTCCTTGTTGCAATGTCAGATGAGGATGAAAAATCACCACCTAGCAGAAGGCAAAAAGGGAAAAACACAGGACTTGATTTATCAAGGCACATATCTGCCAATTTTGAGTGTATCACCTGCAAAAAGCACTCTGTGCATGCCCAGTATCGGGAGATATGGCCGTGAACAAAGTCCTGTCCGCTGTGTGTTCATACGCAAAGAACACTTACTACAGCCTACAATTGTGAGTAGTGAACTGGGCGGGGAAGTGGCATTTTGTTGTAATCAATGTACAGTAGGGGCATGGAAAAATCAAGGGCACACGGCCATATCCATTTCCAGCTCTGAGCGTCTCAAAGTTACTTGTTTTTCTGTCATATCTATTGCTCCAACTAAGAGACTAGTCTAAGTCCTGATCAGTAATGTTGACAGTCTTATATGCAAGCTATAAGAGGTATTTGCAATCAGGAGCAACTGTAAACATGTATTTTATGTTCAGTAGATATTAACAGCATTCTAATAAATGCATTTAATGGGGGGGGGGGAAACACCTTTTTTTTATTCAATATTTTTTTTTTTTTCCTGTGCATACTTTTGCGAATTTATAATCCACATAAGTATTGGACGTATCCTGTAGCATCTTGTATAGTAGAACACTGCAGACATACACCCAATTTAATCAGCGCACGTATCTAGAGATCCTTGCCTTGATGAATTTGGGGGTACACAAAGCCTAAATACACTTGTATAATATAGAATGCAGTTTGCGTTCAGAATACGTGCGTTGATGAATTAGGTTCACAGTTGTTAGGTTTAGGACAAGCCTATTATTAGAAGGGCCTTGTGACAGCTGATGGATTGTCATGTATGTAGCTAAGTCTTTTGCATTTTATTTATAAATTGGAGGCAGTTTATTTAGTCATTTTCACTGAAGGCAGCAATATGTTTAATACCAAGATAATTTCTTAGTGTGCTCTGTCTTTGGTGGGATTTAGCATTATCCCTTTGTTTACAGCTGCAAATTGCTAATTCCCTCGATGAGAGTAAACTCAGCACAGGACTCATTTGTGTATCTTTAATTCCAAGATAACCCTTCTCTTTTTGAGTACATGTCGTTATGTATCAAGTGATTGTGCAACTTCCATTTTGTGCAATAATGACATATTGTTAACACCTTGCAATTAGGGCATATACTATAGATCAAATGTTTTTCGCATTTGTGCTTATCTGTATTGTATTAGGATTCTTGAACACAATAAGACACAGTTGCAGTGAATGGAAAAACTTAGTCTGCAGAAACATCAGATTCCAAGATACAAAGTGTTAGCTGCAGCACAAGGTAACAGGTTTACCAAGTATTTTTTTTGACGATAATATAAAGTACAGATACAGTGACAATGAGGCAGTAGCCAGGAGACATGCATTCAACGTAGACAGGAGGCATGAGGATGATCCACGAGAGATACAAGCAAAAGGAGGGTATGGCAAGCCAGAGAGTCAAAAGCCGGATGATCCACAAAAGTAGCAGGGAATATGCAAGAGGAAGAGCCAATCAAAGACAGGGGCCAGGGTCACAAGGAGTGGTGCAAAAACATAAGGACAAGCAAGAGTCAATACCAAGGAGCAGATCAGAATCAAACACAGGGTTTAACAGACAGTCAGCAACAGCAAGAACAATTTATAAATTGGTCATGTTGCAGGGAAAGGCAGACTTTTAAAAGCCAGCCATAGGTGATTAACATTCAGAAGTAAATGAGAATAACGCCTGCAGGTAAGGAGAATGGTACGAGTGCAACAGCAGCACCTCCTCTGGTAGTACAGAGTTACTACAGGCCAGATTTTATATAATGGCAGAGTCCTAACACAATGTCAAGTAAATTTTGCCCATTTTAACAACTAATATTGCACAATAAATGTTCTTACTATGTTACAAAGACAAGCAAAACATCAGTTCTGATGTGATGGAATTCTACCTTGGCTATGCCTGAGACTGCATGAGCAAATAAAAATCATCAATGACTGTGTTATGTTATATTCAAAATATGTGGGTAATGTCTTTTTACACCCAGGGTAATTGAAACATTAAAAGTGTTACACCCCTTTCATGATGTGAACAGGCAAATGATGATGATGATGATGATGATCATCGTCATCATGGTACTAGTTGATATAGATGACAGGAATCATGAAAAAATCATTAATAAGGATGAAGCATAGATAGAATATGACGTTGTAGGTGTTGAAGAATTAGCAACTCACCAAAATGGTGTCCTAGGAAAAGAGAGAATCTATCAACATGTATATAAACAATCTATATTGATGGGAATGGTGCAGATGTTTTCTGAAAAAAACAGGATTAATAGCCACCCAGTTCTGCAGCCTATGGACAGAAAATTGTGGCATCATATATAAATTGTGTGATCCCTTGAATGTTGTCAGAATAAGCTTCATTAGTAAACAGAAAAATCTTAATTTGACATAGAAACTTTTACTGGCTATGTTCTAGTCCACTATCTGAATGTATTCTCTGCTGATGGTGGAATATTCAGAAAAAACTTCAGCTAACCCAAAAATGTGGAAATTCATTTCTAAAAAAAAAAAATAAAAACTGGATTATCCCTAATTTCCTAGCTCCCACTCCAAATTGACAAGAAAAATAGGCATGTTGGTGACCGTTAGTATTTGTTCCACTTTAAACCATTGCTGTGCCCTACCCCTGATCAAATACTTCACAAATTTGTGGACATAGTGAGATATTACAAAATAGTGTCATGGAGTTCCCTCACACAAAATTAAGGTTGTTTCGAGAATCTACTGGAGTTTCATTGAACCTTTGGGCTCAACTGTCATTGTTGTAGACTGTACCAGTCTCACTATACATAATATTGATTTCTCATGGCAGCTTAAACACCTGGTATCACCAGCTGTGGTAATATATCTGATGGAGCATTCAAAAATGGTTATTCTTTATTTATGAGTCTTCACAGTCGAGAAAAAGTGTATCTGTAACTATGTGCAGCAGATAAACGAGTTGTTTAAAATACCACCTAGGATTGTATTACAGCATTGGGTGGAAAGTGAATGATATTCTGCTCCCTAATTGTTTCTCTCAAGCTCAAAAATAGCCCAGAATTGAATAGTCATCATCCCAATCCACACAGGACCAGCTCTGTACCCCCTAGTCTGGGTGCTTTGGTGAATGGATCACCTTATTATATGGAATTTGTTTGATGTTTTCCTCATGTACAGTGCTGCATAATATGGCAGTGCTTTAGAAATAAAGTATAATAATAATAATACCTTTGTCACAATCCAGTTTAATGGTTTTATGCAACCACCTTGGTGTGTATTTTAGAACTTTTAGTCTGTTAACTTCAAATCCAACAGGTCAAACTCGAAGTTTGAAGGTGGAAGTCTGCACTCACTGATCACACTATAAAATATATGGATTTGACTTTATTTGAGCAGGTTCAAAATATCCATGTTTGTTTAAGCAAAACGGGTTCCATTGTTTTAGTATTTAAAAGATTTTTTTATTCAAATATGAACATTACTGTATTTGAGTTAGAAAGTCACCATATGCATGTAAAATGCTATATAATGTAACAATTTATGCTCCGCTGGAACATTTTCAAAATGGGTTAAACATGGTCCAAATTAATAACCCTGCTTAAATTTAGCTCAAATATTTTAGTCTATATAAATTGAAGAAATAATCACAAATCTTCAAATCTTTTGAACATTAGAAATGATTTGAGAACCACTTGAAACAACTTAGAAAGATGAGAATAGTTCTATTTCATAAAGGTTTGGCCTTCAAAAGAACTTGAACTCAAAAAGAAAGAAATGGAAATAAAAATTCAAAATTGCATGACATTAAAAGCTATCCTTAATTATTAAAGACTTGGAATATATATATATATATATATATATATATATATATATATATATATATATATATATATATATACTCTCATATATTAACAATAAAACATATTATATTTGCTGACTTTCATTTTTTACCTTTGGAAGATGCCAGAGGAGGGTCCATGGCTGGAGGGCCATTTTGTCGCAGGAGCAGGGCTGAAATTTCACGCAATTCCCCACGAATAGCATCATTGAGGCTCACATCCTGCCCGCATCACTAGGAAATGGGCAGGATGCAGGAAAATTGCCTGCTCTCCCGGGAGTCCAGGAGACCTACCCAGAATTTGGTAGTCTCCTTGAAATTCTGGGAGAGTAGGCAAGTATGATATATATCATACTGTAAGAAGCTAATGAACCAGACTTTGCATGTAAAAGTAGAAGCACAGCAGCTTTTCATACATAAATACAGCAGGTTAGCAAGGAAATGTCAGTGTCATAATAAGTCACCATTGCTTTAAAAGGGGGCAGTATGCTGATATTCACAAAAAGCAATGTATATCTATATCAGTATTTTTGCATACCGTTGCATTGCCATTTTTAAAGTTTCTTACATTAGCCATACCTTGCAAATTATTTTATGGTTCTAAATGTGTTTGAAATGAAAAATGCAGCCATTCAGTATGGATTTGTTTATTATTTTATTGTTCAGTGTTTTAAGAGCGCTTATAAAATATGTAACACAGCATAAATATTTAACATTCTTACTAGTATTGTATAAATAGTTTTGCAAGTCCCTTTTACTATGGCGAAATCAATGTGAGCTTCTTTATTGCTGTGAAAGATGGTTCATCTTGTACTGTAAGGTCTTCTTCCATTTCACTCCAGTGGACAAATTGATTGTCTTTATAAAGTTCTGATAAAAATGTGTATAACCCCTAAGTGATCAGCAATTATCCAAGCGCATCACATAGTGCATACATCTTTGAATTATTTATTTGTAATGATTATTTGTTGTTATGCTAAAAACACTTTAAGAACATTTACTATATTTATTTCCATCCAGTTACTTCGCAACCAGCTGTTTCAAAGGACAACAGGTCAATTAAAGTATTTTGTACTTTTTTAAGTTTAGCAAACATCATATCAAAATTTTGCGCAGTTTTATTAAAGGGTCTGTAGTGACATGGCTACTGGAAGTTAAATTAGGAATTTGTTTTTTTTCCCCAGCTTCTCTATATGAGAGGTGTTTTACTTGTGCTTCTTTTGGATTAAAGAACACTGTAGCATGGGTAACACTATGTGCTATCTTTATTCAGCCAATACAGAACTACAACATCACATATCAAACCACACCCTATTTCCCAGTCACCCACTGGTCCTGGGACCATCGTAAATGTGAGGTCCGGTGGGGAGGGGGGGGGGGATTGTCCGAGCACCCAAAACGCAGCAGGGGAAAAGGGCCCCTGTTCTCGAGTGCCGGGCACTCGCTTTACTGTAAGGGAAAGGGGAAAATACAGGAGGGGCAGCTCCACAAGATTAGTGCACCACGGGAACAGTCCTCGTCTGGCTACTCACGGAAGCTACTTCCTGTTTTGCTCATTTGCCCTCTGCTGCCGGGACCTGTTGGGGAAGATGTATAGAAAGTAGAGATGCTCAGGCTCGGTTCCCCGAGAACCGAACACACCCGAACTTAGCAGATCCGAGTATCGAGTCGAGACGGAAATGAAAACGAGGCAAAACATCATTGTTACGTCGTCGGATCTTGGATCTTGCGAGCTTTGGATTCTATAAGTATCACCCTGCACGGCGATCCAGTTCCATTTCACAGAGGGACACTCAAGGGGTAGCACAGATCTTGGCAATCTCTAGTGCAGTTGGGCAACATCATAGGTAAACTAGAATGAGGAGGGATAGCAGTGTTCTTCAAAGTCTCCAGTACCATTCAGGAGAGCTCCATTGCTCCATTGCTAATTGTCATTGCTGAAATAGAAATAATAGGTCTGGCAGGCTTGGTCTTCTAAATCTGCAGTCACATTGTACTGTGTTATAATGGTAAAACACAAAGAGGAGAAGTCAATTGCTCCATTGCTAATTGTCATTGCTGAAATACAAATAATAGGGCTGTCAGTCTTCGTCTAAATCTGCAGTCAAATTGTACTGTGTTATATAGCTCAGACACAATCAGGAGAGCTCCATTGCTAATTGTCATTACTGAAATAGAAATAATAGGACTGACAGTCTTGGTCTAAATCTGCAGTCACATTGTACTGTGTTATATTGGTAAAACACAAAGAGGAGAGCTCCATTGCTAATTTCATTACTTTTCTTTACTGACACTGCTGTGTGGCAATGTTTCCTAGATGTGCTAGGAACTGCTCTGTGTTTGAGTCATTCCTCTGTCGCTTAGCATCCAGCCAGGTTGCTGCAGTATCTGTCCAAAAGTTTAGGAAAATAATATTGTGACCTGTAAGATGGTCAAAATTGACTGCAAATTGACTGCAAATGACTGTTATTGAGGTTAATAATAATGTAGGAACAAAAAAAGAGCAAAATTATGTGATTTTAACATATTTTAGCAATTTTTTAAAAAAAATACAGATCCAAAACCAAAACACACAAGGGCGGTTTCCGGTAGTTCTGCCTCTGATAACACACATAATTTGTGGCCTCAACATTGACACTTTCAAGGTGGAAAAACCTTTTTCAAGTGAATCTAAGATTTCATTAAACTGTAATATAAATAAATGCAGATTAAACAAGATTAAAATATATTATTTCAGGAGTCATAGTATTATGAGCAATAACAAGATGATTACCTAGTTCTGTCTTTGTTTGTCCTTTCTCAGACTACATTACCAATCTACAGTCTAACGGTGGGCCTGGGACAAATGCCTTTTTTGCGCATTTATGAAAACTGTTCTTCTATCAACCAGTGAGAGACTTTCATTCATAGCATTAGGTTTCTCTGATGTCTCAAAGTGGACTCCCTCCAGCCACCCACAAACATCAGCTGTGCTAAATGATGCTATTGGCTGGTAAATTGGGGGAGGGGGGGGCAGACCAACCCCATTATCCAGCTCTTATAGGAAGAAAGCCTCTCATCTGAAACAAGAGTTCTATTCTCACTAGGTTTCCAGTCCAGATCTATAACAGTAATTTGACAGATTCATCTTGTCTGGCACAGACTTGTTTAGATATGTACAGGTACCTCATGCAGTAAGTTACTAGTACTGCAAATTTCTAGTGAAATAGCTGACTGATGCACAGTCATCCACCAATCATTACCATATAGATAATTACATTTTTCTTTCATTTGCAGAACTCAATTAATATTGCAATAGTTTAGGAATTAAATGCCCAAACAGTAAATTGCCAAAGTATTTTTTCTGGTTGAAACAATATGCCTATGTGTAGGCTATAAGCAAACTTATAGAGTTGTGTTTGCCACTGTTTACCTGTTCTTTGTCATAATTTTTATCTTTGCCCCCTGGATAAATGTTTCTAATGAATTAAACAACTTAGACTCAATGATGTCATACCCAATCTTAACACTACTACTGTATTTTGAGAGACTCACAACAAATAAATAAGACTTGGTTTATCATGCAATAAAAATATTTTACATTATTTATAAAATATTTGTCGGTAATGTTCAGCCTATAGGCTTCAGAATCACAATGTTTAATCCTCATCATATTCATTAGGTACCATTTGTTAATGTCAGAAGAACTTACAAGGTTTATTTTTTTTGTCTGTCATTGTAAACTGCATTTATTGCAATAAAAACTTTACAAGGGATACATTTTATGGCTTCTGTATGCAGTACAGGCATTTACAAAATGATATAACTTGTTTTTGATTTTATATATATATATATATATATATATATATATATATATATATATATATAAATGCTTAGTGGCGTCTGTCTGTCTGTGTGTGGAAAAAAAACCCCAAGTTGCAGCGCCACCTGCTGGGAGGAGTTATACACTGACCTACTAAATTCTTAGTGTGTGTGGGAAAAAAAATTCAAAAAGGGCTGAAATTTGGTAGGGCTCAAACTCATTTTCGTGAGGTAATTTTACCTCATGAACACACATGTGTAGAGGCGTGCGTTAGTGTGTGTGTGTGTGTGTGTGTGTGTGTGTGGAAAAAACTATTTTCTCAGAAAGGGCTCATCCAATTGACCTGAAATTTGGTATACTGACATTATTTGACAAAAAAATTAGAATAGTGAAGTCAGTTAACTTCCATCATCCCCCCTCCCCCCCGTGGGAGGGGTAGTAAAGGCTAAATTTACGAGTTGAGGGGTCAAACACATTTTCGTGAGGTAATTTTACTTCATGAACACACATTAAAAAGGCCGCTTGCATCGGGAAGTAACGCTCTTCCCCTGAGGAGGCCTGGGCTAGGCCCAAATGCATGACAAGAACCTTTTTAAGACCTTAAGTAGCTTGATTTGACTAGAATGCATGAGTATCATGCACGGGTTAACTTGTATATATATATATATATATATATATATATATATATATATATATTCCACCAAAATAATAGTCCCAGTGTGGAAATATAGTCTGACTGAGGAAAGTAATTGTACCTGCTGTTACCATAGCCAGCTCTACTTGAGGTTGAAAGGGAATATATAACATAAAGCTGGAATAGAGTTTGTTATCATGCAGAACTTTAGTTAGTATAATTCTGGATAGTTCTGATATTTGTATTAATTACAGTTATAATTTGCCTCAATAAATTATGGATCTAGCTATAGTTAATTATAGTTTGTGTAGTTCAAAGAATAAAGTCAGTGTTGTTTCTCAAAGTACTTTTTTTTTAGGGGTATGATTTTAAAAATAGTTGTTAATAGAATAATATGAGTTATTCAGGAGGTGAAGAGAATGTGAAATCTTTACCTGGAAACAGAGCTACAAGAGGACAAAACACACTCACTCTCCTGTGATTCCATTTCTGTGTCTAAAACCTCCAATGCACAGATGCTCCCTAATGAACCTTTCGCAAACTCTACATAGTTAACCTTGTATTTATTTGTCAAACTACTAGACAGAAATCTCACTTATCATCTCGCTTAATCTCAATTCATGAAAATGTTTTCAGCTGTTTCTTATTATCTCATTTTCTAATGTATCTTTCTTTCTATAACAAATCCCCGCCCTCAGTTTTGATCTCTCTGGTTTACTTAACAGCTTTGTACGTTCTAATGATTATTGGTTGTAAGTAATAAAAACAAGTCAGTAATCTATCCATATGTCCAATAAAAGCAGCAACCATGCCTCTCTCATAAGACACAAACAATCATATAACTACATATGTATACATATATATATTTATTTATTTATATATATATATATATATATATATATATATATATATATATATATATATATATATATATTGCATTGTAACATGATTTGTCCCGGAGAACATTCACTCCTTTTTTTTTTGCCTTACGTTCCTTAATGACTCAGTGACTCAGGCCCTTTGTGGGGTGCACTACTTATGTATTTATTTATTTAGAAACCCTTTTTAAACACACTTATACAACACCTCCCAAACAAAATATAATTTACAAAAAATCATATTTACTCCAGTATGTAAAGAGAAGGTTTTCCTAATATTGACCAACTTAAATAAGACTAACAACCAACATGGGCTGGACCAAAACTATATTATGTTGTCCTCTCTATATTATGTTGTTCTCTCAGGTGGGAAACTGTTTAGTAAACAGTAAAGTTCATTATATTTGATCTTCATATTAGAGCAAACTTCAACACAAACATGGCATCAGTGTCTAAATATAAATATTTAATATTTAACTTTATGTTTTTTTCCCAATGTTTTGTCATCATTTGTTTTGCATACAGAAACTTTGCCAACTTAAATGAATTCCAAATTAGGATTGCTCTATAGAAACAACTCTGACGACCAGAAAGTGCATTGCACAACTGATGCTAATGCCTATTATAAAATATAGTGATGTCATTTATTGCACAGCCCCCAAAATGTATCTTTGCAAGCTTGATACAACTTACAAAACAATTTACCATTTGTTTTGCTGGGCAGCTACAAAATCCAGCACTGTGACATATTGTCAGATCTAGGTTGGCTGTCCTGGGAGTCCAGATGTGGAGTTTACTTTACCAGTTTCTCCTTCAAAAACTTTCGGGATAAATTACTGAAATGACTGAATAGACTTCTTAGCCCTGATGTATACAGCACTTATCAATTAATATCTATTGCCAAAAGCCAGCTAATGGTTCCTACATTTACCGATTAAACTATCCAATATGCCTACTGCTAGAAAGCTCTACCTTTCTGAAAAATTCAATCCATGTAACTTAAAACTGCCACCTGTCTAAAATGTATATGACTCGGTTCTCTAGGCATCCAAATTTAATGCTTAATGCCCTTTGTCTGTAACCAGATCCCTAATGTGTATGCTGTGCCCATGACAAATTTAAAATGAAGCGGTGACTCTTAATATGTTTATTCCTGGTAAAAAATATTTGAACTTCACTTTCAATAAGCAAAGAACACTTAACATAACCATGAGGTTGTAGTTGTCTATATATTATAGTGACAGCAAAAAGCATTCTAGGTGGTCGCAGGGGCAAAATAGAAAACTGAAAGTAGTTTTGACAGTACTGTGATATTTGGTACCACAACTGCTATCAGAAATCGTGGGGCCCAGTGCAAACTAAATAGGCAGGACTTCCCACCCCTCGATGACCACCCCTGCCACCAACCCCCCCCCCCCTAACGACTATGAGGCATAAAATCAGGGGGTACAACTATGAGGGTTATCATTAGCTGGAGCATAACTGTGAGGGATAACATTAGCTGGGGGCAAAACTATAAGGGATAACATTAGCTGGGGGCACAACTTTGAAGCACGATACGAATTGGGGCACAGCTATGTGGCATAAAACTAGGAACTAGGTGGAGGACAGGTTTGAGGCATAATATAATCTGGGGCATAACTGTGTGGCATAATATGAACTAGGGTCACTATTGTGTGGCATAACATGAACATTTATTTGTTGGTCCCATCACTATTAATATTATAATGATAAAATAAGATATAATTAAATGATATATAAATATATACACACAGTGGTTAAAGTGAAAATTTAGAAGTGGTGCTATGGATAATGTAAGTGAACGGAATTTAACAGTCAATTGAAACAGTAAAAGAAGAAGTGGCATGTGACATGCCACTGTATAATAGCACTCCTCGACCAATATTTATATATATATATATATATATATATATATATATATATATATATATATACACACACACATAACTGGCACACCTGGGCTTGAAAGTATTATTGCCAGCGCAATACACAATGTTCATATGTTTGTTATTCTTATACTTGGGAGAAGTGGCCATGCTAAATTAAATTGCCTACCTGGTACATATAGGAAGAATCATGAAAAAGTGTATTTTTTTTTGCCAATTTTTACTGTTGTTCCCTGTATTATGTACAAATGAGAATATATTATTTTCTCTATACAATCAAAGGATAGACCAATCTGTTCTTAAAAAACAATATATTTATATACTTTACGTATATATATATATATATATGACAGGAAGAGGGGCTGATCACATGATCGCAGGGGTGGCGCTATTATTCCCCTGCGATCACATTTGACAGCTGCCTGGCTGTCACAGACAGCCAGCCTCATGACAGCAGTGGGGACACCAGGGAGGACATCAGGCCCCCTGATGAGCCCGGGCCCCATACGCTGGTACCCCCTGTACTCCTCTGATGATGGCCCTGGTTAGTACCTGTCCCTAATTTTCAAGGATAGTCCTAGATTTTAATGACTTGTGCTGGAAAGTGATCAACAGACAATATCCTATTAAGATGAACATTCTGAAGCATTGAGTACTGGCCTCTGGTACAAGGGGAACCCTTGTACATGTAGGAGCCGGGAATGTAGAGATCAAGGCCTCTCCATCCATGGACTTTTTCTTATTTTGTACACTATTTATCAGATCAATTGGGGTTTGCTATTCACAATCATGGAGTATATCAGTCATGCAAATTGCACTCATCCATAGCGGTGAAGGGGTTAAAATGACATTATGATTATGACATTATGATCTTATTTAGTGAAGATATCATGATAGGCCACCCAGTACTGCCTACATTGAATTGTGTGTGTTAAGCTTAGAGGCATGTCCCTATCAGCAAAATGTCTCTGGAAATTATTTTCAGATATTGGCAACTTTGTATTTTAAGTTTATGAAAAACTTAATAATTACAAAGACTACTGTTTTATACCCTTCCCAAATCATGTCATAAAGGACATGAAATACGTTATTGAAATAATATTTTATTTCAGTATTTTAAGCGTTGCTAAGGTCACTGCAAGGATAAATGTAATATTTTATTGTAAAACAAGTACTGAAAAAATATTTATAATCAAGTATAAGAGTTTGTGAATAAGTTACTACCTTCCCCCTTTCCTGGAATTAATGATTTCCAGTATAGTCTCATGGTCAAAGCAAATATTACATAACTGTTTTTAAGGTTTAAAATCTCTCTGTAGTCTCTCCATAAAAAGCATTCACAACAGAACCTTCACTGGGTACAATATACAACATAACTGCTGGCATCCTTGACAAATTTCAGAGACAAATTGCTGTGACCTGCACTAACTGAACTTATATGGCTTCTGAGAGTCTATAACATGAAAATAATATTCAGACAGAATTCTGCCACCACTACGCATTCATAAGTCTATTCAAAATACAATTTTGTTTTAATATTTTATGTAAAAATAGTAAATAAAATATTATTATGTATTTATTGGAGTGTTTGTATTCTTAAATTATTTATCATTTTTTACTGGTACTCATATTGTAAATTTTATTTTTTAATGGGTGTAGAATATCCTCAAAACTTTTGGTTAAGAAAATTGTATGTATTAATTAAAAAGAGGAAAACGTGTTTGATTTCTCTAGCCAGTATTCTGTTGTTGTTAATCTAATATTAATGACGTACAATTAAAAACAAAACCAAATGGACAAACGTTTACTTGGACAGCTTAATGTTTCAGCTCAATGCTTGTTTTGTCAAAGTTTACTTTCTGCATTAGTAAAAACCAGTCAAGATGAATATTGTGCTTTAGGGTCAGGTGTCCAGTAACCAATTACAAGGCACATCATTGCAACTGTTAAGCTGGGTACATACTACACTGTTTTCGTCCAATAATCGGCTCAAACTGCCGACATACGACCGCTCGTTCAAAAGTCGGGTCAGTGTGTGCTGTGACACGATGGTCGAAAGTCTGCCCAAGTGGACAATTCTCGCCTCATTTGGTTGGTTGTACCATTTAATATATTCGTTCCAATCTCGTTTTCGCTGTGCAGTGTGTATAAACTTCTGACCAATCCACTACAATCCTCCGATACTTCCTCCACCTGGGGGGCGTGTGTATGTTAATTTTTATGACAATCCCAGTCCCACGTGGTGCGGAATCCGCACATCACTGTGTTTTGTATCGATGTATATTGCACCTGTCTGGCTGCAGACCATTACACTTGTGTAAAGCACGTGTGTTATTACCCTTTGCGTTTATGTCGGCAATGTATTCATATTTACTCTTTATACACTTATACCTTTATAACCTATTAAATTTATATTAACCTTTATTAACCTATAATTGTGAATTGCCCATAATAATCCACACAGTGTTCAAGCAACATTTTTATTGCAAGAAAAAGGTACAAAAATTGTAACACACTTAGCTGTCAGAAAGATCCGCATGAGAAGTGAGCACGCCCATACCACTCAGAGCGCAGAGTACTATTATTAAATTATTTTTAAAGGTGCTACTGGTTTGTGGCAGAACAGGTCTTGATGTCGTTTCTAATACCTTTAATTTCTTTATCCACGAAAGAAGGAAATAAAAAATGTTTATCATTTAACTTCTATATCTGTAATTTATAATCTACGACATAAATACTCTTATTTTCTCACCTTTCACACTGCTCGAGATCAGTTTATATCTATATTTTGGTCCCTGTGGCGAAATCGCAAAAGTAGCGGGCTTAACCTCCGAGCATTCTGGAAAACAGGCGCCATTTTGGTTATTATAACGGTACAGGTATGTGCCCAAAACATTTAGTTGTCTACACATGTTCACTGAAATACCTTCGTGTAGAACTTCTTTAGTATATTTTTCTTGTTCAATTTCTCCTTGTTTGCTAACATTAGTGGTATCAGTGGTATCTAAACAGGCCTTCTCACCGTTAAATCTTCATTCTGACATAAAAAAATTAGGTTATAAATTAGCATTTTCTATTGCTTTATGTGACACTACATCTACATCTACAATACAGGTACACTACATCTGCTACTGACCTTTTTCAATGTCGTTGTTGTCCTGGTCCAGTACATTTACCATCATCTCCACCTCTCTTGGGCTCATTGGATTTGCTTTTTGCTCTTCTTGAGTATCTCCATCCCCCACCTTAACTTTTCCAACATTTTTTGGCCCTTCCAGCCCCATCTCTGACTCAATCTCCGTCTCCGTTTCCATAGCTGCAACCCCCACTGACACCTTCTCCTCACCCGCAACCCCCACTGACACCTTCTCCTCATTTGCAACCCCCACTGTCACTTTCTCACTCGCCATCTTCTGACACTCCTCAGCGCCAAACAGGTTCCTCTGTCATTTTATACACTCAGACATGGGCGTTTGTTTCTGCTGTGGACCAATCAACCAAGATGATGCACGCCGAGAATGGAGCATTCTATTACATACAAAGGGTTTTTATTATTAGGGAATATTCATTGCATTCCACTTTAGCAGTTAAATGTTTTTCTAAATGTAATGTATATTACTAAACTTCTATTTTATAGAAATGAAGGGAGTTAACTATAGCTAAAGCTCTGCCCTTTTATGCTTATGTCTTTGGTATCTCGTACATTTCCACTCAAATGTCGCTGCAGTGTGCACGGAATTTAAATCATTGTTCACAACAACATGGCTGTAAAAAGTCGCTAACAGGACGTCCGCTCTTCCCTTTCTCGTCCTAAACAAGGCTAGTGTGTATGCAGTCCATGGACCGAGCGATCGGACCATCGATCGCATGTAAAATCGCTCGGCATAAAAAGTTGGTCGAAATTTCCGTAGATTTTCATTGAGAACCAGATTACAGCACCTTAAAATTTAAGTGTACTTTGAATAAAAGTATTATTTTGCACAATTATATATGTCACTGTAACTGTTCAGTGGTTACAATAGTTGTCTTACACTTTATTTTCAGCATTCTCTTATCTTGTTGAGAGGAGGGAGCTGGACCCAATTCAGTATGAAAGAAACTTGGGGCCTTATTTATTAAGGAAAGTAAAGCAAAAAAAGAAGTCACTTTGCACCTTGGCAAAACCATGCTGCATTGTAGGGGGAGCTAAATTTAAACTTTGGGCACAGATTTATATTTGGGGTAGGGCATATCCTAGATCAACTTTAAATTTCAGTGACAAAATAAAGCTATCAAGTATTTGTGTGCTACATGAAAAAACAGCCAGTATTTTCCTAACATGCAATATAGTAAACTAATTTGCACCACTTGCATTGTAACATGGTTTGTCCAGGAGACAATTTACTCCTTTTTTTGCCTCACGTTCCTTAATGAACCAGGCCCTTAGTGTTCTAAAAAGCATTTGTAATGTTCGTTTTATCGCTACCAAATAAACACTATCCAATGCGATTATTGTTATTTCAACGCACACAGAGATTTAATAGCAAAAGATAGCAGGATTTACAGCAAGCCATGATTAAGCATAAAAGTTATAACAATAGACAGGAAAGTATAAACCCGAATACATTACATTTTCAGAAAGCGCGTCTTGGGCTCAGGTTCAGATACAGTCATGTTGTCAGTTGTCAGGAAGAGAGAAAGAAGTCATTGGCTCAGGAAGCTTATATGCAGTTTCAGTTAGCAAAAAAAGTGATGATGTCACAATGTACAAAAAGATAAACTTAGGTCTTTTTTCATTTGACCAGGGGTCGGGTCAGTCCAGTACAATGCAAATAATAGGTCAATTCAAAGGACTCCTATGATAAAGTGGGGACCAGCTCTCTCCATCAGCTGAGGACATGTTGTGCCTAAGGGAACTGACCTAATCTAGTTTAAATACAAAAGTGGAAGCTGCTCAAATCAATTAATAGGCCATAACAGGTGCTTGAAAGGGTGGGGTTATCCTGCAAGGAACATACACACAACATTTTTTCCCCCAGCACACTGCTATAGCCAGCAACAGATCTGCCATTTCTACTGTAGATAAAAATGCAAAAGTCTTTGTTGCACACATTTGCAAATGTATGTTTAAGCCATCCGCCACGCCAAGGCGCTTTTGCTAATAGGATGGTCCTACTCTAAACAATGAGAATCCCATATATTTGGGCCATACATATGTGTTTTTAAATTGAGAGCCAACTTACCAAAGAGGTACCCCAGAAGCCTCCAAACAGCAATTCAGTGCCAGTACCCCCTCTCAGCTACTGACACCAACATGCCTCTCAGACAAATACAAAAGTGGAAGCTGCTCAAATCAATTTATAGGCCATAACAGGTGCTTGAAAGGGTGGGGTTATCCTACAAGGAACATACACACAACATTTTTTCCGCCAGCACACTGCTATAGCCAGCAACAGATCTGCCATTTCTACTGTAGATAAAAATGCAAAAGTCTTTGTTGCACACATTTGCAAATGTATGTTTAAGCCATCAGCCACGCCAAGGCGCTTTTGCTAATAGGATGGTCCTACTCTAAACAATGAGAGTCCCATATATTTGGGCCATACATATGTGTTTTTAAATTGAGAGCCAACTTACCAAAGAGGTACCCCAGAAACCTCCAAACAGCAATTCAGTGCCAGTACCCCCTCTCAGCTACTGACACCAACATGCCTCTCAGACAAATACAAAAGTGGAAGCTGCTCAAATCAATTTATAGGCCATAACAGGTGCTTGAAAGGGTGGGGTTATCCTGCAAGGAACATACACACAACATTTTTTCCCCCAGCACACTGCTATAGCCAGCAACAGATCTGCCATTTCTACTGTAGATAAAAATGCAAAAGTCTTTGTTGCACACATTTGCAAATGTATGTTTAAGCCATCCGCCACGCCAAGGCGCTTTTGCTAATAGGATGGTCCTACTCTAAACAATGAGAGTCCCATATATTTGGGCCATACATATGTGTTTTTAAATTGAGAGCCAACTTACCAAAGAGGTACCCCAGAAACCTCCAAACAGCAATTAAGTGACAGTACCCCCCTCTCAGCTACTGACACCAACATGCCTCTCAGACAAATACAAAAGTGGAAGCTGCTCAAATCAATTTATAGGCCATAACAGATGCTTGAAAGGGTGGGGTTATCCTGCAAGGAACATACACACAACATTTTTTCCCCCAGCACACTGCTATAGCTAGCAACAGATCTGCCATTTCTACTCTAGATAAAAATGCAAAAGTCTTTGTTGCACACATTTGCAAATGTATGTTTAAGCAACTCCGCAACGCCAAGGCGCTTTTGCTAATAGGATGGTCCTACTCTAAACAATGAGAGTCCCATATATTTGGGCCATACATATGTGTTTTTAAATTGAGAGCCAACTTACCAAAGAGGTACCCCAGAAACCTCCAAACAGCAATTCAGTGACAGTACCCCCCTCTCAGCTACTGACACCAACATGCCTCTAATACAAATACAAAAGTGGAAGCTGCTCAAATCAATTTATAGGCCATAACAGATGCTTGAAAGGGTGGGGTTATCCTGCAAGGAACATACACACAACATTTTTTTCCCCCAGCACACTGCTATAGCCAGCAACAGATCTGCCATTTCTACTGTAGATAAAAATGCAAAAGTCTTTGTTGCACACATTTGCAAATGTATGTTTAAGCCATCCGCCACGCCAAGGCGCTTTTGCTAATAGGATGGTCCTACTCTAAACAATGAGAGTCCCATATATTTGGGCCATACATATGTTTTTTTAAATTGAGAGCCAACTTACCAAAGAGGTACCCCAGAAGCCTCCAAACAGCAATTCAGTGCCAGTACCCCCTCTCAGCTACTGACACCAACATGCCTCTCAGACAAATACAAAAGTGGAAGCTGCTCAAATCAATTTATAGGCCATAACAGGTGCTTGAAAGGGTGGGGTTATCCTGCAAGGAACATACACACAACATTTTTTCCCCCAGCACACTGCTATAGCCAGCAACAGATCTGCCATTTCTACTGTAGATAAAAATGCAAAAGTCTTTGTTGCACACATTTGCAAATGTATGTTTAAGCCATCCGCCACGCCAAGGCGCTTTTGCTAATAGGATGGTCCTACTCTAAACAATGAAAGTCCCATATATTTGGGCCATACATATGTGTTTTTAAATTGAGAGCCAACTTACCAAAGAGGTACCCCAAAAGCCTCCAAACAGCAATTCAGTGCCAGTACCCCCTCTCAGCTACTGACACCAACATGCCTCTCAGACAAATACAAAAGTGAAAGCTGCTCAAATCAATTTATAGGCCATAACAGGTGCTTGAAAGGGTGGGGTTATCCTGCAAGAAACATACACACAACATTTTTTCCCCCAGCACACTGCTATAGCCAGCAACAGATCTGCCATTTCTACTGTAGATAAAAATGCAAAAGTCTTTGTTGCACACATTTGCAAATGTATGTTTAAGCCATCCGCCACGCCAAGGCGCTTTTGCTAATAGGATGGTCCTACTCTAAACAATGAGAGTCCCATATATTTGGGCCATACATATGTGTTTTTAAATTGAGAGCCAACTTACCAAAGAGGTACCCCAGAAGCCTCCAAACAGCAATTCAGTGCCAGT
Organism: Mixophyes fleayi; assembly: GCF_038048845.1. Lineage (NCBI taxonomy): Eukaryota > Metazoa > Chordata > Amphibia > Anura > Limnodynastidae > Mixophyes > Mixophyes fleayi. The sequence goes on along the minus strand of NC_134410.1, from coordinate 40,269,623 downwards.
ACCCCCTCTCAGCTACTGACACCAACATGCCTCTCAGACAAATACAAAAGTGGAAGCTGCTCAAATCAATTTATAGGCCATAACAGGTGCTTGGAAGGGTGGGGTATGGACACAGTAGGGAAAAGAGCCCTGCTCAAATGAGCTTACATCCTAAGGGAGGGTGAACAAGACTCAGGCACAAAGGGAGTCAGTTGACGTATATGGGAGAGAAAAAGGACCGGGAGGAGAGAGGGTATAACAGTTTGGTGGAAGGATGGTAGGCTTTAAGGAACAGGTGAGTTTTAAGTGCCCATTTGAAGGAGCTTAGATTGGAAGAGAGACGGATGGAGTGAGGGAGGTCGTTCCAGTGAAGAGGGGCTGCACGGGAGAAGTCCTGGATTCTGGAGTGGGAAGAGGTGACCAGAGTGGAGGAGATGCAACGGTCATTGCCCGAGCGCAGGGAGCGGGCAGGAGTGTGAATGGAAAGGAGATATAGGGGGCAGTAGACTGGGAGAGATCCTTGTACGTGGTGGTCAGGAGTTTGAAAAGCATTCTGTAGGGGATGGGGAGCCAATGTAGGGCAAGGCAGAGAGGGTATGCAGAGGAGAAGCGGTGAGAGAGGAAGATGAGTCTTGCAGCCGCATTGAGAATAGAGTGAAGGGGGATGAGGTGGGAGAGGGGGAGGCCGGCAAGGAGGAGGTTGCAATAATCAAGGCGGGAGATAATGAGTGCATGGATGTAATACTTTATCTTCCATAAATAGCGATCGCAGGAAGCCATCGATTTGCTGATAGTAGCAGATTCCTGATGGTAATGTGCAGATCAAAATGACACTAAACGTGATACATTTCCCATATCCTGAGCCTTAGATACTTTTTATATAATATAATTTATGTATAAATAATGTGAAATACATTTTACTAATAAATAAATGTGGATTGGAATTTTAATAAATGTGTACTATTTACAAGCTTAAGTGCAAATGTAAATGTGTGTGTTATTAATCCATGCAATTGCATCATTACACATGGCATACTAATCGCAATTGCACTGTAAAACAATATTAATCAATTTACTTTACTTCAGCCAATTATTTGACTTCCACACATTGCATACCCTGGATTGGACTGTCCATCACAAGTCATGTCATTTCAGACTTCTCCCATGAGGATAATGATTTCTTACCTCTGTGAGGGCGTTACATGTGGCCTGACTACATGTTGCCATCTTCTCAGTTGACTCTGAGCCGTATATACTGGTATTTCTTTGTTACATTGTAAACCACCATCTGTATGAATTCATAGATTTTATGAAAATATATGATAACTGCACTTGGCTGCGCTCATGTTGCTTTTTCTTTACAGATATCTACACTTGCATAGATCTGTGCCATTGGAGCTTTGCTTTGAGAACATAAACCACTGACACCTTCTAGGTAACATTCTCAATAGGAACTTTTCCTCTGCTTATAACTTAGTGTTTTGATGTTGCGCTCTATGTTGTTTTGGACTCCTCTCTGGATTTGGGTGATGGTTTCCTTTTGCACAGTCAATTACTATATGCACATGTAACTTTAATATTCTTAATAATCGATTATTGGGTAAGAGATACTAGATGAGTGTTTATAATTGTTTACACATAATTATTCATAAAGTTAATTGTCACCTTTGTATATATTTATCTAAATCTATTATTTATATATTATATATTACTATCCCTTAGCAGGAAACACTTTGCTACACATCTGCACTTTATGAACCCATTCCGTCTGCAACAAACACAATCTACAGTTGTCCTTGACAAACCAAGGACAAAATCCAAGGTTGATGTTTGGGGTGGACAAGTAGGACAATTGCTTGGGGTCTCCAAACCCTAAATCTATTTTATTTATTTACTGCAATATGCAATAAATAAATAAATAAAATACACACAATGATCGAGAGCATACGGAACATGATGTTGGTTGTAGTGGTCTAAAAGTAAAAACCCAACAACAAAAGGTCAGCAAGGGTCAAAAAGTACACACACTTACTTGGTAACGAAAATGGCTCTGCACATGGCTTTCTATATTGAACTTGGCACCAGGTATGACTTTGCATAGTAGATTTCACTATATATATATATATATATATATATATATATATATACATAATGCAATTCCAAAATACCAATGTGGCGCAGCTTAACCTGACATTTGGTAGGAAGTCAATATAAGTCTATATGTAGAAACACCTCCACATGTACAGATGGCAGCCAATCTTCAGAGGCCGGATGGTTGATCCGGAAAAATCTAGAAGGAAATAAGAAGGAATACGACACCTTCTGGTGTAGTAATTAGGTAGTAATTAGGTAAGTATACAAAATTGTCACAAAAGATAAGATAGTAGAGCTATATAAGGGTCCACAGGTAGAAATGCTTCAGTGTTTAGGGACAACAACTATATTACAGTGAACCAGAGATACTGTATGTTACCACCTCCGCCTAGTATGAGTGTGAGTGTACCAGATATACAAGAATTGTTTGCATATCTGTATTATTCAGTCATATGCAGCCTCCAGCGATATCTGGAGGGGAGGTGGTCTGCTGATATTATGGCGATGATATTTCTCATAACTAATAACAGGAATCTAAACGTTGAAAAAAAGATGAAACTTTTACACGCTTTCAATCTTATCAGTTTCTTAACCTCACTTGGAACTGAAATCCTCTTCCGTAAATCTGGCAGGAGTTTTGGAATGTTGGGCCCCACAGCCCAACGGTCCACATATATATATATATATATATATATATATAGTCTGGCTGGGCCAAGATGCAAAATGTATACTTAACCTCATGTGTCAATCTCCCATTGTCCCATAGATTGTAAGCTTGCGAGCAGGGCCTTCTCACCTCTTTGTCTGTTTTACCCAGTTTGTTTATTAGTTTATTACGTTTGTCCCCAATTGTAAAGCGCTACGGAATATGTTGGCGCTATATAAATAAATGATGATGATGATGATGATGATGATATATATGTATATATATATATATATATATATATATACACAAGTTAACTTATGCATTCTAGTCAAATCAAGCTACTTAAGGTCTTAAAAAGGTTCTTGTCATGCATTTGGACCTAGCCAAGGCCTCCTCAGGGGAAGAGCGTTAGTTCCTGACGCAAGCGGCCTTTTTAATGTGTGTTCATGAGGTAAAATTACCTCACGAAAATGAGTTTGACCCCTCAACTCGTAAATTTAGCCTTTACTACCCCTCCCACGGGGGGAAGGGGGGATGATGGAAGTTAACTGACTTGACTATTCTAATTTTTTTGTCAAATAATGTCAGTATACCAAATTTCAGGTCAATTGGATGAGCCCTTTCTGAGAAAATAGTTTTTTCCAATCACACACACACACACACACACACACACACACACTAACGCACGCCTCTACACATGTGTGTTCATGAGGTAAAATTACCTCACGAAAATGAGTTTGAGCCCTACCAAATTTCAGCCCTTTTTGAATTTTTTTCCCCACACACACTAAGAATTTAGTAGGTCAGTGTATAACTCCGCCCATCAGGTGGCGCTGCAACTTGTTTTTTTTTCCCACACACACACAGACGCCACTAAGCATTTATATATTAGATATATATATATATATATATATATATATATATACGTATATATACATATATATATATATATATATATATATATATATATATATATATAAAAACCAGTTCATATTGGTGGATTAGAACTCTTTTGCTATTTTGTACCTAACCCCTGAGGACACTTGAACATACAGCACAGCCTAAAATTGTATGAGCACCAAATAAATATAATACACCTACATCTTCAGTATCTCACAGCATCTCCTACTTTCTCTATTATTTAAGATCCTTGCAAAGGAACAGTACAATACTTACATTTACCTGACTGTGCTTCAAGACCTCATCTTGAGTACTTTCATTATATTCCCCAGCAGAATGAATCTTTTGCAAGCTTGCTGCAAAGGTCAATTTTTTCTCATTTTCATTCTAAAACGGATAGAATGGATAGAACATGTGCAGGAGTTTCCAGAGTTGTCAGTGTTAAGGGAAAAAAAAGTACTTGCTAACCTTAGTATGTCCTGTTATCTATGTATCTATTGACATGCTTGGCATACCTTGAGGATCAAGGACACTTTTTCTCCCAGCATGTGAGTGCTTTACAATTGCTGATCACTTTGGCAGTTTTGTATTCAATTTCTGACAGTGTTTCAATATGTTTTTATTCAAGGGCATGTTCTCTCCAATGAAAGAGTTTTAGAAAAGCTCAGAGTTTGCTTTCAAGTTGTGACTTTGTAAATGTATTTATAAGCAACATGCTCTATATTTAGAAGCCATAATCTTTTAAGAATGAATCTCAATCCCGTTTTGTTTTAGTGATGTATATATGTACGTCCTGGAAACATATTCAAAGACCAGTGGCGTAAAAAAAATCCTACATTACTGTGTTTAATAGCAGACAAAACATGTATTATAATGAAAATTATATATTAGTAAAATATGCCAAACTGTCCTCATGATCACTTTCCTAATGGAGCGATCATATGTAGAAAGCAAAGTTTTAGCTATTTATTTTTAATGTGAGTTGCAGTAATGAGAAGAAATGAAATTGGTGCTTATAATGCAATTCATGTACTGACTACAGGAATGCAAGTTAGGATATGAACTTTCGGCAATATTGAATAATCCAGTGGAATTCTTATTATCATTCATTTACGGGGAACCACAAAGTCTGCGGCACCATTCAAGGGGGGGCAGCAACGTAAGAAACAGCTCATAAGATGTAACAATATACAGAGGACAAGAGGGAAATGAGGATGAGCGGGATTCAGTGGACAGGATGGGGGCAGGCAGGAATACAAGAAGAAATAGGGTCCTGCCCGTGAGAGCTTACAATCTAAAATAAAATATTATTTGATGCCCTATCCATAGTCATGTCCGTGCAATTTCTAATTTATTGTAAGAAACCAACAAGCTGCTGTATTTACATTTTCAAAAGGTAAGAGCATATCCTTTATGAAGAGCATAGAATAACTTAAAACTTAGTCCCGTATGTATATTAAACATAATAAATTAAGCTGAAGGTGCTTAAGTGGCAAATTAAGCTAGTTCCCAATTATTATACAGTACATATTCTAATATAACATAATATTCTAATATAACATATTCTAATACAGCATATTCTAACATAACATAATATAACATATATATGAGTTATATATATAGTAGCAGTCCAACACAGCACATATTATTGTTTAAATGCTACATTATTTTTAATGCAAGTTCAAAGCATGCAACTATATGTGAAAATAAAACCCATTCCATTTTATGTGTCCATGCCCATTTACATTCATACTTATGACTGTTTAATCAATCTCACATAGAGACATAGAATTTGACGGTAGATAAGAAGCACTTGGCCCATCTAGTCTGGCCATTTCTTAACCTATGGTAACCTCGAACTCTGTTTGATCCTTAGTTCTTTGTAAGGATATCCTTATGTCTATCCCAAGCATGTTTAAATTGCTCTACTGAATGTCAACACACTCTGAAAAATCTATTCATCCCTAAAGAAGAACATTCTTTACATACCTATTAAGGGTTAATAAGAGCTGCTACACCAGAATTGTGCTGTATTTTCCCATTCATTCCAACTTGTCATTCATTCCAATAGTGAATTTATTTCAATGGATGAAATGAGTGGGCCATTAGCATGAATGGATGACTAAAATATTGTTAATTTGTTCATCTCCATTGAAGCATTATCAAAGCACAAAGTCTCTGTGGCTCCTGTCTATGCTTGAGCTGGAATCCACTGGTTCAATGGGACTCTAGGCCCATAGTCAGGAGCAGACTGGGAGCAGGGGGGCATCTGTCCCCCAGGCCAGTCCGATGGTGGGCTACCTTGGGTTGGGTCATTGGGCCACCTGTATTTTTTTCTTTTAAAACAGGCTGCTTAGTTGTATCTTGCACCTGAGCTAATATTTGCCAGCCCTCCCTTGCTCATAGTCAACTGCTTTTAGTGGGAAATGTTTGTAACAGTTACCACTGAGTACGAGCCCTTAAGCAGCAAGAAAAAAACAAGAATGGGTTAAGCCATTATAAGAACATTTAATATGACTTACACATCTTTTTCCATTATGTATTTCTATTGCTGAAATATTCAAACAGAACAGTTTGGTACCTTAGCTGTACAGTTCAAAAGTTTGTGATAAATCCTTGAACTATAGATAGACTAAAACATCCTAGCTAAATTTGAGCAAAGGTGAACAGATTCTTTTTTGCCTTTACTGTTTGATATAATCTTTGCTATACATGCTGTGCTCCCACTGCACTGCACTGCACTGTGAGCCTTATAAATAAATGATAATATTAATATAACAATAATAATTTTTAATGGTTTTCCTTGTGAACTTCAAACTCAAACACAGTAATGCGCACTGTGTGATTTAAAACAATATTAAAATGTATATAAAATGTTGCTATCTAAGTTATAACAGCTAACACTTTACTTTACCTGCAAACTCAAACTTTGAATCAAAAATTAAATTTCATGGTTTGCCGTTCATAAGTAGGGTAGCTGCAGCAGTCCAACCCAAATCGAACTGACCTAAAAATCCCATCATACCATTAACAAATGTGATTCCCTTGAACTGGCCATATTTGATTGAATTTTAAATTGCTTTGAATACACTGAGCATCTTTAATTGTAACCCATTAACACACACTTACTTTGTTTTTAAAGTATGCAGGAGCAGGCATTACCTATATGTACTGTATATATTCACAATGTATGAAAATGGAAGTTGTATACTGTTGATTGCCGTCACACACCTGTAGCTGGGTGGTCATCTACAGCCTGAAACTCTAGCGAGATGGTCAGGATTCATTCCAAACAGCTCATTCCCTTTTGCACAGCGTTCATTAGAATATATGTTGCGCCCCTTTCTCTAGTACTCTGAGAGGGGTGGTGAAATGTCTCTCTTCCCTCAGTGCCTCCACCTGAGTCTTGTACACAGTATGGTGGGATGCGGACTGTAACTGGATCCACCAGGGGTTGACTCATGAATCCCCTTGTACCTGACCATACTAACTCTCTGAATAATAAGGGACCACACACTTTGTATGGAAAAATCAAATGAGTGTTTATTTTGTGAGTCAATGGGTAAGGTAGATTTAAAGAGGGGAAGACTCTGGACTGGGTAAGTGACACCAAGTAAGATGATAATCAGTGGCAACAATACAGTGAACAGTAATGACAAACAAACACGATGGCTACCATACGTGAATTCACTGGCACTACAACTTTCCACACTGCACTCAATCACAGTGTGAAAAATATAACTTAACAATGATTTAACACAATAATCACAATTCTGGCAATAATAAGTAGTTTATAATTTTAACTAGTTAATGTTGGTGCACTTGTAGTAGCCAGACAATCCAGACAATTGAAATTGGGGATCTTTAGGTCTAACTTGCATTAGATATCTGATACTTGGGAGGTATCTATATTTCTGACAGGTAATACAGTCTCTGATATACGTACAGAAAAATGTTAGGGGGTCTAACTTGTGAAATTAGAAGTTCACGCAATTCACTAATAGCTGGAGATTCCCACATAGGCTCTCTTTGCTGTGTAATCTCTCTCAGGCTATAATATAGCTGATTCTCTGCAGGGATCTGGCTACAAGACTTTCCTGTGTATTACTACACTCAACGGCTTCTTTGATAGCTCTGTGTCTCTGAGTCTGCTTGCACACTCTGTCTTTCTAGCATACTCTCCTGTCAGACCTCTCTCTTTCCTCTGCTGCTGCCACACACGTTTCTGACTCCCAGCACCTCTCACTGCCTTTTTTTCTCCTTCCTTCCTGTCTCTTCTTCCTAGCTCTGATTCACTGCAGGGGCTGACCTTTGCTTCACTGCGTGTTTCTTTGGCAACATTATGTCCTGGCTGCACAACACAAGACAGCCTTGCTACATATATAATAGAATATACTGTGCAGTATACAAAGGATGCAGTACTGGATCATATTGTGATTGTAACAAAGCAACGAGAAAGACAAATCATATGCTTGGTTGCATAGGGAGAGGAATCAGTAGCATAAAGAAGTAATAATGGCACTGTTTAGGTAATTGGTATGGCCTAATCTAGAATACTGTGTTAAATTCTGGTGGCCATATCTCCAGAATGATATAAATACATTAAAGGCTGCACAAAGAATGGCAACGAAAATGGTGCATGGCCTACAGCACAAAACTTACCCGCATAGAGTAAAAGATCTTAATATGTACCTCTACCTTCAGGTGTAGGAGAGGCTAATACAGTACAGCAATTTAAACATGGTTGCGATAGACATAAGGCTATCCTTACAAAAAATAGAGGATCAAATAGGGCTTGAGGTTACCATAGGTTAAAAAAACGACTAGATGGGCCATGCGATTTTATCTGCCATCAAATCTATGTTGCTATGCTTCTATCATCACCAGGGTCCCTCTGCAGGAAATAAAATCAACTTGATCTAATGAGACCTAGATTAGCTCTCACAGTAAATAAATAATATAAACTAATCTATTTTTTCCAGCTTTAACAAGAAATTAAAAACTAAAAAAAAACTGAATTAATAATATTCCCACCCAAGAACAGAAGCTTCCTGCCTGACATTTCTGTCAATAACATGACCATAAATCCCACCCCGCAAGCTTGTTGCCTAGGTGTAATCCTTGATTCACAACTGTCGTTTATTCCCCACATCAACTCTATATCTAAATCATGTTACATACACCTAAAGAACATTTCCAGACTACGCACATATCTGACACAAGACACCGCAAAAACATTAATTCATGCACTCATCATCTCCCGCATCGACTATTACAATTCCCTCCTTATTGGTCTTCCCAAAGTCAGACTTGAACCCCTACAATCTATTTTGCATGCAGCGGCTAGACTGATTTTCCTTACTAACCGTTATTCCTCTGCTGAGCCACTCTGTCAGTCTCTACATTGGCTGCCTGTATTTCAACGAATCCAATATAAAATTCTTCTACTAACATACAAGGCCATCAACAAGATTGCCCTGACATACATTTCCTCACTTGTCTCGAAATATCTCCTTACTCGACACCTCCGTTCTGCACAAGATCTACGTCTCTCCTCCACTCTCATCACATCCTCCCATTCTCGGTTACAGGATTTTTTCCGTGCTGCACCTACTTTGTGGAATTCCCTCCCACGCACAGTAAGACTTTCCTCTAGTCTTCAAACCTTCAAGCGTTCACTGAAAACCCACCTCTTCAGACAAGGTTATGATATTCCTCAACCATCATCTTAATTTCCCTAGATTACCCTATTGCCATCCTCTACACTGCTAATGCAAGACAACAACCTTCTGACCAACATTGTAACACACACAGCCCACTCAGTACTTTTACCTTTGCAGTCTGGCTGGTCCATTGTGCAATATGATGTAGCACATGCCCTTGTGTTTCTAACTCCCATTGTCCTATAGATTGTAAGCTTTCGAGCAGGGTTCTCTTACCTCTCTGTCTGTATGTATTACCCAGTATTGTCTTATTAATGTTTGTTCCCAATTGTAAAGCGCTACGGAATTTGCTGGCGCTATATAAATAAATGTTGATGATGTTGATGATGATGCCATCAGTCTAATCCCTTTCCTAGCTCATGAAAACTGTGTCAACCCTTTCTGCATGACATGGACATATTTTGTCTAAACCCATAAAACAATAAATCTACCCACTTCTTTCTTTTCATCCCCTTTCCTAACATTACACCTAACCTAAGAAAGGGTTTACACTTTAGGCATTTGTGTGCAGTTATAGCCTAGCATAGAGGGGAAAAGGTTTAAAAATTAAAATGAGATGAGTGCTTTTATTCCTGCGTCATATAACTGCACCAGAATTTGAATTAAGTACACATATTTGGAATATCTGTATTCAGTAGAACCAAGTGATTATATTTTTTGGTACATTTTAAGGACTGCTATAATTACACTTTTGACATATTTACCCTACTTAATACTTATACAATTAATACATTTTGTTGAAGTATAAGACCCACAGAAAGGCCCTGTCCCAGAAAATAACATTATAAATCTAATTAGGGCAATAGTAAACAACATCACATTATGGTTATACAATTGGATAAGAAAAAGTAAATTAGAAATTAATAAACATTGACACAAAACAGTGGTCAAGGGAAATCAGTTATCTATAAACATGTATCTGTAGACAAGAAATATATTATTATAATGAATTGTATCCTTAAGTTAGGACTGTAGTGATCTGTAAAGCAAAGATACACACACATATGTGAAATGTATTATATATACCCTTGACTTGCACAGTAACATTTTAAAACATTTTTAAACTCTTTCTGTACATGTGTTTAGGATTTCAATAATCTAAATCTAGAATATAAATCTAATCTAAATCTAGAATTTAGAAAGATAAGAAAGCCTGCTTCTAAGTGAGAGTATTTATTGCAGATATTTTATGGATTATATGTCATTCTATACTCTGCAATATTCAGTTAATAAAACCAGGATTTTATTGTTTTAGTAAAAAAAAAACTGACACTAAGTAGCTTCTGCTACAATTTTATATAAATGTTGTACACAGAGCTGAAGAAAACAAAACAAGTTGAAAGCATAAACTTAATTTCATATAGAGATACATTTCATAATGCAATTTCCATTTATCATTATTCAGTGCTGCTGGAGAACCCTGCTTATCTATCTATATATATATATATCTCAGTTTGTGGCTTCCCACATGTCTCTATTCTCTTTCACACATTGTGACCCTCTACATGCAGTTCTACCCAGGGCCACCAAGAGGAATTTTGGTGATGATGATGGCAGAGTAATATGCAACTGGTTAGCAGTGCCATATCACTAGTGACATTGAGCTGCCTATAAGCAGGTAGAATCTTTCTCTCCTCTCATTCCATTCTCAACTCTATGCAATCAGGCTTCCGCCCCCAACATTTCACTGAAACTGCTCTCACAAAAGTGACCAATGATCTACTTACTGCAAAATCTAATGGTAATTTCTCCATAACCCTTCTCTTGGACCTCTCTGCTGCTTTTGATACTGTTGATCACCCTCTTCACCTACACTCTCTTTACTCCATTGGCCATCTTGACACAGTTCTTTCCTGGTTCACTTCTGACCTATCAAACCCTCTTTTAGTGTTTCTACCTCTAGCATATCCTCCAACTGTTGGGGTCCCACAAGGCTCTGTTCTTGGCCCATTACTTCTTTCTTTGAGCATCTCTTCTCTTGGAACACAAATTCGCTCATTTGGCCTCCAATACCACCTCTACGCTGATGACACCCAAATCTATATCTTTTCCCCTGACCTTTCTCCTTTTGTACTATTTTGTGTAACCAACTGTCTTTCTGCTATCTCCACATGGATGTCCCAATCCTACCTAAAGCTCTACATGTCCAAAACAGAGCATATTATCTTCCCTCCTGCCAGAGTCACAACCCGCCCTCAAATCTCCATCACTTTCAATAACATCATAATTTCCTCAGTCTCTCAAGCCCGCTGCCTTAGTGTCACATTTGAATTTGCCCTCTGCTTTATTCCTCACATCCAGACTCTTTCCCAGTCCTGACGACTCCACCTTAAAAACATTGCCAGAATACAACCTTTTCTTACTCAAGACTCTACCAAAACTCTTTACTATTGCAACTTCCTGCTATCTAGCATTCCTGACACCACACTTCAATCCATCAAAAATGCTGTTGCAAGACTGATCTTCCTCTCTCACTGCTCCACATCTGCTGCACCATTTTGCAAATCCCTACACAGGCTCCCTGTGTCCTCCAGAATCAGATTCAAATTATTCACCCTTACCTACAAAGCCCTCAACAACACTACCCCTGAATACATCTCAAATCTCATATCAAAATACTCTCCCTCCCACCCTCTTTGATCTACTTCTGACCTGAGATTTGTCTTGTCTCTGGTAACCACCTCTCACTCCCGCTTACAAGACTTCTCCCGTGTATCTCCCAACTTATGAAATTCCCTACCACACTCAGTCACACTTTCCCACAGCCTTCAATTCTTCAGATGCTCTTTGAAAACCCATCTCTTTTTTAGAGATGACCTTATCCTCAATAACACTATTTACACTAATCCACCCTCACAACTATCCTAATCTCCACTCTGAAACACATTTGTTCCTCTTGTCTCAGCTGTGCCCTCTTCCACTTAAAATGTAAGCCCTCTAATGAGCATGATCCTCCATACCCTTTGTTTTCATGTCTGTGTTTATTTTGTCTACCTTGTATGTCCCTGTTTTATGTATGTACTGTTTTTCCTACTATACGGCACTGTGGACCGCTGTGGCGCCTTACAAATCTACGATAATAATAATGATAATGGCTTGTCCAACTATCCATCAATTGGTTTTATTCTTTTTTCCCTTAGCCCTCAACTTGTCCCTGCACCCTAATTTGATATGTATGTTTGTGTGTGTGTACTTGTATTCCTATACTTGTGGGGACATTGACCTGTTTACATATCAACAATGTGGAGACATCAGCTGTAGTGGGGTCACAAAATTAAGTCCCCATGAAACGATGTTAGTCGATGCAGGAGACCTTTCTAATATAACCAGCATCAAAATCTGTCATGTCCCAATGAGTTACTTTTGTAGGGCAAAAAGTGTGTGTCTTTATGCCACAAGGGGAATCTGTGTATACTCCAAACTTGGGTGTGAATGGAACTGTGGGCTCATATATGCATGCCACATCATACAACCACCAGAATCCTCAGTGTGCCGGAAGAAAAGTGTATCCCAGCTTTCCCTCCATTTCACACATAACATGAATCAGAGAGAAAGAGACAATCACAGCCTTCTCCTGCTTAAAAGAATTGTATGAAGAGTGGGGTATGACACAGCGCTGAAGTCTAAATATGAATATGTTCAATAGTGTTGGTGGAGGCTCCGACTATAGCCTGGTGCATAGTGGAAATGAATATCTCCTTAACTCTTGAGAGAAGAGTGGTTGAGACACTAGTAACCGCAGTGGTGATGTACCATTGCGGAGAAGTGGAAGCAAAAAAAAGAACATATAGACTAATCACAACAATTCTCAACCTGATGGCAGAGGTGTTTAAAACACTGAGGGACGAAAATCTGATGCAGTGTCCATCTAAACACTATGCAAAAACAAGTGAGGGATCCAAAGCATATGACAAAAAGTATTGCCTGTGTGGTGAGAAGGCAGTCACAAAAGTAGCACAGCATATTGAGCATGTTCACAGTAAAGAGACTGTAGTTGCAGGGGCACTTAACTTTCCTAAGCACCTGAAGGAAAGGCCCATACAATTTTAACATATTCAGAATAGAGGCAACTTAGCACACAATACTGAGGACATAAGGACAGGAATCAGTAATCTTATTTCATGCAAACAACCAGAAAAAACATGATTCCTGATGGTTGCATGTACTGTGCTGCTTGTCAGGGCTTGTTTGCTAGAAAATACTTGTGGTGACAAATGAAGAACTGTAAGCTAAACCAAAGGTGTGACAAAACCAATCCTGGACAGAGTTCGGTTTCGGTCTACCTTTGCTCAGCCTGTTCCACCTGACGTGAACAGTGGCTTTTGGAAGCTTTTCAGCGACATGGCCCAAGATGAATTTTTATTCAACAATTAAAATGACAGATGACTTATGCAAATGGACAAGCATCTCTACAACCGGTCAGATCAAACATGAGTACATCCAAACTTAGAGAAATGGGTAGGCTACTGACTGGTACATTCAAGGCACACTCAAGGGTACTGAAGGTTTTCCATAGCTTGCAAAGGATTTTGAGCATTGTGGAATGCCAGGCAATTATTGAGGGCTTCACTGCTATACTTGAAAATGCATGCAACTTCAGGAACAATCTGCCTTAAAACTTTGAAGGAGTTTAAATGAAATGTGCCTCAGCTCTTACCCTGGAGATATGCTCTTGAAGTGGTTTATTAGGAAACACCAATAACACTGGTTCAAGATGCAAAGGTAGTAAACAATGGCAACAATGGAGTAAGCAACAATAGTCAATGATGCAGGCATAGTAAGTGAAATGGATAACAGTTCAATGAATCCAAATGCAACAAAGATGAACTCACAGCAGAGATGAGTAACTGTTTAGCATGGATTGCGGCAGCAGGTATGCAGAGATGAGAGGAATCCAATATGCAGCAAAGATGAATTCACAGCAGAGATGAGTGGCCAAGAATCAAAGATGACTACTGCTCAAATAGAATGACCTGATGACTGTTTGGAGCAGGCAGGTTTATATAGGCCAGAAACAGGTGAAACAACTCCCAGTGATAATAAGGAAAAAAAGTCCAGGTAGCACAGTTGCCCCTTTGGTGGGCAGTGGTACTATAGGCGAGACAAATAGTCCAAGTAGCACAGTGACCCCTTTGGTGGGCAGTGGTACTACAGGTAGGATATAATATATACAAAAGATCAAACAAAGTACCTGCAGACAGGAGCTGCAGAATGCAAGTTGTGACAGTGAAACTAAAAATCCCCAAACACTGTCTTCCACAAAATTTTGAAAGCATGTTACTACTTTGTCAAATGATCTCAATCTAAACAACACAGCATTGGATAAATTGGTAGACTTTGTGCATGACATCAGGGTGCAGCAGTAGTACCCTCCAAAGATGCACCATCTGAACTTGCCATGGTTAGCAAACTAAGAATGGGGAAGACTGGCTGAATTCAAATGCAAAATTTGGAAGAGATGAACATTGATCCATATGTTGAGTTTGAAACTTCATATTCTATATATGGATTTGATTGTTATCTTTTCAATCAGTCGTTTATATGTCCATTCTTCTTTAGAACTAGTCTATCTACAGAGTGAAGAGTTAGAGGATGAGCAATCCCCTGAACCAGAGAGATAAATGGGCATGCATTCTGTCAACACTGTCCTTTCAGAAGGGAGATGATGTAAGGATCCTGCAACACGGTACCAAAACACAGCCAAGGCTACCAAAAGTTGGTGTTGCACACTGTTTTGCTACTCAAAATATGTGAGTCTCGCAGATTTAACTGTGATGGTCAAGTCTGCATTAGAGGAGGTCAAAGCTGTGGACAAGCACATGGTGAAGTTTATTCAGACATGCCAGGTGCCCGGAAAACATGACAGTGTTACATGCATCATGGCTGAGTCATCTGTACTGAGATATCGAAACTGGTTAGCTGTGAAATTCTTCATAAAACAATGGATAAAAGTAATAAAGAGAAATAAATATAGCTGAATTGATACATTTTGGTTGACTATGACTATGAGTGTGTGTGTGTGTGTGTGTGTGTGTGTGTGTGTGTGTGTGTGTGTGTGTGTGTGTGTGTGTGTGTGTGTATACTAATGTCTGTAAATAACAGAAGCAATAAAATGCTTCCCTGAATGACAATACATTGAAATGTCAATGGCATTTTATCCTGCAAGTAAGAGGTAGTTCAAGTACTTGCAAATTGCTAGAAGCGGCTTTCCTTTTAATAAATTATATATTTATCCCACAGAATTCATGACATTAAATCAACAGCACCAACATTTAATAATTAGGTCTCCTTCCCTACCACCAGCCCCAACATGACAATAACGGCATTCACTGACCTATTTTCCTCCTAACAATAACTGACAATAAATTAATAGCATTAATAGCATTCCCATTTAATAAATAGACCTATTTTCTGCATTTGCTAATTTAATATTATTACCATATAATAAACAGATGTATTTTCCCCAATCAGTTCCAACAATAAATTAATAGCATTCACATTTTATAAATACACTTACCCCTCACCAGCCCTGATATTAAATCAATATCATTCTTATTTAATAAATCGGCATATTTCCAGCAATCAACCCCAAAATCAAGTTAATAACACTAAACTTTCACTGAATGATCCCAGACTCATAATAGAGTAACCGTCTCCCAAACCACACAGGACATTAAAACTTCATTACTTGCCCCCATATTACTACCTTCACTATCCCCACATTAAATTGATACCTTTACCCGTCCTATTTTAATATCTTCACCAGAACCAACATAACATTAATACCCTTCACCAAGCCCCACGTGACATTACTGCCCCCACAAAAACACTTACCTGCTCTCCAATTGGTATGTTGGGTCTATTCCGGAACAAATCTTCCCCACACCAGCTCATTTCAGTTTCTGAAATGAGAGGGGAGTGGAGTAGAGAGAGGGTTGAGGAGGGGAGGAGAGGAGAAAGAGAGAGAAAGAGAGAGAGAGAGAGAGAGGGGATGATTGGAGAGAAGTGAAAGAGAAGACAGGAATAGGATGGGTGTGAAGGAAAGAGAGGGGATGAGAGGGGATATGGTGGTGGTAAAGAATAAGAGCAGGTGAGTGGAAAGAATAGAGATGGGAGTGGTGGAAAGGGAGGATAAAGGAAAGAGTAAAGTAGGAGAAAGGAGTGTGAAGGAACAAGGAGAAGAGCGAAATTAATCTCTGCTCCGCAGCAACAGGAAGAAAGTGGTAAGTCGCAAGCATAGCGTTTTCTGCAAAAAAAACCAGAGTAAACAAAATAACACAGGCGGTCGCTATACAGTGCCCCCTGCATTTAGGCACTTGGGAACACTGTAGTGATCTGAGTGAGAAATAGCTCATAACTGCTCTGACTGTGACAGCCATAGTTGCCCTGTCACTCCTCACTCACATCTGAGCCGGATACCCCATCACCTTTATACCCATGGTGCACCACACTAGTTACAGCCCTGTGACACATATCATATTTCCTGCCAATAACTATATCCATATATAGAGATTTCGATTTTTATATAGTATCTAAATTATCACTAAACTTACAGTCGATTTTTTTCAATATGGAAGCACCATTAACAATGTTTACAAATGTGGCTGCTTTTGGATCATGTTAAACGAGGTTTGATAAAATACTGTACTCATGGTAATATTTGTCTATGTACATTATACATCCTGTATGTAAGCCTACTGAAAGCCATTGCAAACTAAAAAGGCTTGATATCAGAGAACCATAGCACATTAGCATATTTTAAAATCTCAAATATGTTGCATGTTGATCAGAATATAGGGACTTTTACATAAATCTTTTTGAAATGTGACAGAATGCTTTTTCATGCTGTATGCACTTTTATTCAATATGTTGTGGGTCATTTAAATATGTCCTGTCTAGCCTTAAAGTCTAATTCACTCTTTTGGTGTGTTTGTTTCTTTAGCACAATATATTTTTGGTTTATTTATTTAGCTGTGTTTATAGTAAAAGAAATTAGTGTGTATCTGTGTTTTTAAAAAATGTAATGCCTTCTTCTCTACTACACCATTAATGTAATTAAAAATGCAGTAAAACACTTTAAAAAGTAATGGCAAGTACAGTTAGCCAAGATGATTCTTGTGTATGTATCTAGAAACTGTTGGATCAGTCCAACAAATTTATTATTTGAAGCTGTTCATCTATATACTAAAATGTTGGCATTGAAAATAATATATTACAGAACAATTTCTTCCGATCTTGAGTTTTTGGCATAATTACAATATTGCATTTGTCATTGACATAGCACATATACGATTTGAATCAATGTTTCACGCCCATTCATTTCTGGGAATTGGCTGGATGGCAGATTTCAATGAGACCTTATTTGTTCTTTAACCTATTATTTTTCAAGGGAAATACAATAAAATATAGGAGTTTTAGGCTATGTTATGTTAAACATCCACATTGATCAATTATATTAAATTAAATAGTGATGTATTTGAGAGTGTTGCAGAAGGTAAAAGTATTAACTTGTAAATCAGCCTTTATATTTTTTTTTTACTTGCTTTCCCCTCTTCTTTTACTACAAGGAAAACACTAAACTTTCAAAATAGTACATGCTCATTCAAGTATAAAGGCTGTTAGACATACTTCACTTGACTTTGCTTCATTTTATTGTTATGTACTGAGGATACTGGGGATTAATATATGTTTCAATGATATCTGTGCACTGCAAATGTGTAACTTCACCTTCAAACAGCAAATACAGTGGTGCTGTAATACCTCTGTGGCCATACATGGCTTTTTGCCTTCTGCTTCTTTTTATTGTTAAAATTTAGCAAAAAGAATAAAATAGGGCACATAGAAGGCAAAGTATGAACATAATAATGTGGAAAGAAGCATATTAATTGTCAGTTTTTTCATTAATTTCTTTCTTAAATTACTAACTCTCACTTGCATATTATCAGTAAGTAAATGAAGTCCTCCTGGATGTGTTTGGTAATGTCCTCAAATATAAACATTTACCTAAGCTGATAAGGAGACATCTATACATTTCAAGGAATGGTGGTGATATCCTGCTGGTAGCTTGTATTCATGAGCGTCAGCAATATCTATAGCCATGAAAACAAATTATGGACTGCACTGATTGTTTCCATTGTTACATATGTTACTAAGGAAGGAAAATTATTCCCACTTTATATATTAAATGGCAACAACATTGAGTGTCAGGATCGTCAACAGGTAATTTCAGGCAGCAGTCATATTTTAAGTATAAGGCTGGGTACACAGTACAGAATTTTCTGACCAATGTGCTATCTACAATGATTTTACCAACGACTGGAATAAAAACATGCTGATTTATGCGTACACACTATGTATGTTTTAAAAGATTTACCCTCAGACATGTGCTCTTCATCTGTCATAACCGTCAGCTAAAAAGATCATGACTCTGTAGACTTTATGGACACCCCGATCCTGAGTGCATACATGCTACAGGATTGGAAGGACGTCGTTCCATAGCTGAACAAGATTTATAGTTCTGCTGAACAATCAAATCAAACGATGGTCGGTGCTTTGGAACGACTATTGTTCATCATCTAAGTGCACACACTAATGCGATATCAAGCTGAACGGTCATTTATCAGGTGATTGGCCCGATAATTTGATGAACACACTATAGTGTGTACCCAGCCTTAGGTGTTATTACAGCAAGCTATAATAACCAACATAATGCGTTTTTGATTCAGCAAATTTTTGAGTAGAGTGATACTTTAAAGAATCAAAGAATTCCTTTGACAAACATAAGGTTGCGTTAACATCTTAATAACCACCCACCACCTTTTTTTGATTCTGTGAGCACCTGGGTTCACCAATAGAAAAAAGAATAATGGGGTCTAAGACCTAGGGATAGATAGTTTTATAAAACCACCAGTTTCCAGCAGTTTTAAAACCACTGGCTTTACTAAAGGCTATCCACTAAAGGCTATCCACCAGTTAAAAGGCTGAAAAACAGAGTTTTACAAACCATCACTTTACAAATCGCCATCCCAGTTTTTAACATGTTCAAAACACAAGCAGCCAGGTTTACTCAGCTGCTGTTTGACAAACCGCCGGGAAAACCTCCAGCAAAAGAGCCAGATAAAATAGCTGTGAGAGATGAGATTGCTCAAACTGCAATCTGTTTGAGTTATATAGAAATTCAGAACATAAGAGGAAGCACTATTGCATAAAAATTATGGAAGCAGTCATTATTATGTGGGCATCACTGAGGCTTAGTGGTTAGCACTTCTGCCTATAATGAAAAATAAAATTTGCCCCCATAGGTTAATTATAATTTTGCCCATTAATCAAAAAATAATGAATGCCCCCGTGATTTATAAGTCAATGATGCTTCCTCTTATGTTCAGAATTGCAACATTTCAAGCCAATCAGAAGAAGATATAAAATAAAACCATTTTTATGGCGGTTTTCACCAAACCGCCATCAGTTTAGCTGTTTTCAATCTGCCGCACATCGCCAGGCATTTTACATTATAGCCTCAAACCGCCCTTTTGTAAATATGAGTAAATATGGAGATTTGGAACACTAAACCACTGATGATGTGTAGAGGTTTAAAACCGCTGCCACACATGATTCTAAGTAAATATATCCTCAAGTGTCACTTTCAGAGTAAAAAAAAAATATAACTGCTGCTTTCAGCTCAAACTGGGACTGATATATCAGCTCCAGTAAGAATAACAACTGTTTTGTAAAAATAAAAAATATATTTCTAGTGTTCACCAATCTGTATTCTGATCTACTGGGTGACATTCTGTATTTTTTTTTAAAAGTAAAAAAAAAAAAACAGAAATACTTTAAAAATTGCCAACAGTAATACATACATATATATATATATATATATATATATATATATATATATATATATATATATATGCATAAATATACATATATATATATATATATATATATATATATATATATATATATATATACTAAAATATGTCTGGTCATAATGCTACAAAATACATCATTCAATAAGGGGCTAAGGACATAAGAGAAAATTAATTTATAGGTTGTCATAAAATTATATTAAAAAAAATAATGTTTACTTTTAATAAAGAAAATGGAATTTATTTCTTGCTAATACATCTAATAATGATTATAGGTGCCAAATTTTGCCTTTGACTTTTAAAGCATATGTTTCTGGATGCTTGTGTATATGCAGGGTTGGAGCAACAAAATTGGGAGCTGAGGTTACAGAAAACTGTGAGCTCATTGCACTTTAGTTCACCAGATTTTGTTTATTAAACTGTTAACCAATATTACTTTGTATTTTAATGAATGGATCAAATTTACTTATGTGCTCATTTAACAAAGACGTTTTGTTTTATATTTATAATGATCGCCCCAAACATGTTACACTTGTAATGAATCCCAGTGACAACATTAGATCAGCCACTATAGCCAGGCTAATGGTTGTCACCTTTAGTAGCTTCACAGAACTTCATGGGCCTGAGTCATTAAGGAAAGTTTTTGCCTTACTTTCCTTAATGACTCAGGCCCATGAAGTTCTGTGAAGCTACTAACAGGTCCTGTACACATAGCTATAGGTGCTGACCAATAGGGTTAAAACTATCGATCATATAAATTAATGATGCTGATGATGATGAAGGGACAAGAGTAGTCAGACAGGCCGAGCAATGCTAAAGTGGTAAAAAATCAGGCATTAAGGTCAGGGTAGGTAGCCAGGATTAATTATTATTAAAGTCAGAAATAAAAAATACAATAAGATGATATCATCCTGGTAGGAAGCACAATTATATAAAAGGGCATCTCTGTGATGTCAGGCCTAGACTTACATGGGCGCACGTCATTTTAAGAAACAGGTATGTGCTCCCAAATGCACTTAACTGCAATTGTACAAAACTGTGTGCTGCCTGTAACAAATAAGGAATAACCTAAGAAGTTGCCAGAAGGGTAAGTGCTATGTACGGAGCCGTGGAACTCATGTGGCGCATTGCAAATGAAAAGATAATAATAATGTTACATTTTGTTTAGTAGTTGTTTTAAAGAGATAAATACATAAATATAGTTTTATTTTATTAGGATTGTGAAAGCAAAATGAAACAATAATAGTACTCGTTTCATGATTCTTATCTTTGATTATTTTTACGCAACTATCAAAACCTAACAATATAGCCTATCTGTTATTTACCTATTTCCCTGTTTATTTAGATATAAGATGTGTAGTTAACTGACATTTAGATAAAATTAAAATGCTAAAAAGTATTAAGTGATCCAAAAAACGTTGACGGCCACTGTCTCTTAATACAGGGTCAAATGTATTGTGTCCCTTTTAAGACATCATCAAAAGTAAACATCAAAGTCATATCAGTTTGAAAATTAAGGACTGACTCACCTCACTCTATCAATCATTATTGTCACTTGCCTACGTCACCTCACATTTAATTTTTTTATTGATTTAAAATGACATCTGACACCGACACCTCATACTAACACATACTTTTCATAATCATCTTTGTCCTTTGTCAGTGTCTACAGAATTTTCACACTTGACTGAGTCAGGTCAGAATTAGATACATCATACAACATTCATAGAAACGGTTGTACTGTCCACCTAGATATAATCTAAAAATTACTTTATTTTGCATTTTTTTGCCTGACCTCAAAATACTCTCTGTAATTACTTTTTAGTTTTGTTCTGTCACAACAATACTATTTTTGGTTTGCTTACTGATTCTGTTGCCCTCTCCTCTTAGGTAGACATTTACATGTACTACGGACATTAAATAATAACTACAGAAGTATTTGCTGTTCAGAATTTGTTTTTATTTCTCATAATCCTGATTGTAATTGTGTTAGGATATAAAGGAAGGCTACTTTTCCTATAATAATACAGTTGCTCTGAATACTGTGGAAGTGCTGATTCTGATGCTTGATGACTGAGCTAACTGTCAGATGTCATTTGAGTTTAAGCATTCAGCTGGTTTACAGCTATGTTTCAAGTGATATTGTGAGATGTCCTTTTGAAATAATAAAAAAAAATGACGCTTAGAATAGACAACAATAATTAACGAATTCAGTTAGTCATAAAATTCATGTGACTCTAATATTTCATTATAACATTTCTATTTATCCCTACAATGCACAACTGAAACGACACTGTACAACTGAACTGAAATAGATAAATTCCTTAGTGTTATATGAAAAAATAGACTGATGAAAAAAATAACCCACATTTATGAAAATTGGTGCACAGTGACCAATCGGATTATATCATTTATCTAGTACACCACCTGCCTATTTTAACTCTAGGGACGGTAGCGGATACTCTGCGCTTACACAACCTACTATTTGCAGACAAAAGAAATGGAAACACCAATTTCAATAAACAAACGTATAAAGCACCTGAATGCCAATAACCGTAACAAATGAAAGCATACAACTGAATGGTTGCAATGCATGATACATTCTTTTCAACGTCCACCGATACACTCAGGTATTAAAGCATGCTTAGCTACAATTTGCACAAACTGGTTGAAGAGGAATTTTTGAAGTGGTGTTATGGAAACTGTCAGTGAATGGATAGTTTTAAAATCAAAGCAGTAGGAGAAATGGCAGTGTGGCATACAACCGTATACCAGCCCACTTCGAACACTGGTTTATGATATATGGATACTGGCTAATATAAATAATAATGGTCCAAATTCCTGTCAAATACAGCTCTCTTCCACATTGTTTACATCTTTTCTTTTCAGTAAATATTAGCGTGGTAAAGATGATGGATGAAGTTTTTATAGTGTATAATCATATAGCTAGAGGGAAGTCAGTTGTAGGAAAGTGCAGGCAGTGGAGGTGAATAGAGGTAAAAGAAGACCTACTAGTGACTAGTAAAGCATATTGGCTACACTACTAGTAATTAGTGAAGCATGGTCTTCCATTGCATATGGTATAAATCAAGACATCTACTCACCTTACCATTGAGCCAGAATAAGATGAGCACTACCTCAAGCAACAGAAACACTAGACATTTATTTACTTTTTCTCTAAACCAAAGTAGACTATGACAAGTCACTTTGGTAAGATCTCTTTTAGTGCTATTATTTATAGATTCATTGCAGTTTTGATTTATTAGCATCTAATATGTCAGATAACCCTCGATTTCAACTAAGACCTACTGGTTTAGGTAGAATAGCCCCTTAATGATCTAATTCAAATTAAATTAATTTCTAGATAGCAGAGACTATATTGAGTAATTGATTCTTTGTAGATAATGGCTTTGGGAGTTGCTGTATTTTAATTGGTTAATAGACAACGCACTCTAGAAAAAGCTACAGATAATTAGAACTTTATTACTTTATTCCCCAATGGTATAGACTCTGCCTAAACATGCAACATTGCCATATCTATAATATGTCCACTCAAATATGCATTTATTTTGTATTCCATCTAATTCAGCAGCAGGTCAAATGCGTTAAAAAACCTGCCAGTGTCTGATTGTGTGTGTTTACAATGCACAATGTTAACTTGTACTTGTAAGCATTCTTGAGTTTCAGTTGTTTATTGTGTGTTGACTAATCTCCACCTGAGGTTGTTGGAATGAAAGGACTAGAGATTTAGAAAATCTTCCATTAGCAAGTCAGCCACTGTCAGCATGAGGCACTGAACCATAATTACTTTTTGTGCCTTGTCTAGAACTACAGTTGAATTTTGCCACTAGCTGCACACATACTGTTGTTTTTTAACTCTTTTTAATCTCTTGTAGACAGTATTCTTACGATAACAGTGTATGAGAAACAAGTTTAATCCCTCTGCTCTGACTTTTAGAAACAAAACATATACTTGATGAATATTTTGTTACATTGAAAGTTACTTTGATGAAACTTTGTTTAAATAAAGGAAAAACAGCCATTTTGTCCAAATATTTGTCCATGATTATAAATTATAATCAACTGATCTATAATTTTTAAATATAGTGAGGATGTCATTCACCATTACCTGATGGTCTGCCAGTACTCTAATAGCCATAGGTGGTATCATTAGTTTTCAATTTATTTTGCAAACTGGAATATGAGTGAACTTTAATATTATTTAATTAGAAAATAATGCATGATATTTAATATTGATTAATGGATTACTTTAATACCATGATTTTAAATGGAGTTTAGCAGCATGCAGATATTTGTTTTTGCATTTACTGCGTTACATGGCCAATGTCAATGTGTTTGCATATTCATCAGTCAAAACAGTACCTTCTACAGGCAGTAAAATAAATAAAAATTAAAACATTATTTCTGAAGTCACAATTATCTTATTAAATGTTTTTGTAGCTCACTCTATCCCACCAATCAACCTCCCACTTACTTGGTTCTCAGTTGGGAATCTCATTTCAGCCACCAATCGCATGTTGTCTGAGAGATGTGTCTTAAAATTATAGGTATCTGATTTTCCACAGTGATCTTCCCCTATTTAGAAACGAACAGTTATTGTTTGAAAGTCAACCAGCTGACACCCCTTATTCTTAGATGAAAATATGAACATAAGGGTGGGGTGTGTTAATTGTTGCATATATTTCAGTGTTTTACCGATATGCTCAATATAGGGATGTAACAGCTTCCTTTTCAATAGATGGTGGCATGAACAGGCAAGCCGAGAGGGAGGGAGCAGGTACAAAGTACAGGAGTCCATGCCTGCCTATGGGCCATGACCTTTCTGCCCTTCAGTCAGCTCCCAAGAAGTTTCTGTACTGGGGCCTGAAATTCCTCTTGGCTGCCCTGTGTGTGAATGTGCTAGTTTCTACATCATTGGATCCTACTAATCACATATATATTTATTTGGGTGAGGCATGGCATGAATTCAACAGTGTGATTAGCAACAGGGAACCAGATCACCTTTTTAATCATTTTATTTAAAATGTAGCGGTGGTAAATTTTATATTTTTTTCTTTAAGGAATGATAGAGTAACCATTGCTCTTACGAGTGGCTGGTTATCACTATTTTAAAATGTCATAAACTTTTAAATATATCAAAACTACAAGTGCACATAGTGTATTTGTATACCAGGACTTGCTTTCTATTGAAAAACTGAGCTGATACTGTATATCAGTAGGATTGTATGGTATATGTGTGCAATTGGTATCTGTATTGTATTTTATATTCTTATTAGGCTATTATAACCCTGCTGTCACCCAATTTCTATTGTATAGTAGGATAAAATGAAGAGGTTTATTTTGTAAATAACATGAAATATGTGTTTGCATATACATCAATATTCAGAACATTGTGTTTGAAGTTGCCTTCCTAAATCAATTACAATTATGCAGTAAATGTAACCAGCCTTATCTCTTCCTTTTACATTCCAATGGCATACTTAGCTGCAACAAAATGTGTGGCTCCTTACATGTTTCCCTGAATACCATAACACATTCACAAATTCTTTTTCTTTGAGAAAAAAAAAAGAATTGCTCTTCTTTTGTATGATATCACATATGAAACATCTGCTTGACAATCACTATATTCTACGTTCATTATTTTGAGAAAAATGCTTTTCTAGAAATCATCATAATTCTTCTTATGGTGGGTTACTGAAGATTAGACATCTGCTACAAAATTGCTATTATTCACAACAATATATTTAATGTCTTTTCTGTATTACTACAAGTTATTGGAAAATAATTCCGGTACAATTCTTTTCAAAAGTTTTTGGGCTTCATTTTCTGCTGAAAAGTATTTACTTGTAAATTATCAGAGCAAATATTAATTCTTCATTTTACATTTGTTTGTTCTGTGTAGCTGCACACTATAGTGAACAAAGACAGCGGAGGAATTTTTTTGTTCCATAAACAAAGATATTTTACATTGTCCTGTTCTAATAATTATTTCCTTAAAAGTATTACTAAATATAAATGTACGCAGGGCCTGTTTAAAGATTCAGGCTACCCTAGGCTAATATGCTCGCAGAACCTTTCACACCAGTCTAATAGCGGTAGGTAAAAACATACTCAACTCCTTAAGTTAAAATTCAGCTTCCTTCATCCCTCCCTCCACCAATGTTTGTGTTCCCTTGTTTTTTCGAAACTCAGTTCCACTTGGCTTTTTAAAAGAGCCACAGTAATCTTTGCCACTCTTTTCGTGTGCACCAATTCTTAATAGTAGCCACACACAGATCAATTTACCTGTGACTCTGAACAGAGAGTGTTCATTTTCCATTTTTGTTACATAAGTGTATAGGGCCTAAATCATTAAGGCAAGTATCTGCCTTTCTTGAGCCTATAGTCTGCAAAATCCATCTGCGTATACGCAGAATTAGGACATACGTCCGTCAATGAAGGCAAAGCTGCTGCGTATACAGCTGCAAAGGACACTTACTACACTTCTTTGTTGTTGATTTTACTCCTTACAGTTCATCCAAGAGTTTCCATTGCATTTGCATTTTTGTGATACTTAATGAGCCTGGCAAGCCCACTTGCAGGTGTAAATACATTTGCAAACTTTCTTGTCCAAACAGCTGAAAAAGTTTGCAAGCCATGAGGTAATGCAATTTTTGGACCCCTTTATCCATCTCTCTCACATATAGCATTTCTTTGAAATGGTTGCGGCCAAAGTGGCAGAGCCGAAAGGCAACAGCCATCAACCCCTCCAAAGCCATCAACTGGTCCATCATTGCCGGCCCATGGAACATGTCTTCGCTCCAAGTCTAGGCTTTTCTGGGAAGTCTGATGCTGAAGTGCTCTGTCGCTATTGCCTACTGCCTCATGCCATCATGGATACCCTGAGCATTGTGCAGAGTGACCTAGTGCCAATGGACAACATCCCAACAGCAATACCACCATTGACCAAACTGTTGACAATATTGCATTTTTGCGCCACTGGCTCATTCCAGGCAACAATGGTGGCCGTAGCAGGAATGTCCCAGAATTTTTTTAAGGTTACTGGCAGATTAGCATGGAGCAATCAAATGTATCCCCCCTTTTTTTTATGGAATATGCTTTAAGTAAAAGAGAAAAGGGGAAGGGGGGTATACAACAGGTGAACCATAGTGCAAACGAAATGTCATATGAAAACATTGCAGTCCATCAACCAATATTAAATGAAGCAAACTGTAACAACAAACAATACACAACAGACAGAAAAAATAGAGAGAAGGGAGAGTAAAGATGGTGAGGGGGAAAAGAGAGAAGAAGAGTGGGGGGGAGAGAGGGAGACTCCTCCAGATCTTATATCAGCTTTGTGATAGAAAAAATGCCCAATGGGAATACATGTAGCATGCCTATCTTACGAAATAACCACCCAGGCAGGCCTTGGCGGCAGGTGCCTATGCGCATTTTATGAGGGAGCTGTAAAATGGAGATTCCTTAAATTCAAGCCAGCGGAGCCACATCGCTGTATATTCAGCGCGTTTGTTTTGGCTAGATGAGGTAATGTCATCAAGTCTATAAAGATCTATCTGTCTGAACCACTCCCGCAAGCCAGAGGAGGCAGGAGATGATCGCTATAGTGGCATTGTTTAAATGGCGGAGCAATGATTTTTTATATTGGGAAATGAAAATGTCTGGGAAGATAAACAGTCAGAAATCTGGGGCATTCGGGATGGGTCACCCACAATTTCCTCTGCGACCTCTTGCACTATCTTACTAGTATTGTGCTATGACAGCACATGACCACCATATATGTAAGGGGAACCCCTCCCTGACTCACATCTCCAGAACGACACTGAGACACCTGGGTGCATCTTACTTATTTTGAAGGGACATTTGTACAAGCGAGAAAGAACTTTGTACTTTCCACCACAGAACATTGTACTTTCCACAAGGTGTACAAAAATGCTGTAGCCCAAAATTGGTGTGAGATATTTCTCCCAAGCGGGGCGGTAATTTGAGAGAGAGTTTGGGTCAGAATTTTGTTTTTTTAGTATAGGAGTAATCACTGCGTGCTTGAATAGTAGAGATGCTCGGGCTCCGTTTTCTGAAAAGCGAACCCACCCGAACTTAGAGGATCTTAAGTTTGGGGCTCGCAAGCTGGCTCGGTACTTTGCGTGTCCTCGGATCTGAATCGAGGCAAAACATCATTGTTGCATTGTCGGATCTCGCAGATTTTGGATTCCATAAGTACCTCCATCCCCAGGAGATCCAGCGCCATTGCTCACGCAGAAACAGGAGTAGCAGTGTTCTTGTCACTCTCCAATCTCCAGTGCATTTACTCATACAGAAACAGGAGGGGTAGCTGTGTTCTTGTCACTTAACAAAAATTGACTGGAAATGACTGGAAATTAATGTTACTGAGGTTAATAATAATGTAGGAACAAAAAAGGAGCCAAATGATGTGATTTTAGCAAAATATAGGGATTTTTTCTAACAAAAAATGGGGATCCAAAACCAAAATCAAAACACGAAGTTAATCCAGATCCAAAACCAAAACAAGGGGGTCAGCAAACATCTCTAATGAATAGTGATGGAAAGATACCAGTAGAGGGAGATAGATTACAAATTTTAGATAGCGGTGGAAAAAACACACGAGACAAGGACCTACCAGTTTGTACAGGTATGGGATCAAGAGAACAGGAGGTAGAGTAGGAAGATAAGAAGAGTGTAGAAACTTCCTCTTCATTTGTGGGATCAAACGAAGAGAGGGTGTCAGAGGGTGCTGGAAAGGAATTGAGCTGATTGTTAGTCGAAGGAGATGATACAATTTCAAGTTTAATCTTATCAATCTTGTCCTTGAAATAGGAAGCAAGATCCTGGGCACTGATGGTAGCCAGAGTCAGTGAGAGGATTGAGAAGAAATTTAATTGTGTTAAAAAGGCATTTGGGGTTATAAGCCTGAGCATAGATGAGAGATTGGAAGTATGCTTGTTTAGCAGTGTCTAGAGCATTTCAATAGGAGTGGTAGATAGTAGTATATGCGCTGAAATCATTAGTGGTTCAAGATTTGCGCCAGTAATGTTCTGGTTTACGAGATAGTTTTAGGAGAGTTCATGTTACTTTAGTGCGCCACGGTTGGCAACGAAGTCTAAGCAGAGTGAGAAAATAATGTACTTCCCTATCAGGGAAGGAGAATGTATAAATTGGGGAGAGAAGGTGTTAATGAGGAAAACTGTTGGAAATCAATACTGTTAATATTCCTGCAGGTGTGAGGAGGCTTTGTAGAGTTTGACAGCAGGTAGGGTAAAGAACTGGGGGTGAGCGAGTAACTAATAAAGTGATGACCCGAGAGGAAGTAAGGAGTGTTAAGAAAATTAGAAACTGAGCATAGTCTAGAGAAAAAAAGATCAAGACAGTGGCCATTTTGATGAGTAGTAGATTCAATCCACTGGGAGTGATCAAGTGAGGAGGTTAGAGAGAGTAGTTTAGAAGCAGTATTGGAACGTGGATTAGTAATAGGGAAATCACCCATGATGATGGTGGGGATATCAGAAGATAAGAAGTGAGGGAGCCATGCAGAGAAATGTTCAAGAAATTGTTGGTGGGGTCCAGGAGAATGATAGATAACAGCGATACTCATAGAGAATGGGATATGGATAGATATGGGCTGATTTCCAAAATAAGAGGGTTGTGATGAATGTTGTTTGTGGTGAAATGGCTTTCTGGGAAACCAATCAATTTGGCCTGGAGAGGGCAGTGGGGCTGGATTGTAAAACCTGTGAGGGAAAGGATGTTGGGTAGAAATTAGTGGCAGAGACTCTACCGCCTGTCTGCGGTGGTCCCTCAAATTGTCATTAAAGCGACGCTTCCGGTCTTGCCACCTGAGAGAAGAGATCCACGAAAACAATGTTGAAAATAAAAACAAGACCTTCTATCAATGTTTAAAATAAATTTAATTAGTGGGCCACATTACAAAAATAACCTTTTCTGATCTAAGTCACTGTGCATCTTAATGGAGTCACGACATAGACCTGCGTTGTTATTTCCTCCCAAATTCTATGTTTGGACCATGCTGAGAGCTGGCGACTAGTAGACTGGGCCATGATTGAGATAGTAAAATCAAGAAGTTAAGTGTGCGATTGAGTGCCTCTTCACTTACAGATGTGTGTTTACTTTAAGCCTGTTTCCTCCATATGTGAAAATTATTAGTAGATCTTTTATATATGCCTGTTAGATTTTTATATTTAATGGTTTAAAAGAAAAGGATTGAAAACAAAGCACTTATTAAATATTATTAGTTAATCGATTAACCCACTTGCTTCTGCTTTGATTTTCAGAGAACGGGTAAGATTTTTTTAATAACCTTAAGCATAGCCAATACAAAAGTTGTTTAGTTTTGGAGCACTTTACATCATCCAGTCAGAAGCTTTGCATTGTACTTAAAGGCAACAAAAATAAACAGTTCTGCCTGATTGATATACAGCGACATTGAAAGTTCCTTGAAGGCCAGGGCCAGATTAAGACACTGTAGGCCCCTGGGCTAGGGGTACTGTGAGGCCCCCATTTTTCAAGCGACTTATGCCTAATCTGATATTATTGGGGGCTCCCTAGTAATATCGGATTGGGCATAAGTAGTTTGAGCTGTGTTCCTTTTAATATACCAAATCAGTATTCTCAAAATGCCAAAAAGAAGTAAAATACAAAATTTATTTTTTTCTTACAAGGTTACTTATAAACAAATAAATATCACCCCCAAAAGTGCACACTTTGCCAGCCAGCCCCCAAACCCCCCCCGCAAATATCTCTCCCAACACTGCACACTGTGCCAGCCAGCCCCCACCCCCCCTGCAATTATCACCCCCAAAAGTGCACACTTTGCCAGCCAGCCCCCAAACCCCGCCCTGCAAATATCTCCCCCAACACTGCACACTGTGCCAGGCAGCCCCCAAACCCCGCCCTGCAAATATCACCCCCAAAAGTGCACACTTTGCCAGCCAGCCCCCAAACCCCGCCCTGCAAATATCTCCCCCAACACTGCACACTGTGCCAGGCAGCCCCCAAACCCCGGCCTGCAAATATCTCCCCCAAAAGTGCACACTGTGCCAGCCAGCCCCCCAACCCCCCTTGCAAATATCTCCCCCAAAAGTGCACACTGTGCCAGCCAGCCCCCACCCCCCCTGCAATTATCACCCCCAAAAGTGTTCACTGTGCCAGCCAGCCCCCAACCCCCCCTGCAAGTATTGCCCCAAGTGCACACTATGTGTGCCAGCCAGCCAGCCCCCCCCCTTGTAATTCTCTGCACCAACCAGCCCCCAACCTCCCCTGCAAATATCGCCACCAAAAGTGCACACTATGCATGCCAGCCAGCCAGCCCCCCCCCCTTGTAATTCTCTGCACCAACCAGCCCCCAACCCCCCCTGCAAATATCACCCCCAAAAGTGCACACTATGGTGCCAGCCAGCCCCCCCCTTGTAATTCTCTGCACCAAAAAGACAATGTCTGAGCCAGCCAGCTTACCTCTGTGTTCTTCAGTCAGCTCACTCCCTGCTGCCTGCCTGCGGCGCGCACCTATCTCCTTACTGAGGAGATCTCGTGAGAGTGAGACTGTCTCACTCTCACGAGATCTCCTTAGCAAGGAGATTAATGAGCGCCGCGGACGGACCATTGCCAGCAGCCTGTCAATGGAAGTGAGTGACGGCACCTTCATTCAATAGGAGTCGCTGACCGCTGTACAGTCTGTAGCGCGGCCGGCAGCGGAATCCCTGACGAAGTCCGCCCGGATGAAACGCGTTGGAACTGAACTGAACACTTCAAGAGAAATTTGCCCACACTCGGAAAAGCCTAACAAAATACTAAGCTCACCGAAAACCGGCAAACCCTACAGCAATCAAGAAGAAGCACGAGCAGAGGACTCAGCTTTGCAGTGGAACGCACAGGCGCCTGTGCGTTCCAAACCTACAAACCGTAAGTAAGGACGCAGGAAGAGAGTCACAGAACCGCAGCCACCCCGACCGCCCATCCTACGCTACTTCTCAACACCTACTACATCATCCACCCGCCGACACACTACAAGATACCAAGATTAATACTATAACTGCCCTTTTTAGAGCAAAAAGCAAATAACGCTATTTCTACCTAATAAGATCCACCCACTTACACAACTACCAGCCCACACACCACATTGATTCCCAATACTCCCCTCAGGTATTCACCAATATCTCCTTAAGAGACACCACCCCCTCCCCACATAACCTACATTACGTATTAGTCACTGCACATTATCCCTATACAGGGAACCCAACCAAATTTATACTCTAAGGAGTTTAAGCTTGCTAAGTCACCCCACAGCCATACACATCACTATATTTATTAAGGCCAGCAGGCATAGTCACAATTATCAGACTTTCTGCAAAGCTTCAACTACAAGCTTTAGACAGGGCAATTTAATCCCCTTGCCCACCCCAGCCCAACCACCCCTAGTATCCCCACAGTATACACGGCACTAGAGCTATAAACAAGGCAAAGGAGCTATAGACTAACACCGCAAAAGGAGCTCATTTCCCGGCCGCTATTGTGTTTACTGCCTCGCCTGTCCTCTCTCTCTCTCTGTCTCCCTCCCCCCTCCCCTATTTTTCTCCTCACAGGTCGCACCACGGAAGCAACAAGGAGACAACCAACAAAAAACGGTACTGGAACATCCGGACCATCCGTCAAGGCAGCACCCACCCTCATAACAACAAAAAAACAAAGCGCAGACGTCCTAGGTAAGCCCTCCCAAAAGGGTTTCTACCACCCATCTCACAAATTCCAATTGCAAAGCCTGCAATTAGTGGACTGCTGAGTGTTATAGGCAGACCAGTGATGTCTAAGACTGCTGGTACTGACAGTTATTGAGTAGAAGTATTTAAAATGTAAATAATGTACTATTATCATATTCAGTAATCATGGTGAAACCACGGTCTGCGAGCGAGTATTGAGCGTAACCTGCATAAATGCACTGACTCAGCAGCTGAGTGTCAATGGAAAATATTTGATATGAGCTTTCATGGTGTAAGCTTAGCATTTCTATATTTTTAAGTGGTACAATGGGGATACATTGTTTTTTGCACCAGTATATTGCTTATATATACATACATATTGGCTATTACAACGTTGAACATGTAAACTTTTATTTATAAACTCTAGTAATATCTGGGCTTCTACAAAGTTACTATGGGCAAGAGACATTGGAGTTTGGATCTGTCCGTCCCTCCCTCCTACTTCAAAGTTCATTATGTGCTATCTTCTCTTTAAGTGTAACATCTCTGGGTACACGCACAGTAGTTGCACGCAGCTTGGTGAAGATTTCACAGGGAAGAGACAGATAACTTCCAGTGTTACTTTTGGATGCACACGGTGCTGTGATTTCGCTGCAAGCTGCAATTCCCCCATTAGAATGTCATTTTGAATAGAAACAAAGCCAAATAACTGCTACTGGGAACCACAAACATTCTTACAGAGATATTTCTGAGGTTAAAATAATAAAGCAAACAATACAGAAACATATCTGTGGCAAATATTAACTTTAGTTCTATTTTTTGCATTTAAATATGAAGTTACCTTTTAAGTCACAGAAATGATTAGACACATCACCAAGGTGGTGGCAGAAAGCAGTATCATTCCTAAAAAAAAAAATAGTAAACTCCCTTGCCCTATGAAAATGAATGTGTGTTAAAAGTAAGGAAAGTTGTTCCAATATATCATACTTGCCAACATTGAATTTCTGTCCTCTGGAAGGGAGCTGTTATCGGAGGGGTCGGTGTCGCTCTCATCGCGGGGGCCCGGGCCAAAATCACACAATGCACCTCAAATCGTGTCATTGAGGCTCCCATCCTGCCCACTTCACTAGGAAGTGAGCAGGATGCGGGAGAATTGAATGCTCTCCCGGGAGTCCAAGAGACCTACCTGGACATTCCAGGAAACTGGGCAAGTTTTACAGTATTTGCATAAACTATGTATGTAAAAGTTCCTTAAAATAAATAAAAAATAATATCCTAAAATAAGAGGAGCCTTTATGTTCCCAAACTGCCAAGAAATATATAAAACAAAAATGATGATACAAAATGGTATTATAGGTAGTATGAGAAAGGCCAAATTTGATAGTGAGTTGTGCTTAGTGTCAATTTTTCTTTGTTCAGGGACTTCAAGAGCGGCATTGCACCATAGACTATCTGACAATCTGGAGATCCCAAAAAACAAATTAAGGGTCTCCAATTGGGGTCGCAGCCTAAAGGTTGTACATCACTGTGATTTGTTACATGGAACTTTTTCAACATATACACATCTAGAACGCGTGTTCTATAAGTGTTAGAAAAGTAAAAACAGCCCTTTAACAGACATGTAAGCAGAAAGGTATATTATTCACAACATAAGTGAATGCATATTAAATGTATTAAATTTATTTCTGTGGGTTTGGAAACACAAACACTATTTCTATAAGAAAAGCGAAAGATGATCACTAAATTATACTTACAGAATCTGCGTTGCTGAAAAACACTTTGGAGAAATAGATAAATATGATCTTTTTATGTCCTATGAATCGTTTTTTCTAAAATTACAGTTAAGAACTGTAAATGGACTAGTTTTTATATCTCAATGAATCTCCCAAAGGCTCTAGAAGAACACTAAAATAAAATATTGCTAAGACCTTTTAAAATAAGAATGAAAAGAACATTATTTCGGTGCTTTTACAAAACGGATCATCTAAAGCACAGATTGGATGAGCGATCTTAGATACGTCAACTGCTGCTAAATTATATCTTCCAGTAAGGGATGGTTCACTGCCACTTTAATGAAAGGACAAAGTGGGCAGTTATTAGTGTAGGGACCCCCACTATTCCATATTTTATTATTTTTACACTGGTGGGATTGGATATTGCCTGCCAGCAATTAGTTGAAATGTGCTGGCATAGTCTTGTTTATCATGTGATGTGAAAAGGAGGTCACAGTTACCCAAGTTCAACAAGATAGAGAAATGAGATGATAAATTAGCAGGAGCCCCAGAATCCATCTGTAAATGGTGAAGGACATCATTTGTACAATATT
The DNA here is from genome assembly GCF_038048845.1 of Mixophyes fleayi. Classification (NCBI taxonomy): domain Eukaryota; kingdom Metazoa; phylum Chordata; class Amphibia; order Anura; family Limnodynastidae; genus Mixophyes; species Mixophyes fleayi. The sequence continues at coordinate 40,234,338 of NC_134410.1, read as the reverse complement.
CTACACCATATTACTATTTCTGGTTTATTTTCATATAGATTAATCAATTTTATAATCATGAGACAAAGTTTGCCATCTTGTTACTGTGGATACCCATAAGCGCCTGTGTACATATGTTTTTGTTACTTTCGGTTATCTGTAGATGTTAATGACAGTGCAGAGGCAAGTGCAAGATTTTCACAAAACCTTTTCCACCTTTATTCTTCACTAAAATGTCCATAATCGCTCTAATCTAATCTTCTGAAATGTGCATATAAATGGTTAACATTTTATAATCTGAAAAGGTCTAGAGAAAAAATTACACTAAACAACAGCAAGGGGATGATGGAAAAAAATAAAAATGTCACTTAAATGTTCTGGATAATATAACCTTTATATCTGCATAATTAATTCTCAGGGGAAGGCTGGGCTGGGGGGCAGAGGGGCATCTGCCCCCCCTTCCCCGATCCTGTCCCTTAGTGGGAAACCCTGGGCTTGGCCACTGGGCCACCTACATATTTTTCCCTTAAAATGTTCCTAATAGGCTGCTGAGTCGAGTCTTGTTCACCAGGCTAAAATTTTCCATCTCTCCTCTGTTAATTCTACTTTTTCATTTTTCTTATAAAATACTGTTTGGAGTCTTGTTTACATCAAGTTTTAGAAGACAGATGGACTGTTTGTTTTGCTGTTTTTTCACAATTGTACATTTTAACCTTTTAACTCCTCATGCACTTATAAATGTACCTTGATGGTGCAAAAGGCTTCCCACTGAACGTATTGGGTGAAGCCCAACCATCATCACCTCTGATTTGTAAAAGTGAAGATGCCTTCTACACTTGAATATAGGTTCAGCCACACCTGCTAAATTGGGATTGCCATTCTTTTACTGCTCAATTTACATCACTTGAAGATTAGAAAAATAAGTTACTTAAAGATCTCCTGTGGCAAAAAATTAAACTACCCTTGAATCATTAGAACACATGTTAGCCTTTTGTACAGACAGTATGGTAATCAAACTCACAAGCTTCTGGGTAATAACTGTACTATTGAAAGGGCTGGGTATAGCGGTAAATGTATGTTCAAGCGCCCTTGTAATTTGCTTAAATATGTGCAATAGCACAGGGTTCCTCTAAATAAATAAATATATATATATATATATATATATATATATATATATTTATATATATTTATATATATATAAATATATATATATATACAATATATATATATATATATATATATATATATATATATATATACACACACACACACGTGCACACAGTAAACAGAGCTTTCAGCAGAACAAAACTTGCCATATGCACGTATTATGATATTATATTTGATGTGTAATTTGTAGCATTCCGTATCATAATGGACAAGGTATGGTTGTTTTGAACTATCAGCTAATATAGCATAATGATCTTTGTAACAGTTTGTTAGCTGAACTGGTGTTTTTTTTATTATTTGCACTGGAATATAATAACATTGAGATGACTATATTATTATGCATTTGGTGTTCAGTATATGCGCCACCATGGTCTGATGTAGCCGGCATCAGTATTTATATTTATGGTTTGTATGTTATGGTCTGTTTCTCAATCTAATGTGTATAGATATATTTAAATAGCACAGGATGCCACATTTATATTCATAGGTATAGAGCTTCTGTCTGGATTGCAGTTTACAAGTTCAGTGTTTTGTGATATTTATTGCATTCAATGTGCTACTTTGTAGCACAAAATAATGATTTTATTGTGGATAATATTTTGATTTATATTACTGATGAGCAGGTCGGATTATGTTGAATTCATTGAGGCAAAGTTTCACCTATCCGAGTCGAGACTACGAATTTCCTGTTTACATGTGATCTGAAACCCAGACAAAACATTACTTCCCATTACATTGGAATTTTATCAATTTTGTACTCTGCAATGCGTATACTGTATATGCCACTCATGATGGTTGTTGCTTTGTGCTTTGAAGAGGTTGGAAGAGTATTCAGAGCATTGATCACTCTAAGGGGAGCACGTAGAGTTGGACGCAAGCTGCATTTTCATCAAATAATAAGATTTTTTGATTCTGTGCTTTCCCACAGTGTACTAGTCACTGTGAGACCATAGGTAGACTGAGTCGCATATTGCACTTACTGTAGTTTGTGGCCTCTCACCATTGAAGAGGTGGAATGGGGGAAGGAGGGGGTGTGTACGGGCACGTTTAGCAAATGCAACTTATGTAGACCGAGACTCAGATACATATGCGGGTACTTTATCACTGGTGTAAGTTACAAGCTAATAGTGATGATCATCAGCTTAGAACCATTTGGCTCAAAATACCTGTGTAAGCTGTGTCTTTTTTGGGATGCAATTTCCATCTGCATTTTAGCCGGAAACTGCATCCAACTCTGTATGAGCCTCTGAATCATATCATTTTACTAACGGATTACTAAGCTAAAAATATTTACATTTTAAACAGTATTGTGTGTGTTTTTTTTATAGCAAAGTGAAACACTGTTGAAGTTATTGTTGATTTCAATTCATTTGAAAAAGAAGTCACAAATCATATCTAGAACACAGTTATGAGATCTTGAGAAATGTAAACAGAGGACAAGGAATGAAAAGAATAATGATAAATATTGTGTGGCAGCGGCTGATTTGCAACAATATAACAATATTCTGTAGTTCATCCTTACCCAACATCATTGTGTGTTCAACTAGTGTAGTGGAAAGGGACGGATGGGCTTTGCATGATGACACCTTGCTTTATGTCTTATTTGGTTCAGATGTTTAAAAAAATATTTATCTTTCACCGGGCAGGGTGTAGGGGCTATGAGACAAGACTCATTGAGCGGCCCTGGCCCAAAGGTGGAGACTCTGGCAGGGAGCTTTCTATAGCAGGCAGCCTGGCAGCAAACCCAAATGAGACAGCTGCCATGCTTTCTCTCATTGCAGAGCATGGGCTGTGGAGCTCTTAGTCTCATTAGATGAGGTAATCCTTATCTCAAAAGACTAACAGTGAGAACAGACTCCAGCTCACTCTGCAGAAAACTTCCACCCTGATGGGAATGCCACTGCTTTCATGTGCCATACAGGAGTCCATCGAGACATGATATGGCAGGGGAGTGTATAGAGGTGGGGGCTGTGGCCAAGACATTGAGGCACATTAAAATATTGGGTTTAGGAGAATCTATAGAAGGGACGCCAGACAAAAAGCGTTAGAACCCACTGATCAACAGAGGCTTGTAAAAATCAGGGGGTAAATATATCAATGACCGGATTCTTCAACTCCGGCGAGATCGACGTCTTCAGCGCTTAAATTTAAAGCGGCGCTGCCTTGTAAAGGGAAGTTTCCCTTTACAAGGCAGCGCCGCTTTAAATTTAAGCGCTGAAGACGCCGATCTCGCCGGAGTTGAAGAATCCGGTCATTGATACATTTACCCCCAGGTGTTCATTATCTTTTCTTTTAAATGTGTTAGTGCAACTGTTTGTTTGTGTTTTAAATTCTCGAAGAGGTACTGGGATAGCACAACTTTCTCACACAACCTTATTTTTTTCCTGAAATTTTATATTTTGATCAGATCACATACAACACAGTACTTTCCATGGGGAAAATATTATTACAGAAGACAATGGGGAAAGAACAGTATTTGAAATCAATGGATTAATTAAATTCACAAGAATTTGAATTCACAGAGATTTTTATTATTCACTTTATTTTTAATAGCGTTTGTTGAAATTTTGTTTTCTATTTTTGTCCAATAAGTCATCTTTTCATTGTTTTGCATAAAAGAAAAGACATTAGTCCACCCCCAATGGACTTTTTTGATAGTTTTTTAAAATCAGAAATTGACTTTACACCAATAAGGAAAACAAAAAGTTTATTTATGCAGAGCTCCACTGAGTAGATATGCTCGAAAATGTTAAACGGGGTTGTAAATTTCATTGAATTTTACTGTTTTGATGGCCACAAACAATAGACTCCAATTTGACTTTTCAGTTCCAAATTTGGTGCTTTCTTTTGCAGTTCGCATTTGCCTCTCACAGATTGCATTCACCATTTTCCTTAAAATTAATGTTTGGAAACATTTGATTTGTAAACATTTTTAAATACTAAAAAAAAAAATCAACATTTTTTAATTCCAACTGTGAATACTAAGGTGATCAAAGTTTGTTGTTCAATGTTTGCAATAAAAAAGTTAAAATGAACCTGTTCTAAAAAAGGATGAACCAGCTTAAATATAGTTCAACTTTTCGACTTTTACATTTGTTTACCGATTCGATAATGAGAAACAATATGTGGCTGGTTTAAGAATTTCAAATGCTGAGCATTTTAACACTTGAAAACAATTGAGCAAAGAAAAACATTTGATACTTTTTAAAAAAGCCAAATAAATTTGTAGTTTTAAGTGCAGTAAACAGCATAGAATTGGAAGTGGAAACTCTACTATTTAAATCATTTTTCAAATAGGCCCCAAAATGTTGTTGTTCAACCAAATGGAAGCAATTATGCCTCAATTACTGTTAGAAACATATTCCTCAGAGGCATTATTCAGATTTGTGCAACCTCCTTTTTCTTTAAAGAAAATGAACACTGTAACCAATACAAACAGCCCTCCCTCATGTAGACTATCATACCATAGTTTTAAGGATTAATTTTCACAGCTCATATATTTCACAAAATAAACAACATTCAGAGACAAATAGATTACAAACACAAAGAATAAAAATGCATCTCATATAATACACCTCTCTCTTAAAGTGTTTAATGAATCACCTGGTCTGAGCCCCCCCCCCAAAAAAAAAAAAAATGAGGATACACAATAAAGTAACACACTAGCATTTATGTATTGTCACCATTGCAGTGGTAATAATGACACGCTGTGTAGATACTGGGCTTATCTTGCCCAACTATACCCACTTTGCGGCGGCCACCGAGGGTGCTTTACTATATCAGTAAAGTATAAACAGTACCTTCTAGGGGTTCCCCAATCACACAAGTCCAATGGAACTTAAATTATTATTCAATGCACATTTATAATAATGCACTTTAAACAAATGCCAGGCAGGATTAACACACACCCTGTCCTTTAACCCTCTATAGCCCCTAATACTGTAGTCACATGTTCTCCTGGCTCCTTAAGTCCTGGTCACTTTGTCCAATTTTCTTACCCTTTACCAGTGTGGTAGGATTCTGATACAAAGTGCCTCTGCTCTAGCAGGCCCACCAAACTTTGAGTCTCATGGGTCTACTGCGCTGAAGTGTGAGAAAGCACTAGTCCAGCAGAAACCAAAAACTCCAACACGTGGACCTTCTAAGACAGCAATCTCTGCACTCTGTTCTTTTGTCTTCACATTGAACTAACTGCCCCAGGGCTGGGTCTCTCCTTTTAAATACAGTTATATTTACCATGATCCTGGGATTAGCCCATGTGGTGGGTTTAGATATAGCACATCTCATTTGGGAGCTGTCATTAGGGTCTGTCACAGGGCTATATGATTTCATATCAATACTCCTCATGGCCCCCTGCTGATGTAACTCCAAGGTGACTAGCTGGACACAACCTGAGACAATGGGACATACTTAGGTTAATTGAGGGGCTAGGCCAGGATAATTAAGTGACACTCCCGGTATTGACCTCTTACAAGTTTTTTCAACCAGTTCTAGCTTGCAGCTGATAAGGGCTCCTGCAGAGAACAAAAGGAAAAGGGATGCAGCTATAGCTTCCTCACCTGAGTCATGGAACCAGACCTCCCTCAGCTTTACTCACAACCCACCTAGCCATCTTTAAGAAAAACATATATACAGTTAAACATCATAGAAATGTGTGACAAAACGAGTTTGATAACACATATGATGTGGTAAACCTGCCTGGCATTTATTAACTGTGTGTACATAATATACTAGTGTAGTTTTTATTACAATAAATGTATTGATTTACTTTCTAACTGCATTTGCTTGAATGACTATAGAAGGTACTGGGTAGACTTCCCTGGCAAGTGGTAACATTGGGCTAGATAAACCCGGTATCTTCACATTTTTGGTGCAAGCAGTGGGGGTCACTTAGTCCCAGGTCCTCTCTGGGTAGAGCTGTAGGGGAACTGTATCGTGATACATTCCTGGGCTCTGCAAAGTAGTTAGCACTAGAAACCAGTTACCACATTATCCTAAACTTACTTATAAAGGCTTTAAAGTAGAAAGTCACCAAAAGCGTTGTCGGAATTAGGCTAGGGTTAAGATCCACCTAAGTGCAGGCTTGCCAAGGGTTTAGTACACCCTACAAGCAGATGTCTGAGTATTGGGCTGTGTCCCAGGAATAGGGGGACCACAGTGAGGTGGCTCTATGAAGTGTAGTGGATCTCAGCCCCACAGTGCAATACATTTGCGGGTCCCAGCCCCTCTGCAAAGATTGCCCTGGAGAAAGGAAGAAAAGGCCATAGCAGTAGCAGCGCAAGTTCCAGCAAAGATGGGAGCACACCATTATACCTCCAGAACCTAGAGCTGCTGCTGTCCCCTAGAGAAGAATGGGTCTGTTTGCCCTGGGAGCACCTCAACATGGTCTGGAATGAGGTCAGCAGCTGGAAAGTAGTTGACAAGCAGGAAAAGTTGGGAATTCTGTTTTATGTGTTTGTGCAATGTCAGGTAGAAGCTGCATGGTGGCTGGTCTTTAGAGTCGCCATTCTCTACCAGTGAAATACATCAGCAGATCCACGGGTCATCAATCCAGGTGACTGTAGATCCTTAAGCTATTGAGGCAATGGACATATGATGTGGTAACTGTGATATTTGACCCTAGATAATAGGAGCCACTCTAGGGGGGAAGGAAATTCATTCTGGGACTGGAAGCTGCAGAGTGGCTGGTTTAAAGAGTTGCCATTCTCTACCAGTGAAATACATCAGCAGATCCACAGGTGGTCAAGTCAGGACATCCAGATGACTGTACCTCCTCATGCTAGTGGGGTAAGGGACAGATGATGTGGTAAACCTGCCTGGCATTTATTTACTGTGTGTACATGATATACTAGTGTTGTTTTTATTACAATAAATGTATTGTTTTACTTTCTAACTGCATTTTTCTGAGTGACTATACGAATGCTAGAAGGTACTGGGTAGACTTCCCTGGCATAGTGAGGCATCTGTTGGTGGCCAGCCAGTGTGAAGTGGGTAGCATTAGGCCAGATAAACCTGGTGTCTTTACACAATGCTATGGCATTAACATACATAATTGTAAAGCATGTCACATGTAGGAACACATGATATACATGGGATAAAGTTACCCCCAAGTAAGGGAACAGTGCAATTGCGCTCTCAGGATCTGGGGAACACTAAAGGAGCAATAAAAGTACATATTGTTATAATCCACATTTTGTGATAAACAATGTGCAGGCTGGTTAAGGTGACATTAACCCTTGTTTCGTTACCCACGAATAATAGATTTATTAAACAACCTGGCAGAGAAGAGAAAATAAGCCTAATAGAGCAGCCAAATTAATGTGACTTTTTTGGCTGATATGTTTTTGTAATACACAAATCTAGAATAAATTGGCTAAAGGTTATTGTGGAAATACGCGTAAACACACATCAGAAGTTTTGCCTTTTAAAAATAAAATATTCAATTTAATCTTCACACTGGAAACATGAATTTTTTATATGTGATCCATGAACCACTTGATAGATTGATATGACAATGATATGTGAATCATTATGTTAGACCTAAATTCCCACTTGTCAATAATAAAAAAAATATATAAATATATTGCAGCAAAGATAAATACAGTAATAATGTAAAAGCCCAGGACATTACACTTGGTAGCATCATTTAAATTTTGGAACCAGGAGGGAATTTGGTTTGGAAGTACATGTTGACTTGATATATATGCTTATGTCAGTAAAGAGCTATGTGGATGCTAAAGTAAACTGTGTGGTTGGATGGCTGATTTAGTACTTTACCTCCACAGATCATTTTTCATGGACAAAAAGACAAGTTGTATATCTATTAAAAATTAGCTGACAGTAGAATAAATTTTGCACTTGATTTTTTTTTCATAAAACATATTTTAATTTTCGTGGAAGAATGAGTAGCCATATCAGCCCAGAGAAGCGATGTGTTTTGGCATCTACCCATGAATACTCAGACCTCGCATAATATATCTTAACCACTTTTATTATTTAAAGGGGTACGTCTGACAGTGGAGGAAGGAAAAAACATAAGACCAAAAGGAAATAGTGATGTTTTCAGATGCTTTTAGGACTATTGGCAACATGTGTCTAAAACCAGCACAGCAAAATAATATAAAACTATAGTTAACTAAATATTGTAAGACTGATAAATATTCTACCTCAAAGCAAATGTGGTCAAAACAGCACAGAGAATAAAAGTTTTGTTATACGTTCCACTCTTGCCTTTAAAACTTTCTCCTAGGATTCTGCATTCTTGGCTTTACAAGTCAAGACAGTGGTTTTTGGAAAGGTGCATACGATTAATGATGGGTGGATTGGGCTATGCCTTAGGCATGTTGACCAATACACCCAATGAGGTGCAAAGATAAAATTCATAAAATTCAAAACACAGATAATGCAGATATGTCTGTGTTCACCTCATTTAATTTAGCTTTAAAGGAGTGAAGCTGTGGGAAAACAAAACAGAAAAGGCAGTGAGTGTCATTACCAACAATTAAGGTGACATTAAACATAACCATCAATAAAATCTAATTTGCACATTCAGGATGCACAAGATGTGCACTAATATTAATTTATTAAATATTTAATACATCACAAATATGCCCTATGTAATCAAGACAGCCCCAATGAATCTTCCTACCATAATAAATACTTATAAAGATCAGTTAAGGAATTCCTAAGAAGAAATCATGAACAAGACAGTGCTTTGAAATGAGTTATTCATCCTTGGACCCAGGAAAAAACTGGCCATCTGGCACTTTTGACAAGTGCCAGAAGGGCCGATGGCTGTATGGGTTCACCTGGCCGGCCGTGTGCCCGAGCTGCAGCTCTTCCCGGCAGCAAATTTCCCCTTCCTGGAAAAAACCCTCTGACATCACCAGGAACATGACTGCTGCGGTCACATCATCATCATTTATTTATAAAGCGCCAGCAAATTCTGTAGCGTTTTACAATTGGGAACAAACATTAATAAAACAATACTGGGTAATACATACAGACAGAGGGGTAAGAGGGCCCTGCTCGCAAGCTTACAATTTATGGGACAATGGGAGTTTGAAACACAAAGGCACGTGCTACCTCATATTGCACATTGGACCAGCTAGAATGCAAAATTAAAAAGTATTGAGTGGGCTGTGTGATCAATCACTGTCACGAATCAGGGTCTTAGTCCTGTTTACACCACTCGGCGGCACCATATCACTGTACATCTCCCTTTTGGTCAAAGGCAGCATTCTATCCTGGGACAACTGTGACTTCTGGAGGCTGCCATCTTGGGGTGAGACATTTGTTAAACATCCTGCTGAGTCTAAACACCTGATCTCACCCACCAATTAGCTTCCTTTTCAGACTATAAGAGTCTCCTCCTACACTCAGAAAATTGCCAGTGCAACACTTTCCTGGTTTTTGGTTCCAGACTACCACAGTTGCTGTTTGTTTGCTGCTTTATCCTGTCTGCTATATACAGATCTCAATCATCAAACCTTCGTGTGAATTCAGCTTCATCCTGTTTGCTGCTTCATTCCGCCTGCTGTATACAGATTTCAACCATTTGCCCTCTGAGTGAATTCAGCCTCATCCTGTTGCTAATACATGGACTTCAATCATTTACTCTCTGAGTGAGTTTAGTTTCATCTTGTTTGCTGTTTTATGGATTTCGAACCATTAACCCTTTGTGTGAAGTACGCTTCATCTTGTTACTGTTATATGGACTTCAAATCATTAACCCTTTGTGTGAATTCAGCTTCACCCTTCTTGCTGAAATAAAGACTTTGGCTATTTATTCCTTATGTGGATTCACCTTCATTCTATCTGCTTGGATACAATTTCCAGCTGTTGTCTTCTGTGTGGATCCTCCTCTCATCAATCTATTCCTCTATTCTCCTACTGGCTATCTGGGGTAGTAGGTTGTTCTGAGTCATCCACTTTCTGAAGCCATCTCTGTGCCTCGGGGTACTGACTTCCAGTTCCAAGACTACCTCAGATTCTGAGTTCTGAGTTTTCCCCTTGGTCAGTCTGTACAATAAAGCATCACCAAGCACTGCCTTTAGATGTACTGGAAGGCCATTATCTGTCTGAAAGAGCTTCTGCTTCTCTGCATCCTTGTTTTGCAGCGACATCTGGGAAGAAGTGCTGAGAGACCTCTGAGGAATCGGACGGAGGGCTAAATGTGACGAAACATATTGATACTTCTCTCCTTGCTCTCTATTGCAAGTCTCCACAGAAAGGTCACATGTTGTACAGGAGAGGCGGCCGCAGCAGCAATGTACTTGTTCCTGAGTATCTGCTGAGATTACCTGCTCATTTAGTAAGATGAATGCTGGTAAGCTGGAGGCAATGCTTGTGTGCAGAAGGAGGGCATGTGAGGGGAATGCTGGTGTGCCGAAGGCAAGTGAGGGGAATGCTGGTAAGCTGGGTGTATGTGAGGAGAATGCTGGTAAACTGGGGGGCATGTGAGGGTAAAGCTGGTAAACTGGGGGGCATGTGAGGGGAACACTGGTGTGCAAGAGACATGTTAGGCTGACGCTGGTGTGCAAGAGGACATGATAATATAATCAGCGAGGGAAGGTCTTAATATAATGTGTGATGAAGGTGAGCGGGGAATCTTAATATAATGTGGGTGGGAGGTAGGGTATTTATTGAATGGAGTGTAGGTGAGGGCTAATTCTATAATGGGTGCTATTTTATTTGTGGGGAGTTGGTGGGGCAATTTTATTTATTGGTTGGGCAATTTAATTTAATAGTGGAATGTATTAATTTAAGATGGAGTGAAGGGACCTTTAATTTAAAGCTGGGGTGGGTTGGGGCTATTGCTTAAATGTGGGACTGTGTTTGGGGAGGAGTATTTATTAAGTGTGAATATGAATTAATTTTATGCCATGGTCGGTTGAGGGAATGGATTATATTTATTAAACATAAATGCTATTAAATTATTGTTGGGGCTGTTTGGAGGGAGGGAAATAAGACAAATTTTTAAATGGGAATAATATTACTTTAATGTCAGGGCTGGTTGGAGGGACAAAGAACTGTTTATCATATGTGAATACTATCAATGCCCTATGTTGACCACACTCCCAACACAATGTGGCTACGCCCAAGAGCGGTGAGTCTGTGTGCTTTAAAGGCCAGGGCCGATTTTTAGTCCTAGTCCAGCCCTGCTTGGACCTCATGCACAGGTACTGCATGCTGTGCAAGGTGCAAACAGGCAGTTCTACTGCACAATGGAATGTTAATGTACAGTCATGGCCAAAAGTTTTGAGAATGACACAAATATAATTTTTCACAAAGTCTGCTGCCTCAGTTTTTATGATGGCAATATGCATATACTCCAGAATGTCATGAAGAGTGATCAGATGAGTTGCAATTAATTTCAAAATCCCTCTTTGTCATGACAATGAACTTTATCCCAAAAACAACATTTCCACTGCATTTCAGCCCTGCCACTAAAAGACCAGCTGACATCGGGTCAGTGATTTATACAAAAAAGAAAGAAAGAATAGTACTAGAAGGAGCACTCTTTTAAACAGATAATTGAAATATTATCGATTATATACGTTAAAATGAACAACCTTTATTAGTAAATTTAAAATGAATAAGTGAAATATTAAAATACGAGATTGAATGTGAATTGAACCTGAATATGCATCAGTTAAAAGGTAGAAAACTACCCCACTGGCCTGATGCTATGTGTGATCCCTCTGTTACTAATAGAGGGTGGTCGTGAAATATAATCACTGGGATTAATTATGAATTGATAATAGGGGCTGTGGTGAACCTATTTGTTGAGTCCACCAGGAGGCAGGCTAGGGTCCACCTACTCAATATAATTAACTTGTCCACATATATCGTTATCACCACTCTCTGATCGTTATCCTTGTTAAAGGAAATGAGATACTGATAAACATAATGACTCGTTAGTCTAAAACGTGTTCCCTGTCAGAGTGGTGCTTACCACCAATCTCTGATCATAGGGATGAAACTGGTATGCTGTAGGTATATTCTCAGGAGGTCCACAGTATATTATTCTCAAAGGCTAATAGACCCCCGTTGTTCCTGGCTAACTATATGGAGTGTTGTAATCTCCCAAATTTATTCTGTCAGCTTTATCATAGCGTTCGGAACATGATACCTAGCTCAGTACATCAAACAAATGTATCAGTGGATCATGGACTGCTAACCCCTGAATCTGATTCCATGGATTGGAGAGAATCTAATGGTCTCCCCTATATATCACCACTACTATTAGTTATTATAATAATGAGGACATAGCAAACAGGCTCAGCGTGAACGCCGACGCGCGTTTCGCTTATGAGCTTTAACGAGGCAACCAGACTGACGGTTCCGATAGGCTTTATAAAGGGAAGAGCCCGCCCACATTGTGACGTTCATGTGTCAGCTCTAACTAGGAACTATGCGTTCCCCGATATTCGCATGCGTTGATAGGTTATTGAACATCACATGACACCGTCATGTGTTCAGTGATGTGGTTTGTTGATATTGTTGTTCCAAAAGGGAGGCCCGTCATAAAGCGAGCAGTGTGATTGGTCCCCTGCTGCATTAATGATAACAGAATTTTAGTGGTGTTCTGACATGTTTCATGGTAAGTATATACCTTTCACCTCACCAACAATATGTAGAGAGTAAATGCACAGTAGTAAATAGAAGAAGATTTATCGTTCATTAGTGTACCATTTTCATATTATTTCAATGAGAATATAGTTAATAATTCTGCATTCACCTAATAGTTATTAAGGTGACCTGATGATATTGTATTGAAAATATAGGATTGTCTGAGCGATATTTGAACATAAAGTGTGTATAATAGATAATATAGATCATGGCTCCCTTCTACAAATTTCAGGTGTTCTGACATATTTCATGGTAAATATATACCTTTCACCACAGCAACCTTATGTAAAAAGTAAATGCATAATAGTAAATGGAGGAATATTTATCATTCACTGGTATGCCACTTTCATGTCATTTCAATAAGAATATAATTAATGATTCTACGTTCACCTAATAGTTATTAAGGTAATCTAATAATATTGTAAATGTAGGATTCCTAAGCATTATTTAAACATAAAATGTATATAATATTTACTATAAATCATGGCTCCCTCTAAATAATAAGGGTAAATTACATAATATATGGTGCCAATATTTAGTTGTATGTTCAGTATATACAACTGTATTCATTAATATGTGACTAAGCCCCTATTACTAATGATCTCTGTTAGCATTAGGCAACACCAATATTTGGTCTTCAAAAGTTTTTTTATAACATATGTTGGCCTGAGAATAGGTGCTGACTCTTAATACCATTATGCAATATATGTTAGTGATAATGTGAACATCATTATATTGTGAATTGTGTACTAGGATTTTAGTTTACTATTTTTAAAGGGTAATAATCATACCAATTGATATATAAGGGGTTTATAGCCTGGTGCTGTGTACACCCTAAACTATTATCAGGTCAGTGATTCTCTAATTAACAAAGGTGAGAGTGTTTACGAGGACAAGGCTGGAGATCCCTTTGTCATGCTGATTGAGTTATAATAACAGACTGGAAGCTTTAAAAGGAGGGTGGTGCTTGAAATCATTGTTGTTCCTCTGTTAACCATGGTTAGCTGCAAGGAAACACGTGCAGTCATCATTGCTTTGCACAAAAAGGACTTCACAGGTAAGGATATTGCTGCTAGTAAGATTGCACCTAAATCAACCATTTATCAGATCATCAAGAACTTCAAGAGAGAGGTTCAATAGTTGTGAAGAAGGCTTCAGGGCGCCCAAGAACGTCCAGCAAGCGCCAGGACCGGCTCCTAAAGTTGATTCACCTGCGGGATTGGGGCACCACCAGTGCAGAGCTTGCTCAGGAATGGCAGCAGTCAGGTGTGAATGCAACTGCACGCACAGTGAGGCGAAGACTTTTGGAAGATGGCCTGGTGTCAAGAAGGCCAGCAAAAAAACCACTTCTCTCCAGGAAAAACATGAGGCACAGACTGATATTCTGCAATAGGTACAGGGATTGGACTGCTGAGGACTAGGGTAAAGTCATTTTCTCTGATGAATCCCCTTTCAGATTGTTTTGGGCATCTAGAAAAACGCTTGTCCGGAGAATGAAAGGTGAGCGCTACCATCAGACCTGAGTCATTCTAACAATAAAGCATCCTGAGACCATTTATGTGTGGAGGTGCTTCTCAGCCACGGGAGTGGGCTCACTCACAATTTTGCCTAAGAACACAGTCATGAATAAAAAATGGTACCAAAACATCTTCAAAGAGCAACTTCTCCCAATCATCCAAGAACAATTTGTTGACGAACAATGCCTTTTCCAGCATGATTGAGCACTTTGCCATAAAGCAAAAGTGATAACTAAGTGGCTCAGGGATGAAAACATCAAAATTTTGGGTCAATGACCAGGAAACTCCCCAGACCTTAATCCCATTGAGAACTTGTGGTCAATCCTCAAGAGGCAGGTGGACAAACAAAAACCCACAAATTCTGACAATCTCCAAGCACTGATTAGGCGAGAATGGGCAGCCATCAGTCAGTATGTGGCTCAGAAGTTGATTGACAGTATGCCAAGGCCAATTGCTGAGGTCTTAAAAAGAAGGGTCAACACTGCAATTATTGACTCATTGCATAAACTTAATTTAATTGTCAATAAAAGTCTTTGACACTTACGGAATGCTTGTAATTTTACTTCAGTATACCATAGCAACATCTGACAAAAAGGTTTAAAAATATTGTAGCAGCATCTTTGTGAATAGCAATGCTTGTGTCATTCTCAATACTTTTTGGCCATGACTGTAAATGTGTGCAGAAAACAAAAGCAGACTAACTTATATTAAATGAGGAATGCAACTTCTTGAGGCATCTATCAGTATTAAACAACCTCTATAGTGATTTTAAATCTGGTTTGTTGTAAACCTGGTTTGATTTACAAAATCAAGTTAGAAATGGTCTTGCAAGTAATCTCACAAAAACAGCACTATGTCAGGCAAGCCCAGTTTTGTTATATATGTTTTTAATTATTACAATTATAGCTAATTTATATGAATTAAGATTACATGTCAAAATAGCTATGTTGTGCTGACATTTATATAAATGCATAGTTTTAAAATACCATCTAATTAGAGATGTTCACTAACCTCCATGTTCTGGTTTTGGTTTTGGGTTTGGAATAACTTCGTATTTTGGTTTTGGTTTTGGCAAAACCACCCTTTCATGTTTTGGATCCCAATTTTTTTTCTAAAATCCCTATTTTTTGTGCTAAATCACATAATTTTGCTCTTTTTTTATATTATTATTAATCTCAATAACACTAATTTCAAGTCATTTGTAGCCAATGAATGTCACTGAAGACTTTCAAGAACACTGCTATCCCTCCTATTTCTTTTTTACCTATGACGCTGCTCAACTGCACTAGAGACTGCCAGGAACCGTGCTACCCCTTCTGTGTCTCTCTGTGAAATTGCGCTGGAATGCCGTGGAGGGCGGTACTTATAGAATCCAAAACTTGCGAGATCCGTTGACATAATGACGATGTTTTGCCTCGTTTTCAATTCCGAGGGCACGCGAAAGTAACGAGCCGACTCGGCTTGGTACTCAGATTGCCGAAGTTCGGGTGTGCTTGGTTCTCAAGAACCGAGTCTGAACATCTCTACTTCTAATACTGCAACTAATAACTAAATTCAAAGATACAATATGAGTACTGTACACAAGACTATTTAAAAGAAAAAAGTCTTTGACATCATGTTGACTCATAAAAACGAATAATTTTTTTTTCAGATTAAACACAATTGCCTTTACTGTGTTTCATCACACAATACAATCCTCACACAAGATGCTACTAAATGTCTTATCCACACTGTTATAATTTCCCCCCTGAACTACAACAACCTCAGTCTTTATGGCACGCCAATAATTGTAGCCTCTCATTTTGCTCATCAGAAGCTACATTTGTTACTCCCTGTGAAGGTTACTTAAAATGTAAGAGTTAAATTAAGCACAGTTGATGTAAGCAAAGGATTTATTTTATCTTTTCTAGAAGGTAAAATAATATTTTTATTTGTATAAATAGACAAGAACCACGCAGTAGCCAAACGCAATTCCCAGGAAAAGCAGATGTGTTCCTTTCTAGTTATAAGTTCTTCCAAATGTCTATATACCTGTTGTTTAGTCTACTAATACATATTTCATAATCATCATCATTTTGCCACAGATTTCTTATTGGTTGATATATATGTAATGTTAACACAATAATAATAACAGGTTCATGGGTATAAATGAGCAGAATAATAAACACATAGATGCAAATAACAAATCTCATGACTTACAGAAACAAATCTGCATCATACATTACAAGGGACAAACTATTGAGCAAAATAATAAATACATGGATGCAAATAACAGAACAAATTGCATGGTGCTCAGAAATAAATCAGTTTCAAACATGACAAGGAGCAAACTAATGAGCAGATAAATAAATTAATGGATATATATAACACAACAAATTGCTTGGCATACAGAAAAAAATCAGAATCATACATTAAGTAAGATATGAAGATGACGGGTAGAGAGCAGACATGAGACATAATGAGAGCTTATTTTCTAGAGGGGTGTAAAGAAAGACAGTAGGGTCAAGTGGAACTGTTTAGTTTGGGATATGGACCAGATGATGGGGCAGTAGACATGGAAAGCAATCATCGAAGTAGAGGTAGTGGTGATGCATCAAGGCACTAAGCGTAAGGTCAATGATGGCGTGGTAGCAGTTCTGACAGAGTCGAGACAGAGAGAAGGTGGGACGAAAAAGGATTTCAAAGGGGAAAGTGGCTATTGGGTGAAGTAGGGGAGACAAGGTGGACAGTGGTACAAATGGTAGTCAGCAGTATTGAGCAACTGGGTGGTTATTGTTTGGTTATTGTTGTAGTGTGCCTTCCTCAGTCTAATAAAATATTAACAATCACAAGATGTGAAACCAGAATAGATTGAAGTCAAGGCCTAGTTGGCAGGATTGATGATTTGTTGCTGGCTGGTCCTTGTAATAGAGCTTAGGCTGGAGGTTTGGCAGTCCACTGATGTAATAGAGCCTAGGCTGAGAGGCTGGAGCCCGGCAGTTCACATATGTCTCTGGGCCTGCCAAGATGAATGGAAAGCCCGCTGGAGTCTCCAGATAACCTGGTGTGGAAGTGTCCAGCTTGTTGCAAATGCAAGGTAACAGCATACAGAGGGGCCTAGGTGGCAGATTTACTCTTACTCCACAGAAACGTACTCTCATGTCCACGAAACGTACCTCTCTTTTGGTCCAGGTCCAACAATGCTTGTATACAGCGGGTGCGCAACTCTTCTGGCTTGTCATGACTGGAGTCATGTGAGCACAACTCCAGGGTCTGGATTTTCCAGAAGAAAGGGTATCTCTGCAAAGACAAAGTTTTCCCCATTACAATGAGGGATACTTCTGTGCAATTGGATATTCTCTACAATGTGGAGAATTTCTGTGTAGGGGGTTCACTTTTGCAAAGAGAAAGATCTTTGATCTTGCTTTTGATAGCTAATGCTATCATGTACTACACATAAGCTCTTTTACGTATTTCAATTGTCTAGTATGGTATATAATCTTATATAACATTGTGCCATCATTAATCAATGTCTTGTTTTTAATAGAAATTGCTGATTATACAACATTATCTCAAATTTCTACAAGATGCCCCTTCTCTATGTATTAAATGTTCCCTTAACCTCTTGTAAACTATTTTTTACCTTCTGTTTATGCAATCGTACACAATTTGTTTGTATCATGATCTCAATATGACCTCTTACTCTTCTCTTTAAGACTTTTCCTGTGTTGCTCCCCACTTATGGAACTTCCTATTATGCATGACCAGACTCTCTCAGCAATCACATCTTCACTATTGTCTTTCCTACCCCACATGATACTACTCCCTCTGCATGCTTTACTAGCTCCAGTCTTCTGCCCACTGTATCCCATTAGCTCATATTATCTTAGCATTGCCCTTTTTCTCTAGAGTGTAATCTCTCAAGAGCCCTCTCTACCCTTTGTCTCACATCCGCCCCACCATCGTCAACCTTGTCTGTGCCTGTTCTGTTTTTATGTGCAATTGTATTTTGTATGATTTCTAACTGTAGAAAGTGTTGCAGAATTTTGCGCACTTTACAAATAAACAACCATGATGATGATGATCACAAAAAAATAATACCACTAGGCGCACAAAAGGATGAATAAATAAAAAAGACTATTAATTAGGAAAAAAGCTGCTGCAAAACAGGAGCCCTCAAAATACTGAGATAAAACAACACACAGATGCAGCGCTACAAGATACAAAATAGTTCCGAACAAACACAGTCAGGGAAGATGACTAATGCAATACCATTGATAAAAAAATAAGTATGATTTAATATGACACAAACAGAAACATAAAAAATACCACAAATGCAAGAAAAATAAAAAATAAGAATGAACATAAGCAACAAATAAACCCTAAAACAATGTATCAAGCATATGTCCTATCAAAAGGAGAAATAGAATCAAGGACACCAAGAATATATCGATAACCTGAATAGAAAATGTGTGGACCCACAAAAATGGATTAACTAACCAGAAAAATAAACAATATCGTCCTCGTGTATTGAGACATTGGTACAGCGAATCTGATTAGTATATCCGATTCATGAGATGCATAAAAAGGACTTTTTTTTGACAATAATTATGGTAGACTTCACATAATAATTGTGCGCATTTCGATAGCAACAATAAATTAGATTTTTCAATGAGCAACTGTGGACTGGAATTGCTCAATATAATAGTTCAAAAATGAACTTAAGCACATAAATCCTTCAATAACCAATTTATTATTCTAAAGAATAAACAACTGAGAGCCATCCTAACCACCGATGAGTCCGTCCGGTCCCCGATATGAGATGACTCAGTAATAGAAGGTAAAGTTCTCTACTATGCTGGCATTGCACTTTCTACAGCGAAACTCCATTCACAGGCTAAATGATGCGCATGCGTATGAAGCAAGTCTGAACTGATGGTAGAGATGCTGCAGTTATCTGTAGGTTTAACCAGCGTAACAATGGATCTATGATCTGACGGACAGAATGAAACTACCAAAGTTCAGTAGAATGAAAATATCCAAAAGGAGTCTAGCAAGAATTATATAGAAACTTGTCATCAGCAATAGGTATTTTCAATGGGTTTGGTGCAAAAATAAGTACCCTGACGCGGGTTTGGTGCAAAAATAAGTACTCTGACTCCTTTCTTCGCTAAAGACGTTTTCTTCAGAGGGAAATGAACGCAACCACCTGATCTCCTGTGTCTTGCATAAATAGCAAGTTCATTAGAATTATTACTATGACAGCTGTAGCAAAAACATTAATTAAGTGGTATAACACATAAAGACAGATCTAGAAACAAATTAATATTGCATATCGGAATTAGCAGCTAAAAATAAAATAAAAGAATTTTATTATACAGTATATAGATAAAAATGAAAAATGGTAATAGATATAAACAGAAAAAAAAATAGAAAATATAAAACACAGAAAAATAAAATTAGAATACTAAATAGAGCTAAAAATAAAATAAAATAAAATGAGGAAAATAATTACATGGGCCGGGCCCCCTGGCATGGCCGTGCCTGGCCCAGGTCCTCGCTGCTGAAGGGTTATTTTTTTCTTCGTTTTTTTAACTTTATTTTTTAAAATCTTTGCTTGGTTTCTTTTTTTTTGGCGCGCGGTGCGGCGGGGGGGGGGGGGGTCGCACTGGTGCCGTGATCATCTAAGTATACAAATACTCACATGACCGTGGTGCCGGCGTCCCTCTTCCCTCCTCCGTTTGCACTGAATGTCGGGCGTTACGTCATCACGTCAAGCTCGACATTCAGTGAGGAGTGTCGCGGCAGAGAAGACAGAAGAAAGTAGACAGAACAGAGAAAAGAGAAGAATATAAAAGAAAGATGAGAGAAGGCAATACAGAGGTAAGTAAAAGTGGAGGAATGCAGAAAGACACAGGGTGATGAAGAAGTGGGGGGAAGAGAGAAAAGGCACAGAGGGATGAAGAATGGGGGAGAGATAAAAGGCACAGGGGGATGAAGAAAGGGGGTAGATATAAAAGGCACATGGTGATGAAGAAGTGGGGGGGATAAAAGGAACAAGGCGATGAAGAAGTGGGGGGGAGACAAAAGGCACATGGTGATGAAGAAGTGGGGGGGTAAATGGCACAAGGTGATGAAGAAGTGGGGGGGAAGACACAGGGTTATGAAGAAGTGGGGGAGAGGATTGATAAAAGGCACAGGGTGATGAGGAAGTGGGGGGATAAAAGGCACAGTGTGATGAAGAAGTAAGGGGGGAGATAAAAGGCACAGGGTGATGAAGAAGGGGGAGAGAGAAATGCACAGGGTGATGAAGGGGGGGGCAACAGCATGGTACAGGGTGATGAAGGGGGGAGCAGTATGGTACAGGGCTATGAAAGGGGGAGCAGCATGGCACAGGGTGATGAAGGGGGGAAAAGCAGCATGGAGGTCACAGTGTGATCATAAGAAGGCACAGTATGGTGGTGATGAAGGGGCACAGTAATGTGTGTGTGATGGCACAGGGGGCGTGTGGCAATGTAGTGTGCATGAGGTAGGTGGTGGCTAATTAATGGGTGCTATTTTGTTTGTGGGGTAATGGTGGGGCAATGTAATAGTGGGGACAATTAATTTAAGATGGGCTGGTTTGGGGGCTATTGAATGTGGGGGTGAGTTTGGGGAGAATGAGGTCTCTATTAAATGTGACTATGAATTATTTAATGGCAGTGATGTTTGCGGGAAATAGGTACATTTATGAAATGTAAATACTATTAATTTATTGCTGGGGCTGTATGTAGGGAGGGAAATAGGTTCATTTATTAAATGGGAATACTATTATTTTAATGTTGGGGCTGGAGGAAGGCCTAATTATTAATCGTGGGTGCTATTGATTTAATGCCGGAACTGGTTATAATTTTCTAAATGTACCCATTTTATTTTCCAGGACCCAGACAAGCCGCAACTAAAGAGACCTGCAGCCTCAGGTTCAGACTTTATTACCCTATGTCTATGTTTTTGTGTTTGTTTTTTAAGCTCTATGCCTAATTAGGTGCTTGTGCATTCACATGTGAATCTTGGTCTCAGAGTTTGGGAGGAACTAGCGCCCTAACAGGTACTTTTTCTGTATATTCTCACTGTTAGCACATGACCCAACGTAACAGCTGGTAGTGGACATTTATCTACTGGGGCTGATCCATGATCTGATCAATAAGATTATTAATCAAGAGTTTTACATCCATTTTGGGTACCATACATGTGAGGATATCAGGCCACTTTGCCGATATTACCACACACTCCCACAATTGCCAGGTAGAAGGTAGTATCCACAGTCCACCTAAATCCCTTTGGAGGTTGAGCATTTTCTGCTCTGTACCTGCCATTTGTGTATGATTTGGTCATTTTTATGTGCTTGTATACAATATTTCTTCATAGCGTGCAGATGGCAATTAGGAAATGCTAAATCTTCTTTCTTCTTGCAAAACTGCCATTATAAGAGAAGTACTGATACAAAACCTTGTTTATTAAAAATGGACATTGTAACATGGCATACTGAAGAGATGAGAGATCGCTCTTTGACAAGAAAGAAGCAGAAAACATGTATATTGCAACAGGGGCCTTGAAATTCAATTTGCTTTCTACAGCATTTACACATTCAATCCAGAGCTGAAAGACATTATTTTCTTGTGAAAATGCATTAATCAGTTGCTAAGATGCTGATAGTAGATTCTGAAAATAGATCAAAACAACAATGAAAAGTGGATATATAGGTAGAACTGCACATGTAATTATACTAGATTGTTTGCAGTGCATTCCCCTTTCTGTTTCAGATAAACAGTCTAAATAATTAAAAAAATAAAATAAGAGCAATAGATCTGACCATTTATTTTCAGCTGTCATTTCAACGCACCCTGTAATTTGTCCAATTTGAATACTTCAAAACACGCTAAGGAGGAAACTTACTAACGTGTAGTTTGCTGAAATCTCAGGTTTGATGTTTGATTTATAAATTGTGCAAAGACCAAACCACACATAAGAGAACATGAATCAAAAACCAACCAATCTGAAACAGCAATCACAATTTTTACAAATGGTATTTCAATCTCCGATGAACCCGGCTTATATTGGCTGAGTGGTAGAGGAGGCCGCTTCTGATTTACTGCCCGGCTATTAACTAGTCACACTCACTGGAGATTGAATCAGTTTTCAGTCTGTCTGTTCAATAGAGTTTATTTTTCATTCTCCTTATGGATTAAAAGATTACCACTGGATTTTGCAAACCAAGAAAGAAAGAAAGACGATTTTTATGTATTGTGACAGAAGCACTGGGTAACCATAGGCTGGAGAAATTGCTTACTGGTTTCAGCGCTACTCAGCAATGAGGTGCAGAGTCTAATGTGTGCCAGGTCTTCGCCAGGGACCCCCGCAAGGGAGTATGGACTTCGCAGCGGGAGACACGAAGGTTGCGATCCTCAAGGAGAGCAACCAGTGAAGCGTTGATGGAAGGAACTCCAGGTCAAACCAAATCGGGTTAGGCAATACCAAAGGAGAATCCGTTAACATGGTCAGCAGTCCGGGTCAAGCACAGGAAACCAGGTAGCCAAGGGAAGGAGCAAGCGGGTAGGTCAAGTAATGTAGCCGTGTCATACACGTGAAGCATACAGGGAAACAGGCAATAAGGAACGCTGTAGGGGACCCAATACTCTGGCACCTGTTTGGTGCCAGAGTTTGATATAAATAGGAGAGGGTTGGTCCTAATTTCGGGCGGTGGTGACGCAGACTGCCATCGCCGGGACCTAACAGTAGCGTCCCGTTGCTAGGCAAAGAGATGCACAGGCACCGAGCTAGTCGGCGGGGGTAGAGGAAGTGCGTCTGGTTGCTTGGCAACCAGATGACCGAGACCTGAAAGTAGGTGTCTGTCCCTGTGCAGAGGACGCGGCACCGGGATGGCGCCTGACAACTGAGATACTGAGAGACACTGCAATTTAAAACCTCTAAGTGCTTTTAAAAAAAAATTGTCCAAATTAACCTGCGCACCTGCCACATGCAGCGGAATGCTCTATAGAAGTGTCACCCTAAAACATTGACTAGAAAGCTCAACAATAACCAATAATAGAGCAAATCTGCACTTGTGAAAATCCAATAGTATAACAATATATAATAATAAACTCATATGTGAATATCAATCAATAGACACAATATAACAAATACAATATTAAAAGTGCAACAAAATGAATAGTCTCTTTGAAATGAAGTGTTGTCTCCTCTTCCTGAAAATGTGGTGTTTGTCTTCTTTTTCCCTCCAGTGTTAACATGTGAAAAAAAATGAAATAAAAACCATCATAGTGTAATCTGTATACCAAAAACACGCATATCATATGTGTTGAAGATAGTTTAAAAATAGAACAATGCTCTCATCCCCACTTATATTTAACCCAGGGGGAATGATACAGCTCTAATATATGTCCTATATGCTATATATCATGTCCCGTCACTTAAAATAAAGACAACGTTAGTATTTCACCAATGTTCATTAGACATGAATGATTCGAGGGCTCTGATGTATGCCTTAGGTGATATATAGTATATCCTTTTACTTATACTACAAATAACATTAATATTTCACCAATGTTCATTCACCATAAATAATTCATAGGCCATAGATAAAACTACTCTGATTCTAATAAAAATATATTCTTTATTACCAGACATCTGCTGGATTAAAGCATCTCAAATATAACAAACACTTGAATTTCTCTGTGCGATATCCAATACCTATAAGGATGTGCCCGTGCAGTTCATCATATGAGCATGTAGATTCTGACAGGTCTCTGTAGAGTATGATGTTAAAATGCCGGCAGACAGCTTCTACGGGCCCACAGATCTGAGCAGCACAGACAGTCTCGGATCCCCACTAACACCAACACATTTCAAATTAAATCTTTTTCAAGGTGTGGAGACATAAAGAAGACAAATATTACGTTTTCAACACAAGGAAACAACACTTTCTTTAAAAGAGACTATTCATTTTGTTGCACTTTTAATATTGTATTAGTATTTATACTGTGTTCTAAGTGCTTTTGTTTAGTGTGTGTGTGTGTGTGTGGGACACTAGGCCCTTAAATTCAGAAAGGTTGACCAAGTGTATTAGTTAGAAGCCTGATAGGCTAGACCTTTTATTTATTGTTTTAATTGTTTTGAACATGGTGAACAAAACTAGCTTTGGCCAGTTGAACCAAAGCAATTGTCTGGTATGATCTGTCTAAAGTGCAGCCGTCTACCCCAGAAGACGGTAACCCCAATGCGATCTTATGACAGTTTGTATTTATTATGGGGGTAATATATAATACATTTTTAATGGGGCAAAAATGTTTTAAAATATGGAAACGTTGTTTATTTTATTGTTACCAAGGCAATCTTGATTATTGTGAACACAGGGCATTCTTTCATTATTATTATTATTATTATTATTATTATTAATAAGACATTGCAATCTTTATAATTATTAGGATGGAGTACTAGGGTGGCAGAAACACTTGTAGTGTATACTTGTGACACTAGAAGTGCAAGTGTGTACCGGAAACCCATGCGTATGCCTGGCCTATACTCTCTAGATGCAGGCTGGGCTTTTACAAAAAGGATGGAAGAGAGGGGACATTTTTCTTTTATTTTAATTTAATACGATTGAGCTTGATGGGGTCTATAATTATGTTCCTTATCTATTATTTATTAAAGAATAAATTTACATGTGTTAAATTTGTTTGTAAATCTTCATTCATTTTGAGTTAGCACTAGTCATAAATTACATTCCGTATGTTTTTTGTTAATAACAAAGTGTGGACTGAACATTGACCTCACAGTTGTGCAGCACTACTAAGTGCATTATAGAAAACATAATATACCATATGTAATGCCTGTGATTTAACTTGCAATGTACCAGCTCTTTTAAAAATGAATTACAGACAGTATTTTTGGCAGTGGAAATTCGAAAACTTAATACGTTTTTTGCTGAAGATTAAGGGGAAGGACAGCAACATGCACAGGAGATGGACAGCAAGAGTAATGGCAACAAAGCATTGGTGACAGATGAGATCACTAGCAACAGACAATATAAGATGGACAAAATAAGAGATAATGTTGCAATGAGGAGAGACCGATAGACATGGTGGGCCTCAGTGGATCCCAAACTTTCTCAGTTCGAGGGACCCCTAGGGTCTCAATAATTTATTCAAGGCACCCATAAGCCAAAATAATTACCAAGTAGTCCCCCGTCTTGCTTACCACCAGCCTTGGCCGCGGCACCACTCTGAGATCGCTGTGGCACACCAGGGAGCCGTGGCAGGAATCACTGGTGGGCCTGATTCATTAAGGAAAGTAAAGCAAAGAAAATGAGTAACTTTGCACCTTGGCAAAACCATGTTGCCTTGGAGGGAAATATAAAATGTGGGGACAGATTTATAGTTGGGGTAGGACATGTCCTAGATCAACTTTAAATTTCATTGTAAACATAAAACTATGAAGTATTTGTGTGCTACATGATAAAACAGCCAGTATTTAACTTATGTGCAAAATAATAAACTAATATGCACCCCTTGCATTGTAACATGGTTTTGTCCAGAAGAAAACGTACTAATTTTTTTTTTACTTAATTTCCTTAATGAATCAGGCCCGGTGAGTAGTCTTGAATATGAGTATGAAAGTAAAAAGATACAAGTGCATACTTTAAACACCTGCGGCATACTAAGCATAGTAGTAAATGTATGTAGAATAAATTCTGCAAAATCACTATGTATAATAAAATCTGTAACGAAGCTCAGATTATTTGTGCTCATTCAAATCAAATTGTAAATGCTCCTCTTTCTCCATAAAGGTAGCCTAGTTCAGCTGAGTTCTAACAATCTTTTTTGAAATAGGGAACTTATGACTCTCAGAGGTGTATTTACAAAAAAATATATACAATTTCAAGTGACTTTAATAAAACTACTGTGCAAGCAAGACTTAAAATTAAAATATCCAGGACCCTGGGTATTCGAGGACTTTTTATTTTATGCTACTATGTGCATTAATGAGGGTAGCAGGATAGTCATTACCTCCATAGATATCGCCCCTCGACATGATCTGTCAATACTCCCAGGAGTAGCAAAATAGTCCTCTTTTGGAGTGCTGTAATAAGATAATTATACACTATATAATTAGTATATATACTATAGACTATATACAAGTCTAGTACTCAAGGAATGAGATCCTAGCACCAAAATATGCACTGAATCCTATAAGCCTCTAGTTACACCACTAACCAAAGCATCAATAGTTTGCAATTAAAACTAAAATAGCTACAGTTGCTATTAATGCTAATTAGGTTACATTTTACTCAGTTCCATCTTCAAAGTCTGTTTAGTTATGCATATATGCACTGTACTCTACTCCCTGAAATATTTTATGAAACATATAAATAAGCGTGCAAATAAAAGTGTTTCTACTTTTAGTAAGTTATGTTACATTTTGCAACATTTCTACACAATACATCTGTTAATAAATCAACTACTGTACAGGCTTAATTCAGATTACTAAACTTGGTATTAGCTAAAATTCAATTTTCACTTAGTTATCCTTGTATACAGAAAAAGAAAACATTTGGGACTAAGGGGTAAATTTACTAAACTGAAGGTTTGAAAAAGTGGAGATGTTGCCTATAGCAACCAATCAGATTCTAGATGTCATTTATTTAGTACAGTGTTTCCCAACCCTAGTCCTCAAGTACCCCTAACAATGCATGTTTTCCATATCTCCTTGCTGGAGCACAGGTGTAATCATTACTGACTGACACATTTTGAAAGATCCACAGGTGGAATAATTATATCATTTGTGACCGGGAAAACCTGCACTGTTAGGGGTACTTGAGGACTAGGGTTGGCAAACATTGATTTAGTACATTCTGCAAAATGACAGATATAATCTGATTGGTTGCTATAGGCAACATTTCCACTTTTGCAAACCCTAAATGTTTCTTACTAACTTCACTGGAGAAAAGGAACCCAGCTGTTCATAAATCTGTCCATAAAACGTCTCTAATATCTCTCTCTTTTATACTCTAAAAAGGATACTCTTTGTCTTTGAGAAATATTGTGAAAGTTGGCTCATGTTATAGATGTGGAAAAACAATGTTAGTAGGCAGGGTGAAATCAACTGGATACAGGCTAATGTACAGTTAAAAATAAAGCAAAAAAAAATATTTTTTCCACATGAGATATATTTATTAGGATACTCTTAATGCTTGCTGAACATAAAATATATTTTTACAGTTGATTTGTGGCTTTAGTTTGAAGAGAATGGGCCTGATTCATTAAGGAATGTATCTGGTCCAGAACTGGACAATGCGTAACAATATACAATTCATTTTCAAGCACATAGGACACTTACTACTGCCTATGATTTCAGAGAGGGAACAGGGAAGGGAAGGGGCATTTGCCTGTAGTCAATGTGCAGTAAGGGCATGCCAATATTGAGCACACACAGCAGCATCTGATTCAAGCATGCTACATGTGTTTGCAATCAGCCACAAATCAACTGTACAATTGTACTTTATGTACAGTAGATATTCCTGACATACTAATAAATGTATTCGTGAAAAAACACTTTTTTAATTTTTGTAATGTTTTATCGTTAATGCCTATATTATTAACAGGTGACATTAATTGAATATTTTTTTGTGAGCATTGTTTTGTGATTTTATATCCCACATAGGTATTGAATGTATCCTGCGGTGTGTTGTCTAGTGCAGTAGAGGGGACCTACACCTGTATTTATCACCACACATATCTCAGGTGTATGGGTAGCCGATTTAAATGCACACATTGTGGGCAGTAGGCATGCCTTAATGAATCAGGGACAATGTTTGCAACTTATGGAGCAAGATTGCTCTTTAGTTAGGATTTTATATATTATATGGTTGCTGGTCAGTAGTTTGATTGTGCCTATTAGAGTTCACTAATGGACAAAACATGGCTATTAAATTAAAGATTTTTAAATTCTTTATGGCTTAAAATAAAAATAACAGATGAAGGTAATGAATGATAACAGTGATAGTTAGCTGGCTACTGCTATCTAACAACCAAAATTAACATCTCATTAGGCTTCAGGTGACTGTAAGCAGATAGGATAACTATTCTGATTTCTTTCCTTCCCTATGCTTTTTCTTTTATTCCCCCCAGCCTTTAACATTGACAGTGCACCAAAGCTTGCATTGAAACAGTAGGAAGTTATGTTTAAATGGCCTGATATGACATTTTCCTGCCAAATCTGATGCCATGTGATAAATACTTGGCAATACTGCCACTTCAGCAGACTATGGGCCTGATACAGAGTGAGATTTAAGTACATTTATGTAGCATTTTTTTGTATGTTTTCATACTGTGCATGCCCAGAAAGTGAACGTATGTAAAAGTAGCTATGGAGACGTCGACTTTTTGGCATTTTTGACTCTTTACAACTGATGGGGCATGACATAGGAGGGAAGCGATGTTCTAACCCAGGGGTAGTATAAATAATTGAACCTCCCTGTTAAGGAAGAGTGCCCAACACGCCACCCGAATTTATCATTATGGCTGCTTCCTGGACTGCTTTCAGTAACAGCTTGGTTCCCCCACCCCATTAACCTATGCCCACCACCACTGTGACCTCTCAAAGCCAAACAAGAAGCTGATGTGCCTTATAGAATTGCGGACATTTAGTCATAATGGCCGGATAACTAACCACTGAACCCAAAAAACCTATAAAAAAATTCCCAACTGCTCTATTAACCTTACACCAAACCTTGTTGAGACCTTGTTAACCCTAACTCCTAACCAGAATACCCCTAACCCCTAAATTAATACTTACATTATATAAATGACAGGCGAGTCCGTCCATCGCCATTTTAAGCCAAGTCAAGGTTGCTGATGACGTAATTTTCTACAGTCGCCAAGACAGAGACTCGTGATATGAAGTAATCTGCATTCCGGCAAGTAGTTTTTTTGCCAGGTCGGTGTACTATTGAATCGGACTTCTCATGTCGTTGTCTTCTCTGACGGGGTAGTCAGTACCGTTAATAGGTACTACACCCGTATGCTACATGCTTCTATGCTTTATGAGGGAAGGGGGCAGAATGCTGCCATAATGTGTGAGGAAAGGGGGGTGTATATTAATATAATTTGTGATATGAGGGTAGGAAGGGTGGATGTCATAGTACATGGGTGGGAAGTAGTCTATTAATTTAATAGTGGCGTTTAGTTGGGGGCTAATTATTTAATGGACACTATTTTATGTGGAGTGATGGTGGGTCAATTTAAATTATTGATGGGACTTTTTCATTTAATAGTGGAGTCTATTAACTTACGGTGAGATGACAGGAGCTTTAATTTAATGCTGGGGTGGTTTCTGGCTATTAATGAACTGTGGGGCTGAGTTTGGTGAGGAGGGCTCTTTATTAAATGTGAATATGAATTATTTAATTCCAGGGATGGTTGTGGGAAATGGTTATATTTATTAAACGTAAATGCAATTTATTTTATTGCTGGGGCTGTTTGGAGGTTTGGAAACAGGTTTAGTTATTAAATGGGAATACTATTACTTTAATGTTGGGGCTAATTATTAAACGTGGATGCTATTGATTTAACACTGGATTTGGTTGGAGTTTTCTAAATTTCATGTACCAATTTTAGTTTCAAAATAGGGCTCCCAACATTCCAGGATCCAGATACTTCCTATGTACTAAGGCCATGCTGTGCTGTCCCTGGACATCTTATGGTAAGTAATTTTTCAGAAACTACACATGCACACACTTGGCACACACACAGGTACAGATACTGGGCATACATGCACTGGACACACACAAACAGGGACAGACCCTCTGTGCGCACACATACACAGTCTTTTGATGAGACTGAAGGAGGTAATGAGGGGGTTTATGATGTGGGGATTAATGATTAAACTGGATGAGGGAGTTAATGTTGAAAGGGGTTTTATGATGATACTAGAGTTAACAATTATGAAGAGGGATTAATTCATGTAGAGAGGGGTGGAATTGTGAGTCAGTCACAAATATGCTTTTTGTATTATATGGGGTCACTAGGATGGTATCTGAATTGCGGTCACAAGAATGCTCTCTGTATTGTATGGCGGACATAGGAATGTTCTCTGTATTGTATGGCTGTCATAGGAATGATCTCTGTATAGTATGGCGGCCATAGGAATGCTCTCTGTATGGTATGGTGGTCATAGGAAAGCTCTTTATATTGCATGTGTGTGTGTGTTTGTGTGTGTATATATACATATATACATATATATATATATATATATATATATATATATATATATGGCACAGTGTGATAAAGGGGGAAACTGATGGAGGGCACAGTGTGATGAAGGCGCGGTGTGATCAAGATGGTACCCTTAAAATTATGTTTCAGTTTGTTTCAGTGAGTCTTACGTCAATAACCAATTCATTTTTTATTCAGCTAGCATGTGATAGTTGTATTTAAAGTCCTGTGATTCTATGGAGGCTCATTACATAAAGACTCTTACAAAGCCATAATGTGAAGAATGGGGAGGGAGGGGGTTTCTGTGCGTTCTAGAGCTTGTAAAGCGCCAGCCACAACTTCCCAGTAGGTTGACCATGCCCCCTTGACAATTGTCACTCCCACTTAGATGGGGGGCGCCGGTGCCCTGTCTCGCCCAGGGCACTAAAATGTCTAGTTACGGCACTGCTTATGGGACCCTGTCAAAAGCATAGAAATCAAAGCTTTCTGTGTTCCAAAGATGACAATTGTGTAAGGAACAATCTCACCCAAGGAGGGGTTACTGCTTCGAGACATGAGTCCTTCTTGTTTCCAAACAGTCTAAAGTAACTCCTGATTAAGATCTCTCCATGGTATGGAGTTTGCGAATTGTCACGGATCCCAGATGATTAAACAGACTCTCTCTGCAAACACAACACTAGTAGGAGAATATCTGCGCGATCTAACCAAAAAGCAGCCCTTCACCTTTTAGTACACAAACCCATATGAGTACAAACACATTGATATATCCAAATAAAATAAAGGAAACACGGCACTGATGGTAATAACTTATAGCCCAATGGTATTCAAAATATACATCATATTCTTCAGGAAGGAAACGTCTATCCACAATAAAATGAGGGGATCCTCTTTCTTAGTCAATCCATTCAGTATGCATATATAAAGGGAAGAGAAAAATGGACATAGTACAGCCTGTATGATTTAAAACTTTTAGTAGCTATGTCCCTTGAAGTACTTGTGCGTTTAATAATAGAGAAAACACCACGTGATAGAGCAATCTTCTTAACCCCTTAGGGGTATATACTCACTAGACCACAATGGATGTCAAGCATATAAAATAACATATGGGTTCCACAGGGGGACCTCAATTCAGCTTTCCAAGATTCCTCTCTGTTTAAACCACCTTAGATATCCAGCGTATTGAACAACATATGATTTTCACCAGGAGATCTCAATTTAACCATGCGGGATACCTCTCCGTTCAGATAATCATAGGAGGAACACTTTGTTCCACATACATCAATATGAACACGAAGATCCTGTACAAGAACTTATTTAACATCCGTCACAGCAGCAAAAGGGAATAGATGGACTCTTACCCTTAAGTTGAAATAATCAAATGTGATATTAAATTATCCTTGCCGAAGACGTCCCGGGTAGTACTACGGCGGTTCACGCTGTCCGGACATGGAGAGTAAAGTCCACAAAACAATTCCCCGCTGGTGCGTGTGACGTCACCCACCTACTTCAGCCAACGCGTTTTGATTTTAATAATCTTTATCCAGGCGTGGTGGGTTGACAAAGTTAGAATCCTTTATGCTTCCTCTGAACCAATCACAACCGTTTTAAAATAAAAAACTCTTTACGTGGGATGTAGAATGTCACATTCTGGTGATTTACAAGGAACATTTCAATTAACACCAGTTTCCAAATAAAAACACACACAATATATATGAAAACTTCCACAATATGTACATATAAAAATAATGATGGACTCAAATGGTATCTTAACCACATATTATTGAATCAATAAACATAACATACCACAGTACATCCCTTTTACTTAAAAATATCCTATGTAACTCGATCTGTAGAAATGAACTTTAAAATTCAGCCTCTGCTTCCTCAATTTAATCTAAAAACCATTTGACCTCAAAATCTACATTGAGGCCCTGGGTGGCTAGAGTGCCCATTTTATAAATAAGTCTCATTTCAGTTTTTGCTAGGTCACTAAGGGATTCTTTCCTCCGCCAATGTCCTACAACTTTTTTTATGCCTTTTTTTTAAGTACAATGCTTACAGTTAATAAAAGTTGACATGACATAACATAAACAAAACATGTAAAATAAAGGGATAAAATGTGTGTACAACTTACAGACAAGTGATGTAATCTGCGACAAGGAAAATTGGCTTTAAAGATGGACAGCTTATCAATGGTGATTGATTTCCCAAAAGACTGACCATTTCTTGTAACTGGTCTCAGCTTTTTAAAGACACTTTTATACCTTTCCCCACCTCCAGGTATTGCGGTCTGTGACAAAGTTTACAACCACAATTTGAATATTCCTTGATTTAATACCTAATTCTAAAATGTAACATAACTTTCCTGGGGTGTGTCACACCGACCCAATTTTATTATTAATAGATCCAATCTAAATTTACAAAGTTATAGATGCCAAACAGCATAGGTCCAGTGTATCAGCTGCACTGATTTCCTCATCTTCTCTGCATGGCAGACAGCTTTATTTGACGTATGGGCTGCCCTTCATCATGCTATTTAGGAATATGTGGTTTATCACTAATTATATTAATATTAAGTGGCATTTTTAAAAACTGAATTATATTTGCCTATATTCAATAGTGCAGGCCATGGTCACATAGCTCATGTCTCTTCATGTGAGGCTCTTGCTGGGAATGGCTCCTTCCCATCTGTCCCACATCTCTTTAGGTGTCAAAAAAACGATCCTATGTCAGGATGTAACTTACCCTAGGAGGTCTTTGAAGCTGCTCAGCTTCCCCTGAAGGTGATGCTGTTATATTTTAACACAGAAGTGGGCAAAGCCACCAAGTAAACTTACACCAGAACCTCTGGCTACATTTTACACCTTATTAGCTCAAATTATCAATGGATTCATTTGATATACAATATTTACACTGCAGTTATGATTAGGCCTTATTGCCCACAATTACGTTATTGGTTAATCCTTGTAACTGTAAGTCCCCTATGTTCACTACAGGAGCCCTATAATAGTAGTGCCACCAAATCATGGGAAATTATTGTGTGAGGAATGGGATAAATTTGCCAAGGAAGGTTCCTGAGCTGATGCTGGGGGAGGTGCAGGTGCAAACCCACCCCTAAATGTATCAATTTAGTCAGGATTGCTGCCAGGCATGGTGGGCTGCGCAGGAGGGTTCGGTCAGGAGGGGCTAATACGACAATAAGCACAGGCGAGAGCCCACTTATGTGCTGTCATGCCAACCGAGGGCATTGCCTGACTGGTACTCCACACTCACTTACCAGGAGCTTGCCAAACAAGGGGGAGGGGGGCAGTTTGCAGCGCATCAGTGCACTGGAGTTGCTGCTGTTTTACTACAGAGAGACCCTGGGAAGCCTCTATGAGGGAGCACCCCGAGTCTCTTAGGAAGAAACATATTTTATTAGTCTGGGGTGGGGCCTACTATGACTATAGTAATAGATAAACAGTGCCAAAAGCCAATTAAAAAACAAAAGCAAAAGTTGGGGCAGTGAAAAACAATAAAGGAAAAGAAAAACAGTGATGAAATCGAAAAGAAATGAGCCAAATACACAAGGTAAAAAAACATGGAAAGAAAGAGAGAATAAAATAAATAAATAAATAAAAAGGAAGAAGAGAGACAAAAAAAGATATCTATGTTGAACAAAATATGAAGGAGAAAATTAATTGAAAATTTGAGAAAAGTTGAGGAAAAAAGGCACAGCAATTCACAAATCCAAATATACTTACTAACAGATCCAGTAAGGCTATACTTACCAGAACCTTCTAGAAGGCAAGAGAAAGTCAATTGATACTTACAACTCTTATAAGCCTTCCCTAGCAAAGCCTCTCCCTGACCCCCTATACCCATTGGCTAATAATTCCTAACCCATATTGGCAAGTTAAATCTGGCTAAGCTCATTTCTTTATCTTCAATATTTACCAGCCTTGGAGTTTATGTTACTTCGGGACAATTCCTACCCTCTGTTATCCTCATATGAAGTTGCTACTGCTTTATTAGAAAAGTTATTCAAAATTAAATGATACTTGATATCATTTGCGTTTATTACATATAAAATAAAAGATTTGTTACATAGTGGGACGTAAGAGCAGTGTGTCTGAGTAATCTGTATGCATATGCTACTTATTCAGATCTGGATGCATCTCCAACTCTGAATATTGATGAAAAAACAATTTTTTTATGTTTACTCTTTCTATAGCAAGTTATCTTTTTTTTCCGTTCCACTCAATCAGGCCCTATAGGTTTTCAGAAACATAAGGCTTCCAAATGTACTTTTTTTTTTTTGTATTTTTGAATTATTAATGGATTACTGAGATTTGTAGCATAGTTTATGTCAAGGGTTGCAGTAATTGCACAGTGAATAATGTGTTTAATATTATAAATTATCATTTGCATTCATTTACAACATTATAATGGTAAAGTTAATATTAGTTACATTGAAAAACTTCAGAATGGTAAACAAACAAACTGTTGTTTTTTGTATTATTCTAACTTCTCTAGCAGATTTTATGCATAGTTTGAAAATGTGCATATAACTACATTAAACTTTTGAAGTAAACATGTCCCTTGATATCTTTAATGTAGGATACTGCAGAAAATATAAAACAAAACTTAAAGTAAGGAATCCCAATTCTGACATACCATGCTCATTACAGCCAAAGGATTTAGCACTTGCAAGAACCAGCTGGCACTGGGCTATTTCTATTCCATTCGCATATGATAATTTACTATAAACTAAGCTCAGACTTAGGGGAATAAAGTCCCTTTATAATTAAGGGGCCGCATATAAATATTAATACATATTTCACAGCATCCCTCACCAAATTCTTTTAAATATTTGAAGCTGATATTATAATATTACTTTAAAATGTTAGAAATACGGCCTGTGAAACATTGATGCTAATAAGAACAAATAAGATTACATTAAGTAAAGGACATGTTCAACTTTATCGTAGGATTACTTTCATTTTGTTTGACATTCACTGTGTACAGTAATTAAACCAACCTGATGCATTTTAATAATTCGCACAAATATGATGAGACTATTCCTTCTGTTTGTTCCCATAACAATGTTTAAGTAGTAACGTGCATCTACTATACAAAAACAATTAAAATAACTTGTAATTTGTAATTATAAACTCCCTAGTATTGTGGTTGGTTATACAATTAAATATGCAGCACCACACCCCTGATACGTGTGTTTGTCCTCCGTTTGTCTAGTGACTAATGGTTTATAGCCACTGGTATTTGTTTTGCATTAAAGAACAGGTAAAAACGCCAGTGAAATCACATGTCAAACACGCTTGCACGCGATTGTTGTTTGCATTTTTTAATCATGTTCAAAGGTCATTGGTGATCACCAAGGTTTCCACAATGCATTCAATTAATGAGTATGGGGTAACTTGAAACAATGGTTACCATTTTCAGATACGTTTCCATGTATTTAACCAATAACTCAATGCACAAATTTGACACCACTGGAAACGAGACCTTAGGCATCCCCTATGGAGCCATTACATTCCCTTACGAACAAATGGTAAAACATTTTCCTATCACAGATATCATCAGATCAGATATCATAATGACTCTTCTTGCAACTCTACAGTACTGGACATTCACGAACACCCACATAGATGCCTAGCATTCATCATGGTGTAGTGCAGAGCTGTAGAAGCTGTCCAGGTGCTTTAACATAGCATAAGTGAGAGGCCAAAGTAATATCCTGGCTCTACCTGGTGCTACGTGCAGTAGGATATATAACTCCTTGGGCTGTAGGGCATGGTACAGTATATTATTCCCTAGCCTAGAACTGGAAGCTCCAGCCAAGAATGTGATCCATGAGAAAAGCATAGCCAACTCTTTGACCACCAGCATGGCTTTACATTGCACCAGAAGCCCATATATCTATATGTCTATATAGTTTCCTATTAAAACAATTTATATACTCTAGATAGATGCACAGACTTGACAAATGTAGACAGATAAGAAAATAAGAAGACATATAAAGAAAATATACTTACATCTTTTTCAAAGAATTCATAAGCATTTTCTCCTTATCTGTTTTAATCAACAGCATATGAGTTAACCATTTTGGCTCTATATATTTATTCAAATGAAAAATGTTACAGCCAATATTATAATGCTGCAGCTGATCTTTACTTAACAATAGCTAATGTTGCAACAGAAAATATATAGACAAGAAGCAAAAACTGCACAAAAGACAATTTTATTTTTGTATTAACTAGTCTGAAACAGAGACAAATCAAAAAGATATCACATTTGTTAAAGATTCTATACACATCCAGCATAAGATACATGCCACTAAAAAGCAAGAAAAACAAAACAAACATGGACATGGTGTAGCTATTATTTTCTCATAGTAATACAAATAAAAAGGTTCAATAATTCAACTTGGAGAGTTATTACAACGCATTTTGCAGAACACTTTTTAATTACGATGTTTCCATAGCAGGCTACAATAATGTGAATGACCACTGTAAGTGAATGAAACAAACATATTCAGCATCATAAAACAATCTAAATCTCATGTATATTGAACAAGCAGTCATTTTTCTGAGGCAAGGCAATATAATGCTTGTAATAAAAACACATTTATTCTGAAATACTTACAGCAAATGTATTCAAAACAATGTTTTCACAGCAAAACCAACATATACTTTTCTTTCTCCTATTTATTATATATATATATATATATATATATATATATATATGTAACATAGTTGATGAGGTTGAAAAAAAGACACCAGTCCATCAAGTTCAATCTATTTTGGATCTCCTGCGATCCTGCACTTATATTTGAAATTGATCCAGAGTAAGCAAACGCCAATCTGTTTTAATTGTGAAAATCCCCCCAGACTTAATATTGCAGTCCTATTTTTACCCTATATCCAGTACTATCCTTCATTTTAATTAACGGTCGTATCCCTGGATAAACTTTTCCGCTAAAAATTTGTCTTACCCTTTCTTAAACATACATAAATAAATATATATATATATATATATGAAAGTACAGTACAACTGATTATCCAAGCAAAAGAGTGGAGGGTTCTATCAAATGTGATCTTTGTCACCTTTTGATAGGGTCATAATACTTTCTGCACTTTTGTTTTTTTCAACAGGTGTTTGTGTTTTTATTTACAGGTAGAGCACTATCATTTTAGACTAAAGGCGTAATCGAGCACATTGGTTGCCTCAACCACCATTGACACTGCCACTGTACCAAAGCCTCCTAACTTCCAGTAGGGCTGGAATGTGCCAAAGCCATAAACTAATAGTGATTTAATTAAATATAGCAGAAAGAACAATAATACAAGATCTTTAAAACTGGAATACAGCAATATTGAAGATGTTTTCAAGCAGGTCTTTGAAGCAAGTGATGTTTATTTGCTCTCACACTGGTTGGAGGTACCAGTGATCAGGTCAGATGAATCAAGAAGAACATCTTTGCAATACAAGCCACTGCCTTTTATACAATTTGGGTGCAGGCTATTTTTAGAATCAGGAAGCAATGTGTTTACACAAACATGGATTTACTTGCATTGCAAAGCCAACAAAATTTACACTTATCTATGAAATTCTAGAGAAGTTGTGATGTCCTGCATCACATGCTGTTTACAATGTTCAGAAAGGTTTGAACCCTCTGACAAAAGGCCACACAGTAACGACCCCCTGCTGGACCATTGGCCAGAGCAGGCATTTGACACTTCATCACAAAACTTAGTTAGCAATTCCTGCTATCAGACTCCCTCCCCATATGCCTAATTGGAAGTTTCTACTGGCAACCTTACAAACACCAAACAATGACACTTCCATACAAAACACATCCCAATACACAAAAGACCTCAACCCACAAAGGCTCATTGTATCAGATATATACATCAGAAATAAGGCATTTCCTTTAGAAAGGATAAAACAGAAAAACAAATGTTCTACCTTGGTTTCAGAAATAACAATTTCCTATCTCAAGATATACACAATTTCAAAAATAAGTGAATGTGCAATTACATAAATAAGCGCCCTGCGCTATTTCCTTTAAATAAATTTATACTAGAAGTTATTTATCAGTGATCCATTCACACTATCCCATTATAAGTGCAGGTAATAAAAATGATCTCCAGATCTAGATTTTTTTTTTGTTGGGGGGTGAATTTGGGCTTTGCCCGCTTTTTCACTAATGGAAGCCGTGGGCATCCAGCGGCAGCTCAATATGCAACACAATCAGAGCAGACGGACAGGGTATAACATGAGTATAATGAGTGAGCCTCCACTGGATGCCCACTGCTTCTAGGGGGGACAATTGCTCAATCAACTCCTCCTGGATCACCTCTGTCTCCGGGACCTTAGAGGTGGCAAAGAATTCAAGTTATTTAGTTGGTAAAAAAAAAAGGTGTACATCTTCCCACTAACCAAAGAGTGTACCTTTAAATGTGTCCTCTCCTTTCTTTTAGCTCATTTAAATAATACCGTCAAACAAAAATGAAATCTGGTTTCTGTACTTAACTGCAAAATTATGCAAGTGTCCCCCCCAAAACCTGCACTTAGAAGAGAATGCCCTCTTTCCACTGTGATAACTAATGCTACTACAGGGGCCCAGAAGGCTAGAGAGGCATCGCTTGCCCTCCCCCAAATGTTGCCATAGACCCTGAGGGTGCAGGTGTTTGCCCTTGTCTCTGTCTGTCCAACTCCTACCATTGGGTGATGCAAGCTTTTGCATCCCAGAAAACACTGCTATCTATGGCCATAAAGCTATGCACTTCCTCATAAAAACTGACTGCTATTGTGTAAAAGGTGGGCACATGATATTCCAAAACAGCATTTACTGTAAATCTTAATAATATTTCAGACTATATGGAGGAAATGTAACGGTGTCAGTGTTTTTGAAAATGGTGCTGCTGTTTCTTTTGTAGAAAGATAAAACATTGCCATAAACAATAGTGTGGTAGAGACTATAGACAAAGCTCTGATGTGTGTATTAACAAATAGTGACACCTTGATTTGCTGCTGTCTATTTCTGCTGGTTAAACTGAATCTGATTAAATTGCTCTATTTCTTTTCATTTTTTGGAGGTCACTAAGCTTTGTCTATACCATGTATAGTATAAACACTAGGTTCTCAGATGCCTTAAAGAAATACTTCAGTGTATGAGTTATAACTTAAAGTAACATTACATTTATTGTAAATACTAAAGCATGTAAAAATAATTAGATGTATTTTAAAACATTTAAATTCATAATAAGTTGTTTGGTATAACATTTGCTTAGCTTAGTGGGTACTTAATATAAACAAAAACTTTAAGTGTTACTTGGTAAATATTTACCCTCCCAGGGGGCTATATTTTAAGACAAAGGTTGAGAGACCCTGGTATAAACAGTTAACAAGTTTTGTTACTTCCATCTGCCCATATATGTTCAGTTTATCCCTTATTTTTTAACGCATTCCTTATTTATAAGGGAATGTCTAGAAATGGATGCAGAGTTGGTCCCTGTTGTAGCAGAACTCTTCTCAGTTTCCAAATCCAAGGCTATCCCTGGAGCACTTTCTAAGCTATTGCAAACATTGGACGACCAGCTTTGATGTTCTGAATTGTTGCCATTGAACTTATATTTGTAAGTCCGCACATTCAGACAGGAATTGACCAACTTTTATTTTGCAATGACCTTTCTTCTGTATGGATCTGCTGAGATAACCTGCTACGCTGTTTTGTTTCCTTGCCACAAAGTCTTCTGTCCTCATTTCCAGAATGTTTGCATGCAGCTGTCAAATGCTCTGTTATGTGAGTGGACCCAGCAGATGGTTCCTCATATTCTACTATGCCCATGGCACTCAGAGTGCTACTCCTAAATGAACTACTAGTTCTTGGAGATTCAGAAAGGCTGAATTAAGAAAAGAGTCCTGTAGATTTAAGGGAGAAAGAAAGTTTTGCTACTCCAATGAGTAACGAATGAACTTCACTGGTTCCATATGATCTTGAGAGGTAAGTGTCTAAAGCTCTGCATAATTTGAAATTCTGTCACCCAATGAACTCACTGGGGATTGAGCTGGGAAAGAGTCATTGTGCAGAATGTGGCCCGAGCTATTGTTCATTACTCCGGAAAAGACAGAGAAGTTGTCAAGAAGTATTGGCACCATGATTCATTGATAATCCCCAAAGAGAAACATGCTTTCAAAAGGAAATATGGACAAATAATTATTTGCAGCCAGATAAGTCTCCAAGTGACCATAAATGAAGTAACGCTTCTGGTAGAAAGGCCAAAATAGTATCTAGTTAAGCTTCACATAGGAAGTCAATTTTGTTTTTCATGACATGAATGCTTTTGAGTAGATGCTGTCTAATACTTTTCTCTTTGACATCTTTGTGCATGGTACCCCTCCATACTCTGAATGGCCTGGAGATCAAGGCCACAGCTAAGCCAGAACTGAGCAACGGTGCTTGAGGAAATCTGAGGAGATCTTTCAATGGTCCTCCATCCTCTAATGCAATAGTGGTCCTAGCTGAAAGTTTAACTTCAGCAGCATCAATATTTTTTTCCTGAACACTACATTGAAGCCCCTTAACCCTGAAAAGGATACAGGCAAACAAGACTCTAAAGCCAATGCATGGCATATACATTCTCCTTTGTGAAAACAGTGTTCTCTATTGCATTTATTATTCTGGAAATTAATTCTGAAAACTGTTCTGGAGGATGCACAGAAAGTCCCATTCACATTAATCAGACAAAGCTGTGTCACATGCTCCAAGAACATGATGATGAGACTTGCTGCTTCTCTTTCCTTTAGCAGGCTCTGAAATACTGAGATGGAAGAATAAATCAAATATGTAGAAAGCATCCCTAAGGGCCTTAGCTGGAATGGGTGCTCTTCAGCTTTTTGGGGGTGGGCTCAGGCTCCATAACAGCAGAATAGTCCACAGAGAGTTTTGCTGAAGCATGCAGGGAATAAGCAGTACTGAGGTATTCCCAGGCTGTTTTAGGACTCAGGCCAGCCTCTGACCTCTGAACCAGAAGTGATTTCACACCTATGAACTCAGAAACAGAAGTGACATCACCCACCTGAGATGAATGTCCAGAAGCTAGTCCCATGTTTGCTGTGCCATTGTAGCAATTAGTGTTCCCAAGGGATCCACCCTTGCCCCTAATTGCATTCCCAAAGGGTCATCACAGAGACCCAATGGAACCACTGGAAAAAGGGCAATCCCTCAATAGAGAAATAAACATAAAAAACTTGCACTATACTTAAACACTGCTTACACAGCTAAGAGACTAGAAAAAGACACCAGGGAAAGGAGGAGTCACACTATAAACTTTCCCAGGGAGTTTCTCTTCCCTGTCTCTACTCAGCTGACTAGCGAGTTAACTCATTCATTATGGGGCCATGGAGTTCATAAGGAAATACTTTTTTGCATAGACTTGAAAACATGATTGATTTAAATTCAGCATTTACTCTATGGAAAATCCAGCCCAATTAAAAATTTACAACTTTACATGCCTAATGAGAAAATGTCTGCAATCTGAGACTTCAACAACAGTTCATATCATGGAAAGAGTGATTGTTGACCATTACAACAGAGCTTTTCCAGGCAAAGTACGATATCATATCAATTTTAGACTTTTACATGTGTCTGTGTCTCTCAAATCCTCTGCGAACAGCTTGAGTAATGGACATGTCCCCCACAAAAAAAAAAGTCAAGACCAAAAACAACACCTTATACAAGGTTTGACAGAGTTATAAATAGATATTAGTGCTCATCCCCATGTTTTGGCTTTGTATTTCAGCATAAAAAGTTAAACTTTGATGAAAAATAGTGAAAATAAAATTAAAAGCAAATCAAGTCATGTGAGCTATTTATTGTTCCTACATTAGAAGAGCTAAAATTTACACTCAATTATATGTTTAATGACATCACAATTAGAAACATGAAGTTTGATTTAGGAGTTGGAACAAATCCAGCTGCTAGGTTAAAATTTCCCCTAGAAAAAAAAACATTTTGTGTTGCAAGGGGGGGAATGTAAAATTCACAACCTGATTTAGGCCTGTAAATGGTGTGGCTTAGTCTAACATAAAATACAATGAAAAAATAAGCTAGTCAGTAGGTGTGCAGCATGCAGAATTTGCATGCAAAAATCTAGCATTTGAACCACTTGCAGTGAGAAATGATTTAGCCGGCTGCAGATTCTGTACCCAGGCAAAATATGCACCTATCTCTGAATGAGCCCTATAGTGAATTGTCAATGGTTACATCGAGCTGACTGACTGAAAATGCATGCATAGACTCAGTGTTTTTTCCCTCTGGCCAATTTACCATTCCAAATAACCAGCCTCAAGACAGTGTATGTTTTTCTGTTAGTAGAAGTTGGCATTGGATGCCTAGATGGAGAGGAAGAGTTGCCCCGGGTGGGTAGCAGGATGTACAACAACCAATACCAGTAACGGGACCCTCCTATTAAATAGACTGAGCCATGCAACAGCAGAAAAGTAAGGGGAGGGCTGAATTTTTTTTTTCCTGGGGGCAAGACTTAAGGGATTTCGAACATCAAGATGTTTATCTATACAGTAACATCAGAGGAGATGGCAGCACACCCACATACAGTTCTTAAATGTAGGATATTTGAAAAACCCTGCCTAAAGAGGCACTCCAGAATTATTTTTTTAAATTAATTGTATTGCTTGATGTAAATAATCGTAACTGTTGAACTAATAATTAACATAGTGTTCCTTTTTAATAAAACTAAAGCACCTTTCTTTTATGTTTCACATGTTATATAGTTGTCCA
Source organism: Mixophyes fleayi (assembly GCF_038048845.1). Classification (NCBI taxonomy): domain Eukaryota; kingdom Metazoa; phylum Chordata; class Amphibia; order Anura; family Limnodynastidae; genus Mixophyes; species Mixophyes fleayi. The sequence goes on along the minus strand of NC_134410.1, from coordinate 40,190,989 downwards.
CTCCATAAATGATAAAATTATTAATGCAATTGAAAATAGTTGTGTGAGATTGATCAGTGCATTTAAACCTGCAAAACACAAAATTGCACATTTTGCTCTTTTGCATGGCAATTGTTTCACATGAAGGGCATGATTTATCAAGGGACTAAAACGGCGATCATAACGCAAAATTACTCTGCACATACACCACAAAGAGCAGCAATGATCAATTCATCAATTCATTTGAGCTCAAAGGACACATACTACAGCCTACGATTTAAGGGAGGGACTGGGACGTGGAACTGGTATTTGCCAATACTGTAGTCAGTGTGCAGTAAGGGCGTGCCAATCGCGAGCACACGCAGCAGCATCCGATTCAAGCTCTGGGCTTTGCTTAGCCTTTTGTTCTACAGCCGTATGTCTTGCTCCAGCTACAGGTCTAATCTAAGTGCCGCTTACTAATGATGACTGCTGTGTATGCATGCTATAGTAGTTGCATGTAATCAGTAGCAACTGTACAAATTTATTTTATATAGTAAACATTCATAACATCATAATAATATTTCATAGCAATTTCAATTTCAAGGAATTTTCTTTAAATTTATAGGGCCTGATTCATTAAGGAAAGTAAGGCAAAAAAATTAGTACGTTTTCTCCTGGACAAAACCATGTTACAATGCAAGGGGTGCAAATTAGTTTATTATTTTGCAAATAAGTTAAATACTGTTTTTTCATCTAGCACACAAATATTTGATATCTTTATTTGTACACTAAAACGTAAAATTGATCCAGGATATGCCTTACCTCAACTAAAAATCTGCCATCACATTTTAAAATTAAATCCTCCTCCAATGCAACATGGTTTTGCCAAGGTCTAAAGTTACATTTTTTTTTTTTGCTTTGCTCTCCTTAATGAATCAGGTCCATAATGTTTTGTCATTAATGCCTACATTATTACATGTAACATTAATTGTTCTTTTTTTCTGTGCATTCTATTGAGAATTTATATTACACATAGGTATTGGACATATCCTGCAGTCTCCTGTGTAGTAGAGTAGACCTACACCTGTATTCATCAGCGCACGTATCTTCAGATCCATTCCTTGTTGAATTCTGGCGTATGCATACCTGAATTACATGCGTATTAAAACGAACACAGATTGCCTTTGTATAGTATAGTATACCCTTGCTATTTGTCTACTGCTTTTTTACTTTACTTATGAAAAAAATAAAAAATGTGCTTGAGGAATGTTGGATGAAAATCTGAAATATGTTATGTGTATTGCCTGGCTCTGCTATTGACAGGCAATATTGTTTTGAAAATATTATATTGCACTAACTCGCTGTGTTCTTGCATTGCTGTTTTTTCTTCTAGTACTAAGCACTAGGCATAAATCAATATCATCAATCATCAGTTCACATCAATTGATCAATATCCTTTGATGATAATGAAAGTTATTTGCTGAATCAGAGCTCCCCTCTCTCCCCTTTCAAGTTCATCTCTAGCTATAAGTTACAGGACATAGTTACTTTAAAAATGTTATACTTTCTAGATGATTTGCTACAGTTGCACATTGCTAAGACATACGGTCCTGTCTGTCTATTTTTTTTGCTTTGGTTGGGCACAATTTGACAAGTTTTACCACTATAGAGTTTAATATTTATGCGTAATGCATGATGTAGTCTCGTCATGCTTTAGCTGTGTTTATGAAGGGCCTAAATCAGGTTGTGAAGTCTTTCTATATGTACTTTTTATTTTTACTGTCTTTTTAAAAAGAGTTCTAAATTTTGTTTTTTTCTACTTGTGTTAGACCTTATTCAGTGAGCAGAGAGATTGACAGATCACCTCTGTGGACCTAATATCAGCTTGCTTATAAGCCGTTTCTAGATCTGGATAATAATGCATCTAATTATTTTAGTGGAAAGAATGATCCATCTCCTATACTGTGATTAGGACCGCACCTCACCTCACATGGTTGCATCACCAGTTAACCTGTATTCTCCTGCCACTGAATCCAAAAAAGTTTCATACATTGCATGAACTTTGAACTCAGAGAGCTACAGATCGGAGGTGCAGGAACCATATAATTGGTTCCATTACATCACAGGTCCAATAATGGAAGTATGAATATGTCAATAGAAGAAGATGTAAAAATAGAGGCACAAAAGCTAGAAAGCTACAGTCCCTCTGTAAATTTTCTTAGGCCAGTTGGTATGTGGCCAACCTGGCCACATATGCTATTGTCCCAATATAGTGGAAAAGCCCGAACAAGAGCAATGTCCCTTAATAATCCAAACAATACAGATCAGATCATTATTTGGCATGCTGGCAAATGTGACTGAAAATGGATTACCACTGGCTTTTGTGCGCGGCCATCTCCACTAACTCATCACAGAGTAAGACAGAAGTGATTGCTGAATTTGCACTCAGAACTCCAAATCGCGGTTCTGTCGGAACAGCTCATCTCTAATAAATATATATATATACATTAGAGATGAGCTGTTCCGACAGAACCGCGATTTGGGATTCTGAGTGCACTGAAGTAAGCTACCAACTGAAACAAGTCCATTAGAAAAATTAAACAACACATACAAATTAGTGTATACAGATATATATATGTATATATATATATATATATATATATATATATATATATATATATATATTAGAGATGTGCGGGCTCGATTTCCTTAAAATCAAGCCCACCCGAACTTTGCGCCTATTCGGAATCCAAAACGAGGCAAAACGTCATCGTGACGTTGTTGGATCTCGGATCTCGCGAGTTTTGGAATCAATAAATACCTGCCTCCATGGCGATCTAGCGCCATTTGAGAGAGGGACAGAGAAGGGTTAGGTCAGAGATATAGCAGGCAAAAAGACAGAATAGAAATTGGAGGGTGGTAGCAGTGTTAGAGAAAGTTCCATTGCTGAAATCCTAATATAGTAAATATACCAGTCATTGCACTGTATTTTTCTGAATTTTTACTACAAAGTGTAGGGTCTGATATACACCCTTATAAAAGAGCAGAATTTCTCATTGCTGAAATCCTAATATACCAGTCATTGCACTCTTTTTTTCTGAATTTGCACTACTAAGTGTAGGGTCTAATATACAGTTATACACCCAAATAGAAGAGCTGCGTTGGTAATTTTGTCATTGCTGAAATAGTAATCTACAAGTCCTTGCAGGCTTTTTTTCTTAATTTGCACTAATAGGTGTAGGGTCTAATATACACCCAAAGACGAGTGCTCCATTGCTATGAGTCATTGATGAATAGGAAGATAATCAGGCTTGTCTTCTGAATTTGCAGGCAAATTCAACAGTGTTATATTGAATAAACAGACACATAGGGGGAGAAGGAGAAGAGGGAGACAGAAAATTAATCATCTTCCTCTTTCTCAGGACTGTCAATGGTGTTATAGTCTCTTAATAGGCTGTGGATCAGCCTGCGACAGTCCTGGATGGTTATTTTCTCCTTTTTCAAGATGAGGGGATTCCTGGCAAGCCAAATAGCGTCCTTAAAGCAGTTCATTAGGCTCCAGGCCTCCTGGATTGCCCCAATGATGTGGGTCCCAGGAAAAAATCCATAAAACACAGAATGGTATGAAAGACAAGTTCTGGGCACACTGTCCTTATGTTCATGTTCCAAGGCATCCAACAGTGCCTGTGCAGTCGGGCAGTCCCAAAAAATATGCTGTGCTGTTTCCCTTCTGGTGATGCAGAAGGGGTAGTGGACATATCGACACATGTTCCGGGAGTGCATAAATGTCCTGAGAGGCAGACATCCCTGGATAGCCATCCATGCAATGTCTTTGTGTCTATTAGTCAGCCTTTTAGTGGCCACATTCTCCCACACGTGTTTTGTTGTGTTTGTAATCTGCACTTTACATGAAAGGTACCTAACTAGATTATAATTTTGTGGGAATTGGGGCTGATTCGAAGCTCACTCATGGACTGGCTTTTTGCTGGGAATTACAATAGCTCTTTTTAGTGCATTGTTTGGCACCCTGGATTGGTGTGTGTCTGATAAAAGCATGCATCCCGGCGAGGTCAGTGCTCGTTGCCATGTATTAGCTGTAGAATTACCTCACTTATCCAAGAAACAGGTGAAGCGATCGTTGCCATGTATTAGCTGTAGAATTACCTCGCTTATCCAAGAAACAGGTAGAGCGATCAAATGAACCATAACTGGTTTCATGATCCAAGGACAATTCCATCTTGCACCACTTTTCTTTTTTGTCACTGCTGTGTGCCTATGTGTCCTAGGTGTAATAGGAACTATCGTGTGTTTGAGTCATTGCTCTGTCGCTTACATTCCAGCCAGGTTGCTGCAGTATTGGTCCAAATGTGTATGAAAATAATAATGTGACCTGTGTGGTGGTCAAAACTGACTGCAAATTACTTGAAATTAGTGTTATTAAGGTTAATAATAATGTAGGATCAAAGAAACAGCAAAATTATGTGATTTTAGCATATTTTAGCAATTTTTTTTAAAAAAAATACAGATTGAAAACCAAAACTAAAACCAAAACACACAAGGACGGTTTTGGCAAAACCAAAACCAAAACCCGAAAGTAATCCAGATCCAAAACCAAAACACGGGGGTCAGTGAACATCTCTAATATATATATATATATATAGCCCTACTGCTGAAATGCATCATACTGTAGCACAGTAAAGCTTGAGCACATATAAAGTTCAGCAATAAAAACACATTATATACGATATACTTTTTGATTTTGTAACCTAGTAATCTGTAAAGCCTAACCATGGTAATTGCAACTCTTACAGAGATCTGGACTAAGGCAGAAGACTTTTGTTAGACACTCACAATATCAGCTATAAAAAGCAAGCTGAATATCACAGCAACGTGATCAAGATTAAGTAAGGCTAGTTATGGGATAGGGAATAAAGTGCGTGCATCAAGTGAAGAAGACACAGATCACAACACAGCTTTGACTGGCATATTGCTTGCCTGATTCACAGAGATTTGCTGCCTAGTACTCTGTATTGCTCAAATTTTAATACTGTTCTTCAGAGAGTGGCTATAAAAGTCTTTGAAGTCACAGTTAATGCATTATTAACGTGAGACATTAAGTACTGATTCTATGTTCTCCATATTGGCATCAAAAGAAGATTAGTCACCTTATGTCAGTAAAAAGTACACACTTTCTTAACAAGTTGCTGTTGATGAAAACCGACTTGGAATCTATTTTGAGAAAAAATAGATAAGTTATTATATATTTGTCAAGACATCTCAATATTTTGCATTCGGTTTGTGTATGTATTTTAGAGAGATTCAGAACTGATTATAATTGTGGAAACATTTGGATAATCCTAGATTAGCCAGGGATTTTTAAATGTCAAATATGTACTGTAGTAGCCCCCAATGTTATGGTTGTAGTACTTTAGGATTCACTTTCATCTCCTCATAGATATGCTACTAAAGCTCTTAGGGCCTGATTCATTAAGACAAGCAAAGCAAAAAAAAAGGAGTAACTTTGCACCTGGGCAAAACCATGTTGCATTGGAGGGGAGATACATTTAAAAAGTGGGGACTGGGTTATAGTTGGGGCAGTGTATGTCCTAGTTCAACTATACATTTCAGTGTAAAAATAAAGTTATCAAGTATTTGTGTGCTACATGACAAAACAGCCATTATTATAATTTGCATCCCTTGAATGGTAACATGGTTTGTCCAGGATCATATATACTTCTTTTTTTTAGCCTTGCTCTCCTTAATGACCCAGGCCCCTAGTCTTCACTGTATTTTCTTAAGAGGGTGTCACATAAGACATTTCTGCATATTAAATGCTCATTTAAAATGCAGTAGAAAACATGGGGTCCTATAATATCACAGGGCAAAAAGCTATTTCTTCCTGGCTTGTGATGCAATACAGCCAACTTTGCACAATTTTATGGGCACACACATGGGGTAGTGTGTCAAGTTGAAACTATAGTGAGCAAAGCAATACTTATAATGGAAGGGAGCTGGCCGGATATAAAAGGGTTGGGGAGTTCCATGACGAATTCAGGCAAGCCGCAGTAATGCTTCTGCTTCTATGCAGAGCCTTTCACTAGCAGGACAAGTTATTCTTATGACCTTCAAGGTGTGTCAGTGAGATAACTACCGCCAGAGCAGCAATTGCACCTGAGCAAAGGAAAGCAGTTATTTTGCTCTGTGATTCAGTTGAGTGGAAATATGCAAATGAACAATTCTTCCAGCATGAGCTCAAAGATCCTGCAGGGCGGTAAAGTGACCCTACAGTGCAAAAGGTTATAGACTTATCAAACTCACCCCTCAGTTGATCGAACACGTTTCTAAGCCATTCTCCTTCTCCACCACCTCAAACTTACTTACATGCTGTTTTAGGCACCTCTTTTGTGTGATTGTATACAGTATAATGTATGATAGAGATTATAGAATGTTTAGGTGATTACTGATGTGTGAAAACATAACTGTACTTTAGTGTATGCCTATAGTAACTTGGGTAAAACGGGGTGTTCCCAAATTAGTGTTTTAAGCCCTGTATAACAACCTGATTTTAAAGCCTACTATGTGCTGGGTATGGTTCTTAGATCTCAGACAGTACTTTTAGTAAGACATTCTTTGGACTGCATACTGTGGGCTTTATGCAGAAATGGACGAAATATACAGTGTAAGCATAAATTGCATCCCGTAATTTAATTAGGAATCCGGGCTGCATGTATCTTGACTCGGAATAGTACGCAAAATGCGTATACATCATGAGATAAACTCATTAATTTACCTTGCAGGGCCATGTAAGGCTGATTAATAAATAAAAAACAAAAAATCCACAGTGTGTCCTCCTCATCCCCAAAAAATCTTAACCAGCCCTAGTGCTGACAACCTAGGCTGGTACTAACAAAATTGGGGGAGGGCGGGGGTGGAGTTGTTGTCCCCCATAAGTTTAATGTGGAAAGGAAAAGCACTAAGGGACTTCTCACTCCCATGGGGTGGAGTGTGTGGGGTAATAAGAATAAAATAATTGTAAAACTCCTTTTTGTACGTGGTGCACCACAGGTCACAGCATGTCCAGGCATTTTGCCTCTGGCCCTAATGAGGCTTACGTCAGACTCTACCCTGTATGTGCAATTACTACAGGATAAGCCGATGTAAATAAACCATCACTTACCTGTATATATATATATATATACAAGTTAACCCGTATATATATATATATGAGTCATCTGTTAATAATATAGTCATTAATGACTAAACATTAAAAACAATTCTATTTCCCCCCGATAAAATACATATATTAGGACGTTATGAATGTCTAATGTACATGAAATGCATTTTTAGAGTTGCTTCTGGTTGCAAACACATTTTCTAGCTTGCATACGTGACCATCATGACTAGTAAATTGCACTTACACCTGACCTGTAGCTGGCAAGTGATACAACTGAAAATGACGCACCTTTGAGATGCCCAAAATTTGAATCGGACATCGCTGTGTGCTCTCAAGTTTGACATGCCCTTACTGCACATTGGCTATGTGCATATTACGCCCAGTCCCCTCCCTGTTCCGCCCCTGAAATGGTAGGCTGTAATAAGGGTCCTTTGCACTCAAAGATGAAGTTGACGTTGCTGCGTTCACAGGCGTATGGTCCAGTTTCCAGCACTCGCAGATTGATTTTACACAAAATTTTGACACAAATTGGCATTTACATCCTTATCGAAATCAGGCCCCATATGGTCATTTGTGACACATGAAATAAAGACACTACCAATGTCCCCTTTCTCTCATTGCTTAAGATGCACTGTAAATAAAGATGCAATGAGCTGTATTTTGCGAAAAAAAACAAGGAAAATTTCATTAAGTAATTAATTAAGAGGGTTGTTGAATAGTAATGATTGACTGTCCTGAGATAATGTTTCAAGACTTGCATATTCCTAACATAAGCCACAGGCCTCAAGAATGTTCAAGCACCTCACGAAATGACCATCGAAAAGCAATGTGGGTGTGTGTACCAGTGTAGGTTCTAGGCAAGCTCCGGGCAGGCAAATTGGTGCATTTGCATTTTTTGATCCCCACTATACTTTCAGCTACCCACGTCATGCACAGGATTTAATAGGCTTAATTACAGTATTTCTCAGCACTAACACTTCTGATGAACATTTGTTTCCTCAGTGCTCAGTAAACACTCAATTTATTTTAAGCACTGCATTTGATAACCAGCTATTAATATGCTTTCAAAACACTACCAAAATGACAAATGAGCATGTTTTGGCTGGAAATTTACTGTGTTATGTGTGCTCTCATGGCTCCACACTTTGTGCATTTCTGAAGTGATACTATGACTGCGATCCAAAGAATGAGCTTCTTTCTGTGCTTTGGATGCTTGGATTGTTCTGCTAAGAAAAAGAGCTGTTTGATAAACCTCTCAACAAAGTTCATCTTCTTCAGAGAACATCTTTCCTAAAATATCTACTGGCTAATCCCATAAAATAGTTTTTATAATACATATGTCTTCCAGAATTGTAAAGGATTTTTTGTGACCACCCTGGAACCTGAATAATGGGAAAATACATCTTGTGGTATAAAGAAATTAGGTGAAAATGGGGATTGTCTAGGACAAAACAGGATTATCTCTAATAGTGAATAAAAGGAATAAAACACAAGACCTAACACTGTAATGGTAGGGAAATGTTTACATTTCCAATAATAAAAAAGAATCCCCAGGAAGTGTTATGAAACTACAAGTCCCATCATACCCAGTAAGCTATCAGTTGGCTATCTACTGGCAATGCATGCTGGAGTTTGTAGTTTCAGCTGGAGAGCCACAGGTCAGCCAGGCCTGCTCCAGCAGCCCCAATTGCTAGACCAGTGCTATAATGTTAAATACATTGCCTGATAGCTTTATTTTATACTGAAAAAGCTAAAGTAAACATAACTGAAAGTATATAAAAGGAGTAAGACATATAGCTAAAATAGAATACCATGTGAACAGCTTAATGTACAGGGTGATTCAAAAGTCGCAGTACACCCTTTTATTTCAAAAACTCTACAGGAAATTGGGAAACCTGAATACTCCAGTAAGGTATGGGTGACGTGGTCTATCTTTTACAGTATGTACCAAACATGGGCGCCATATTGAAATCGGCCAATCGGCCCAATTCCTGTAGAGTTTTTGAAATAAAAGGGTGTACTGCGACTTTTGAATCACCCTGTACATATGCTGTAAGTCTACTATGCAGGGGCGCACGGAGGATTTTTAAGCGGGGGTTTTCCCTCCACCCTAAAAAAAAAAAAAAAGCGATTGAGCTGCCGCGCATGCGCAGCAGCTCCGTTTGGGCAGCACTGTACTATACAGCAGCCGCGGCACTGTCAAAGAAGCGTCCGCGGCAGTGCTGTATACAATACAGCACCGCCGCGGATGCTTCTTCGACAGCGCCGCGGCTGCTATATAGTACAGTATTGCTATGTAGGGCACTTCTTTAACGGAGGGGAGGGGTTTCTGGAGACCCAGAAACCCCCCCTGCGTTCGCCCCTGCTATGCATAACTAATCCATAACCAAGTTCAACACTTTCGTTGCCAACTGTCAGGGCTTGTCCTAAACTTAGGAGGACGCTAACGTAGATAATACATCGACTGTACGCATTTCCATAGAGTCTAAGCTGCAGCCAGTTCACATGTAAATAATAACAGCTAAAAGAGATTGCTACAACCATGTATCATAAGAACACCCTGTTGATGTGAAAAGCCGCATTTCCTGCACGAAAGGGATGACCCACACCTACCAAATGTTATAGCATGTGTTTACATGCTCTAACATAGACCTGGGTATATAAGGTAAAACATGCTGCACCAAAGAAAAATGAACTAATAAAGTGGTAACAAAAATTAATTAAGAGAAGTAAAAAAAAATGTGTTTCTTAAAATGAGTTAAAGCATTTCTCCCAACATTTGAAGTGTCCATGTTGATACACAGCCACACCGAGAGGTTAAAGTGCAAATTCAGAAAAATTTAGATGTGATGAGATGAAAAATGTGATGGTAATGTAAGTGAATGAAATTTAATAATTTTCCAATGAAAACAGTAGGAGAAGTGGTGATATGACATACCACTGTATACACCCCCACTTTGACCACTGGCCACACAGACTTTGAAAGGGAGGATGCATCATGTTAGGGATACCCCCATCCCCCTCTTAAAATCACTCTTGAATTGCTGCATGCACTGGTGGTACTATGGTGAGTGGGTACCTACCTTCCAACTACCTATTAATCTGACCAAATGTACTGATTGCAGGACAGCATGAAAGTGTCCTCAAACTGGGACTATCTTGCTGAAATCTGTGCAGCTGGGAGGTAGTAACAGTAAAAATGACAAAAAGATGCACTTTTTTTTTCTAAAGTATAATGTTCATAAATTACAAAGATATTTACATGAATACAAATAGACATTTCTTTCCCCTCAATAAACCAATATAAAATTTACTTGTGCAGAGTGAAAAGTAGAGTAAAGGTATTTCCAACAAAGCTGAAGCAGTACGAGAAACAGAGGAAACGGTGAGGCTGCTTGGTTGGGAATTTGTCAGAGAACCCTGGTAGTGAAACATGCATGACATCTAATGCATCACTTAGGCCCTTCCTAGCCAAATATCCATTAGGTACTGGCAGCCCTCAAACCGGTGGCTACTTCTTTCTGTATCCATCAGGTTCACTAACAGTTGTCCAAACTTTTTAGGGAATAGCAGCCATGTTTAGGCTGCAGAATACGAGAATTTTCTTACTAGTGGAATATTCTGCTACTCAATGTCCTGCAGGTGTTTCCAGCACCAAGAGAAACAAGGCCTGGGAAACGTGTTTTGAAGACCCAACCCAGAAACTAGCTATAAGGAAATGGATGGCGGTTAGGGTTATTCTGGTGGGTTACAGACACCATTGCTTTGCAGGTTCATCAGCCAACCCTAGGGGGGGCAATCCCAATTTTCTGAATTTGCCTTAATGATTAATACGCTGGGAGTAATTGCCCATTCGGCGATGCCCTGCAATGAAAAGCAGCCGTGAACATGTGCTGCACACCTGCCACATGTTGAGGGATAGAGGCAACCTACTGCTTCAAAAATGCAATGCACCTGCCTGTCGTGTACTTGATCAATTACTCCCAGCGTATTGCTAAGCTGCAGTTCACGCAATAGCAATATTTGCAAAGATTGGGGTTATGATTTAAGGCTCAATGCTAGACTGCAAGCTTCCTTTGGCAAATATGCCCCTTCCAGTTGTACAGTCATGGTCAAAAGTTTTGAGAATGACACAAATATTGGTTTTCACAAAGTCTGCTGCTTCAGTGTATTTAGACCTTTTTGTCAGATGTTGCTATGGTATACTGAAGTAAAATTATGAGGGTCAAAAGGTTTTATTGACAATTACATTAAGTTTATGCAAAGAGTCAATATTTGCAGTATTGACCCTTCTTTTTGAAGACCTCTGCAATTTGCCCTGGCATGCTGTCAATCAACGTCTGGGCCACATACTAACTGATGTCCGCCCATTCTTGCCTAATCAATGCTTGGAGTTTGTCAGAATTTATGTTTTTTTGTCCATCTGCCTCTTGAGGATTGACCTCAAGTTCTCAATGGGATTAAGGCCTGGGGGGTTTCCTGGCCATGGACCCAAAATTTAGATGTTTTGATCCCCGAGCCACTTAGTTATAACTTTTGCCTTATGGCAAGGTGCTCTATCATGCTGGAAAAGGCAATGTTCATCACCAAACTGTTCTTGGAGGGTTGAGAGAAATTGCTCTTGGAGGAAGTTTTGCTACTATTCTTTATTCATGGCTGTGTTCGTAGGCAAAATTGTGAGTGAGCCCATTCCTTTGACTGAGAAGCAACCCAAAACATGAATGGTCTAGGGATGCTTTACTGTTGGCATGACACAGAACTGATAGTAGCGCTCACCTTTGCTTCTCTGGACAAGTGTTTTTTTAGATGCCCCAAACAATCTGAAAGGGGATTCATCAGAGAAAATTAGTTTACCCCAGTCCTCAGCAGTCAAATCCCTGTACATTTTGCAGAATATTAGTCTGTCCCTGATGTTTTTCCTGCAGAGAAATGGCTTCTTTACCGGCCTTCTTGACACCAGGACATCCTCCAAAAGTCTTTGCCTCATTATGAGTACAGATGCACTCACATCTGCCTCCTGCCAGTCCTGAGCAAGCTCTGCACTGGTGGTTCTTCGATGCCGCAGCTGATCCAACTTTAGGAGATGGTCCTGGCGCTTCTTATACGTTCTTTGGCGCTCTGAAGCCTTCTTCACTACTATTGAACCACTCTCCTTGAAGTTCTTGATGATCCGATAAATGGTTGATTTATGTGAGATCTTACTAGCAGCAATATCCTTGCCTGTGAAGCCCTTTTTGAGCAAAGCAATGATGACTGCACATGTTTTCTTGCAGATAATCATGTTTAACAGAGTAAAAACAATGATTTAAAGCACCACCCTCCTTTTAAAGCTTCCAATCTGTTATTCTAACTCAATCAACATGACAGAGTGATCTCCAGCCTTGTCCTTATCAGCACTCTCACCTGTGTTAATGAGAGAATCCCTGACCTGATGTTACTTTTGTGGCAGGGCTGAAATGCAGTAGAAATAAAAATCGTTGTCATGGCAAAGAGGGACTTTGAAATGAAGTGCAATTCATCTGATAACTCTTCATGACATTCTGGAATATGTGCAAATTGCCATCATAAAAACTGAGGTAGCAGACTTTGTGAAGAAAAAAAATGGTGTCATTCTCAAAACTTTTGGCCATGACTGTAGTTTAAAAAATGAAAATGTAAATACATGACAGATCATATTATATTCTTTTGCTGATCAGTAGTTTTTGTGATCACTTAACAAAATTACATATAGAGTAGCCTTTAATTCACATCTTGTGACATATGCAGCACAGTGCAAGTGTCACACCACAACACATTAATTTCAATGGTATTATGAAAAATATGATACTGTTTCATTGGAACAGTGCAGACTGTAACATCTGTAGGCATTATTGCTTGCTGACCTTACTTGCTAACAATCTTTTTTGGACTGGCCTACCTTTCCACAAATGTCAAGTTTGTTAAATATATAACCTTTATAGAAGAAACATAATTATTATTTCTATTAATTTATATGGTAGGTTTTAGTTGCAATTAGGCAATTACTTCAAAATATAATTCCTTCTTCATTAGGTGCTTTAATATTTTGTCTACCTGCCGACCCACACCCTAAAGTTTTCTCAGTCTAGAGTTGTCATGCTGTTTTCTTTTGCATTCCAAATCAAATGGAATAGGTGTACAATCCCTCACTTACTATTACCTATTAGTCAAGATGCATAAGAGGTCTGCGTTTTGGGAAATTACAATCTCCTTATTAAAGACTCCTGGTGGAAAAAAAAAGATTGTCTTTGGAAAAGTGCCAATAGACAAATTCGATTATTTTTGTCCAAAATATTTTACCCAATTTAAACAAGGCCAATGGGACGCGTAAACATTTTTTTTAAATTATTTTACTTTTAAAACACTATTAAATCATGCTTTCATTTTTTTTTATCTCTAACACTAGTGATGTTTGCTTGCTGCAGAATCTATCTGCAGACTAGCCTTGATCATATCCCTACTCGGCAGCTAATGGAGAGTAACTGACGTGAAATATTTAGTACTACTGTGGACATTACTTGTAAATATTCCCAGATAAAATTTCTGTACCGATGTCTGTGTTCAAAACAAGATTTTACTGTCAGCACATAATACACGTCGTCCATTAAATTAGTAACAAGTGAATGTGATTGAGAGAATCAATACAGGCGTGTTGTCTGTTTTGCAATAAATAATGTTTGTTATCCTGGTTAAAATGTAAACCTATCGTAGGCGTTAAAAAAAAAAGCCCATGCTGTTTATATATTAATGTAGAGCAAGTAGGGGAAATGCCTGCTATTCATCCTGTCTTGAATGCAAGCCCAACATGTTCAGGGCTGCAAAGAGTTACATTGTATTCTATGCTTGCAAAGGCTGCCAATGAGACATGCTTAGCAGGGGGCACGGCGTAAATACTATCCATCCGACATGACTCTGTGTATAACTGCCTGTAAGTCCTGGCTGTAGGTGAATGTTAGGTAGAAGAAGCAGAACGTCAGGAAGTACCGTAGGAAAGCATGATTGTTTTTGCTGTTTTGCCACATCTAAATGAAGGGTAGTGTCCAGGCCCTACTCTCAAAGGGGCCCTTCCCATACTCATAATAACAAAGTACATTTCAATAATACAGGCTGCAGAAGGAGCCAGTGCAAAGCACACTCTGTTGGCAGGTATGAAGAAGAAAGGTGATTAGAACAAATCATTTCTTTGAACTAATGATTGCATTTCATTTAGATATAGCAAACTGCTATAAATTGCTGCAGCATATTAGCTGTATTTTGCATGTCCTCACAGTGTTTTCTAAAAACAAAAATACAGTAATTCTGATGCTGTGATGATAGAGTATTGTCTCATAAGGGCATCTTTAAGGTGAGAACATGGACTGCTAAATGTGGTCAGTATATTGTATACACAGGCAAGCTCACAAAACAATACCCGCAGTAAAATCCATTCAAGATAACCCTTCCCCCACATTCAATAGAACGTGTCGTGCTCTCTGTTCCACAGAAATGTTTGACTGGCAGGAGAAGGAAAAAAATTGACGTTCTCATGTTAAACCCAATTATTTTCATATTCTTCACTTACCTTATTTACTTTCACAACTTCCTTAACCCCTTCACCTCCATGAGCCACGTAAACCATCACTCCCATAAACAAGTTTTAAATTAAGTGCTTCACTTCTACAGGTTAAACCTTCTCTCACATAACCTTTTTAAATTTGATCTCTTCACTTCTTTCCTTCATCACAACCTTCTCTTGTCAACACATACCTCTGCTTCCTGCCTCACAATCTGCCATGCAAATCACTTAATTCCCTGCTTTATAATTCACCTGTTCCAACGCATATCTCCTTCAATGTCCATTCTTATCCTTTCCCCCAAACTAGCCTTAATCACTTTTGTTCTCACAGTTCTTCTTCCACATGATTGGCCACTTTGTTTGTCATTTGAGGGGAGTAAACATATTCATTCCCACTAGGCAGTAAAAAAAAAGAAATGTTATAATAGCACCATCAATGTTTGCAGGCAAGCAAAATCTTGATGGAGTTTCATATTTTCTCCCTTTGCATATTAATATAGGCAGTGAGCAGCAATAAACTAAAGTGGGAAAATCTATCTATCCATCAAATTAAAGAGACGAAAACATCAGGTCATTTTATTATAAGGGGAGAAAGCACCTAGTATTCAAAAAAAAGCTGCAATTACTGTCTTTAAATTTAGAACAATTAGAAATTACTGTATGTTCACTGGTATCCTGTAGTTGATAAAAATATCTAACAATTTAGTGATTTTAAGGAATGTTTTAAACCATAATGTATATAAACACCACACACACATATTAAATACATCTTGATAAGAAAAAAATGTGATTTATTATTTTATATGTAGTGTATTTACATAGATATTTTCTTTTAATCTGTATCCCAGTTAAAGGCATTGTTGCATCATAGTGTTTTATCTCTAAAAAAAACCAAAACCTTGTGCACCTTTACTAAACTGTCTTATTCACACAGCATTGGCACAATGTTGTCATTATTCAGACAGAACAAGAGCTTGTTGCAGAGCTGGCAGGCTCAACGTTTTAAATATTGCATCAATTCCTTTGCATTAACGGCAATGCCGGGACTATGAGTGCTAAGGTGCCATGTTTTGGCTACGTTTGCTATTGCAGGATTTCATTACAAATACATACAAGAATCGTGTGGTAGACATACATCTGCCATGTTGAAAGTTAGGGCAGCACATAGATCACTAGGAACATCTGGTGTTAGATAGAAGCACCCACACCATACTAAAAAAAAATACCCAAAATACCTTTACCCACCATTGTTCTGCACATTACTTCACTAGAATGAATGTGATCCCCAAACACCTGCCTGGCCAAGCACAGTAGGGGGAGTTCCAGGCCAGCTCTGCTCCTTGATCCCAATAAACTCAACAGCAACATGACATCAATAATGATTGATCTGAACACTCTATATTGATCTAGTAGATATGTGCAGGTGTCTTTACCCAGGAATTGCAGCTGTTTTTTGGCATTATGTATTCTGCTCTGAGGGGCTCACCTCCTTAAAGGCTTTCGAAATTACCTGTAGCTACTGTATGGGTGCCTGTATTTATTTATTGAAAGAGATCGATTGATATGTGTTGAGATTGTGGTGCTGTGTGTGAATGTATTCTGTGTGTGTGACAGAGAGGGAGAAGAGAGGGGGGAAAGAGGGAGAAGCAAAGGAGGGGGGTGATAGAAAGGCAGAGAGAGCGTGAGGAGCAGAGAGAAGTCCAGATCTCTTGGAGACAATCAGAAAATGCTGAACATTTTCATTTCCTTACATGGATCCGGATTTTAAAGGTAAGCAAATAGACCTGAAAGGGAAAGAAAATATAAATGTGTTTCCTAGCATCATTTAACAGGAGAAAAAAAAAAGCATGGCTTACTATACTTATACCCTACCATCATTAAACAAGGTGATTTCCTTCCTTCCAAGTCGAATCTCTCAGCCAGGCAAAATCCTGCATTTCCATCAAGTGGATTTTTGATCAGATATGTTTGCTAATTAATGCTTTCATTATCTTCCTCTGCTGGATTGATGCAGATTAGAAAATGAAAATAATGAGAATATAGTGTAAAGAAAAATCGCAAAATGATTTGGAAAACCTGACAGCATTAAAATGAGTTTCTAGATCCTCTTGCAAGAACTGTTAAGCTAGCAGCATGCATTTAGTAAAATCCCAAAATAGTTCAGTGATGTATTTTCTCGGGCTGTGCTGTGTGGTACTGCTATATTCCTGGGTCCATGGCTTCAAAATGGCATTTCTTGTCTGTATCTAGAAGCTGAAGGGTTACTTCGTGGATTCTCTTTGTGACTGATCCATGGAAAAGGGATCTGTCCTCCATCGGCAGCAAATGATCTCCCCCTCCCTCCTCCCTCCTGTAACCACCAGACACATCCAGCAGCTATCTGACTGGAGAGACCCTCTCTCTGAGCCTGACACTCGCCACCAGCAAACATTATCCCATGGAAACACAGCTGACTAGAAGGCAAGAGCTTTTTTCACATTGGGAGTCTCTTTGATGTAGCTCTTACGACCCTGTCCTGCAATCCCCCTGCCCTCAGATCATACCGTGGACTCCCCTTTACAGCTCAGACACAGGAGAGACACAGCAAGTTGGACCTGCCCCAGACCCCTTCTGCATCCAGCATCATCTCGCTCCATGGGTACCACTTAATTTATTCAATGCTACCTTTTCCTAATTTGGAATCTGCAGCGACTGGAAGAGGATATATTTCTCAGTATTGTCTCGTATTTCACTGACAGACAGGGACTCCTTTAACACTCAGTCTGCATGATATTTACCTGGGTATCCTTCTTTCATCAGCCCCATCTCATCCTCCGGGGGAGATATCTGATTGAGGACAAGAGCACCCAGTAGGAGCAGAAACCATGCTGCGGCAAAGCATTGCGGTACTAATCAGTACTATCGCAAACCTCAGGCATTTGCCACTGATATCATAGGTACTGCTGTCTAACACTGACCTATCGTTGTGTATGTTCTCTCTTTTCTCTCTTTCTCTATGTGCAAGCTCTCCTACCTACTCTTTCATATTAAATGTGGAGACAGCGTGTGCTGTCTGTAAGACTGTGACAGAATTGGTTTGTGTGAGGAGAGATAACATTTAGCAGGTTGCTGTGGTGCAAATGGAAAGATAGCTGAGATGCATATGTGTAGAATACTGTGCATTCTGCTTGGAAGTTTAGTCAGCTTGTGCACTACAAAAAATTATCATGAGATACACCACTGGACTTTTTAAACTGTGCACAACCTTTTTCTTGCATGTTCTGATTGTGGCTGTCATGTATTCCAGCTTTTAAGATGTGTGTTACATGTTCCACCAAAACAGACAGCTCTGTGTATATATATATATATATATATAGATAGATAGATAGATAGATAGATAGATAGATAGACATAGATATATATATATATATATATATATATATATATATATATATATATATATACATACACACACACACACACACACTCTCACACACACACACTATGAAAAAAGGTGGTGGTTTGCAGAACTGTATAGAGTTGCTATGCAAGGGACATCGTATTTAACATGAGATCATAACATAAATCTGCAGAGAGGTATGATTATACTGTCATATACATTTCAATAAGAATTTCAATGATATAATTATACCCTAATATGAGTTATGGGACTGGATGGAATATTAGAGAGTGCTTAGAGAATCATTGATAGCTAGTTTACTCTGAAGACACATGAGACTAAAATATGTTATATGACATAAATCATGTCTCAGATGTTAGTGTGTGTAGTCATAAATACCATAAATGCAGTGTGCAAATATTTATGCACATACACTAATATTATCATTCTATATATGCTATATAACATAGTTATATAATTACTCATTGATATTAAGACAGTGTCTTTCTGTTTGCTTAGATGATTTACCCCAGCAGCCTGAGATCATTTTGTCACTGCCTGAAGATGCTTGTGTGGCTTTTCCTGCTCTTCTCCACCCCGACCTCCTCCACCGACCCGGACTCAGAACTGACCCTGGAGATCTGCAATGTCTGCTCTTGCCTGTCAGTAGAAAATGTGCTATATGTCAACTGTGAAAAGGTGGCAGTGTACAGACCAAACCAACTGAGACCACCCCAGTCTAATTTCTATCATCTGAACTTTCAGAACAATCTTTTGATCATTCTGTACCCAAACACTTTCCTTAATTTCACACATGCTATGTCCCTGCAGCTGGGCAACAACAAACTGCAGAATATAGAGGGAGGAGCTTTCCAGGGGCTTAGTGCATTAAAGCAGTTGCACTTGAACAACAATGAATTAAAGAGCCTGAGGGCTGACACTTTCCAGGGCATAGAGAACTTGGAGTATCTCCAGGCTGACTACAATTTAATCAAGTATATTGAGCGGGGAGCCTTCAATAAACTACACAAGCTGAAAGTCCTCATTCTAAATGACAATCTGATTTCTTCTCTCCCTGATAACATATTTAGATTTGCCTCCTTGACTCATTTGGACATTAGAGGAAATAGAATCCAGAAGATGCCCTACATAGGTGTTTTGGAGCATATTGGGAGGGTGGTGGAGCTGCAGTTGGAAGATAATCCTTGGAATTGTACATGTGATTTGTTGCCTCTGAAGGCTTGGCTGGAGAACATGCCATATAATATCTACATTGGAGAGGCTATTTGTGAAACACCAAGTGATCTGTATGGAAGGTTATTAAAAGAGACTAATAAACAAGAGTTATGCTCTATGGGCACCGGTAGTGATTTTGATGTACGGATATTGCCTCCTTCCATGGAGACAACGTTCACCACACCTGGGGGTCATACTGCTCAAACATCACTAAATCGACTGGCCACTAAGCCCCCCAAAACAACCAATCCATCCAAAAACTCTGGCATAGTATCTGGTAAATCTGTCTCTAACCACAGCCTTAGCCAGATCGTCTCATTTCAAACCAGAGTACCTCCTCTTTTTCCTTGCCCATCACTCTGTGTTTGTAAAACCCATCCTTCTGATTTGGGATTAAGTGTTAACTGTCAAGAAAGAACTATAGAGTCATTGGCTGAGCTGGTACCTAAACCTTTAAATGCAAAAAAACTGCACGTCAATGGGAATTATATCAAACAGGTGGAACAGGCAGACTTTGCTGAGTTTGAAGGTTTGGATCTGCTTCATTTAGGGAGCAATCAATTAACTTCTATTCAAGGAAATGTATTCTGCAATCTTACAAATTTAAGGAGGCTTTATCTCAATGGGAACCAAATTGAGCGTCTGAGTCCTGAGATGTTTACTGGTTTGCACAACCTGCAGTATCTTTATCTGGAATACAATGTAATAAGGGAAATATTGGGAGGGACTTTTGAATCCATGCCAAATCTTCAGCTGCTGTATTTAAATAACAACTTATTGAGAAGCCTGCCAGCTTATATTTTTTCTGGTGTGCCCCTGGCCAGGCTTAATATAAGGAATAACCATTTCATGTACTTGCCTGTAAGTGGCGTTCTTGACCAGCTCAGATCTCTAACACAGATTGATCTGCAAGGAAACCCATGGGACTGCACTTGTGATTTAGTTGCTCTGAAGCTCTGGCTGGAGAAGCTGAGTGAAGGTATTGTCATTAAAGAAGTCAAATGTGAGACACCTGTACAGTTTGCAAACATTGAGCTACGATCGCTGAAAAATGAAATTCTGTGCCCCAAGCTAATAAACAAGCCGTCCACACAGTACACAAGTCCCATTCCTGCAATCACTTTCACAACTCCTTTGGGTCCTATAAAGAGCCCACCTGGAGGACCTGTACCATTATCTATTTTAATACTTAGTATTTTAGTAGTGCTTATATTGACTGTTTTTGTTGCATTTTGCCTTCTTGTTTTTGTCTTGAGACGTAATAAAAAACCTGCAGTAAAGCACGAAGGTATTGGAAATCAAGAGTGCAGTTCTATGCAGCTCCAGCTAAGGAAGCATGACCAGAAAGCCCTTAAGATGGATGGTATATCTGCGGAGACATTTTTTCCACAAACCATTGAACAGATGAGTAAAAGTCACACATGTGGTATGATGGACTCTGAGGTGGGATTTTCATTTGCTGATCACCAAGGGCAAAAGATGGTCCTCAGGAACATGACTGACAAGGACAAAGATTTATTGCATGGGGAGTCTAGAAAAAGACTTAGCACAATCGATGAGCTGGATGAATTCTTTCCAGGAAGAGACTCAAATTTATTTATCCAGAATTTTTTAGAAAGTAAAAAAGAATATAATAGCATAGGGGTGAGTGGCTTTGAAATACACTATCCAGAAAAGCTGCAAGATAAAAAATGCAAGAAATCTTTAATAGGTGGAAACCACAGTAAAATTGTAGTAGAGCAGAGAAAGAGTGAATACTTTGAACTCAAAGCCAAACTTCAAGGCAAGCCTGATTACTTACAAGTCCTTGAAGAGCAAACAGCACTGAGCAAAATGTAGGTCATGCAAAGTAAACCGTACTAGAGACAATAATTAAATGATGAAAAGTGCCTTTGTAGACTTTAAACTTCCAAATATTATCTATATAGGCATAGATGCAGGTGATTTCAAGAGTGTCCAGTTGCTTATGGTTGCATACGTTGAAGAAATTCATTTGTAGGTTCGCATTTTTCAGAACATCTTCTTTCTGGACCTCTAGGATTGCACCAGACACTATTGCCAAAGGGATACTTTGTTATTATGACAAACATATGAAACCTCAACCAGAGAGGCATCTACTGTATATTTTCTACCCACATGCAAAACGTCTGTCTCCCTGTGATTGGTTCTTGCAACAAAAAAACTGTTACCGGTGAAGGTATCTTCATACTTATGTCTACTTCCAAATGGATAAAGCTGGTGAAATGTTTGAGTTATTGTCTAAAGTCTAAACACTGTTTAAAAAAATATTTCAGACAAGTCAAAAGCATGCAAAGGACCACCAGTTTCTTTAAAACAGTAACATTTCTGATAACCTTAAACTAGCTAAAGAGGAAAAAAAAAAATCATGTTAATATGTGCAAGAGCATAAACCATTGATTACAATTCTATGAAAATAAATTCAGTCACTTGAACCATACCTGTCTACACCTTAAAAAATGAATATATATCACATTTATTTAACAAGATATTTTCTTCTGCAAAATGTGAATTGAGTTAAGCTTATATATAAAAAAAAGAAAAAATTATGGTTATATGCAATCAAATCGGTTGCATTGATTTTCTTGATATGCTTGCTATGTGAGCGAGGTATAAAGTATTTTTTTAAATAAAAAAAAAATTCATATATATGAAATACTTTGTATACTAAATAGAAAATATATGTACTCCTTAATATGTATTTAAATGCCTGACTTGTTTCTGTGATCACAATGCATTAATCTTTAAAAGTTATACATTGAGATATACCAAACTGATACAGGAAATGATTGATGTGTAAACATGACTTGATATAATGTGATCAGGTAAAAAAATAAAGGTTGTCCACATACATTCTTGTAATTCTAAAATTCTCTTGTTTTTTATTTCCATTTTCTTTCCACGTACCTAGAGATTGGCCTTTTACCATGTATGGTATCAGATTTTAACCCCTTTAGCTGCAAGAGTGCTGATCAATGAATGGAAGAGGCTCAGAATATATTTCAGCCTATTTCTTTCCTAGTGATCTTTGCATGTTAGCAGATTGCAATGAAATAACCATTAATTGTATGTTGGCGTAGTACATATATGTATGGATTGATGTAGTACTTGCTTCTCTGTGACAAATATGAAAGGTTGACACTTGCACAGTATGATATGAGATTGTGGGGTTGTGACTATTATGTGTTTTAAAATAAAATCAAACAAGGCTTTGAGGTAATAGCATATATATATATATATATATATATATATATATATATATATATATATATATATACTCTGAATTTCATTTGCTGCTGAACTACATTTCCCACGATTCTCAACTAGCTGGTTGGTCTCACTGAAACAAACATACACTCACACACACATATAGATCAATGAATCATGAATTTGGAATGATGGTTTGCAAACAATATATTATTTAATATGTGCATTATATATGCAGTTCAAATTAAATAAGCACTGTAAGGTTATTTTGTTTTTGTTTGTTTACTTGCCTCCAAAGAAATAGAAAGCGCATTTGAAAAACAAGAATGCATTTATAATTAATTTGCTTTAATTAAAAAAAAAAAATAGTGAAAGAATGCCACGATTTTTACTTTGCTTAAACTGTATTCCATTGTCAGCAGTGCAGTAAATTGATGGGTGGAGGATTGTATGATAATTACCTTCCTTTTAAATGATGCAAGTGGATTGGGAGCTGTAACTAGGATACTATGTCTGTATAAACTGAATGTTATATGAGTTATATTTTTCTGCAAGGTCTGTTATAATTGCATTGTTATTTTGCCAAAAAGTGCTGCTTGAATTTGAGGAGGCACTTCCAGTGGTGCTTATGCTGGGCTTGTTATTATGAATTAACATTGCCAATTCTGCATGGGAAAACATCCTTCTATTCCTCTTTTTCTCCTTCCTTTGTTTTGTGTCTGATATTTTAATTTATATAAGTAAATCCTTCATTGCATAGGAAAGGTAGGAACATATGGACTGTGGCAAAGGATTCATTTTGTGACATGGTGCAGAGTGGTTAACATTGCTGCCCTATTCCTAAATGTAATTAGAAAAAAGTTGTTTCACAGTTTTAGCAGTGATCATTATGTTTTGTTTCATTCTCATTTGTATCTGAATTCTGCAAACTTTAACTTTATAGCCAAATGTATGATGTTTATTGTAATGTGGCATCATGGTGGCTCAGTGGTTAGCACTTCTGCCTCATAGCGCTGGGGTCATGAGTTCAATTCCCGACCATGGCCTTATCTGTGTGGAGTTTGTATGTTCTCCCTGCGTTTGCGTGGGTTTCCTGCGGGTGCTCTGGTTTCCTCCCACACTCCAAAAACATACTAGTAGATTAATTGGCTGCTATTAAAAAATTGACCCTAGTCTCTCTGTGTGTATGTTAGGGAATTTAGACTGTAAGCTCCATTATGGCAGGGACTGATGTAAGTGAGTTCTCTGTACAGGGCTGCGGAAACAGTGGTGTTATATAAATAAATGGTGATGATGATGATGATGATCTCTTTAGGTTTCAGGTGACTGTAAGCAGATAGGATAAATCTTCTGATTTCTTTCCATCCCTTTGCTTTTTCTTTTATTCCCCCCAGCCTTTAACATTGACAGTGCACCAAAGCTTGCACAGTGCAGCGGAATCAGTGGCACTATATAAATAAAGGGTGATGATGATGGGGTAAATGTACTAGTGATGACAGGCTCACTTTATGATGTATGGCTAGTACATCCAATGAAATGTCTGTGAATATTATCCAATGTTATGGATGGAGTATGTTTCCTTTTCCCATATGACATGATCCAGTGATCCCCATGTTTTGGAGGATGCTCTAGATCAG
Organism: Mixophyes fleayi; assembly: GCF_038048845.1. Lineage (NCBI taxonomy): Eukaryota > Metazoa > Chordata > Amphibia > Anura > Limnodynastidae > Mixophyes > Mixophyes fleayi. The sequence goes on along the minus strand of NC_134410.1, from coordinate 40,166,804 downwards.
GCCTGTCCAACCTGCGGCCCTCCAGGTGTTGTGAAACTACAAGCCCCAGCATGCTTTGCCAGTAGACAACCAGATGATAGCTGGAAGGGCATGCTGGGACTTGTAGTTTCACAGCACCTGGAGGGCTGCAGGTTGGACAGGCCTGCTCTAGATTGTATCAGCACCACACGCTCTATATTGACACTTCTGAGTAGTTTGTCTAAAAAGAAACACGCTCCATTTGTATATGGTGGTTAATAATCCAATTATTCTTTTTGTGTGAATGCTGCCAATGCATTCTGCAGAGCAACAATAAAGAGGATACAGAGAGAGAGAGAAGCTTTGTATTGTACAATGCAATAGCTGGAAAATTCAAGTTGAGACAGGGATCATTTTCAGGGGTGACAACAGAGCACCAATGTAAAGAAATTACCATTTAGTGAGTGTTTATAGAGCATTATTTATGAAGAGATCTGTCACCCTTTACATCACTTTCACAAATGCAATATATTGCAACTGATTTGGTGTAGTGCAAATTAAGGTTTTGGAATAAATAAACCATCTCCTGACAGGTGAATAAAGGCGTTTTCTGTGCCACCTGGGGGCAGTATATTAAATCATCCACAGACCTGGTCTGCCCCCATGGCGGTGTTTAGGAACTAGGTAATATCGGTATCAATATAAAGCCCAAAGGTGGAAATTAATGCTACCCTTGTTATCATTCCCATTTTCATTGCTTTTGGGGATGTGGTAACTTGTATACTTTTCAAGAGCTCTGTACAGTATTTAAAAATAATGTCATAATTTTATTACCAAATAATGCCCCTAGTCATCATCTTCCCCATTATACTCTTCAACTACCTGATAGGAGGAGAATATGGCATTATTATTATTATATATAAACAGTAATCCAATCTTTGCTAGGTGCATGTAAATAGGCTAAAACTGGTGTTACTACAGTATTTTCAAATGTGTTTGTAGTCATTAGGTTATATTATTTCTTACACTTCTTATTGAATGCCAAGTTATAGTTACTTAGTTAGAAGTTTATCAATAGATTGAAACAGTTTTGAACCTATACCCATATTACTTGTTCAAACTGTTTAGACAATAGCATCATTTTGGAGAGTTTCTTGGAATATTGTCAATTCAACTCCCACTGGTACTTTGTTTATTACTGAATTGTATTGGTTGCCATTATGATTAATTTTTTTGTTGCTGTGCATTGTTTTCCATGACTATTGATTCTTTTTGTGGGGACATACTGTATATCCCTATATTATTCTCATATGACCTGTTAAGAAGGCTTATTTGCTCTTAGATGTAATGCTTTGCTGGTCAGAATGCTCATAGTATGTATTCATCTGCCTGTGTAACCAGGTTTGAACTGGGCTAGGACAGAATAGCCTGTAGTCATTCAGATCATTTGAATATAGATATGGCTAGGTCGCACTAGGTGACTTCAGCCCCGGAAGTGGGGAGGGGGGCACCTGCAATATATTACTGCCTTTCAAATACCAGTGACCTCTTAAGCATAACAATGCATCAATGCTATTGGCATTCATACATATGAGACTAGGAGAGGGCTTTGTAGAAATACACAGCATGTTAACAGATTATCTAAGATCTAGCTATTGGAAGGGAACCTTACTGATCAGTTCATTTACAATTCAACTACTAGACAAACTGTGTCTTAAAGGAATTCTTGACACACAAAAGACTAGGATCACATTTTCAGCCCAGTTTTATTAAGGAAAGAAATACCAACTGCTTCCAACAGAGACTATTTCTAGGATGAGATACATCCTAGGCTTTCTCAGAGCAAGAGATATACACTTACTTTATCCTGTATGTGCATAAAAACAGCAAATGATAACCAAAATATTCAATTGGATACATCCTAGATACCATGCTTGGAGATTTTCCTTTCTGCAGTAGTTTCTATCAACTCTTCCCATGCTTCCTGATACAACATCTCTAACTAGCTATTTAGTCCATATACTTTTAAGGGATTGAACTATATAGTTCTTCACATGCTTAACCATTTGATTATTTCCTAGTTATACATAATCCCTAATATTAGGACATATAGCTTGCTAGAATTCACATATGTTCAGTGACCAGCCCTTCCCCTGGGTCTAATTTTTATCTCACATTTTGTTCACTTTTCACTCTGTTATTTTTATATAGTTCACCTTTCTCTACTACTCATTAGTGCATTTTAGAATATCAATAAAAGTTATGTTTTAAAGATTCTATACATGGTATTAAACCGGAGTGCTTTAAGTGCTATTCCTTTCCTCCTTTTCTATGAATTGTTCTATATAGCACATAGCACCCCCTCCACTCAGGTTATTGACTGCTCAACCAAGAAGGATGGTTTATAACCTAGTGCGGGACCATTTCTTTACATTTCAATATAGATAGCATCAAAGAGCTCAGCTCAGCCAACTCATATATGCATATATGCAGTGACTGAACTACAAGAGCTTCACGGCTGTGGCCAAACAGTGGTCCAGCAATACTGGGTTCCCCCGCTTCCCTCTGAGGCCTCCACGCAACCCAAGGCCCCAGAGCTGTTCTCAAAAGAGCCCAACGGAGGCCTTTTCTCCGGGGTCCATGAGTCAAGGGCACATGTGCTGGACCACACATACTCAGAGCCCTTCTAAAGGGCTTACCCTTAAATAAATTAAATCAAGACATTTACTAAAAGATAGATGCACCAATAGGTAAAAGCATATTAGCAGGCATTTTAACAAAAGAGAAATAAGTCTTACAAGTTATAGTAAACAAATTTGACAATTCCATGTGACTTCTGGGTGATCAGATTTTGCACCAGCTTTTGAAATTTAGATGTAAGGCTGGAACAGACACAAACACAATTCTGTTTCCATTCATCTGCCTGCACTTATTATTCTTAATATGCCCCATGATTGAGCTTTGCAGCCGACTGGCGCAAAACAGAGTCTGGAAAAAAATTATGCTGCTTTAGCAAAGTAAGCAGGAATCACGCAGCTATGTCTTACGAAGGAAGGTGTAGATTGCACGTACCTCGTCCTCTGTGCTCAGGTAATCCACTGACCTTCTCCCGCTGCACCAGGCATGCCACCATTGTGACATGACCATGCCACCATCATGATGTGGCCATGCTCCCTTTCATAATCTGTCCTGATGCAAAGAGCTGCAAAGTTGGGAGGTGCGCTGAAAATTGAACATGTTTAGATATGAGATTTTTAGCTGTTTAAAATTTAGGTGGTGGGAAATTTATGACAATAAAAATTGGTGTGGGCAGCACGGTGTCTAAAAGGTTATCACTTCTGCCTCACAGCACTGGGGTCATGAGTTCAATTCCCGACCATGGCCTTATCTGTGTGGAGTTTATATGTTCTCCCCGTGGGTGGGTTTCCTCCGGGTGCTCCGGTTTCCTCCCACACTCCAAAAACATACTAGTAGGTTAATTGGCTGCTATCAAAATTGACCCTAGTCTCTCTCTCTCTCTCTGTCTGTCTGTGTGTGTGTGTATGTTAGGGAGTTTAGACTGTAAACTCCAATGGGGCAGGGACTGATGTGAGCGAGTTCCCTGTACAGCGCTGCGGAATTAGTGGCGCTATATAAATAAATAGTGATGATGATGATGAAGAAGCCTTAGTTATATGCAAAAATTAAGGGATACTATTATCTTGGTTGGTAAGGAAGCAACAAGTTTAGCACTATTCAAGTAGCACACAGGCTTTTATTCTATGGACAATGTGGAATTGCTGTTCAAGCTTTAATTAAAGAACCAGTGCTTTTTTTTCATGCCGTAGAACAGTGACAAAAACACTCTCCTCCTAATGCTAAATGAGAGTGTAGTACCATCTGCAATACCTGACCCTAGAAGGCCTCAAATGGAAACTGTATTATATTACACACAACACACTCTACTCCATTTAAATTATTTTTTTTCAGCACTAGTAATAATTTAATGATGATAAATTTCAATAATCTGCAGCAGTCTGCATTGTACACTTTCCTTTATGCAGCTAACAATAAGAGAATGAGCTATGAAAAGTCCCTCATTTATAATTGATCATCTGGATACAATGGTATTTTCTTCTTTTCAACTTAATTACAAGAGCTACTGGATCATATTAACCAATGTGTATGCTGCCACAAAGTACCGGCTACAGACAGTCACCTTATACTCTACAGTATTTCATTCAAGCTAATAAAATGTACATTGTGTAATAGACAGATATATTTCCAGGCATGTCTTACACTGCTGGTTGAGAGTGTATAATCTAATCAATGATTTAAGCTAGGGCAGAAGTTCTGTTTTCAAAATAGACCCTTCAAGTGTATTATACAGTACACATTTGTGTAAAAATAGTAGATCCACATTCTGCAATGCTCAATTACTGTGACATGACGTAGATATAAATTTTGAACAACGGGTACTGGGTGCTTGAACCTGGTCTGGCACCTGGCAGGTTGAAACTGGGCTGTCTCTGTCCTGGTCTCAGTAAACTAGAGACTGTTTGATTCAGCTCCTTGAACATGAGTGCTGTGTGCCCAATGTGGAAGTGAAATACTTCATTGTTTGCTAGGGAGCCACCGTGCTGCTTGGGGCAGCACAGTGGCTCAGTGGTTAGCACTTCTGCCTCACAGAAACTCCTTATCTGTGTGGAGTTTGTATGTTCTCCGCGTGTTTGCGTGGGTTTCCTCCGGGTGCTTCGGTTTCCTCCCACACTCCAAAAGCATAATAGTAGGTTAATTGGCTGCTGTCAAAATTGACCCTAGTCTCTCCCTCTGTCTGTCTGTGTGTGTGTGTGTGTTAGGGAATTTAGACTGTAAGCTCCAATGTGGCAGGGACTGATGTGAGTGAGTTCTCTGTACAGCGCTGCGGAATCACTGATGATGATGATGATAGTGAATCTCATTGATGACACTTTGATGTCCCTGGGGATGCTTCTATTGGAGGTCATTTATGGTCCGCTCAGCACACATCAAGGAGTACATAGAGCACACCCCCATTCCATTCTCGGTCGTCCCCTCAAAGAAAAAGTGGAAAAATCTCTATCTCTGCACTGTACAAAACGGTAACTTGACAATCAAAATCAACTTTCTACCACCGTAGGACCACCACTGTCATTTTCTACTAAAATACCTATTGGTTTAGGCTATTTATGTCTTAAATGTATCATTAGTTGAGGATATTGGAACTGTTTTTTTGTATGTGGCGATGATGTGTGAGCAAAGATTTTGTTTGCATAACACATTTCTCTGCTGAAGTGCAGTCAGTATACAGGAACAAAAAGTGTCCTTTTAAAAGTATGGAACCTCAATCTTCACCAACTGGTACAAAATTCAAGTTAAAATGGGACCAACCCATTCCTTCCTATCATTTCAATAATAATAAGTTGCTGCTCTTTCACAAATGCACCCATTTTTCTCCACCATACTATGTAATCTGGCAGAAATCTTTTTGCATTTGTGCAATTTCAGACATACAGTGAGGGGTCCAAAACCGTATTTGCACTAAGAAACTACTTTGCACTGTATAAATCACCTCTATAGAGGGGTGACCCAATCTAGACTGTGTTAAGGACCCCTGCACCCCCTGGTAATTAAAACAATAAAAATAAAATAAATAATAAAATTAAACAAAATAGTAAAAACATCTAAAAATAAAAAACTCACTTCCCAGCACTATCAGATCATACCACACTACAATAACTGTCACACACTCATATTGAAATGTGTGAGTATAAGAATGAATGTTAACCAAACACCGATATATAATCCATTTCCAAAAAGTGGTTCATTCGATTATGTTGAATTTAGCTTCATCATTCATTAATTTTACTTATGATTTTAATTATATTGGAGTCTATCTGCCCCAAATCTGTGTCTCTTATTTTCAGGATGTCCTGAAAAAGGGTGTTCTGAATAACTTTTATACAATGCTTTGGTTCGAATGCATGAAATATTAATGCTACATGTGAAAGCGTGATCACTCCTGAATCGCGGTGCGGTGTGAATTGGTGCAATAATGAGTGTCTTTGTACAATATATCACAGATCTATAATAGGGGCCAGCAAAGCTGTACACACCTTACACCATTTCTGGTGTAGAAATTGGAGCTGCTCAGGGCACGTTAATTAACATATCTTAAGGTACCACGGCAACCTATACTGAGACTCCACCCACTTCAGGAGTGAATTGGGGGAAACATATGTTTCTTACTAACTTGCTAACAGGGATCAGAAGGAGAAACATTTTTACTCTTTATCTCAAGACCTTGCATGGATTTCACATGGGCCGTTTTTCGGGGCATTGATAACATTTTGAACATGAGGAAATAGACTTAAATATGAATAATTTGTTGTTTCAATGATAAAACTGTAAATGATAGGAGTTACATTGGGACAGCATGGAGGCATACTTACCTACTTTTGAGACCAGCTGTCCGGGAGGGAGTCCGTTGAGGGGGTGTGGCCATGCGGGATGCACTGTTAGGCCCCGCCCCTCTCAATCTTAGGAAATTCTGGCCAATCGTAGCAGGGGGCGGGGCCGCGATGCCACAGTTAGCCCCGCCCCTGCCATTTACAACATGCTGGTTCCGGGGTTTTTTGCCTGCTCTCTCAGGAGTCCGGGAGAGCTCCCAAAAATTCAGGAGTCTCCCGGACATTCCGGGAGAGTAGGCAACTATGCATGGAGGGCTGGTATATGTGGAGAGATCGCCTTTGGTTCCCATCCCCAATGTCTGGGACATTCTCTGATTACACTGTGTGAGAGAGCATAGTTTATCAAGACAATATGATGATGTGTTTAATGGAACCGGCTTTTGCAAAAGTTAGAGTTAGTAAAATAATGTGACTGTGTGTAGATTGATTGTGTTACATAAGTAGAAAAACTGTAATTGTTGTAACATAGGTAATTGTGTGGTGTTAGTTTTTAGCTAAATATGTTTAAATGTGCAGTGTTTGAATGGAATTGTTTTTGAGGGTAGAATGTTATGGAGATGACAAAGTATTGTGTTAGATTAAAAAGTTTGATTTAGAAAGTGAATAGGTAATATTTGATCGTAAGTGCTTAAATAGTAATTGAGAAGATTGTATAGGACGTGATCTGGGTAAAGTTAAGTTTAACAGTATATAATTTATTGCAGGAAGTAGTCTGATTGTAAAGTGAAGCAGATTGTAAAGTGAAGAAAGCGTGTAGATGGCATACTGTTTGTTATATTACTGAGATTTTCACTTAGACGGAATTGGAAAGAGAAGAAAGTGTGCAGATTGCATAGATAAAGTGCATATAATGTTTGTTATATTGCTGAGATCAGGACTGGAAAGACTGTTAAACTTAGAAGATTAAAAAACGGAATATTTGTTATAAAGGAGTTACTGTACTAAGTTCTGCACATGTAGTTTAGTGCTGGATAAATTGAGTGGATAAAATGGCTCATGTGTGAGCCATGCACTTTGTCTTTTCCTTGCTGTATATCCTCCATTTTGCACACCACCACTTGCAGTTAATATATGCTTATACACACACACTGTCTGTCTCTGATCACATACACACTACTGTCTTACAATCTGATTGCATACACACACACAAGTTGTATTATGATTTGATTGTACATACACTATCTTACAATTTAATTACATACACATACAGTCTTACATACAATCTGATTGCACTTACACAAATACACTCTGTCTTACAATCTGATTGCATGCACACACATGATCTTGCAATCACATTGTCTTACAATCTGATTTACAAACACACACTGTCTTACAATATGATTACATGCATGCAGGCACATACACACACACACACACACACACACACACACACACACACACACACACACACACACACACACAGCATGCCCTTGCACACTCACAATCTGAATGCATGCACTGTAAGACTATTCTTGCAATCTGATTGTATACACACTGTCTTACAATCTGATTTACATGTACACAGTCTTACAATCTGATTGCCCATGAGCGCGCACTATTACAATCTGATTGCACATGCACATACACACACACACACGCACACACACTGTCTTGCAATTTGATTGCACACAGTGTATTACAATCACACACACTATTACACTCTGATTTCACATGCACACACTGTCTTACAATCTGATGTGCAAACACACTAAAATCTGATGTACACACATATACACATAATACTATCATGTTTACTTAATAGCATGAAGCAGGCAATGAATTGTATTTCATGTAAAATGTTTAATGCTTTCTACACTGTTATTTTATGTGTAAATACCGTTACTGAAAATATCTATTGTTAATAAGAATCAGTATTATCTTAAATGAGACTTTGTGTAAATCCTATCTTGATATGATACAATATTCATTCTTTTTTGTATTATACTGTGGTAATCAGAATAGGTAGAGCAGACATTGAAATGGAATTATCTTTCTAAGAACTGGGTTTAAATGGGAATCTACCCTGTGTGAGTGATAATAGCTGTAGTTTATTAAATGGTTATTATGATATTAGCATTAATAGTATATTTGCCTCATCATTATACCTTCGTGTGTTCAGATTACCACAGTAAGTAGCACCAAGTAAAGAAACCATTTTAAGTTACGCATACACTTTGATTTACCTAATTTGGGGTCCTATGAAATTAAAATGCATAATTAATGTTGATTTTCTCTCATGTGATCATTGGGGCACTTGAGTACTACAGGGAATAGCATAGCCCTAATAAAATGATAAGTATATTTAAAGTCACCTTGGAGATGCATGACCTGTATTAATGCGTCCAGCCTGCAGCACTGTGTTTCATATGGTAATGGAACTCCTTGGTGTCTTCTGTGTGTTATAGTTTTTATTTAACTAACCTCATCTTATTTAACTAACCACATTTACTAATTCATCATTCTTATTGAGCACATCCACTGCACTACAGTGGCGGATCCAGGGGGGGCGATCGGGGTGATCGCAACCCCTAGCAGGGGCTTGCTGCTGATGGCTGCACACTGTGCAGGTCCGTTCAGCATTGACAGTATGCTGCTTGGCTGTTCTGATTGTGTTTTAAACACAATCAGAGCAGCGGGACAGCACACTGTCAATGCTGAACGGACCTGCACAGTGTGCAGCCATCAGCAGCCTTAGAAATTAGAAAGGGGACGGGGCCTAAATCGCCCCCCCCCCCCCCCCCCTAAAATCGCCCCGGGTAGAGCAGTTGCCTAGATCCGCCCCTGCTGCACTAACACCACAACAACCAACCAGCAACGTTTTTTATCTGTCTAGTGCAAAGTAGTGAAAACAAATGTCTGATTTGTTGCTATGATTTTTGTTGCAAAGTGAACTTTGCGAATCTGGAGGTAATTTATGGTGTTCTCTGTAAGCCCCCTTGGTTTGGCACTGGAATATCCAAATGTCCAGCCTAGCTCACTTAAACGTGCTCACCTACTCTATGCTCTAGAAGTGCTCCTAGGTTAGTAGAAAAGTGGAAAAATCTCTAGTGACGCACTGTTGAAAAGCGTCAGGGGCATATTCAATAAAGACGACAGATCGCGGTTATGCGCGTAAAGTGCCAATATGGCACCGCAACATCGCAGATCCGCAATGTTGTGGTTAGCGGGGAGTGTGCAGCCACGGATACCTGCAATCTGCCGTCTTAATTGAATATGCCCATAAATGTCATAACAAGGCCGAACCTGGACTTACAGTAGTAACACTCCTTTTAATAAGATCCCAGATGTTCCCATTTTTCTCTTAAAATACTGCCTGTCTTAATTGTCTGTTGCAATTTTGTGTGTTTGAAGTTTTTGTTTTTCATTGCTCTGTAAATGAGCTTCTCCTCCATAATGTAATAAAGAGGAGCTCAATGGGCCAAGTTGCTCCGCACAGCAAAGATCAGCCCTAACCATGTTCTCTCTCCATTTCTTTATCTCCTTAATTTTACACAAAGTAAATCTTGTTACTGCACAAAACATCATACTTTCTAGAGACACCTTAACGTTGCCCAAATCCTCAGCTTGTGGAAATTCTTGATTTTCCTTAACCGCCGCTATCTTACTCTAAAAGCCTATACAACATGTTACTCATTACTGGGTATAATGGTGGGTACAGTTGGTTCTATTATGCTGGGCACTGCTGATTGTGGTATGCTGGGTACTGTTGGTTATACTAACTAATGTCATTTTTATTGTTTGGATATAATATATTGGCTATATGTTGGCTATAAAATGTAAGTCACTAAAGTAATGCAAATATTCTATACAGATAAGACGATTCAATTTTGCCTTTAGCAAAATATTTTTGTGATCTCGATCTGGTTCGTAGGTTTCATTTTGCCACTTCTCTTGTTACGTTTGCTAGGAAACATGGCAACAAGATATAGCTCAATGTTATTTAAGATGATGTACCTTATATTATCACCCTCAGGTTAGCCACAGCTATCATTAAGCCTCTCCAAATCCCAGATTTGCATGGTCACATCCACTATGGTTTAAGAGCAGGCTAGATGGGCCAAATGATTCTTATCTGTTGTCAAATTCTATTGGATACATTTTTCAAACCTTCTAAAAAGGAAAAGATGAAAGTAATGCCCATAGCAACCAATTAGATTGTTTCTATCATTTTCTAGAAAGTACTAAATAAATTATAGTATCTAATTGGTTGCTATGGGCAATACCTCAAAGTGTTTGATATATCTACACCTATGTTTCTGAGTAATTCATTATGGTTATTATAGTTGATGATTATAAGTGATGATATGTTGACCACAGTTATAATCCAGTTTACATTCTTGCAGCAAAAGTTGAATTTAGAATATTTGATTTATATTGCTTAATATTACTGAGGTGTTGGTCCTTTACCAATGTGTTGAAACAGACCCAGTTCTTCTCTTTTATTCGCTTACATTCTAGTAAAACAGTGATTTTAGGCTTTACTCCACCACATTGGTGACTGCAATTCAGATCTAAAGTATGCATGAAAGTAGCCAAGTTGGTTTGTGTGTGTGTGTGTGTGTGTGTGTGTCCAACCTTTCTTCTGTTAACCACATACATTCCTCATTTCTATGTTGAGCTATGTTGAAAAAAACTTTCCCACTCTGTAATCCTACCACCAGGGTGGTACCATGGCTTCAAATATCAAAGTCTATTGAATAAATGTATAGCTAGCCTCTTCTAAAATATAGTTTATTTCAAAATAGGATTAGTAAACTAAAATTGTGTGATTAGCTGTACTATCACTTTCATAGGGTACCCTTATTAGTAATGTTGAATACTTGAATTTTTATTATTATTATTATTATTATTATTATTATTATTATTATTATTTTTGCTATTATTATTATTATTATTATTGGAATTGCTCCAAACTTTACAAAACTTTGTATTTCCTATGTTAAACTAGAAATTTATTTCAGATTCACACACATCCTTGTTGCTCAGCATAAACATATCAGATTGACGATTTGATATAAGATTGATGTAGCCATGGATGTTATATACAGTGCTCAATATATTTACTCGCCCATAAAGCTTCGGATCCAGGGGGAGCAATCAGGGCATTCGTCCCCCTTAGCACCACATAAAATATATTTGCATATTGTCTTAGACGCAGGCAGAGGATCCCACAGTACACAAACAGAGCAGCCAGGTGGCATCCATTGTCTCTTTCTCAGCTACCAATCAGAGTGAAGGAGGGATAAGGCTCTGCTAAATCGCCCTCCACCCCTAAAAAAAAGTCTAGGTCCACTCCTGGCCTTCACGTAACAATTACTTACAAACACAAAAAATGAATCAAAATGCTTAACAATAATTTGATGATATATGTCCCTCTTTAAAACACTTCCCTTACTATAATACCAACTATGGTCTATGCTTTAAGCTGCCATTATAAAGAGGGAGCACTATATGTCGTTATAGGTGGTGCAAATTATTGGGTGATCATTTCTGGCTTTCAGAGAATGCAATCATTACAAAATGAGTTTAATTTCACCTCAATCAAATAATCAATACAGTATGTCACTGTCAATTAATATTAAAATGACAGCACAACAAACTTCTAGTTTAATTTTACAGATACAAACTATAACTGTCTGTAAAAATATGTTATAGATTGTTATCCATCAGTAAATGTGTGCGTATAGCCACATTCACCAGTAAATGATGCATTCAATGAAATAAGATTTTGCGTTGTAATTAGATTCACATTTTTTGGGTGCATTTGGAAAATACTTAAGGTCGTTTTACATTAATGTTACATTTGCATAAAAAGTGCAAACCGCAAGTGAAAATACCTATAAATGTTATGCATTAGTGTGTCTATTTGCTTTGCAGTCCACATGTGATATGCACGCGGGTGATAATCACTGGACAAGTTTTTGAGCATTTGCGAATGCGTCCAGGTGAATTAAACCTTTCCCATTATAAAGCCTTGGCTGCTTCCCACTAAATCAAGGATTCAATTAGCTTCCACCAGCTCCAGGCTAGACAGACTAGGTTGATCACACTATAATAGGTAAATTCTCAGCGTAGAGTCATAGTGTCAGCTAGCACAAACCTGGTCAACATGGGGCTGGAGTATTTATGGTGGGGCACACAAAAATACCCCCAAAAAACTGGGTCATTCTCCTCCTGAAAATTTCCAGTGCTGTGCTAAAATCATCATCATCACCATTTATTTATATAGTGCCACTGATTCTGCAGCGCTGTACAGAGAACTCACTCACATCAGTCTCTGCCCCATTGGAGTTTACAGTCTAAATTCCCTAACATACACACACAGACAGAGAGAGAGAGAGAGAGAGACTAGGGTCAATTTTGATAGCAGCCAATTAACCTACTAGTATGTTTTTGGAGTGTGGGAGGAAACCGGAGCACCCAGAGGAAACCCACGCAAACACAGGGAGAACATACAAACTCCACACAGATAAGGCCATGGTCGGGAATTGAACACATGACACCAGCACTGTGTGGCAGAAGTGCTAACCCTGGGCTTTTGGTATGGAAAATGGAATAATAACACACTTGCTAACTTTGACAATTGGTTTTCTGGGAGGTCTGAGGGACAGGTGAGTGTGTGGGGGCAGGGCCTGGGTGGGGACGGGGCCCTTCCAAACTGTCATTGTCATTTTTGACCTATAACAGCATGACGAGTGAATCTAGTCACTAGGACCCGCCCCCCTCCTTTTAGCTTGCCGAACTGGCAGGGATCCAAGAGGTTACCCTGCTCTCCCAGGTAGTCTCCTGGACATTCCGGGAGAGTAGACAACTATGAATAGTAATAATATTATTATTATTATTATCACATTGAATAGAATGGGAATTATTTTAAAATGCAGTCATGTGATATGCCTTTGCATTGAAAACGTAAGGTAGGTGCAGCGTGTAAATACCAGTGATTAACCAGCCAAATATGTTTTAAATAACATTTCCAAATATAGAAAAAAGATATTTAAATGTCCCAATGTAGTTATTGTTTTGGAACTAGACTTTCAAATCTCCTTGCGTTACAAAAAGTATGGGGCAGAGGGCAACCCAACAGATTGCTCTATTTTGCTTAGCTCTCCACATCATATCATCCTTTGCAGAAGCATCATTTTTCAAGGGCTCCCCTCTGGGTGCCAGGGAGGGACCTGCATTATACAATTACACGATAGTGTATTGCATTTTTAAAATAACATTTCCTTTAGTGGAAATGTCCTTTAATGTCTATTTTCTCTATAGTGTGCATATGTAATATACTGACAGTGGAAAACTGGGCATAACAGATTTGAGTTTTAAATAATTCAGAACAATGTTACTTCAATGCAAGAAAACTGAAATAGACCATTGAAATTCATTTGCTTTAAATTCACTGTGCCTTTCAAGTGTTTTAAAATGCATGTAAAGTGCACGGAAAGCTCACCTGCCCTTAAACTACAATGTACTCCTAACCTACTGAATTAATGGCATAGTTGCCAACTTTGTGACTCTGTCCTTCAGGAGGACAGGTCACGTGACAGGGGTAGGAGGGGGCATCACCATAGCCACGCTTCCACTGTAAAATGCCTAAATTCACTGCATTGATTAGCTGGGGGCTGGGCTTAATGACGCGATTAAGCCCCATCCCCCGATATTAAATGCCATGAATCTCTGCATTTTTTAGGATCTAGGAGGGTTGCCTACTCTTCTGGGAGCCCGGGAGGACTCCCCAAAATTTGGGAGCCTCCTGGAAATTCCGGGAGAGTAGGCAAGTATGATACTCTTTCCAGATGTTGTTTGTTTTCTATTTAGAGTGTAAGCTGCAGGACACATCTTTTAAGCTTCCATAACATAAAATAAACTGTTGATGTTAAACACATCTATGTGTATAAATGCCAAGCATAATCAATGTGTTTAATTAATATTTAATAATATTATTTAATGTATTCTGATGAGGAAGCTCTCTAATATATATTTTTTCTGCCCCTCCCTAGTGAAATCACCAGCTACATGTTAGACAAAGTACTCTGCTCGATGATTTAGTAACACAGAGAATGTTAAAGGCTTTCACAATACCATCATCACTATTTATTTATATAGCGCCACTGATTCCGCAGCGCTGTACAGAGAATTCATTCACATCAGTCCCTGCCCCATTAGAGCTTACAGTCTAAATTCCCTAACATACACAGAGACAGACAGACAGAGACAGACAGACTAGGGTCAATTTTTGATAGCAGCCAATTAACCTACTGGTATGTTTTTGGAGTGTGGGAGGAAACCGGAGCACCCGGAGGAAACCCACGCAAACACGGGGAGAACATACAAACTCCACACAGATAAGGCCATGGTCGGGAATTGAACTCATGACCCCAGTGCTGTGAGGCAGAAGTGCTAACCACTGAGCCACCATACTACCATGAATTAATTAATGATGACACAATTATCTATTATTACAAAAAGTAAAGTTGCTTACATGGAGACTTCTTTACGGGGATATTGATGTAATAAATGTAAAATATATTTTGGAAAAAAAAATTATTCCAAGAATTAGTCAAAATGCAGAATTTTGTGAAAATTATTTTCTCCATAGTATGAACATTCTACACTCGCAACTACAGCTGTACATATATAGTTATATTTATGTAATATAGTTAGGCAAATATTAATGATATAATAAACCCTATGTAATTTAAATTTCTGTGACTACATTTATGCAAGGGACATTAATAATTATTCATTAAAATTGCACTTTTAATGTTATCAGGTCTGTTATAAAGCACAGACCTGTTAGTCAATAGCACAAGAGTCCACTGTATGTATAAGCACTATGAAAACGCATCAGAGGGCAAGAGGGAATATAATACAAATATATTTATTATTAAACAAAATTAATCTGCGAATTTGCCAGCGTATTTTCACCTGAATTGTTCACACTCCAATCCCAACCACACCACTCAACAGAATGAATCCACTATTGTCACCCCCAGCTCTCTACATAGACTATAAATTCTGCTGTTTATTTAATCCAGAGAAAATGGTGAAGTAAAAGATGAACTTGACTGTTGCACCACAAAACTCGATTCATGAAAAATGTTGCAGCAATTTTGCTCATTTATTATGATGTTATATAGAGTTTTAATTTCAGAATATATTATTGTTGATTTATGGGATATTCACATCTGAATGATATAAAATAACATAACATTTACTACAAGTTATACAGTAAGTACTCTGAAATAATATGAATGTATAGCTGACGACCCCTTCTTATATAGGCCAAATTCATTCTGCTCATGGACTTATTTAATGGTGTGTTGTTATTATTATTAATTTATTATTATTATTATTTTTATTATTATGACTTGTTTGAGTTGCCTGCTTCTCTTTATATTTTCAGTAGAATAGGTTGCAGTTCCCAGACAGCGTGGCCATTTCTTTCCTTTAAGAACTGACACACATAACTGAAACAAGTAATGGAGCTGATGCACTACGATTACTACTACTGTGCATGCCCAGAAAAGTGGATGCACCCATATGTGTGATTGTGCCACTTATGCCTGCTTATGCCTGGAGAGGTGGGACATGGTGGAATGTTCTGACGTAGCCCAACTACAGTAAGAAGTATGTTTGCGCAAACCAAATGCAGGCAGATGCAGACTGGTGCAAATAGAGGATGATGATTATGATGGTCCCCAAAACTAGTTGACCAGATGTGATTGGCTATTTGTGTATAGTTCGCTTACTCTGATTGGTAATTTCTTTATCGCTTCTGCATATATTAGGCTCTTTTCCGCATTTTAAGCAAACATTTTTTTTATTCATACATGAGATGGGGAGTTGTTTCTGCTGTATTAGAGGTGTTTTACAAGTTTTATTGAGGTGTTGATGTAGAGAATAATATGGATTCATGTAGGACATAAATGTATATGACTTATGCCTGCCATAAACCTAGTGCCGACTGGAATGTATTTTAAGATAGTTGCCACTTTGCAAATGAATGCAATTGTGTACAATTTGCATTCATTATAAAAATAAAGAATGCAAATTGTACATGAGATTTGGGGATCAATGGTGGACAACTCTGCATCAAACCCTATGTGACTTATTGAAACTATGTCAGATATAGATATAGATATTGACTTATTGCAGTCAGTCACAGAAGCAGTGTAAATTATATGTATTGGTAATTTAGAGAATAAGGCCCTCATTTAGAGTCAAACGCAAAGTCCATTGCAGGCACATCCTGCACATTTCCACTAATGGGGCATGCGCAGTAAGCAACAGTTCCCTGCAGTTCCGTCTGCTTTTCAGACGCAAGTGTACATTGCGACAGCTTGAGTCTCAGTATGAGGGAAAGGGTGGAACACAGAGTTATGTAGGCGTAACCATGAATAATTCAGATACTATGGGCCTTTACCCGCAAAAACTACCCTAGTCGGATCAAGACGCAGGTGGAACACACGCCATAGCAAGACTGAAAATGTGCGTCGGGAATCAGGGGGCACAAGTAGTTAGCTAGCTGCAGAAACTGGTCGCAGCTCGGTACGGTACTACGAGTGGGACACAACTGGGTTTGCATGCCACTCGTAATACCCTACCAAGCTGCGGCTCACTCCCATTCCTACTCTTTCATGTTGGTCTTAGACGCACATTGCATCTGGCTCTAAATGAAGCCCTAAGTTGGTATCCCCGCTCCAACTTAGCACAGTTGGGAAACCTACTGCAGGAGTAAATCACCACAATACTATGGCATATTAATAAATTCTTTGTCACTTTGTATACACAGGTGGAGTACAAACTGCACCCATTACAGTACAATATATGCTGTACATTTCAGAAGCATATATAGCAAATTTGAAAAGGGTAAATTGTGTCCTAATATGTGACTTTTTAGATGTGTAGCATTGATCTATTTCATGTTGTGACAAGGTAAACCATTCCTTTCATATCTCTGATTTTAAAATTGCTGTGGCGAAGGGCTTTGTAACAAGGTTAGCAAAACATTTCTTTGTTGTGCTCTAAATTACTAGAGTGGTTTGCTGAGCACACTAAAATGAGAGTACACCTAAGTACTGTATGTTCAATAAAATGAAATCCTTATGGAATTTCCTTCAGAATACTTTCTATCACAAGGTAAGACTATAAGTATGGAAAGTAAACAAATCATTATACTTGGAAGAACATTATCTTTGCAAATATAACTTGACTTATGCAGCTTCAATTGACATAATGGACTAAAATGTAGATATTAGTAAAGTTACTGCAAAATGTCACACAAATTGAATTTTGTGATAGAACAGGTCATTTTGCAGAACTGGCCAATCCACGAAGTGGGGGTTATGTAGAGTCGGTAATAAGTCCCACTCATATGAGCAACAAGCGCTTTGTCTTACTGCACATGCACAGTAAATATATTTGCATCTCAGTGTGCTCAGACTGCTCTCTCCTTTGCGCTTCTATATTCTTAGAGAGGCAAAACTGTGGAGTGAATGTGCAGACACTAAGTACAGTAAGGACGTGTTAATGCTTACTGTACTCACATGCTGAGAGGCAATTAGCTGCAGATACACCTCCTAGAGGTACTGGCAAAATCAGAGGTACAATAACTATGGATCCCCCTGAAATTACCAGTACCAGCACTAGGCTATGTCTGCCAGGGCTGGTGGCACTATAGCATGGCGTCCCTCTGCCATAGTGACAACCAGTCTTAGTTTCTTCAGCAAAGGGATGGATTCCCTCTCCCTAGGTTTAACTAACCCCATGATGAATAGCATTAGGGCTAGTCTCACATCCTTGGAACATTGGAAGTGGGTGTATTGGTACAAAATAGATTTAAATACGCATTCTGTCTATGGCGCACTACAAGTCCCTCCATGCCCAGGCCACCATTAAGTGTTTGGGCATGCTCGTATCTATAGGGAAAAATGTAATAAATACAAGGACTCCATTGTAAAAAATATTTTGATTGAAAGAAACACATGTTAAAGCTTTTAGCGGTTATTTAGTTATATTTATAAATGGTCTTGCCTCGGCTGAAATTCAGCCTTCTGAAGAACATAAAATATTTTCTTAATAATACATAATTACTTGCATTTACAAAGTGGTTTAAATATCAATGGCTAAAAAATGATCTGATAACATAGTTCTGACATAATTTGCAAATTTAACTGTTTCTATTTACATAGAGCAAAGAACACTTTAAATATAATTTTTCTGTGAATTAGTTATTAGAATAAGGGTATACTGCCAATTTATTATTAATGATCATATATAAAAACTGAAGTAGAAATACAGTGATGAAAAAACAATTACCGTATATACTCGAGTATAAGTCGACCCGAATATAAGCCGAGGCACCTAATTTTACCACAAAAAACTGGGAAAACTTATTGACTCAAGTATAAGTCTATGGTGGGAAATGCAGCAGCTACTGGTAAATACTGATAAATTTCCTGGACGCATAGGACAGAGTGCACAGTGATGTAAAGTAAATAAAATTACGTTTTATTAATATTCAGTATAACAGTATAGATGGGTTGCAACCATAACTATTAATATACATGTAAGAACCAATATACAATATAAGAGGCACAAAGGTACACAAGAGGCATTGGCACAAATGGCGAGCAGGATTGGATTGTAAATAGTACATATAAACCACAGGAATGATGCTCTGTTGGGGCTATTATAGTCCTCTATATTGATAAAGCAACGAAAAAACAGTCAATTCCTATGTAGGTGTGGTGGAAATGGAAATCCTCCTTAGTGTTGTCTCAGTTGTCAAACTGTTTCTGTGGAGGAGACCCAGGGTGGGCTGATGATTGAGGACTTACCCTCACATAAACGAGCTGGCGATGTCCTCTAGGGATCCTGTTTTGTGCTGCTTGTGTCCAGTGCCGTGACAGCGCTTGTGCAGTAATGTTGAAAGACTGATGCAGAAGTTGCGATCAGTCTCGGGTGAAGACTGCGCATGCTCCAAAAAAAGTATGATTGCTTCTATGGAGGCGAAGATCAGAGGCAGTATTTGATGCCACTCAGGGGGGGCGGACTGATGGTTGATGCTTTGACAGGTTAATCCAACTCGTTTCGTACCCCGGGGATATCGCACACTGCTGCCGCCGGCCACCTCAAGCAGGTACTTTTCATTGTGGTTCTAAAGCATCACTCGAGTATAAGCCAAGGGGGGGCTTTTCCAGCACAAAAAATGTGCTTATACTCGAGTATATACGGTAATAATGTATAATTGCTTAACTGAATAGCTACTGGTTTGTGTAAAAAGTATTAAGTCTCAAAAAAGGGCACCTAGCTCAAGAATGACCAAAATCAAATGAAAATGACAAACTTTTGTTGCAGACACATCAGATTGTCAAGTTGGAAAAACCAAAAAACCAGTAGCTACTTGGTAACCAATTGAAGACTATATTATTTCTCTTTCCTGGATTGAGATCATGGTTGTACTATCTTTTCATCATCCACCATTATTAGGATCACACTTAATTTTTATATATATATATATATATATATATATATATGGCACTTTTGCTATTATTAGATTTATATAGTGTGTGTATGTATGTATGTATGTGTTTATTCACATGCTGGGACCTATATGTTCATGCGTGTGATGCTTGTTGTGCACCTCTGCATTAGTGCACACACGTTAATAGATTAAGTGATTTGTGATTAGTTTTCGTTTTTACTTTTGATATATATTTTTAGGCTGTATGTTCATCTGGTCATATTTTTAGTGCCTGCAATTCATTTACCTATAGTTTTAAAGAAATCCACTCTTTCTTCGAATTATTCCGCCTTCGTGAATCATCAGAGATTATTATGATGGTTAAATTTATTTAACGTGTTTATCTTCTATTTATGATTATATTTCATATATACAAAAAATATATATTTGTATATTTAATGTATATGATTGTTGGGTATTATACATTATTGTTTTTTTTCAGTGCTGTATTTCTTCTTCAGTTTTTAGTTTTTGTTTTTTGTTAGGACATTTGGCAAGGTCCTTACTTACCGATACGATTTTAGATACCATTTTTATTCAAGTTTAGAGATAACTAGCCCAGCGCTAGATTTCTTTTGTCTTTTCTAACGATCAGACATGTAACTTTTGCATACATCAACATATGTCGTGGTTATTAAACAATGGATACTGGTTTCATGTAAATATATCTACATTCTTCACCCCGTAACACCATATATTTATCCATTTAAAATTAGTCATAAAAATTGATTTTAAATATAAATATATTTTTAAATATATATATATATATATATATAAAAGTTAACCCGTGCATGATACTCATGCATTCTAGTCAAATCAAGCTACTTAAGGTGTTAAAAAGGTTCTTGTCATGCATTTGGGGCTAGCCCAGGCCTCCTCAGGGGAAGAGCGTTACTTCCTGACGTAAGCGCCCTTTTTTAACGTGGTTTTGTCCACATGTCACCACCTCATCATTCTTCTCCATTACCTCATCCTTCATCTTCAACGCCACATCCTTAATCTCCATCGTCTTACTGTTCTAAAACCTCTCGATACACAACGTTTCTGCTAAACACCTTATCGCTGTGCTCAATCAGTCTTCCTTGAAGGGCAGTATTCATAACCTGCACTTTCACATCACTGCTTCTCGTGAAAATGCGACATACAATTGTCCATGACCAAAGACAGGCTCTGGTAAATAAATACCCACACGGTCAAGTGTTTGACCCTGTGACTTGTTAATGGACATAGCAAATGCTGCCTTCAAAGGGAACTGCCACTGTCTTAGCTTAAACGGCAGTCCTGTTTCGGATGGACATAAGTCAATCCGAGGTATCATCACCTTCTCTCCTTCAGCAGAGCCAGTCAAAACTTCTGCTTGTATCACATTCGTTTTCAGTGCTGTCACTACTAATCGAGTGCCATTGCACAGTCCTCTCTTAACATTCAGATTTCTCAATAGCATAATAATGCTTCCGACTTTCAATCTTAATCTGTGCCTTGACATTCAATTGGATGAGCCCTTTCTGAGAAAATAGTTTTTTCCACACACACGCCGCTAGGCTTATATATATATATATATATTATATATATATATATATATATATATATATATATATATATATATATATATATATAAACATATATATAAATATATTTATTCCCAAACACAGCAGTTTTGTTTGGTATTGCCATAGCTACATTTGTGTTGTAAATATTGTTTTGTTAAACACTGTATTAAGCTGTGTGTGCATCAGACATTTGTAAAAGAAGAAAAACAATGTTAAAAGTGGCTTTTATCTGTAGAAAAGGTGAGTTCTGATGTAATTGCTTATGATGAGCGAGTTTTGATATCATCACTTTACTGTTCAGTCTAAAAATGTTATAAGGAATAACACATCCCCATACAGCAAATTAATATGGACACTAGAAGTCACCTCGGCTTTCTGTGACCTATATAAAATCACAGAGCCTGCGGCTTTGTGTCTATATATAGTCCCAAAACTAGTTGGTGACCTCAGATATACTTTTCAGCAGGGGTACAATATCCCACTTTTATATTGTGCATATACAGTTTTTATTACAACTTTATTTATTTAAGAACAAAGGTTCAGAAATTATGAATGGAGAGAATACTCCATATTTAAGATACAGGGAAATATCAAGTCAAGAGAGTATAATGTTAATGCAATTGTAATAGATGTATCTTGCGTCAATGAATTAAACAGGAAAAGGACAGTATTTAAGGCAAAAACTGAAATAATGTGCGGGAAATATGTCATAGTCAACCAGGTGGAAACCTGGTCATGAGCCAGCGGTAGTTCCATTAAGCACTTTTCTGTGATAACACAGTGGCAAAAATGATGCCATTTGGAAGCAATCTGGCTCTAATACAGAATCATTAAATTAGAAGGTTTGCCAATGCATCTACGGTTGAGACACTATTCGTAATTGAAATTCATAATTGAAATATACTAATTAGCACTACCAGAAATGTTCTCTTTTTCTATGCATTTATTATTATTATTATTATTATTATTATTATTATTATTTGTTTTGTATGATCATCAGCAAGTACCATCTATTGCATGATACGCTTTCAGCTTTAAACATGTTTTCCTCCAGCATATATATTTTACATAGTATGCTGGTTCACACAAATCTAAAGACATATGCAGCTCAGCGTACCCCCATAATTCTGGGTGTTTTTTATGTACAATTCATGCAACTCTACATCAGGCCCAAAGTTAGCAAGTTGAAAATTTCCATGTATCATTTATTTATTGTTACTTTGTATATGTACTAATTAATATTGTTTTATCGACCCTATATTTACTGACCACCACGGGCTCCCAAAACACACTGACCATTCTGGATATACAGATATAGGAAATCCAAAGCCATGTGACATACACACAGTTCAATGCATCATCATCATCATCATCTATTTATAGAGCGCCACTGATTCCGCAGCGCTGTACATAGAACACACTAACATCAGTCCCTGCCCCATTGGGGCTTACAGTCTAAATTCCCTAACATGCACACACAGACTAGGAGAGAGACTAGGGTCAATTTGATAGCAGCCAATTAACCTACCAGTATGTTTTTAGAGTGTGGGAGGAAACCGGAGCACCCAGAGGAAACCCACGCAAACACAGGAAGAACATATAAACTTCACACAGATAAGGCCATGGTCAGGAATCAAACTCATGACCTTAGTGCTGTGAGGCAGAAGTGCTAACCACTAAGCCACTGTGATGCCTAATGCATTCAATGACCATTGCACCAAAGTATAACTTACCTTGAGTATGACTAGGTGGAGGATACAAAGTAGCCGCACACAACATGCCAGAAAAACACACAAGTGAAACTTTAGACTAGTTTTGTTCATTTTTTGGCAGCCAACAAAACAAAATGGCAACATGATCAATCAGACCATTACCATCTACAAATTTTGAACCCAATGTTTAGATTTCCCAAGTTAAATTTCTCTACTAACATATTATTTCATATGACAGAAAAATACTCCTAAGGGGCTTAATTCACCCATAATTTGTACCAGACCATATTTTACTCCTCAAAATTGTTTGGACGTTGCAAGCTTACATTTTCTTAGATTCCAGCATGACAGCTCACATCTATAATAGAATGTAGGGATTATTTCACTCCACATGGCCAGAACATTTTTTATATTTTCTTTTGCATGTTTCACTAGAAACTTTTTTATTCCTTTGCCTATTTAATTAAATTGCTGTTTGCTTTGGGGGTGTTTCTGGGGGTGATATTAAATGGAACATTTCTCATAGCATCATGGGATAGCTATAATTTTTTACTTGACATTATAGAGAAAAAATTGTAAAACAGAAAAAAATAATCTTAATTATGGTTTCAGTGTAGTTAGTGCTACCCAGAAATACAACCCTAGATGTATTTTGCGACTTGCGATAATTACAGGATTGTCAAATACAGGTAAGTTATAGAGTTGATCTACTATTGAGAGTTTTAATAAAGTTTATATATGTTACCTGTAATTTCCAGGCATTCTACGTGAACTGTTTTTAGGTATAGTATGTAATAGACATATACTATGAAAACATGGTGTATACATGAAGATTGTTATCCACTGTACCACCCCAGCAGGGCCTGATTAGGGGTTCAGACCACCCTATTAGGGGTCCTCCTCTTTCTAGCAACTTACAATCCATTGGTGTTAAACAAACGCCACATGAATGACAACTAACTACTCTTTGCAGAACCGCAATGCGAATGATAGACTAGGTCATCCGTCAGCTTCTATTAAATACAGAATGTCTTCATTCTGATCTGGTCAGGGAGTGGGAAAGCCTCTTTGTATTGGTAATTAATGGTGTGGTTTCACCACTAATCATGGCGTGCAAAATTGACACAATTTAGTTCATCAATAAAATGTATCAATTGACTGCATTGTACAAGTGAAGCTCATTGCGGTTAGTGGTGAAACCCCACATGGACTCTTACTACTAATTATTCTCACTTCACCCGGTCACACTTGGGGCATCAGTAAAGGAGGACTTGCACCTTATTTTCTTCCCATCGGTATTGTTAACACTTGAGTGAGTCAAGTGGCAGGGAAAGGGAGCAGTCAGAGAACATAAGGCAAGCAGCAGTCAGAGTGAGCCTATGTGTAATGCTGGTGGTTACTGGAGAGGAACATGTGTGCTGGTCAGAGAACATAAGGCAAGCAGCAGTCAGAGTGAGCCTATGTGTAATGCTGGTGGTGACTGGAGAGGAACATGTGTGCTGGTCAGAGAACATAAGGCAAGCAGCAGTCAGAGTGAGCCTTTGTGTAATGCTGGTGGTGACTGAAAAGGAACATGTGTGCTGGTCAGAGAACATAAGGCACGCAGCAGTCAAAGGGAGCCTGTGTGTAATGCTGTTGGTGACTGGAGAGGAACATGTGTGCTGGTAAGAGAACATAAGGTAAGCAGCAGTCAGAGTGAGCCTGTGTGTAATGCTGGTGGTGACTGGAGAGGAGCATGTGTGCTGGTCAGAGAACATAAGGCAAGCAGCAGTCAGAGTGAGCCAGTGTGTAATGCTGGTGGTGACTGGAGAGGAGCATGTGTGCTGGTCAGAGAACATAAGGCACGCAGCAGTCAGAGTGAGCCAGTGTGTAATGCTGGTGGTGACTGGAGAGGAACAAGTGTGCTGGTCAGAGAACATAAGGCAAGCAGCAGTCAGAGTGAGCCAGTGTGTAATGCTGGTGGTGACTGGAGAGGAACAAGTGTGCTGGTCAGAGAACATAAGGCACGCAGCAGTCAGAGTGAGCCAGTGTGTAATGCTGGTGGTGACTGGAGAGGAACAAGTGTGCTGGTCAGAGAACATAAGGCAAGCAGCAGTCAGAGTGAGCCGGTGTGTAATGCTGGTGGTGACTAGAGAGGAGCATGTGTGCTGGTCGCCGGTCTGGCATGTCAAAATAATGAGAGTGGCACAAAGTAGGCAATGGTGTTTAACAGTCAAGTGAGGTAGGGAATATAGCATAAGTCAGGGAGAGGAGTGGAGTATAATGCAAGCAAATTATAGCTACGTCTCCTATGTTAGCTCATATCACAAGTCACAATGTGAAAAAAACAGCATTCACACACATTGCTCCTGAGAACAATGCAGAGGAATAAATGCTAGAGTGGCTGTAAACTCCATATGTGAGGCTGTAGACATACATTCTGATATTTATTTGTTTCTACTCTTGATTGGCTTCTATCTATTTTATGCTCTGATTTTCCAGGGGGTTAAAAAAAGTCTAATTTCTATATTTCTATATCAGAAATTGATTCACAAATCACTGAAATTTGATGAATTTGATAATTGGATGAATCTATTCCACCATCACTAGAACTAACACGTCTACATACTACTCTCCATCCTTTTTCTGAGCATTACATTATTTTAGGAAAGAAGGACTATGGAAAACACATATTGTTTTCACGTCCTGATCACAGCCCTGAATTTACCGATCACACACATTTAAGTACGCAAACTCAACACTTAATTTTCAAACTTGTCATATCAATCACTGACAAACGATCAAGCTTACAATATGACCAACTGAACAGAGTTCTAAAAGGCATTGATTTTGTATGACAAGGTAAACAGCAGTGAGATGAAGTGACTATCATTTCTCTGTGCATGTACAAAGGTGGTGACCTTTAGACACAGGAAAATTACCTTCATTTTATGTACTTAATTTTTAGATAAAATATGCACAGTAGACTTAAGGGAAGTTTCATTTGCGGACCAAGCAAATATACATTCCTGCAGCCCAACCATTCTGTACAGATATTTTGCCGCGGGACTGAAAATGCACTCGTTGGATACGTAAACAGCACCTTGAAACCTAATTATTAGTATTGGACCACCCCTTTATTTTTTCAACTAATCTGATGTTCTCATAAAGTACTGAGATTTCGCGCCTCATTTTTGCCTTAATTTAGTCAAAAATGTAAGAGAGCATTGCAATCTGCCTTTATTATTATTGTTATTAAGTGTCACTTTTGTAAATTTTAATGTTTTATTACATTGGTGATGCACTTTCCCATTTACAGTGTGCCTGGTTGATGTTAAAGGTGCCATACTGAAATTCAATGACCGATCAGAAGTACATGTAAAAATCAGGTCTTGAAGCTTTTTTAAATATCTCAGATATCTCTTATTAAAACAGTGGCAGTAAAGTCTGTGTATTTTAAAAGGTGATTAGTTATTAAATCTCTTAAGTTCTGATCAAGTAAAAGTAGTGTGGACTCAATGGCTTGAGCTTGGCCCAGAGCCTATAGTAGTTTAAATGTGCTTCTTAAAGACTACCTGCAGGACTATTTACAATAAGGTTTATACATTCTTCATAAATGTCAGTAGCTTATCACTGGTTTATTAATTATTTCGATGACAAAACGTCAGTTATTTTGATTAGCATGTTCAGGCCTACTCTAAACATGTCAAAATGTCATAAACTGCAAAACTTTCCAAATTATTTCACTCACTTCTCGTTGCAAAGTAATAGCCTTCACCATACTAACCAACATTTTACACCTCCCCTTGGGGGGAGGGGCCTACATTATGCGATTCACAGTAAATCGTGGCATGGGGGCCCCACCCCTGGAAGTGTGTGGGATGCAGGAGAAAGGTCTGCTCTCCCGGGAGCTCGGGAGACCTACCTGGAATTTGCGAGTCTCCCGGACATTCCGAGAGCGAGGGCATGTATGTCCTTAATTAAGAAAAGAAATTGCCATAAGTATTTTGTAAATGATTACAATTGTTTTACTATTTATTTAACTTAGGTTAATATATTTTTAATGTCTTAACCTACAAGTACAGTAGGCAAAGACTATTACATTCCTGTAATATGAGCACATTCTAAGACCTCACACTCATTTCCAAAACCTTTATTCTACATATAGAAGCTGTGACTGACATAGCCTGTGATACACAAATTTGACCGATTTATACCTATCAAGCATTGACCTACAAACCTCTTACATTCATTTAAAAGCTAACTAAACATTAGCACAGTTTTTGGTGTCTGCAAAATAGGTTTTGACCTTTTTTCATGAACAAACCAAATTGAATCTACAGTCTGAAGGTAGAAGGTGAAATGAGTCCTTTCAACTTTATTTTCACTTCTAATACAATTTATTCTGCAATGATCAAAAACTAATCTCTGTAATACCTTAACTGTTTATTAGGCATAATATACAGTATGGGAATTTGAGAGCTCATATAGTCTTTGATTTGTGAAACAACATTTTTTTTTCCCTGTGTGGATATCCCCAGCGGTCAAACTAAATAGAATTGTACTAGAGAACAGAGCTTTTGTTTTAATTTGAGCAGACCCAAGAGACATTGATATATGAAATCCTGCTTTTCTTTCAGAATTCTATAAAGATAGCAGAACTGCAGAACAGTTCAAGGCAATAGTCTTTCTTTGGAGGTTTAATAAGTAAGTGTGCAGACTGTACTTGTGTTTTTTTTATTTTTGCTTTTTTAACTATGTGTATTTTAGCACAGGATCATTATTTTTAGAAATAAATTTTATGTGGCTATCGGAGATACCCACTGTAACATTATTTGCAATCCCTGCAAACTATATGTAACCTTAAAGGGAAAAAAGATCTTTAAGCTATGAATATTTTTCTTGAAATTTTATATACACTCACTTTGTGTCAAATGCTAATTATTGCTTTTGACAGTGATCTGCTGGGAGAAGTTTGAAAGAAGGGTAATGTTCTGTGTTCCAACTGGTGGCCTCTGATTAATTCTGACAACCCATTAAATTGACACATATATAAGTATAGCGCAGGGATGGAACTACCGCTGATGGGAATGAGTCCAACAACAGGACTCGTGATTTGTCAGGAGCCCAACTGATTATTATTTCTGGAGAGAGTGGTAGACCAATAATTAATCAGGGGTGAAATAGCCACGGTGGAAGCAATGTATCTGCAATGGGACCGGCTTGGAGGCAGCTTCCAGCCAAGGTCATATAGATAGAACCAGGGTCGAATCAGAGTAAAGGACCAGAATGTAACCAGTTGTACTAGTCATGCACACTCAGATAGGTCAGCAATGACAGAAAAGATGAGACTCCTATGGTAAATTTTGTCTTTTGTCTATTTGTGTAGCAGCCTGTATGTCTGCCCTGTTCTTGATCTATCTGAGTGTATTTGTTATTTTGCTGTCTACATTTCTGTCCAATCTCTCTGTATATCTATCCCATGTCTCCATATGTGCATGTCTATTCTAATATTGTTGTTTATATGTGTGTGTCTCTGGTTGTCTGTCCTGTTGTACAACATATATATTGAAAAAGCAACATCCTCACTTGGTCGTTAAATATAGAAATTAGACTTATGCAATTTGTGGCTCTTCTGTTGTTGTGGAACTATTATTCCCAGCACAGAAACAGCAGAAGACCCACCGGATTACTACACTTTGATTTACTATATAAGCATTAATGTGTTATGTGTACAGTGTCATAAGTAGTGAGCCCACTTTAATTTGTACACATAATCATCTCTTAATAAAAATATATTACACAGAAATTTACACGTATGTGTCTGTACAGTACAGTATATAAAATAGACGTGTGTGTAGGGTCATAACTAGAACTTTATGGACCACAGTGCAACATATTTAAGGTGTCCCCAAATTTCCTAGATATGGATGCTTCTTGTCCGGGAGTTGGCTACACCTCACCAACTAGGGAACATGTCTAGTACTACCCAGGGAGCATGTGAGTGCCATTTGTATCATGATTACCTCCACTTGTTTTATGATCCATTTCCTCCGCCTACTTGTATAAATCTCAGTGTATTTTCCTACGCTTGTATTATGTGCTACTTTGTGTCCCCCTCATTAAGAGTGGTTGAGGCATACAGACATGAATAACACATTTTTTGAGAGGCACCAGAGGTCGGCCCACCTGCTCTACCCCAAAGCTCAGTCTTTCCGCTGCCTCTCCAATACTTGCCTCACTCACCAATTAAGGGTGGCACTGCAGAGTAGAAAGGAATTTTTAAGTGTGGCTGGGCATTCATGTTTGTTATGCTCTCTGACAAACACAACCTTCTTCCCCCCTGCACATGCACACATGAGAACCGCACACACATACACTCACACACACACACCAGAAAAACCCAAACTGTTGTGACAGGGAGACGGGTACTCTTAGTTGCAGGGCTCTATAGCACCCCCTGCAACTACTTTAGTTCAGCCCTGTTTGTTTGTCTAACAATTTGAACCATAGAAGCCAATTTTAAATTTAATTGTTGGTGCTCTCATAACCCCCTCTCCCCATATGAGTGATAAATGCTGTGCATAGACAAGATCTAATTATGGCATTACCTGTATTTTTCTATGGAATCCTACTGAAGCATCTCTGGCTTTGCAGAATCCCTTACAGTGGAAGAGCTATGTGCATAGCACATCCTTTTTTCACCGGCAGCACTAGGCTACTCCCAGAGTAGCCCTCGCATGATGCATTTCAGAGGTGCTTAAATATCCTTTGCTGCAATTTGCAGCAATGCATATTTATTGATACTGCATTATAATATTGCATAGACCCCTACATTTTAATGCACATGTATAATTAGGATAAAAGGTGTATGTTTGTCTGTAAATATAATCTGTTAAAAATGAAAGACCTCTGAGAAATTAAGTACAGTAACTTTAATAAAGTGGAATTGCTTACAGTATATCAACCTCACAGAGACTTATTTCAAGTTATTTGAGAAAGTTAATTCACAAGATTGGTATACTGTCAGTAAACCCCATTTATCCATCTAGTCTATCACTGGTTTTATGTATGTTACTGTACTGTAACCTAAGTGCTTGGAGAGATTTTCTACTTAGATCACTTTTAGCAGAAAGACTAGAGTACCAAGCATTGGCTCAAGTGCTTACAGTGTCCTCTCTCTATAAATGTCTATGTATGTATAAGTATATGTGTGTATATAATATATACTTAAGTGCAAGAGATCAAATATCTCCAGTCTTAAGTGGTAGAAAACTGTAAATGATCTTAAACTTGCCGTCAGCATAGTGCCTATAACCATCTTAAGACACTTCAGTTGTCCTCCAAGATTTTAGTTTCATCAACCTAATAAAAATCAGTCTCACACTCCAGGCTACAGATGCAATGTTGCTTTAATGATAACAATAATGTATCATTTCTCCTCTAGCCTGAAGTGTGAGATGTAGTGGGGTGGAATTTTTTTTTTGCACCGAGCGCTCCATTTCCACATTCTGTCACTGGTTTAATGTATTTTATAATAATAATGTAATGTCCCGGAGGAAAGGGCGGACTACAATGCAAGGACTTATTTCTTTTTCTTCAACACTGTTTTTCCTCCTCTGTCGCAAATCAGATTCGGTTGGTAGGAGAATGAATATGGGTGACAGAGGGGCAATGGTATGGGCAAGTCCTACTCGCTCCCAACTCAATAACCAACAGCGCAAACCATTAACCTTTTATATCTGGAGCAAAGTGGTTAAAGCGGGAAACGGCCACTTGGAACTATTACATTCAATACACATTGGTTAGACAATGAAAATATCATAGAACATTCCCTAAGAAATTTGTTGGACAATTAAATAGACACTCCATAGACAAGTAATTGGACATTTCATATAATAGGTAAATAAACACTTCAATATACAGATGGCCTAGCGATCAAACTAGGTGGAGCAGAGATTGAAATTCCCTACAGATGAATCACAATGGTGTCTCAGTCAAGTTCCGGATCTATGTTCTGGCACAGATGTGGCTTAGCTAAATCCCTGAGCACAATAGCAAGGTGGTTTTTCTTGATCCTGGTGCATTAAATAGTCCCGCTCACAAGTGTACAATTCTCTCTTAGCAAAAAGGAAGTCACTGAGGTGTATCCTCCCACACACTTTCAATAACAGTTCCTCACAAAATCTCAGACTTTATCTTGATAGTAAAGTTATGTGTAAATAGAATATAGCTTCTTTAACAAATGGATGAAATGAAGCAACTTCTGTATTGCTCCTAGAAATAATGCTCCTTTCTCAGCACAAGAGTTGCACAGTCTAATACTCCTTATATGCCGACAATAGTGTTGTAGCATATAACACTTGTGTTATGACAAATAACATTCCTGAGCTGGCTGAAATCTATGGTACCACAGAACTGAACAGTATCTAATAGTCACAAAGTTCCTTAACAAAATTACTGCTTGGGAAGGAAGCATAATATCCCTTTCGGTTTTGGGGTTCAGGGCATAAAGCGTGTAAGCACACTACCACTGCTTTGTGTTTAAATGGTACTCCAATGCAGGCTCCTGTAATTCTACTAATCACAATACAGTTCTGACAGATAGTTCAGTCTTTGCACCAACAAAATGGCTGATCCTTGATGCTGCATTAACTTGTCACAAAATGGTGGTGTTTAACACCGCAATTCCTTTAACTGGTCAGCAGTCTTAGTAACAGTTCTAAAAGCAATGATATCATCCTGTTAATGGGGTTGTTTTCCCTTGAGATGTACTGCAAAAACTTGAATTGCTGTGTGCTTTTACATCCTGTACTTGGCTGGGCAGGCGCGGGCTGGCAAATTTAAGCCCAGGGGGTGCACAGGTGGCCGCATCACGTGACATGCGATGCGGCCGCATAATTGATGACGCGGTCGCATCGCGTGTCATGTGATGCAGCCGCATGCGCGCTGACGCAGCCACATCGCATGTCATGTGTTGCAGCCGAAGAAAATAAATAAGAAATATTGCATCGGAGAGAGGGGGGGGGGCCTAGCAGCGGTTGGACTGAGTGGCCCATCCCGCCCCTGTGGCTGGGACTTGTAGTGCCATGCTGTTGCACAGGCTCTATCATGCTGTGACTCACCCTTTCAGTTCCTCTGAATAATCATACCAGCACTCCAAATATAGTCTGAGGATTTATGCTTAGAGCTGTTCTCTTGTTTCTCAATACTATTATGCCTCAAATAGTACAAAGTCCCACTCTTATAGGGTATAGTATATAGACTTACCCAGGTACACGGTGCTTTAGATGTCTCAATTGCTGCCTTGTTCTCAAGGGAATAAATAGTCAGTCACGCTGCTGTTATCTCCAACTAGCCTTCTGCGTGTGACGTGTCTGTTGCACTGCTCTTGCTCTCTGCAAACTGCACCTCACACCACACTTCCCTCATTTTTTGTTTTCAGCCTAAACCTCTTTTTTAGAGACACACAGATCTTGCGTGGTTTCGGCTATGATGTCTCTCTCTCACTCTGTCCCTCCATGACTGACAGCTGCACGAACCAATGAGCAACAGAAACTGGGAAACTACTGTGTACTATGCATTCTGAGCTTGCACAGATTTTTTTAAAGGGACCCATACACATATACCAAGTTCTGGGGCACTACTAGTACAGTTCCACATTTACTATATAGGCAAAGGGAGGAGTGTGCCTTGATGAAAACTATGTGAGAACAGCACAAAGGAGCAATGTAAAAATGTTTTCAGTTTTTCAGTCTTGTTCAAAACAGAAAAAGTAAAAATGGATAGTTGGGGACAATATTAGGGAGATGGCCTCAATTGCTTCTTTTAGCTGCCAATTAATAAACATACTGAGGTGGTCTTTGCAGCAAGCTTGTTTGTGCTCAGAGGAAGACTTGGGTTGAGGCACTGCATCTGGAGAACCATGAGTGAGACACTGAGATTGAGAAAAAGTGATCCAGTCTTATGTACCATATGTACTGTAAAAACAATTAAAAGTCGTGTGGACAGAAAAAAACTGACGTACAGCATTATGCCAGTATATAATACTGTATCTGGGTAATGTGGTGTAAAATGTGGGAAAATGTAGTGGAAAATCAGGGAACTGATACATTGAAATGCATTAGGGAATGAAGAGACTAAGAAAAATAGTGTAAAATCAGAGAATGCAAGACGTGAGCTTGACTGTATCATTTACTGAATCAGCACCATATTATAAAGAGAGAAAATCATCTTTTCAGAAAACAATAGCGAGTGACTACAACACATTTATTTTCTTAAGGCTATATGAAAAAGAGCTTTTTAATCATTAAAAAGTACAAAATTGACATTTTTACAATCTAATCGAATACTTTTTAATAGAAAATACTATAAAATTATATAAATGACCCATTCTGTCTCATAATAAAATAGTTTCTTACAATAACTAACATTTTACAACTTTAGCATTTCAAAAGCTGTTGTCTTTGAGATAAATAGTTAAATTTCAAGCTCAGCCCCACCCATCACTCTCCTTAAGGACATTGTCTGTATGCTATGCATCATCGATAATTATCTGTAATGGCTGCTGTCTCCTGATGATGACAATGTTTGCCCCAACAGTCATTCTCCAGTGTTACAGCTGAAGCCAGGTTCTAACTAAGTGCCCGTATTGGCAGAAGAATGTCTGCTGGGTATACCACAGAAACACCCCTCATAAGTAAAACCTATTATTTTATGCCCAAATAAAAAAACTTGTTTAAAAAAAAACTAAAGCTGTAACATGCAAGGCATTGTTAGACACATTTGTGCTATTAGGACTGGCAATATGAAACTTAAGCAGAAGGGAGCTTTGAAAATAAGCTTGTGCTGGAAGGCGAAATCCATGACTCTGCATATATCTAATCTCCGGGCAACTGCTGACATTGATTTAACAAAATGAAATAACTGTACTGTGCTGTTGTAAGTTTTCTATTTCCCTTAATAAAATGGTGACACTAATAAAACGCACACAATTGAAATTCCACCATTAAACTAATACAACAAAAGGTTGTCGTTCGTTTCACTCATTCTTTATGGAGTGAATGCAAGCAATCTGTGGCTTGCAAACTCATGTTGAACTACTTGTCTGCTACTTCTGTTGGCTGACAGAGCCTTCTGGGGATAATGGGGAAGTCATTGGTTGAGCATGCCTGCTATGAACACACTTACCAAAGAATGTCTCACTCAGTGTTTCTCTTGTAAGGCTTAGGGCAGTATAAAGTCTAAATACAGCCCTGGTAATGTATTGTGTGCAGATAATTCTTTATAAGATTTTCACGTAGTGACATGCTATTTATATCAAGGGCAAGCCAGCAGTATATAAATAGATCATTAATCAATTGTTTTATGTCTGCTTTAATGTTTACTTAATGTAGCTGTGTTAATGTAAGTTAATATGAAGTAACACAGTGTAGTTTATCAGCAAACAAGCAGATGTGGACAGTAGATACCATTTGGCACCAGTAGGTTTGTAACGAAAGCAACATTTTATCAGAAGCACTACTAGAAGATCATGTCCAACCACAAAAAAGTTGTGTTATTTAAAGTCAAGCCAATATTTTTTTTGCTATAGATATATCAAAATTCTCCGACTAAGGGAAGGAGCTATGTGTCATTCATGTTATCTTTCACTGCTTAACAGTTTGCTGCATACCTCACAACTGTCCCTGTTTAGGTGGAACGCCCTGATTCACGAGCTGCAAAATGGGTGGGGCTTACCATGAAAGTGGGTGCAATTTTACCTAATATCGTCATTTGTGGGCGGAGTTCGGGTGGACCAGGGACGGGTTTATTTTATTCCGCTTTCGGAATTCTAAATGTTGGCAGGTATGTTGCTGTGTTGGGATATATGTGCCTTTCTATATTACATCATTCTGATAAAGCAGAATATGAGGGACAGACATGCTGACTTGATATGCAGAAATGCACCGTGTGGACTGATTAATTGATACACAGGTGCAGAGCCAATAATATCACAGCAGATCCCATGGAGTGTGGTTTAAAATCTATATACTATATATATATATTTATATATATATTACAAAACTGCAGTGGAGTGTCATTCTAACCATCTTGCTTTATGTATGAAAAAGTAATTTTGGTTTTATTGATCCTTTAAAATGTATCTGTCATGCAGGACTTCCTTTTCGTGGTGGAGACTGCAAATCATATGCTCGACAACACTGGTTATTTGCCATATGGGATGAACAGATTAAATATTTGATCACGGACACATGTTAAAAATGCACGCAGCAGAACAGCATAATAGTCAGAATCTTATTTTATTCAGTGCAACCTTGTTAGATTACTTTCCTATATGACCAATTTATTAGTTGATCTTGTTAATTAAACAGCAAAAGGCAGTTGTTACTTATTTAATGTTTGGTACCTGCCCTACAGTATGGCAGTTCTTTCTGGTAGATGCTGAATGACCATAAAGGGTCCCTAGTATCACATATAGGACCTCATTTAGAGTCGGACGCAAAGTCCGTTTAAGAAGTGTAGGAGTGGGAGTGTGCCGCAACTTGGTAGGGTATTACGAGTGGCAAGCAACCCCATTTGCGTCCCACTCTTAATACCCTATCGAGCTGCGAGCAGTTCCGGCAGCTAGCTAAAGCTTGCACCACCTAATTCCTGCCGCACAGCTTTAGACATGTTTTGACGTGTGTTGCATCTGCGCCTCACTGCGACTAGGAGGTATTTACATGGTCACGCCTTTACAAATCCGTGTTCCTCCCATTCTCTCGTAGTGAGTCGCAAGCTGTCGCAAGTGTTAATTGCGTCCAAGATGCAGGCGGATGTGGGGCTTTCTGCATGGTTAGATGGACTTAAAACGGACTTTGCGTCTGACTCTATATGAGGTCCATAGAGTACACTTGCTTGAAACCCATACTTCTTTTTATAACTTACAACATCCTCCATTGATACATTGGTTAGTGATGAGACACCACGTGGAGTCTTATCACTACTAACCAATACTGAGCTGTTTTCCCAGTCTGTGTCAAACCAAAACAGAGCTGCTCTGAAATACTTAGAATAACAGTCTTGAGCCTGTCATTGTTGTTCCAGAGGTTTTTTTCCCCCAAAATGGATTATGAAGATGGAGGAAAGAAGAAGATGCCCCCAGGATTTTGGTGAGAAATTAATTAGTGAATGACAGCGTTTGGGGGTGATTTAATTTTTAATAAAGTACTTTTTTCTTACAGGTGAACCACTAGTTCTACAAGCAGTGGTAGTCTTAATATTGATGCAGAGAACCCTGACACCGCATACCCCAACATAAACACACTGTGTTCCCCGAAACACTCTTCACACCGACTGCTTACAATACAAACTTCAAATGATTCCGATGAATGAAGATGCCGGCCATGTAGAATGACCTCACTTTCATGGGCGAATGTATTAATGTTGCTGTTAAGGTGTCCATATAAAGAGGTGCCGGATCTACAGTGTGCTTTACAAAGGCTTGTACATTTTTAAAGCCAGCGCCTCCTTAAATGAACACCGTAAAATACATTAGCTCATGAAAGTGACATCATTCTACACGGCCATCATCTTCATTCATCGGAATCATTTGAAGTGTGTATTGTAAGCAGTCGGTGTGAAGAGTGTGCTTTAAGACAGTTATAGCGAAATATTAAAAAGAAAAGAAATGGTGGTGACATTGAGAAAAATAATACTGTTAAAAAGGTTGAAAAACTAACCTACTGTCTCGCTGTCCTTGTAAAATCCTATTGCGAAACTCGCGTTGGCGTTTGCTGGGCTCGCTGTCATTTCCTAAATTATTTTACTATAGTTAGCTGATTCTTAGACGGGGTGCAATACTACCAGTTAGATTCAGGTCTCCTTATTACATCCGGACAAGTTTTGTCTTATATTAGCTACCAGTCAGTGGCGTATTACAATCCTGCCACCTAGTGAGATTGTAATTGGAGGAATATACTTCAGCCTCCTAGTGATCTGGTAATTGATAATAGGGATCCTTAGGTGATGTTTTCATCTTGTATATCGAAAGTAACAATGTGGCTAATTGATAGACTGTACATATATATTTTATGTTATATTGTGTGGATATTTTTCTTCTGTGAAATAATGCAGGTAACCACACTACAGATATAACAAACAAATATTTTGCAGTGTCGGTACTATCAAAGCATAATTAGGCTGATCTAACTACATGAATTTATTTTGGTTACATTGGAATATTGCACCAGGGTCTAATAATCTGGGATACCCTTAATGTTCTAATGATATTACCATTTGGATATCAATTTAAAAATAATTTCTCATGAAGGCTTGAGATCCCATTAATGCCTCAGCTGATTATCACAATATATCATCACTCGGACATCATAGACAGCAGGTTAGTTTTTCTATCTTTTTAACAGTTTTAAGTATTTTTCTCAATGTCACCACCATTTATTTTCTTTTTAATATTTAGCTGTAACTGTTTTTAAAGTATACCAATAAAGGATATATTTTTTAATATTTGTTTTATCATACTCAGTAATTAAACAAAAGTGTGCCCTGAAAACACAACTCTTTCTTCTACTTTATCTCCTCTGAATTACATACCTGTGTGGGTGCACCTCCCCTCATATATTTTCATAAGATTAATTATATAGACATAGAGGGGTTGATAATTGATGCGGTGAAGATTGAGTCCTTGGTTTAAGGTTTGTGTTGGGGAACACACTATCGGTGTGATTATGTTGGGGTATGCAGTGTCGGGGTTCTCTGCATTGTAATAAGGTACCCAACCCTCTACAAGTGCAAGCATGCTGTGACAGCCAAGGATATGCTGGTACTTGTAGTTCTACAATTGCCAGCATACCCAAATAGTTTAGATATTACAGGGCTTAAACAGTCTGGGACTGGTTGACATATCCGTGCTGCGGATTTAGTGTAACCAGCCCAGCCTGTCATAGCATAGTGCTGGTAGTGGTATTTTTGGGGGACACAATGCTGTTCATCCCTTGAAATTGCCACTAGCAGCCTAGGCTATGAGTGCTAGTGCTTGTAGCACTTTTGGGAGCGCAGGACACGCTATTTTAACAAAACAATGTAATTATTACATGAAACACTTTAACACATCCTCAACAAATTGGTGAGGAAGACCTGTGTTTCTCTACCACATGGTCTGCTTAGAGCGTATCATATCTTTTAAGCGTGTGATACATTTTAAGCGTATCCTCCTATAACATGCATATTTTACATAGTCACATTTATCTTGTTGTTTTTTTTAATGCATTTTACATATGGGTTTTGTATTTAAAATGCGTCCCACTCTACGTCAGATCCCAATATTCTACCCTGCCCTTATTAGCACAAATTTGTATACAGTATTCTTATGATTATCAGATATAATCACAATTTTAAATTTAAAACTAAACTTAAATGTTCATAGCTAACAAGAAACTCAGGCAGCTGACTATCCAGAAGTTTTAGGGTCTCTTGAATATTTTTAATTTGCTCGCCTTATTTGAACTTTAATTTTTATTTTACTGGTTAATAAATACACATAATAAAATTAATCTGATACAAAATAAATAGACTCAGTTGGAGTCCATGTTAATAAAATGTATATCACTGGATTCTACTGTAGTTAAATGTACATGCTGATATCTGCACGAACACTAAATAGCTTTATTTTGTGCACGAAACCCACTGTGTGTCAGGATCCTGAGATCTTCCCTCAGGTGCAGCTGTCAGTGCAGTGTTGTATCTTGAGCATTCCTTCAGCTGATTGGGTGCCCGAGGCATCTCTTAAACAACCATCTAATGATCACATGGTTGCACTGCAGCAAAACAGCAGGGGGCTCATCTCAACAGAAGATTTCTGGTTTGCTCCTTGACCTTTATAATGCAGATAGTCCTGTGTAGCCACACTGTGGCTTACTAAACCTGGATTATTGTCTGTTTGTTGCCTGGACTTTGAACTCTGCCTGGATACTGACCACTGCCTGTACATTGATCTCTGCCTGGATACTGACCACTGCCTGTACATTGATCTCTGCCTGGATACTGACCACTACTTATACTGACCATTTGCACCATGCCTGTACATTGTTTCCTGGTTGGACTCTGACTTTGCTCACATCACTTTTTTTTATCTTGTCTTGGTACTGTTCTCCATTTACTGACTCTGTCAATTTGCTACATTTTTAATAATAAAAAACATGGATGAGTTTTGTTCTGTATATCTGTATTTGTGCTTTTTTGGGTTTTTTTTCATCAAAGTCAGAGCTGGTATGAGCCCCTACTACCACGTGTTATGTGCAACAGAGTACCGGTGAGCATATTCTCTATGGTAAAGGGGACTACTATAGGCGAGGCCACATATAGGAAGCTATAGGGGACTCATTCAATTTTGTGGTGGCTGACATCACACCATGCCCTTTCTATGTTTTATTTTACTTTAAACTGCATATTGTTGATTCTTCTCTTCATTTCACAAACTATTCTACCTTATTAACCTTATACTCACATCAATAAATAAAGACACTGACACAAATTAATTCTTTGGCAAAAGGTCACAGTTTATTAGCTGAATAAATTATGGTGGCGGTGAAAGCATTTGCAAGTCAGCAACCAACTAATACTCGAACCAAGACTGTGTATGGCCGTTGGGCACTTGCCACTGGATCTAGGCTTTACTCTGTTAAGATTTGACTGGTGCTAAATATGGAGTCAGAGTGACTACTCCTCTTTTGGACTCACAATGATGTGCCCACACAAAACAGGTCAAGGGATACCCCACACAAAGGGACCAAGAGCCATGTTGCTTCGAATGGGGCAGTGACCTGCGGTCAATCAGGAAAAGCACCGCATGTATTAGTGGTAGAATGCGAAAGCCTTCCTACCTACAGTGCCTCATCTGTAGAGGGGAAAAATAAATGATTAGTAACTCCACCATGGATCTGCACATAAACAAGGAAAAGGCGACAATAGTAATACAGTGAACCATACAATATGAGGCCTGTGGTAGCATCTGGGATGGTGGGAGGGAATTTGTGCAGCAAAAGAGGCCCAGCAGCCACAGTGGGGGGATGGGGGGATATATAGGACAGACACAAGCCCCCCCCTGTTTTTTTTTGGTCTGGAGTGTGCAGTGAAACTTAATAGGTAAGTGCATGACTTGGCACAAACAAAGGCTTATGGCCTCACTTGTCATACAGTGAATGTCTTTTTCTCCAATAGTGCTGAAGAGTGGGGTGCTTTTTAACTTAAAAGGGTGCATCATTGTTAAGTGCATACCTGGGTGAAGCCCCTTTCTTTAAATCTTGTGTTGAAAACAGGTTGAAAGTTTAGAACACATCCTGCAAGTCCAGAAGATCTGACCAAATGGGATATTAGCACAAAGAGAGTATAGGTAGTAAAAGTAGAATTAACTAGTTTCCTTAAGGATACATAAGGATAGTACCCAAAGATCTCAGAGTAACAACTGTATGAGACCAAATGAAGGTTAGCTTATTATTAAGATAATTATGGTCTTGTGAGCCAATGAATCCTTGGCATGTAGGTGGGAGCCTACTGCAAGAAGAAAATATTTTCTACTATGATATTACTCCACTGCATTTTAAAGCATCAATGTGCCACTGGTCCAGCATTATCCAGATAGGGGGCCCCATCAAAATTTCTGCTCAAGGCCCCATTTAGTCTAAAACTCCCCCTGATATTTGATCGGTTGCTATGGTTTTCATGCAGATTTAAATTTTTCTGCAATACAGATTACACACACAACTCACAAAAACATGAGTCTTCTTTTTTCTTCCCTGCTCATGTCGGGGTACCGAGGCTTGGTGCCCCTATTATCGATCTCCAATAACCTGATTTCCTATTAGCTGGATTCTGTAGACAGGAGAGGAGGAAGTGA
The DNA here is from genome assembly GCF_038048845.1 of Mixophyes fleayi. Taxonomy (NCBI): domain Eukaryota; kingdom Metazoa; phylum Chordata; class Amphibia; order Anura; family Limnodynastidae; genus Mixophyes; species Mixophyes fleayi. The sequence continues at coordinate 40,125,717 of NC_134410.1, read as the reverse complement.
AACACAAACAAGTTGTTGCAGTTTCAAAATCAGCTCTGAGGGTTTTTCAGACTGGTCCTTTATTTATACCTAAGATCCAGCATTAACTGGTTAACAACAAGTACATATAAGGAAATCTTTCTTTGCAACAGTAAGTACATATAATGAAATCTCTTTAGCTCAGCAAATATTACTTTGCAACCGTAAATGCATATAAGGCAATATCCTTTATGAAGTACTACGTGGTTTTCTCCAGGCCGTTTTTAGCTGTCTGGCATCCTGCTATTATCTGTTCCATAGGAAACACTTGTTTTTCTTCAAGGCGTAGTCCTGTATCTGTAGTATAGTTTTTAAGGTATTTTACACATATATTTGTACATTTTAATAACCATTAATTGTTTTATGCTCTCACACTCTCTACTGTCTACATATGTACTATTGTTTTTAAGTGCTTGCCAGTAACACAAAGGCCATGGCTGAAAAGCATAGCAGTCCAACATGATGATGGGGCTGTATAACAGAGATTGGAAATCTCTGCTGTGGAATATCGGAAATTCCGGACTGTGTACAGTTGACACAACTGTATATTGGTTAATATAAGCTGTATACTACAGTTGGCATGACCTAACTGTAGCTTTGTGTCCTCTTTTTCATGTTCAGGAACATTGTAACTATATGGAAACCCAACTGTATAATTAAGCCATGCTGTCACTTGACTTTCTCCTGGAAACCAGCATAGATTGATGCCACTGATCGTAAAGTGAATGTACACATAATTGTCAGTGGAAGATATGACAAGGAGATAAATCAAGTGCAACTGGATTAAACAAGGTGCACTGATTATCAATGTGCATACGGCTTCCATAATTTTAAAATAAGAAAAAGGACGCATATGTAACTTGAAATTATAACACCTATCCAACAACTCTTTTTAGGTCCCAAACAGGTATACAGTTATAAAAAAACACTTGTTCTATTCATTTGGTTGCATCAGGAGACTGAATTAAAAATGGGGATTGTCCTGGGAAAATTAAGACTTGAGAGCCCTAGATACACTGTATGGTCACTCTTTATTACTGATTTATCACTTCACCTTCACTTGCATAAAAGTCAATGTGTATGTTAATACATGTAAGTAATAAAGTAAATTTGTGACATTCTGAATAAGGGTCCAAAACAAATTATGTGGAGCAGCTGTTTATTTCGATAAATGCAAAACTTCAGGCCTAACCTGGTACTTTTTCAAACGAAACTCATAGCAAACATGAACACGCGATAATGAGGCTTTTTAAGTGTTAGCCATATGCTCTTAATTGGTGTAATACACATTAAGAAATCTACACTGATTTACATTTTCTAGGGCTCAATCGAAACAATGTTAAATGTCACATGTTAGATATCACATTATACATAGATATTGTATCCATAATTAAAGACCCACCAATAAGGAAGAGATTTCCAGACAAATATATTGTAAAATTATTATGATCTCATTATACAATAAGTATGATAAGACAAAAAAGTAAAATAAGAGGAAATACATATACAAAGGTCTGATATCTTTTATCTTGATTTCATGCTTTACAGCACAAAAGCCTGCAATTTCAATGAGGGTGTGTTGAATTTATATAACCACTGTTGGTGTACATACATTGTAATATCAAATGGTGTACATTTTTCCGTACTTATCATTAGTCTCCTTACCTATTTAGGTGTAGAAATACACAGGAAACTCATTGTGAATTTTCCCATTCACTACAAGTGGATATTTACTGCATATGAAAATCAACTAATGTTCGCATTGCCAAAATACTTACAAAAGCTCTTTAGTCGTTTATACAGCAATACAGGAAATAATATGATAGAGAACAAAAACCTTATATAAGTGGTGTTAATGAAATGACACAAAATGTCATGAAAACTCCTTCCAAGGGAAAGAGAAATCATTAGCAATACAAAAAAAAAATTTCTCGCAGAGCTCTTTTTTTTTTTTTTTTTAAATAAAAAAGGTTGATGAAGAGCCACCCAATTCTGTAACTCATCTACAGAACATTTTGGAAAGATACCTGAATTCTCCAATTGTACTTACACATCTAATTACGATCCACTAGAATACTGGAAGAAGAACCTGGAAAGTGGGCAACACCGTTTACTGGTCTTGTTCTAATCTATTATATTAACGTCTTCAATGCTGCTTGTGATATTGGAAAAAAAAATGCTCTGTTAATTAGCCTCCTAAAATGTGTAAATGCTCATATTCAACAATGGTTAATTTCTAAATTCACCCCCTTTATGAAATATTAACAAGAACAATAAGTGTATTTCTAACATATGTTATCTTGAACAATTAGGAGTTCATTTATGTGGTGCACATTGTGGCAATGCACTTTGCATATGCCTTAGTGTGGGTTGCTGCACATACTTTTCCACCAAAGTGTGTTTTTGCAGGGAAAGAAAGCAGCGTTTGTACTGGCCAGTGGGAAGATTTGGGTAAACTGAGGATGTAGATAGATAGATAGATAGATTGATAGATAGATATTAGATTTGTTTTACCATGCAGTCCTGCTCTCTCACAAATACCTTTCTGACATAAGAAAGAGGAAACACACGTGTAATGAGCTATAAATTCCTCCTATGTAATTTTAAGCTAGAGGGGCAGAGCATTTTTATTATAGCTAGAAGTCGAACACAAAACTGTTGGTGGTAAATGGGTATTACTAATGCATATCATGTCATATCATATACATGATTGATGGTTGAAAAAAAGCTAGAGCTTTATACTTTAATGCAAAAAAAGACAATTCCAGTTTATAGCAAGAATATATAAAAAGGGAAATTAATCATACTGCAAGAAGTTATGGTGTTATGATGAAGGCGTGGACATGAGATCATAGTACCTAGATACTAAGCAAACACGGAATATAATACATAAATAGCAATAATATGACAGTACAAGGAATATTTTAATATTGATTAATAGTTATGTCATTACTTTAATATTCAGAAACTGAGCTGTTTCAATTCATGATTCACAGGGAACAGCAGGGATTTGTATAGATAATGTAAGGGAGGTTGGTGTCCTATGTAACAAAAATATGGCCTGCAACTGGCCTGCAACTTAATAACTTAATATGATCACATACTTGGTGACTTATAACATCTTTTAACTTAATTCCTTCTAATAAATATATTTCTAATATGTAATAAATTAACTAAACATCACCTAAACTGACTATATTTATTTACAGGTTTAAAGTTGCAATGAACCCAGTCAGACTGTTGCATTTATTGTGTAACTTGAGCTTGACAGATAAAAGCAAAGCTATAATTGGCTGTTATGGTTAAGGCAAACTTAAAGAGATAAATGCTATGTTAGTAAAAAAAACTTTATGGGGAACCATTAGGGACCTATCTAATATTTACCAACTTTTTGCAATTTACTAATGAAGTCATGTTGGGACAGCGCATCCGATAGGAGGCTGTCCTAGCTATTACTTTTTTCTAACGAATACTCCTTTACTGTTAGGTAAACCCAAGATTACGCATGTGCTGTTGCCATTTCTGGAAAACAGTGCAGGGCACAGCAGCAATGTTGACAGAGAGGGACCTGACATGCAATGCTCTCCCCATAGGATTCAATGCTAATTGCAACTTTTCTACAGAGAATAGCCATCACAGTTATCCTTTAATTTATAAAGGGCTGAAAGCCTTAACCTGTTTAACGTTGGTCACTGTTGGGGACTGCGATGTGACGCAATTAATAAGCAGTGAAAAGCTTTGCTATAAACCTATGGACTCCATCGCTGCTCCTCACCCATCGCTATGCGCACGAGCGACCTTAGAAATGCATGCACAGTTGCCACTAGGGTCAATCCTCCATTCGCCAAGTGCGTTAGGCTGCCATGAAGAAGGTTTTAGTTAGATTAAATTATTGGGATGGGGGACTACTAACATTAAACTCTATAATTTGGGTGGGGGGACTTATCAACTCCACATGGATAGGGCCCTAGTAGGAATGTAAATCATGACCCCAATACTAATAAATTGGACACATGTCAGTGGTAAAAAGTTGAAAGTCATTTTCAAAGGGATCACTCATTACTAGACTTTCCATGTATCATGTACCTATCCTTTTTCCAAACAGGATCTTACCATTACAGGAACCAGATAAAAAGCTACTGAGCTTAGGACAGAAGCAGCAACAAGGAATGAAAACCTCAAGAACAAGTAAGAGAGAGCAGGACAGTCACTGACACTGCTAGGAAGAAAATAAAATCGTTCATGTGAGGTGACCAGGGCATTGATTCTTTTTCTTGCCCCCCCCCCCCCCCGCCTTCTAGTGACTGGGGCCACACCTCACTGACACTGCCAAAATGAATGGGAAATCTATCAGGCGGGGTAACCAAAACAGTAGTTCTTCTTCTCATCCCACCTTCTACTGGCTGGCCACACATCTGAAGCAGCTTGCTATGCCACTTTAGTAGAGCATGTACTAGTTTGTGTTCCCATACCTTTCCCTTGGCGGGCCCTTCATGCCCCGGTCTGACATTGTTTAAGGTGTACTAGAAATCTGAAAGGAGGGGTTGAAGCAAGAGTGATTGAGGTGGAGGATGAGGTATACTTCATAGGTGAATGAACAGGTGAGTTTCTCAAGGAACTTTTTAGGTTTTGCAAGCTAGGGGATAGTCTGATAGAGTGAGGGAGATCGTTTCAGTGGTGGTGGGCAGCATGGGAGAAATCTTGGCAAGCCAATGTTCATCGGTTGACTGGAAGTGGGTCTCCTGATGTTGTTTTCTGTCTTCAATTTTTGCCACTGTGCAGTTCAACCAAGTACCAGTTCCAGATAGTTGATAACTTTTCTTCTTCATTGCTTGGCACCAAATTGTCACGACAGGGGACAAGGCAGAGGAGAGCGACCTGCAAACCTACAGCAGCAATGCCCAAAGCCCCTTTAGGGGTCCTTGTTGAAATCTGGGATTAGGTAGACCCTGTGCCTCTGTTCCTGCTAGTGTCAATCCCGGCTGACAATAGAGAATGCACTAAATTCCGTGCTGACCCTGACAACTCAGAAGAAATTCATACAAACACAGGAAAGAACATACAAACTCCGTCAAAATAGGGCCCATTTATTATTTACAAATAATACATATACTAACATCATTATACCACTACATTACCATTATTACTTCTAATATTCCTATAGGAGAGGATACATTTACCCTTTATATTTGCAGGTCTTTATGAAAAACTCTGTCAGTAATAACACTAATCATTAGGTAGCAGTACTCTGTAAAGAATAGGTGGACAACACTGATTGATTTGCTAAAAGAATAGCCAGGTAGTTATATTTAGTGTGTATTGTAAGTTATTGGAAGATACTGAATAATACTGTATAGTTTGTAATTAAACTTGTCTCAATAAACCTTTTATTAGGTTTTTCACATCATCCATTGCTTTCAGTGAGGCGTTACAAAAGGTAAATAATCAAAAGGCCTCACATTGAATTTTTCACTATCTCATCTGAGGCATCGAATGCCGTTCATTCTTATAACCTTGGGAAAAGAACTCAGTGGCTATTCTTTGCAAAAAAAAGTCTCACTCAGAGAATTGTGTCAGTACATTTTCTAATGAAATTCCCATACTCAATAGATTGGTTTCACTCTTTTATCAGAATTGTCAATGCTTGTAATTTGATCAAAGCCCCTATATCAAGGAAATTTATGGGTGGAAAATCTAGTTATTTGTAGTATGAAGAAAACAAAAATAGTTAGAAATATAGAAATGCACATGTACTTTTATAATACATTTAATGTATAGTGTATATAAAATGTTTTCTCTAGAAATATGTAAAATAAAAAAGTGTTGTATTATCTTTATTTCCTGCCTCTACTAAACAGTTCTTAGAAACTGTGTTGAATTATACTGTATAAGTAGAATATATATATATATATATATATATATATATATATATATATATATATATATATATATATATATATATTACTCATCTTTTAATGATGTGGTAGGAGTTTGCTGTTTTTTTATTTAATAAACAGATATGGTTCTGTCCGTGATGAGGAACTATTTCTGACATTTAAAAAGTAAAGTTTCTGACTTAATATTGTCAAAGGTTACATAAAATATACAGTACGTGATAACAGTATGAAAGAATGAATCAGTTATTTATTAATCTTTTTCCTAGAAGGTGACAAAGAAAGAAATATGCTTCACTCTTGCTTTAGTCATGCTGTTAATTAATCATTTTAAATATGGTTGCACCCTGTACATTTAAGTGTTCTTTAACTTGCTTAAATACCACGACCTTTAGTAAGCCAATAGAGTGCAATGGATATGGTCCAGCATCAAGCAACCACTATAAAAAGTGGCTTAATAACATTCCTAGTGGCCAACTCAAAAGGAACTGCTTAAACTGTCCTCATATGTAGAACAGGAAACAGTTTTAGTTAAAAAAAAATCCATTAAAGATATTATGCAGATTATGATATTAATAGCACTGAAAGAACCTTAGATAAACTGCTCTGATAGGAAAGAACTACTATCCTGAAGAAAGAATGATAACCAAAATAATAATAATTTGAGCTTCACACAATATAGTAGTTCTGTTACATCTGTTTGGAGGATTTTAGATAAACATTGGCATGTCCTTTTGGAAGATGAGAAATTGAAAGAAACCCTCCCTATGAGATTGAGGATTATCTACAAAAGAACTTGCAGCTTAAAACAAAAATTAGTAAGCAGTTACATTCAGTATATGATGAAAGAAAACAAAAGTACTAGTTAGAAGAGGAAAAAGTTGGTTCTTGTATTGTCATAATTGCTATGGTTATAGAACCATTGAAAAGAAGGACAGAGTGAACTGATCTCCATAAGAAGAATTTTGTTTTCTATTTCTTTTAGAGAATTAGTTGCAAGATAAAATAGTCAAATATTTTCTTAAGTGCCCATGGGGTTTACAATACATAGGATGAACCGAGAGAAAGAGAATAAATGAGCCCATGACAACATTGAAAGTGGTCTTTAGGATTTATTAACCTGTGGGTTTGTGCCTCAAAGCTCAAATCGCATTTGATGTCTGGTGGTTTAAAACCCCCTAAATCGCATACAGTTTAGGTGATTTAGTACAAAGTCAATATGCCAAGATAGCAGTCCTGTTTTCGTTCTCTGAGCATGTGTTGAAAAGACAAGTTGAGACAGTTTTGCGGCTAATTTCCCAGATCTCCACGTGTAAAGAGAAGAAGTTGGAAAAGAGGATAAAAACATCTTTAAAGGAACCATCAATATAGCAGTTGCATTAGATGAGCACATATAAGTCTGTACCATTTTATTTCCTCATACATACTGAAAACATCTCTAGTTCTTTAATAAATAATAATAAGTAAAATAATGTAATAATACCAGAAAGGAGGTTGGGGGTGTCAAAAAACAATTGCATCATGAAAAAATTGATGCCAAAGTGCCTGCTCTGATCAAAATAACTGAATGACCTAACTGGAGTTTTGATGAGGTGTATGTGTATTTTTGAGAAAGGGCTCATCCAATTGACCTGAAATTTGGTATACTGACATTATTTGACAAAAAAATTATAATAGTGAAGTCAGTTAACTTCCATCATCCACCCTTCCCCCGTGGGAGGGGTAGTAAAGTCTAAATTTACCAGTTGAGGGCTCAAACTCTTGACCGTGTGGGTATTTATTTACCAGAGCCTGTGTTTGGTCATGGACAATTGTATGTCGCATTTTCATGAGTACGGAGAAGCAGTGATGTGAAAGTGCAGGTTATGAATACTGTCCTTCAAGGAAGACCGATTGAGCTCAGCGATAAGGTGTTTAGCAGAAACGTTGTGTATCGAGAGGTTTTAGAACAGTAAGACGATGGAGATTAAGGATGTGGTGATGAAGATGAAGGGTGAGGTGATGGAGAAGAAAGATGAGGTAGTGACATGTGGACAAAACCACTTTAAATCAAGCTACTTAAGGTGTTAAAAAGGTTCTTGTCATGCATTTGGGCCTAGCCCAGGCCTCCTCAGGGGCAGAGCGTTACTTCCCGACGCAAGCGCCCTTTTTTAACGTGGTTTTTTCCACATGTCACCACCTCATCATTTTTCTCCATCACCTCATCCTTCATCTTCATCGCCACATCCTTCATCAAGCTACTTAAAGTGTTAAAAACTACCCACTGTCACCCCCGGCAACCACCAACCACTCCCAACTGTCACTTCTTCTTCAAGAAATATATAGGTCAGTGCATAACTCTGCCCAGCAGGTGGCGCTGCAGCTTGGTTTTTTTCCACACACGCCACTAGGCATTTATATAGTAGATATATATATATATATATATTTATTATAGTTAATTTCTGTAGTGGTGTCTCTATGCAATTTGAGACAGGTCTTATTGACACTAAATCTATAGCACTGATCTATACAATTTTATTGATTATCTGATCTTATCACCACTTCAGTATCTGCCTTTCAAATGGTGATGGATGTTCAATGCTCAGTGTATTCTCACTGTCTAATCTGGGTAATCGGTGCTGTGTGAGTAAATTATCTACTTGTTATTTTAAATATGTTTGTAATTAGGCACTTAATTTATGGAAAGCCTCTATTCCTTAGTCTACTCCTTTCCTAAATTGTTGCTGGAAATTTGAAAGACCATGTAAGTGGGAGGATCTGGAGGCAGTGGTCAGTACAGGAGTGCTTTGTCAGGTGGAACTGCAGGTTGTTTTAATTGTAGCTGTGATTTTACATGCTAGGATCATTTATACGATTCTGTCATTTTGTCACTTGTACTGCATTACTCTTATTATAAGACTATATTACACCTAAGAGTAACTGAATCTATTGTATTGTTAGCATTGTAATCTATTTGCAGTTTTATAGTTTTTTATGGTTATAACAATAAGAAATATTTTACATACTCTGACATAGTTGTTTTGTCATGTGAAATCATATTGGACTATGTTACCACTTGAGCACTTTTATTGTATTCAACTTAAATAAAAATGAGCATTTTTAATTTGTGACTTCATAATCCTTTACTATTTGATTTTCACAAACTATATTATGGATGATCTCATTAAATGGCTGTATTAAACCTCTTTTTTACATTATAATTAGAAATTGTGCTCATTCTCTGCAATGCAATTTATCCAGAGCCAGAGGAGTGTCTTAATAAATTAATGGATTCTTATCTTAAGCACAATTTGAAATGCTCATAATAAATAGTGCATGTGTGGGTTACTATACAATACTGATGTCTAGAATAGATTGTGCAAACCTAAATGAGTCAGAAATAATTAAATTGATTTAACAATTGAATATATAGAAAATAAATGCATAAAAAAAAGTCATAAAATAGAATATATAAATAAATAGATTATTTTAAAAAGTGATGGTGGGGGCGTGGCTTGAACACCATCTTGAAAGTTGCATTTATAAGGAGCTCCGTGTACCAGGACTCTAATTGTACGATTTAACGGGTTTCCAAATACTGACTGTGTTTTATGTCACGATTCGCCATCTGGTGATTAGTGCTTCTTATTCCCGAACCATACCAGCCAGGATGATTACAGGTTGTTTCTTCCACTGAGTCGTCCACCCATACCTATGTTGTTTTACTGCATGTCTGCTCCTGCTCAGCTCTCCAGATCTGTTTTCATGGTTTGATACGAGTATACTTTGGTTTACCCCACTTACTCTCTACTCTCCATTCACTGGGTCATTCTATATTTTGTTACTACACCTTCACTCACTTCTGGCATTATGGCTCCCATAACAGTAAAATTGAACAAATCTGCCTCTGTAGTCCAGTTCTTTAAACCGTGGACCTCATCATCATCCATTGGATTTTCTAAGAGTAAGGATTCCCGAGACAATGTTAGCTTCGATCATCAACAACCCTCAATGCCCATCTCTCTACTTGACCTCCTATCACAATCTGACCCTGACGCTTCTCTCACTATCAAGACCATGCAGATGATGCTTGCATCCTTAAAATCTGAACTAGTTTCAGACATGAAGTCCTCCATTTGAGAAATCAATGTGGAGGTAACAGCTCTTGGGGATACAAACTTGCATATGGAATTTAAAATGGAAGAACTCTTTGCCTTACACAACAATCTGATTACATTGCACAAATGTCTAGAGCACCAAGTTCTCTCTCTGACTGATAAGATCTCAGTCATGGAAGACCTTTCCAGACAGAATAAAGTCAAGATTCGTGGTATCCCAGAATCTGTACCAGCTGCTGAGCTGTACGCATTCACAATGGAAGTATTTCATAAATTGCTCCCAGCAGTGTCTGACCACAAGTTACTCATTGACCGCATATACCGGCTTCCCAAGCCAAGATCTGGCCCTGAAGTGGCACCTTGGGATTCTCTGTTGAGATTACATTTATTCCACATCAAAGACAACATCTTGAGAGCAGCCAGATCATCAGAATCTGCAGAATTTCTTTGTTATCATTCAACAAAATAACTCCACTCATATTAACGTTGCAGTGGAGGATGGTGTTCATCTTTTGCATTCTTGGGATATCCAGGTCTCCATTCCTGACCCGGCCCCCTGGGCATATATCCGTGAAGAATGGTAGAGAATCCCTGGAGATTGACCCACTTGTTTCTAATGCTTTGGTATCTTTTTTCATACTTCTGATATCTCCTTGCCTATTTGAGTCCTTGCTATGGTTGCTTTCACCCACTGGGGATCTCGTTTGCTGCCCCTGGATGAAATCTCCCATGCACGTTTTGCAATTATTTCCTGATTAGTGGGTAAGGCAGTGTGAAGATGCCTTAGTGGTAAGCTGCACTTTCTCCTGTCCAGGACTTATACTTGCCTTGAATATTTTGCTTTAGCCAATGTTCTGGTGGTACATGATTGTATAATGTCATATATCCGTTGTCGCCTATTGACTTCATCTTATCAGATAAGTGGACCCCGCAAAATACCTTTGCATCTCGTATCCTCTCAATCTCATGGTCTGACTGTGCCCCTCTTGTATGGATTTAGAAACCCCCCCCCCCCCTTGCTAAACCCTCCCAACCCGTGGCGGCTGTCTACACACTTGCTTACTCTCTTGGTAGCTAAACCTGCTCTTGAAGAGGCCCACAATCTTTTTTTAACTTACCAATAGTCCGGACGATATGTCCATTTTTACCTTTTGGTGCATGTCTTAAAAGGGCAAATTTTCCACTGCAATATGAGTTGGAAACCAAACTTATTCCTATGGAAGCTCTTAATAAGAATAACCCCTCTACAAACTTTAGAGCTGAAATTAGCTATTTAAAGAGTCAACTATAGCAGCTGTTGATCTCAAAAGACTTAAATAGAAATTTTATATGGCAGGTAACAGGCCTGGCAGGCAGTTGCTTTGAAAGATGAGAGGCCAACGAGCCCAAGCCTGGAATAAACACATTGTGGCTGATAAGGGCAAGAAGGTCTCTAATCCTCGTGACATTGCAAATGTGTTCGCAGGTTATTACTCTAATTTATATAGTATCAAGAGCTGTGGGTCTACCCTTCAACGGAAGACGAGTGACATATAGGGCTTTTTGCAAGATTTGCATCTGCCCATCTTGGACCCAGCCACTCACACAGCTCTTACTGACCCATGGACTCAGTTAAAGATTTTGAATGTTATTAAGGCTCTCCCCAAGGATAAGGCACCAGGGCGGACAGGTACATCAATAATTTCTACACTACTTTTCAAGCAGAGCTAGTAGTAACCCTCAAAAACTTATACAATGTGGGTACCAAGAGGGGGAGCTTTTCGATGGAGATACTAGAGTCACTTATTGTCACTATATTCAAAGACTACATTTTGTTAGAACTATAGGACTATTGCTCTACTTAACTCTGACTATGCTAAGCTTATTGCAAATAGGTTAAATCCTATTATGCCCAAACTGGTGGTAGTCATTTTTATGAATGGAATAATTTCAACAATAGTTATACAGACCTAAAAATACGATTACTATAAGGGTGACGTGGAGGAAATACAGACATATCATAAAACAGACAGACAATGTGTCCGACATGCCTGATGCATGTCTAATATAAATTGTGACTGTAGAAAGCGCCGCCAGTGAGATTCTTATCACTTAAAATAGCCACATTGAGATTGCTGGTTTTAAGGCAGCAATACCACAACCTTCTGCCTGTTAGGTTTTGTGTTAGGGTTAGGATTAGGGTTAGGGTTATGCTTACAATTAGGGTTAGGTTTAAGATTAAGATTAAAGGTTCCACATTATACAGATGGCAGGTCTGCCCATTGCCGCCTTAAAACCGTCAACCTCACTACTCTACAAATATTGGCATATCCTGGATTTAGATGATAAATTGAAAAGGATTCTTAAATACAAGCCAAAAATCATATACAGAAGGGCCAGAATCTAAAGCTTTATACCTTTACCTACAAACAAAGAGAATACTCAGACAACAAAAGGATTCCACTTATGCCTCAATTGAAAAGCCTGCAAAAATAATGATCAAACATCTACTAAATCAGTTAACAATTTCAAGTGAAACTTAAATGGAAGGAATTTTTAGGTTAAACACATAATTAAACACATAATAAACTGCAAAACTGAAGACACACTCTATCTGTTGGAATGCCCATGTGGCCTCCAATATGTCCAAAATGACACTAAAAGTCAGAATTTTTGAACATATATAACATAAGGAAAGGATTAAAAACTCATAGTCTTTCAAACTACTTTGCCCTCATCCATTACTGCAACTCAAAAGGTTTACAATTTATGGGCATACAACATGCAAACTCCATTCTTGAGAGGAGTAAATTATATAGAGGGTATAACACGAATGACGGCAAGATGGATATACAATATGGAAACTTTAATCCCACACCACTCAATATAGACTTTGACCTTAGCTCATTTCTTTCTAATTAGTGTTTTCTCTTCGTTATCATTTGGCACCGACTTGCACATGATGTTTTTCACTTTTTTTATTTTTATAATTGATATTTATATTAATTGTATTTTTATTGTTTTTATTGTTCGTTAATGTATTTCTACTTTTCTATTTTTATTTATATTTACTTTTATTCTCATTTCTAATTTTATTTTAAAAATTATTTTTTTCAATTAACAATTTTATTCATTACTATATCCCCTATTTCAATGAATTTAATAAAAAAAGACTGATTTATCCAATCAGGAAGAGAGATATACTATTTAATAGCCTTTTCACTACATGATTTCATCCCTGACAAAGTCTGAAAGGACAAAACATGTTGGAGCTTTGTGACATACTGACAACTTTCTGATCCAAATCAACTGCCATAGTTGTGCAACTCAGAGACATTTCCGCGTAACACATGTCTGTCTGTATCAAAAATAGGCGCATCAGGTTACACTGCAATATTAAGAACAGACTTTATTGAACCCCGGCAACCACCATCAGTCTTAGGATGTGAGTCTAGGGACATATTTGGGTAAAAAATTTCCGGTTCCTGTAGGTTGCACTGCAGTCCTTTACTGCTCCGAACACTTCCTATTTCAATATAAGAGCTGTAAACAATTCCCATACATGTAATTCAAATGCATTGCCATTGCTTTTATCCCTCTTGCTTGCATTTTTTCCTTTCTTTAATTGGGTTTAAGTCTTTTTCCTTTATGATTCAGTAATTATTATTTATACACTCATTTTACACTATTTTTATATTACTTTATATATTTTTCAGAAATTATTATTTTTTATTTTAATTTTCATTTTGATTTTTTCAGATTTATCTTTATTTTACTTTTACCATTATTATTATTATTGTTATTAATGTTATCATATTTTTATTTTCATTTTTTTTCCTTTCTTTTTCTTTGTCTTTTCTTTTTATTTGTGTGTGACATTTAGTGGCAATTACTATATACAGGTTTTTATCATTTATTATTATGCTCTTTTCTTTACTCTATTATTATGATATTATAATAGCAGCAGTACTGTGAGAGCACTCTACATCTTCTTTTATAACAGAAATGTGTATATTTACATCCCTGTAAATGAGGCCCTAAATTGTTAAATCTGTCTCATAAATATTTTCCATTATTTATTTTCCTTATTGTTACTATCATTATCATCATCAACATTTATTTATATAGTGCCAGCAATTTCTGTAGTGCTTTAAAATTGGGAACAAACACAATAATAAAACAATGCTGGGTAATACACACAGACAGAAAGGTAAGAGGATCTTTTTTCAAGCTTACAATCCATTATTGCTATTACTATTACTATCAGTTTTATTATCTTCAAAGGGATTTACCATATTCATATATTCCCTTTCAATAGCGATATTAATTTATTCCTCATTCACTATATTTCATTTCTTAATTTTCATTCAAATAATCATATTCATTAATACTAATTTACCAAAACCACCTCCCATACAACATTCTGAAATCACTATAAGTGTATATTACTACCTTTATTTATAAAGCGCTGACATATTATGCAGTGCATGTTTGTATTGACTAGTGACCTTAGAAAAGAATCATCTTACTTTTTAAATGCTGATGTTGTTGGTGCTTCTGACTTTGTGTAAACAGCAACATGGACACTACATGAGAACATTATACTTTTCTGATTTTTAGGTACTTCTGCTAGGAAGGGAATTACACTTCAATCTTTTAATACCATTAATGAGTAAGTCAGTTTTGTTTCATGGAACTTGTGTGGGTGATATCAGTTCTCAAAGTATCAGTACAGAAGCTACATCCCTTTGAGTTTAATTTTTACATTTTAGTTAATGACTTCTCTTAGCATCAATGTTTTTGGATTGCATTTTTAACACACTTTTTCTGTTTAGGCATATTTAAATAATAATATTTATAACAGATTAAACAAAATTTTATTTTGAAAAAGAGTACTGAAAAAGCAAACAATGACCGTTCCATTTCACACAATTAAAAAATGCAATTTCATAGCATGTTAGCCACTAGCCAGTGGGCAACAATATTGAATAAGCAGTACTAATGATATTAATTGGTGTTCACCAAATCAAGAATAGTTGCTTCACTCGTTATATCCCTACTACCACCTTAACCACACCACAGAGTATATTGAATCAACTGTTGCATTCCCAGCTGTATTTGTAGACTATAAATTCTGCACCATCTACAAAAATAACACACATTTGACATGGAATGGTGTTTTGGTTGTATAAGTTTTCAACATGATTGCAAATAAACATTGACCCTAACACCATAACATTTTATGTATGTGTATGAATATTGTATCCACTTATTCTCAGTTATGTTTTTTCATTTAATCTATCGAATATTTAATGAATAAACAAATATGCATGAATAGCAATTATTGATAGTACGTTTAATTAGTGTGTTTAATATAAAGAATATACCTCCCTCATTGAAATGTTATTTAGTAGTATATTTGACTTGTTTTTAATATTCATTATTTATATAGACATATTTAATTTATGGTATTTCAAACATTTCTTATATGTTGAGATATTCTGTAAATTTTTAAAAGCTCTCAATAGACTTACAAATGATTAATCTGGAACAGGCAACTTGTTTGCACAGCCATACAAGAGACAGTCAACCTATAATTTGAATAAAAATTTCCACGCTAAAAAGATAAATATCCTGCCAAGCGGAGATGATGTTGCCAAGTAACTTTGCCAATCATATGCGCCAGCATAAATAAATAAATAAACTTGAGGCAAAGAGCACTAACAAAAGGATATCCCAATGCATGGAATTTAAGAATGTTGTTTTAATTAGGGGCATCTTTTGTAAATACCCCCAGGGTGACAAGATGAACAAGACAGGACTGGCACAGAGGAAAAACAAATTACTTTTTCAGAATATGGCTGTTATAATTGGAGAGGAAAAAATGCTATTCTCTATGCTTACAAACTTTATAAAAAGGCTTCATTTCTTTTTAAACTCAAGCTTTAAAATTTTAAGCACATTACAAAAAATGTACTTTAAAATGATAAAAATAACAAGAATAATACCATATAAAAATCCTAGGTCAGTAAACAGCATGAGGGAGCAGCACAATGGGCATCATGTAGAGTTGAACATATATGGGCCTGATTCATTAAGGCACGAATACTGAGTGCAATGTGCGCTTGTTTTAAAATGCCCACTGTTCTTATCCTGGTTCTCATCCTACCTACCGAATCACTCTTTCAGTGTTAATTTCTCTAGATCCACCTCCGCTCCGCTTCCTTTATCAATTGGAGTACCACAAGGCTCAGTCCTAGCTCCTCTGCTACTCTGTATCTACACCACTTATCTTGGAAAACTAGCAAGCCTCTTTGGATTTCAGTTTCATCTCTATGCAGATGATACACAAATGTATCTGTCCTCTACTGATCTCTCACCATCTGTGTTGTTTCGCGTTACTGACTGTCTTCCTGCCATTTCATCTTGGATGTCCTCTCTCCAAAACAAACTCAATCTTTCAAAAACAGAATGAATAAACTTTGCACCCAAGAGCAGAAGTTTCCTGCCTGACATTTCTATCTCTATTGAGAACACAAATCGCACCCTACAAGCTCGCTGCCTAGGTGTAATCCTAAACTCACAACAATCCTTTGTTCCCCACATCAACTCAATATCTAAATCATGTTACATACATCTACAAAACATTTCCAGAATAAATGTCCAGGTAAATGTATCAAGCTGCGAGTTTCTGGCAAGTTTGAAAAGTGGAGATATTGCCAATAGCAACCAATCAGAATTTAGCTATCATTTTGTAGACTGTACTAAATAAAGATAACTAGTATCCACTTATCAAACCCGCAGAAATCATGCAGCTTGATTTTTACCCTCTGTTGTAGCCGTAACCTATTCAAACGCAAAATTGCATATGGAAATGTTAAATATATAAAAGACAATAATGCAGCAGCTGTGAGCTGGATTCAATGAGTAATATTTATTGAGAGATATAGCATACATTTTGGGGCATACACCCTGTTCTGATTCATCACACAGCTGTATCTTGCATTGGCTTCATTTGTGGAGTTGTAAAAAAGTATGTTTAATTTGCACCTGACGTCAACCTTGTAGATATGTGACTTATAGACCTAAACACATCTTGAGATACAGCTGTCTTAGAATGCACATGGAATTCAATCCAGTCTTGTTAGTTTTTGTCAATCTGGTATTCCCATCCAACCTCGCAGTCCTCCCCACCTTCCTCACCACAGTCCTGGTCAATGTGCCCCTCATAAGTTACCACATGATGAAATACATGTTGACACATGGACCGATTGCCATGCAGTTCCTCATGCAGTCACAGTATGAAGAACATTTTGATAACAGATATATCAATATCTGTTATTTATTAACAGATATTAATATAGCACCTACATATTGCAAAGCGCATTACAGAGAATATTTAATCAATCATATCCGTCCACGCGCTTATCACAGACACACAATAGGGTTAATTTTGTACATTTTTTCTTTGAAGGGTGAGAAGAAACCAGAGTAACAGGAAGAAACTCATGCAGAGAACATACAAACTCCACACAGCTTGGGTCCTTGTCAGAAGCAAACCCATGATTCCAACACTGTGAGAAAGCAATTCTAGCCACTATGCCACCCTGCTGCCCATGGTGCTCTTACTAATTCTCTTCTTCTAAATGCACTAGCAGTCACCTTGCTCTCTTCACACAGTTGACTTCACTTATGGATGGACTAATGCTGATTTTGCATATAACATTTCTGCATTTCTATAATTGATGTTAATTTAATACTCTCCAGAGCATAACCTAAATGATCCTCTCTACCAATTGTGGATTAAAACTACCAAAGGCACTGACCTGAGAAGCTATGGGCTCCCACTCCACATATTTATTTGTATGTGTCCACTCACTGAAACTCTTGTAATTTTTTATTATCCACTCTGGATAATGCTGGTTCACTATTTAATTGTTAAGGTTGTTATTGTTATTAAAAAATACAACAAGTCTCTAACCCCAAGCATATTAATTTATACAGGAAGCACCATACTCTTAAATTTTCGATAGCATATCACAATCTCGCTTTATCTTTTGTCAAGGTTGAGTTTGAATTGCAAATATTTGGGTACATTACAGCCCTAGGTCCCATATTAAAGACACAAAGTCCCCTCTTATAATACACCACTGCTCTCTACAACCCACTTTAGGTGGGGGATACCCACAGTCCAAACAATATACTTTATTGTGCCTTAGACTAACGAAAGCAAAGGATTGACTGGTTGCTTATACAGCACACTTGGGGGTAAATTTATCAAGTTGAGGTTTTGAAAAAGTGGAGATGTTGCCATTAGCAACCAATCAGATTCTAGCTGTCATTTTGTAGACTGTACTAAATAAATGATAACTAGTATCTGATTGGTTGCTTTAGGCAATATCTCCACTCTTTCAAACCCGCATCTTGATAAATTTACCCTTTGAACTATTTACACAATGCAAAAAAGAAGCATAGTGTTGTGTTAATTGTATAGATGTTTAAATGTATGTCACAAAACACAATATATGTTCTTAGTAACAATAAAATGTATGCACTTGCATCTGAGAAGGAGTAAAGAAATATGATGCATGCTATGCCATGGTTGCATTACATTAGCTATACAAGTTATCTATTTTTTTAGCATTTGCAAGAAATGACCTTTCAAGATGATAAAAATGTAAATATGAAACATAATTATCATTATAGTAGAGCTGAAATGTTGTTGAACTGTAAATCAAGTGAAATGTAATTACAAACTGTAGCAGCTTTTTTCATCTAGATAAAATAATTAGCAGTATAACTTAATTTAACTAACTGTTATTTTGTGGGGTTTTTCTTATTTTTAAATATTTTTTCCCTTAATAAAATATAAAAAAATATGACATATGAGCCTATATTTGAAATTCGAAAAACCACTATTCTAAAACATTAAAACTAAAATTAACATGTATCACTTGGTACCATTGGTAGCAATGACAACTGTTTACTTGTTAGGCCATCTAATTAGGACAGTTGGGAACTATTCATTAAATTTAGTAACTCTATGCTGAACAAAAGAACAGTTTGTTATTGCTGTATATGAAAATTAGGGTTATTTATAAAGCTTCATAAATGTATTCCCTGTACCAACTTTAAAAATATGACCGACACTTCCAATAGTTTGCTTCAACTAAGAACCTTAAAATAATTTGCATTTGACAGTAATTTTAAATGCATCTTTAAAACTGGATCAATAGATATTATATTTGGGAATTGTACAAGACATCTCAAGGAGCTCCAACCGTCTTGCTTGAATTTAATAGGTCATTTAAGCAGCATCTTAGTATGTATTTAAGTAGTGCATTGGGGGATAAAAAGCTAGCAAAGACAGAATTTCAAATTGTCATGTAGTATTTCAAGAATGTGATTTTATCCCTATCATAGGGTGATCCTAAGGATACAATAAAGGCAAGGATATATCTGAGCCTTAGGCTTTATGCCTCAAAGGTCCAGCAATGTATTGAATTGCAAACCACTGTAAATGGACCAAGAAGAGATTTTTGCCTGCTGACAACTTTAATTTGATTGTTATTGGTTTATTTTGTACTGAAACAAGATAAATGTGTTATTGTTTTATTGTCTACCGAAACAAAATACATGTGTCAAAGATGCATAGAGCACTACATTACAAAACCATCCACGTAATGCAATGCTATGGTAGTTCCTCTTTTAAAATCAATCGGGGGGGGGGGGGAGAGGTGTAAGTATAAAAACAAAGCATATTCACCACCAATTGTTCAATGTAATTTTGATAAATTACTTTCATTCATTATTTCATTCACTTACTGTTTTGCATTCCTTTATTAAACAGTTTCACACTAAAGATTTCACATGTAAAAGCAGCCATGTTGCCTATCCGCATTGCACAGCTCTGTAACACTAAGCAATTAATCTACCCTCCTGTTTCCATCCTGTCTCTGAAATGTAGTGCTGTCACTAGTGTGCAATGTGGAGTCGACTGAGGGGTGTATTGGGCTCCTGGCTATCAACTATGAATGAACAATTAATCTTGTCTTAAAAGAAGAAAACTACATTTAATAGTCTCAAATCATCATGAAATTTTGAACAGTAGTGTACCAAACAGGATAATAATGTCCACAACAAAGAGAGTATATGAGTGTAAGTCTGCACGAATATTAGAGACTATAATCTTATAGGCCCATGGTAATTCATATAAATTCTCTTATCGTGGAAAAAATAAAATTGAAAGGTTAAAGCAGTTACGGCGAGATGAGAAGCCAGCTCCTCACAAGGTATCCAGGGTGTGTCGCACAGTGGAACTGCTTTCATCTTTCCATTGGATTTTATCCACTATTCGAGACAATGATTGAAAAGAGACTCCTTATTTGTATATCATCAGTACTGCAAGCATCCAGGCAGTAGCCCATTCCATCTTTAAAAACTGCTGCATAAAGTAAACCTTTTTTTGAACCTATAAGATTATAGTCTCTAATATTCGTGTGGACTTACAATCATCTACTCCAGTGGTTCCCAAACTTTTGCTGTTCACGGCACCCTTAGAGTCTCCATAATTTTTTCAAGGCACCCCTCCAAAATAATTAACGAGCATTCCCATTTTATAAGTAGCCAAAGGAGTCAAAAAACGTAATAAGTATTTAGGTCAGGACAGAAATACTTATTTAGTTGTGTGCAAAAATAAACATAAATCCAAGGGAAAAAAATATTTTTATATATTTTTTTCAATTACATTTCTGTCAAAGAATAATTTACAGCTAACTCACTCTGTGCTCCTGCATCATCTCCACACACACTGTACCCCTGCATAATCTCCACACTCTGTGCCCCTCTGCATCCACACACTCTGTGACCCCTCTGCATCCACACACTCTGTGCCCCCTCTGCATCCACACACTTTGTGCCCCCTCTGCATCCACACACTCTGTGCCCCCTCTGCATCCACACACTCTATGCCCCCTTTGCATACACACATTCTGTGACCCCTCTGCATCCACACACTCTGTGCCCCTGCATCCACATGCTCTGTGCCCCCTGCATCCACACACTCTGCCCCCTCTGCATTTTCACTGTGCCCCCTCTGCATCCTCACTGTGCCCCTCTGCATACTCGCTCTGCCCTCTCTGCCCCCTTTGCATCCACGTTCTGCCCCCTCTTCATCCTTGCTCTGAGCCCTCTGCATCCTCGCTCTGCCCCTTCTGCATCCTCGCTCTGCCCTCTCTGCCCCCTCGCTCTGCCCTCTCTGCCCCCTCGCTCTGCCCACTCTGCTCCCTCTGCATTCTCGCTGTGCCCCCTCTGCATCCTCGCTGTGCCTCTCAGCATTCTCGCTCTGCCCTCTCTGCCCCCACGCTCTGCCCCCCTGCATCCTCGCTGTGGCCTCTCTGCCCCCTCGCTCTGCCCCCTCTGCATCCTCGCTCTGCCCTCTCTGCATCCCGCCATGGCCAAGAAGAGAGGAAAAAAAAACAAACACAAAATAGTTACCAATTCGGGGGCGCCCAGGACCCAGCATCCTCTCTCCTGCTGCTTGTCACTGAATGTCGGACATAATGACGTTACACCTGACATTCAGTGAGAAGCGAGGAGAGAGGAGGATGCTGGCTCCCAGGCGTCGCTGGATAGGTAATTTTTTTGTTTTGTTTTTTGTTTTTTTTCTTCTTCCTGTCCACTGCACCCCTGTGACAGCGTCGTGCACCACTGGGAGCCACGGCGCACAGTTTGGGAACCTAGGATCGATCTACTTTCTTTGTTGTGGACATTATTAACCTTTTTTGGTACACTACTGTTCAAAATTTCATGATTATTTGAAACTATTACATTTTGTTTTCTTCTTTTGAGACAGGAATAATTGTTCATTCATAGCTGATAGCCCTTATCTGCTAATCTATATATCTTCATATTTGACACCTTAGTATAATATATAACACTGAGCCTCCTCAGGAGGAATATCTTATAGACCTTTAGAAGCTATTATTGCTTTTTTAGCACTGGAATTTTACTCTGTTTTAATGTTGGAATATCAGCCCAAAACAACATACATTTCTGCAAAGAAATGGGCAATTATACTGAAGAGGCAGAGAAAATGCAATTAGCTTGAAGGTGCAACAGCCATTAAAATATTCACAGGATAAAAAACGATTTGAACATAAAATTGCAAGGTCTTTTTCTTCTATTCTTTAAAAAAACCTCCTGAAATTCCTTTCTGATCCCAAAATAAAAAGTTCAAACTTAGAATCGAGAAGGAGTCTGAAATAATTCCCTTTGTCATTTTTTTGTTTGACAAATAAATAACATTTTTCAGCAATAGCTTTGCATATGGTTTTGTTCAACTAGATGCTGAGTTGTACATTTCAAGGGTATTAACTTGTAAGGCTATAGACATTTAAATAAGAGCCTAGAAAATCTTAAGACCTAATTTTACATTTGTTCACTGAATGTTCAATGAATTTTCATGGGTAAATTATGAAAAAATAGTAGCCTCTGGGGGCTTAAGAGTTTCATTATTTCTGAGCTAAAACAAATAGACGTACATGTATCATTTCTGCTTGATATTGTCATGAGGCATGTTAGCTTTTCTATATCCAGTTCTTAAGACTCCAATCAGATGTAGAATTTAGTGATATCCATGTGAATACAGGTGAGTCAATACAATCTGCAATTATTTTACATATACGCCTGTTTTAGAAAGGTTGTGCGATAATCCTTTTAAAAGTATTGGTGATCCTGAAAACTAAAGGGGTGATGAATAAACATTGTTTTTGATATCTTAAGTAAAGATGTTCACTGACCCCGTGTTCTGGTTTTGGTTTTGGATCTGGATTAACTTCGTGTTTTGGTTTTGGTTTTGGCAAAACCGCCCTTGCGTATTTTGGTTTTGGTTTTGGATCCCTATTTTTTTTTCTAAAATCACATAATTTCTCTTTTTTCCCCTCTACATTATTAATAACCTCAATAACACTAATTTCAAATCATTTGCAGTCAATTTTGACCACCTCACAGGTCACAATATTATTTTCAAACAAAGACTGCAGCAGTTCTTGCCACTGATAAGAAGAAGGCCATTGTCATGCCTGGGCATAAGACCAAAAAAATCCACCTCTTATGTGTGGAATTATTTTTACCCAAATCCTGACAACAGTTGTCTAGCCATTTGTTGCATTGTAAAGCCACAGTCAGTAGAGGTAGGGACCATAACCATCTAGGAACCTCATCCCTGTTACGCCATTTGAGGCCAATTCATGGAAAGCTTTTAAGAAAATCAGAAACTTATGCTAAAAAATAACAACTAGCAGTCCAGCATCAGCTACCTCCCTTCTCTCAGCTAGATCCCAGTACCTGCAATCTACACCCCCAACACCTTCATCATTAATATCCTCACAAGTGAACGGAGTTAGTCCTGCATCCAAGTTTCTAAGACAAGATGACTCCTCCCCTATTCAAGATTCGTCAGAAGAACCCTTGAGCATTAGGACCCCTTCTGCTGCTCCTGCTGCTGGGGGTTGATCTTTAACCCAGAAGCAGACAAAGAAGAAGACTACTAGTAGTTTACAACAATTGACTGTTAAACAATCCTTTGCAAGAGGAAGCAAGACATACGAAAAACAAGAACAGACAAGGCAGACAAAATGAATGGAGACATGAAAACAAAGGGTATGGAGGATCCTGCTCATCAGAGAGCTTACATTCTAAAGGGAAGAGGGCACAGCTGAAACAAGTGGAGCGAGTGTGGTTTAGAGTGGAGATAGAGATAGTTGTGAGGGTGCATTATTGTGAATAGTGTTATTGAGGATAAGGTCACCTTTAAAAAAGAGATGGGTTTTCCAAGAGCATCTAAATATTTGAAGGCTGTGGGAAAGTCTAATTGAGTGTGGTAGGGAATTCCATAAGTGTGGAGCAACAAAGGAGAAGTCTTGAAGGCGAGAATGAGAGGTGGTTATCAGAGACGAGACAAGGCACAGGTCAGAGGTAATACCGCTGACAACCTGTTTGAAAAACTAAGGGATGTCATTGCAACATGGCTTATCCTGCTTGGACTCTCCTGAGGATATGTGATTTCTGATAGCGTCATCAATATTGTTAGAGCATTACAGCGAAGTGGAATTCCATCACATTCCCTGTTTTGATGGGTTGGGTATGCTTTAACGGTGCGGAAAATTCCGACACCGTGAAGTCCTACACCTAAAATCTGAATGTCTGAAAAAATGATTTTAATATAAGCAGACTTCCCTCTGTTAAAGTCGTCTAATTGGATGAAAGAAAGTATATTGATTAATATTGTTTTACCGTGCGATTGATCTTCATGACGCATTCGCACGATAAATAACGCAAGCATACACTCGCACTTACACATTCACTTATATTATATTTCAGATTTATTAAGGTTCCAATCCACATTCATTTATTAGTAAAATGTACTAGATTGTATATTTATTCATATATAATACTGTAGTAAAGGCATTAATGGTTCAGGTGTTTTAAAAGATAAAGAGTTTGGTCTCATATTAAAGCTTATTTCACCAGCATTAACCTGGTGTGGACGGATTAGCGATCCCATCTAGCGATCACAAGATACAAGCAATATGAGATTAATGCTCAAAAATACTTTTGTGTGGGTCAGTTTGAACTGGTTATTCAGAGTCAAATCATGGGAACAATAGGGTGGGGGAAGTTTCCCCTCACCCTTTGTAAGGATCAAATGAACTGAACTATAACTTGCAAGGAACTGGAATACCATTAAACCTGGACCAATGAAGACCTCACTAAGTGTTATCTGGAAAAGTATATACAAGCATGCTGGTTTTTGTTCTAGCTCTCTTTGATACTGGAAACGTGAGGGCATGGCTGCATTCATTGAACCAGGGTGAACCCTATAAGGAAGATGTAATGTATTCAGTGTTTTTATACTTTCCTGCTTTAATGTAACATCTTTAATAGGTATCATGTATCGGCTATATTGTACTGTATTGTACTTATTTATTGAACTGCTAAACAAATTGCTTTTGCTAAATAAATTGCTTGTGCTTCGGAACCACACAAATCGCTTAGACAATGCTTATTGGAAAATGATAAAATTACTTTAATACCTCTAAACCAACCCTGTAGATCTCCGATCGCAGCAGGATGCGTAAAACAAGTTACTTAGAATAAACAGGTGTCCATCACTAGACTTTCACGTCACCGTGACCTCTATCGATTTTTATTTAAATTGGCATGGACCCCGCAGGTTAAGTGTTTAAACACTTATCCGGACATTGCCGGATAAGTAATTTATTAAAACTGACAGAGGTCGCGATGATGTGAAAGTCTAGTGACGGACACCTGTCTATTAGGAATAACTTGCGGTCAGCATCCTGCTGTGATCGAAGATCTACAGCGTCAGTTTGGAGGTAATTCTGCTTATGTTAAAAGCGTTTTTTTAGACATCTGGATTTTAGTACTCCTCGGTGTCAGAATGGTGGTAATCGTGAAAACAATTACCACCGACTTTGCTCACACAATCAACTTGGTGGTCGAGAACTTTTTAAAAAATGACAATAACATGCAGGAGATGCTGTCTGTGTCCCGAAATATTTAGGGTCATGTTTGGGATTCTGCAACAGTATGTAGAAGAATGCAGCAGCTGCAAGAAGAATATAATTTAGGGGGAATGTACAGTGGAGAAAACATTCCGTGTTGTTCAAGATGCTGAAACCACTCAAAGTAGTCACCTGTGAAGAGAGTGCAGACACTGTTAGTTTGAGTCAAGTTATTCCTCTAATTAGACTTTTTGAAAAGCAGCAAGAGAAATTGAAGGATGAAATGAAACAAAGCAATTCTGCTAATTATGTTGGACTTGTAGACTTTATTAGTTTCCCCAGGATCCAAGAGTTATCAACATCTTGAATTTGGATCATTACATTTTGGCAACTGTGCTTGATCCTGGGTTTAAGCCCTATGTCTTTTCTTTCTTTCCAACTGACCTAGATCTCAAGAGATGTAAGGAGCTCCTGGTCAGCAAGCTGACAGCTCAAGTGGTACATGACACAATGATGTCTCCTCCTTCAGTTTCTCTGGAAATTGCTGCTAGGAAAAAACTTAGCTTTCCCAAGACACCCAGTGTTGATGCAGATGAGTCTGCACAACATTTTGACATTTGTTCTGGACTAAAGCAATTGCCCAAAAACTGTGAAAGCTCTTACGTAAAATTAACTACAAATTAAATGAGGAAGGCCATTAACGGCAATTACATCAAAGTACACAGATTTCTGTGATGGTGGATTCCAGCAGGGATGAATTAGTATTGTTTGAGGATGATGTACACACTGATGTGGGTGAAAATGATGACAATATAGATTGCAGGTGCTGAGATCTAGCTGAGAGTAGGAGCTAGCTGATGCTGGTATGCTTGGTATTATTATTGGGTAGAATGGCACCTTTATTAGAGAGGTGTTGTTTTCCTTACAAAGGTACAAGCTTTTTATTTACTGTTTTTGTTTCCCTGACTTAAAACTACTATGCACTTGAACACAGACTTTAGCACATGAGGTAGAGGGATTAGTATCATCATGACTGAGACTGGAGAGTGACAATAACTATGTCACCTCTCGTGTTTCTGTATGAACTAATGCACAGTAGAATGTCACTGGAGACCTTCAAGGACAATGACAGCCCTATTATTACAATTTCTGTTTCAGCACTGAACCCTGCCACCTGTCCTGTTTCTGAGTGAGCTATGGTACAGTAATATGTAACTGCAAATTTAGACAAAGACTGCCAGCCCTATTATGTCTATTTCAGCAATGATAATTAGCAATGGAGCTCTCATCTTTGTGTTTTACCTATATAACACAGTACAATGTGACTGCAGATTTCGAAGACCAAGCCTGCCAGCCCTATTATTTGTATTTCAGCAATGGCAATTAGCAATGGAGCAATGGAGCTCTCCTCTTTGTGTGTTACCTATATAACACAGTACAATGTGACTGCAGATTTAGATGACCAAGTCTGCCAGATCTATTATTTCTATTTCAGCAATGACAATTAGCAATGGAGCAATGGAGGTCTCTTGAATGTCACTGGACACTTTGAAGAACACTGCTACCCCTCCTCTTTCTTTTCTACCTATGATGCTGCCCAACTGCACTAGAGACTGCCAATAACTGTGCTACCCCCTTCTGTGTCCCTCTGCGAAATGGCGCTGGATTGCTGTGGAGGGCGGCACTTTTAGAATCCAAAACTCGCAACATAAAGATGATGTTTTGCCTCATTTTCAATTCCGAGGATGCGCAAAGTGCCAATATCTGCTAAGTTTGGGTGTGTTCAAGTCTTGGGGAACGGAGCCTGAGCATCTCTAATCTTAAGTATATGTGTGCGCCCGTTTGTTCTGATTCACCAGCTTCAATAGTTGGGAAGTATGTGTGCGTGAGATGTGTATAAGAAGTGGCTCCATGTGACTAGCAATACGTCATGCTGTGTGAATTAATCTTGATTTTTTATTATTGATTATACATTAAGCCATATTGGGACAGAATCTAAAATATGTCTATACATCTTTATATTAGATTTTCAAAAGGTGTACTTAAATAATAAATATAATGTATTTCTACATTATAAGAAAACATACATAACCAAATGCATTTACAGTTTTAATCAGAGCTATTCCAAATTGATAACAGCGTAACGCAGATTGTTATCTATGAATCCATTTCCTAAGATGGAATCCTCTGTGTATTTAAAATAACATTGTATGTGATACCCTAAATTCCTTTTGAAACAATGCTGGCTGTCTCTGTTATGCACAAAGTATATAAGTACTATACAAACACATACATTAATTTAATTGAGCTTTAGCGATATATGGTGCCAAATAAAGCCACCTGCTGGCCAGGCAGAAATTGAAAACAGAACTTTAGAGCTTACTGCATAGCTTTAGCCCATTGAATTTTTTTTAATATATAAAAAAGCCTTTGGACAGTATCTATAAATAAATCCCAGCAGAACTCTATTAATCTACTTACATAAGCATGTTCTACATTTCTAAGTGCTCCTAACTTCATAACCCCATATTTTTATTTCAGTATTGTTATTGATATTCCAGAAGCCTGTCAGCTGCATCCTTTGTATACGCTGCTTTGCAACTAGAAGACAAATAACATGACAGCTTGCGGCTACTTGTTGTCATGGCGTTCATAGTATGCTCAGGGCAGTACCATATAAAGCATATTAAATATCTCTTCCTATTTTCATCAGCCAAATATTTTAACAATGACACAGTGATGACAGTAGTATGCATTGGGAATGAATTATAAGGGGTTTACAGGAATTAATAGTTGGAATGAAGTATGTGACTGTGTTCTTTTTCCTCCTACACATGTATAACCACCCACTTATACAGAACGTGTTGTCACTGCTACACAGCCAGCACGAATATGGTTATATGTTATAAACTGTATGAGTACATGTATAATATGTGAGAGATTGTTATATCACTTTTACAGTTAACACAATACCATATTGAAAACCAGGAATAACACTGCTTAAACTATATATATATATATATATATATATATATATATATATATATATATATATATATATATCCTGGTGTCTGATGAATCATACAAATACTGAATGTATAACATCTGAAAAAAAAATCTATGGGAGACCTTGGCTAAGCAGTTATGCTATATATTGCATTTCTCTAAATAGAACAGGCTTCTTAGTGTACTATACCAAAGAATGTGAAAAATGTTCTTTCCGAGATAGAATCACATTTATATTCATGTAGCTTATAGTTCCTAATATAGAATTTGTGAAATCGTTGCTTTCTTCTGAAAATGCAGTTATAATAAGTGTGCAATAAAGTTGAGCAAGTTGAGC
Organism: Mixophyes fleayi; assembly: GCF_038048845.1. Taxonomy (NCBI): domain Eukaryota; kingdom Metazoa; phylum Chordata; class Amphibia; order Anura; family Limnodynastidae; genus Mixophyes; species Mixophyes fleayi. Next base: position 40,096,859 of record NC_134410.1, on the reverse strand, counting down.
AGATTGGTTCCTTATTAAACGATGATCCAACAAAGCCAAAACTGTTCTGGCCTTGCAAACTGGTAATATTAATATGAAACTGTCAAAACCACCTGCCTGCTCATGTCTAATGTTCCTAATGCCTGTAGATAGAACACAGGTTACTTAGACTACTGGGTTCCAGCGCTTCCTACCGTGAATTCAACACATGAGTGTCAGATACTTGGAGCTCAAAATGCCTGGTGCAGTACAAAATTACGCCATGTTTACATGCAACTCTAAAGCACCACTTTATTGCATAGCCGATGTGTATTGGCTATCAGTAAAGTGACTATTTTCACCTCCATGAATTATATCAACATTCTGTCAGGTCAGATATATATAGGAAGCAGAGAGTCTATTGAAGTTTATTATGAAGTGTGCTTAAAGCTCACCATAACAACTGATGCAATGGATGTTCCGCCAGTGAACTTTGAGGTGCATGGCTACTCTCCGCTCTTGGTACATGCCTTCACAACCTAGAAGTACACCTAGGTATGCAGAGAGGCAAAACAAATCTTTAGAGATCCTCTGTAAAAAGTGTAAGCATGAAATCAAAGTCCACCCTCCTATAACTTTTCTACCACCCCTTTCAATAAAATAATCTTTTTATCGATAGTAATAAACAATTTTTCTTCACTAGGTATGCCCTCACTCCGCTCAACTTCTTTCCTTAAGCTGTGCAAACTTCTAATCCTCATGAAATGCAGCTAATCAGAAATCAAGATGCATCTATGCAAATCAAGGCACACAGTGGATGCAAAGCTCATATTTCACTAGGCAGCGACCATTTTGCACCTTCTAAATTTACTTTAGAATTTCCTTCATTGTAAATTTGCTGGCACTTGAATAATGTTCAATTTTTTTATATATATTTGTCACATCTGGCATTGAAATTAGCATACAAACTAACATGCTAGCTAGCTGCACTTTAGATAAACTCTGTACTCTAACTTAATTGCTGTTGCCTGCTCTGTTCGCCAGCTGGATGCCCTGCTGTATATGTTGGCAGGCAATCTTGACCAACCAGCTGTACCAATCTTACTATACATAATTTTGATATCTTATGGCAGTTTTCACTTTCATTTCATCAATCATCTTACCTATCCACCCCTGTTCCCATTGAACTAGATATGTTCGCAGGTATTTGATTACCCCTAGGACTTATTCTCAAGTAGTTGTAACCTAACAGAGAAAGATTGGCACAATAGGATACCAGAAAAGATAATAGACTGACCTAAGCATAACACTCTGGGTACTATGATAGCTGGGAAGGAGGGTGCACCAGTAGGATACTGGTATGAATAATGGAACAGGAAGGATGCAGTACACATGTTTAGCCAGTACTAGTCTTGGCAGTAGAGAGTACTGAGTAGTGTACTAAACCACAAAGTAATATGCAAATTGTAATTCTAGTTTTTGGCCAGTACTGCTGTGACAATGTGGAACAGTATAGGAGGAGTAGGAGTAGTATGAAAAGCAGTATCATCAGTAAAGCAATTTCCAGGCACAGCAGAAGAGTTTTTCAGCCTGATGACAGGTCAGTGGAATAGCAACCACTGAGAAAGATAATTGTGAGTCTATGCACAAGGTGCACAGAGTAATGTGATGCAGTATGCGGAGAACAGAACAAACACAGAGCAGAAATAGATGTGCAATAGGCAAAATCCATTCCAGGCAGCAAACAGTATAATCGGCTTCACAGGCTAAGATTGGTCCAGGCCTCAATTTGGATAATCGGGGACACAGCAAGAGTCAGATACCAGAAAGCAGACAGGATTCAGAAGAACACTGAAAAGGAGCATCGAAGTGCAAGCATGTGAATGCTGTAATAGCCAAGGTTTGTCTGACACGAGTCATCAGGTACCAATGAGAACCATTTCAGGGTCATCCTTCAGGTGATATAACATGTGATAACACTTGCAATCACACTACACAGGTAAAGACTTGAATGCTTGCTACCAACACTAGCAAGGCAATAATCTGCTATCTGCTCAGAAAGCAGTTACTGCTGCTCTTAACACTAACCTCCCTTGAATAGGAGTTAAGGAACTCTTTAAACCTGGGCTTTTCTGGAAACAACTGATGAAAAGCACCACTTAAAGCATCCGTATGAAGGTCTCTGGTAGGTATTCATGACCTTTCCTTTGGTCCATATCCCTTCCTGTGGACCAAACAGTGAAGATGTCATTGCACTCAGTTTATAATTGAGGGTTTTTGCAACCACATACTTAGCATGTCCATCAACTACTAATGGATCACTTTTAGTCAGTTGCTTCCTAACAAACTTTTTTTTTCTTTAAATATTTTATTGAGGTTTTTTCAAAGTAGGAGGTACAGAGAATGAAATGGAACTAAATCCCAGAATATTAGAAGAAAACCATTAAATACATTTCAGACAAGTTTAGAATAACAGCACAAATATTTTGCATATTTCAATCTAGAGGGAAGCTAAGGACATAGCCTATAGTGAGGTAGAATCTGTACCAGTGGGGCAGAGGGGGGGAAGACTAGGGAAGGTGGAAGAAGATAAAGAAAAAAGGAAAAAGGGGAGGGTGGAGAGGCAGATTTGTTAGGATAGGGTTGAATGGAAAAAGAGGGGTAGTCATGTTCTCAAAACTTTCAAGTGGTGTAATACATTAAGAAATGTAGTGTGGAGAGGCAAAATGGTCCTGTTAACAATGCCATGTTGAGAGGAATTGGTTAGAGTGATCATTCAAGATGCTAGTCATGTGCTCTAGATTATATATTTGCCACACTCTCTGAATCAGCACTGGGATTGTAGGACACTCAGTTTGTTTCCATTTTCCAGCTATCAAACAACTAACAGTGAGAATATGGCCCGGGAGTTTACAAATAAATTTGTGAGTGTCAGGAGGAAGACAGGGGAGAAGAAAGTAAGAGAGATTCAATGGAAACTTTAGATTGGTTATTTTGTGAATAAGATCAGCTACCTCCTTCCAAAAAGGGATAATTTGTGGGCAATTCCACCAGATGTGGGACAGGGTTCCCGATGACCACAATTACGCCAGCAAAAATCAGAAGCTGTCGGATAAGTAGATTTCAGTCTGGAAGTGGTTAAATACCAATGAAATAAAAGCTTGTAACAATTTTCTTTTATCTGAGTACAAATTAAAGATTTAGCAACTGCCTCTCGGATTTCTGTCCATTCTTCAGGATCAAGAAACTCAGCAATATCCTCCTCCCAGCGTAGCTCATGCAACTCTTTATCAGGTAAATTGTTATTCAGCAACAGCGTGTAAAAGGTGGATATAAGGCCTTTAGAAGTCAATCTATGAACACAGAAAGACTGTAGAGGAACTGGACAGCAAGGAGTTTGCGGGTCTATTTGGGTGTTGAATAGGTGACATATTTGCAAATATTAATAAAAGGCTGAGGATGAAAGGTGAAGACAATAGCGGAGCTCAGGGAAGGTCGGGAAAAATCCCATTGGAACTATGTCGGGTACAAAACTTAATGCTATTCTTTGTGCAGTGGGAAAAAGATTTGGGGTTAATACCCAGATGAAATGCTGGGTTATTACAGAGATGGAACATTTGTTTGGGATTGTCTATAAGCTTGAAGGTGCATGTACAATATTTCCATATTTCAAGTGAAAAGCGAACTGTAGGAGGGAGAGTGTGAAGAGGGGGGTGGTCTTTTATTCAAAACCAGAACAAAATACTGGGCGATAACATCTGGAGAAGGTCGGCTTCTGTGTTGACCCACAACCTTGTGTGGGAACTTGCGTGAGCTAAAACAGCTTGAGTGAGATGTGATGATAAGTAGTATTTATGGAGGCAGGGAAGACCCAAGCCACCATTTTTAGCGGTGGTAATCGAGTTGTCGGTGCTGTAAACACCGACACTGTTTACACCGACATAATTATTTCGATAATGAACAGAGTGACATAGAATACATAACTACTTACCAGTTAAGAGACACAGAGGAAATCCGATGACACGACATCGCGACAATTCCAAATGACGTCAGTTGCCTGCGCAACTTGTAAATTTTGGCTTTTAAAGCGGCAACGCACGGACCCAGGTAAGTATTATTTTTACGTTAGGAGTTAGGGTTAGGAGTTAGAGTTAAAGTTAGGAACAAAATTAATATTACCATAGTCTGTGCATTGCCGCTTTAAAAAAACAAAAAAAAACAAAGTCGTGCACGCAACTGACATCATTTTTAAGTGTCGCAATGTCCCCTCATCGGATTTCCTCTGTGTCTTTTTACTGGTAAGTAGTTATTTTTTCTATGTCGCTCTGTTCATTATCAGAATAATTATGTAGCAGTAAACAGTGTCTGTGTTTACAGCACGATAACTCGTACTACACCCATTTTTAGGATGCCGATAAAGGATTTTTAGACGGATTCTTGGGCGCATACCGGACCATACAAACTTAGAGATGCTAGACTGCATATCTTTCAGAACAAACAAAGGGACTCATACTGGCAAGGTTTGGAATAGGTAAATAAGTCTGGGTAAGATATTAATTTTTATTGAGGTGACTCTACCAGTCCATGATATGTATTGACGTGTCCAAGAGCGGAGATCACGTTTCAAGGTGGTTATTAAAGGGGGAAAGTTGGCTGCAAATAGTTTATAATAACATTTGGTTAAATTGATTCACAGATATTTAATATGTTGTGATTACCATTTAAACTTAAAGGTGTCTGGCAAATGTTTTTGGGTATTAGGTTGACAGTTAATAGCTAGGGCTTCAGGTTTATCTGAGTTAATTTTAAGGTTAGAGAGTAGACTATAATCTTTAATTTAGGAATAAACAGAAGGGATCAAAACATAGGCTGCTTTCATCAAATATGCATCATAAGTATGGGGTATTTTCAATGATCTTAGAAGATCAAGCTCAAAGAACACCAGATTCAGTTTCTTAGTAATTTTGTATGGACAGATGTACCTGGGACTAAATTTAATAGACGGCTGACAAAGAATGATATTTATCACCTTCTTTGAGTTTACATGGATGTCAAAAACAATCCATATATAGCTCAGAATGAGAGGCAGTTTACTTTAGTGATCAGTGTATTTTCTTCCAAATGTGGTAAACTATTGTATGCAAATTCAGCCCACTGAAAATAACCTACCCAATTATCTTGCATTTTGGAGATGTAACATCTTAATTAATGAACAAAAGACTGATTCACCCTTTCTCTTTTTTCATTTACTTGAGGGTGATAAACAGTAGAATATCTCAAGTGAATGTCCTGCAAACCACAAAAAGATGTTCAGAACTGAGCCTTAAATTGAGTGCTTCTATCAAGATAATTTTACTGGGAATAGCATTCAATATACAGATATGTTGTCTAATAAGAGGAGCCATTGATTTAGCTGTAGATAACATGGAAAGTACAATGAAATGGGCAATTTTGCTAAAATGGATGACCACCACCGAGATGAGGTTGCAGCTTCTAGAGAGAGGCAATTGGGTGATAAAATTCAGGAGTATATGAATCTATGGAGGAGCAGGTACAGGCAAAGGAACGATAAGTCCCCTGAGTGACTCTCTAGGTTACTTAACTCTGGAGCATAAGATTGCACAATTTTTTTAACAGCTTGTATAAATGAAGGGAACCAAACATTTTGTTGTCATGAATTTTGGATAAAACGGACTGTCTTCAAAACATATAAACAAACAATAAATAAGAAGACATAGATGCTGACACTTAACCCTAGACAGTTTGCAACAGTGTTGACAAATCCTCATACTTGAGACAGGACTGCATCCACACCAACAGCAGAAGCATCCACTTCAATGGTGAATGGAACTTCTGCATCTAGATGCCTACAAATAGGAGCTGAGACAAAAGGATTCAAATGCCTGTACTGCCTCCGGTGACCAGGTAGGAGGATAAGCTCCATTCTTGGTTAACACTGTAATAGGTGACACTATTTGTACAAAATTACAAATGAATCTCTATAACAGTTGACAAAACATAAAAAACATTGGAGTGCTTTAACGCTAGTAGGAATTTTCCATTCAGTGTTGGCTTGAGCCTTAGCCTTGTCCATAGAAAAACCTTTGACAGAAATGCTACAATCCAAAAATGCCATAATTGAGACTTTGAATTCACAGATCCCCAACTATAAATGGTTTTCCCTAGGTTTCTCCAAGACCGATAGACTTGTCTGTGATACTGAGACAGTGGGGTAGAGTATATGAGAACGTTTTCAAGATAGACTATGACAAATTTGCCCATGTAATTTCATAAAACATTGTTGATCAAATCCTGAAAAACAGCTGGAGCATTACATAGCCCCAAAGGCATCACTTCTCATAATGCCCAGAAAGGGTATTAACGGCTGTTTTCCACCCATGGCTCTCACAGATTTGTATCAAGTTGTATGCTGCACATAAATCAGTTTTCCTAAAATATGCTAACACCCTTTAATTGATTGAACAATTTTAATATCAATGGCAATGATTATTTATTATTATGCATAATATCCAGCTATGGTTAAATAGGGAGCAATTCAATAAAGACTATTCTTTATTTATGAGTCTGTAGTTGGGAAAGTGTGGCTCTGTAACTAGGAACTGTGATTTGGCATACTGTTTGGGATTGAATTACAGTATTGGAGGGCAGATGAACTGTATTCTGCTCCCATGCTGTTTTACCAAGCCCAGAGATGAACTGTAAACTTGCGCACGTCCTACTCTGCATCAACCCCTGATCCTGTAAATTCTGCCAGTAAGGAAAATTTACAGAGGTGTACTGGGACTCCTCGGGTTCTCCTTAGGTCACAAAACAAAATAAAAAAGTCAAGTTGAAAGTAAAAAAATAAAATAATTTACAATTACTGGCCATATTACTAAATCAAATCTAAGTAAAATTTTGAACAAACCAATCACATTTTAGAAATTGTGGTAAAATAATATATGCCTATTTTGCTATATAATACTTAAAATATGAATACAGCATTTTTCAAATATGCTAAAAAGCACAATAAAAGTTGCTTGTTTATAAAAGATAGAAAAAGATTCCCTGTGTAAATAACTGAAAATGAAATACTATTAGTCATTAAGAAGTTAGTGGACACTATTTTAATTCTTTGTATTTTTAGAATCCATTGAATTTATAAATGCCATTTGTACGAGTTTGGTGTCTGTTTGTCAGTTTCAGAGCATGGCAAGCAATTACACAACAAAATAAATTTCCATTTGCTTTATAAAAAGAAAAAGTAAGTTAAAGTGCATTAATGTTGATTAGATCTGTACTAGTGTCTAACTAAATATGATGTTTATTTGTAAATATATTCCCTGTTTTCATCACCAGTGTGCTGCTATATTTGTAGTATAATGGGTTTATTCACTACAGTACAATAGAGACTGCATAAAGCATCTTCATGCTGCAAAGTAAGCTTTAAAAAGATATATTCCTTTCAATAAAGTTTCATTACTTTGAAATTTGCAATAAAAATATAGCGTGCTTCAAAAAAAGCTATCACATATTTTAAGATAAAATTGTTATTTCAGCTTGTCTTTCATTGTATATGGTAAATGATATGAGAAAGAACATAAAAATATTTTATATATTAATATATTAGTAGTGCGTGTGGGCATTCCATGCAAACATACTTGTAAGTTGCATGAGAGATATACAATTGGTGGCAGCATTTAGAAGGAAGGTAGTCACTTTCAGTGACATATTATTATTCTCTATGGTTAGATTGCTGAGACACTGACTTTTCAATCAAGAGACCTAACAACTTGCTCTGTGTGCTGTTTAGGTAACAGATTATATTGTGCTGTAATTCTTCTATTGATGTTGTTTTGTGTGGACAAGGGTAATAAGCAGGCCAGCTTAAAAAAGGAAGGCTGGTTAAAAAGTTAAAAAAGCTAGATATAATATAACAGGCAACTGCAAAAAAGGGTGATGTAGCTCAAACACGCAGATTGCACCATTTTTCTATTACAGTTCATAAGATGAAAACAAATGTTTCTTTGGTTGTTGCTATGGGAAGATACATTAAGATACAATAATAAAATGAGTCCACACTCATCCCACCTCTTCTGCTACTGCTGCCTCTTTCGTCCTAACTTTCTTTTCATCTGTTGATTCAGCTCTAGTAGCAAGGTCCCAGTCTCGCACTCTATGACACATTTCTTCTTGTGATATGAAGGTTGTGCTATCAGCTTCTAGTTGGTCAATGTCAACAGCCAATAAGAAGCATACACAATATCATTAGAAGATTTATGAAACATGCTAGCTTGGGCAGAACTAGCACCATGTTACTTACCAATGTAAATAATTACTTTCTGTACCCACACTTGATGCAAACTAATGGTTATTGGTATTGCCACTCAAAATATACAGTTAATGTGATGTACAATTCTCCTAGCTCCTTCCTTCAGGACCAAAGCTACTACAGGCTCTAGGTGACAGGAGCATTCCGAAAATGTTGTATAGTTGATGGATACCCGTTTTGGGGACAGCAGCTGTCTTCTCACATGGGAACCACTTACTGGGAATAAAATGCAACTTATTTCAGTGCCTATACTTTGACATTTTTTTCCATACTGATACAGTGGTCACTATTTACCTATATAATAAATGTTTTGCTACAATTACTTTCTTATCCATTTGTAGCTGTGAAGCACTCTACAGTCATGGCCAAAAGTTTTGAGAACCAAAGTCTGCTGCCTTTTTTATGATGGCAATTTGCATAAACTCTAGAATGTCATGAAGAGTGATCAGATGAATTGCAATTCATTTCAAAGTCCCTCTTTACCATGACAATGAACTTTATCCCAAAAAGAACATTTCCACTGCATTTCAGCACTGCCACAAAAAGATCAACTGACATCAGGTCGGTGATTCTCTCGTTAACACAGGTGAGAGTGTTGACGAAGACCAGGCTGGAGATTACTCTGTCATGTTGAGCTAGAATAACAGACTGGAAGCTTTAAAACTTAGGGTGGTGCTTGAAATCAGTGTTCTTCCTCTGTCATCCATGGATTCCTGCAAAGAGTCACGTGCAGTCATCATTGCTTTGCACAAAAAGGGCTTCACAGGCAAGGATATTGTTGCTAGTAAGATTGCACCTAAATCAACCATTTATCGGATCATCAAGAACTTCAAGGAGAGAGGTTCAATAGTTGTGAAGAAGGCTTCAGGGCACTTAAGAATGGCCAGCAACTGCCAGGACTGTTTCCTAAACTTGATTTAGCTGCAGGACCAGGGCACCACCAGTGCAGAGCTTGCTCAGGAATGGCAGCATGTAGGTGTGAGTGTATCTGCCCGCACAGTGAGGTGAAGACTTGTGGAGGATGGCCTGGTGTCAAGATGCCCAGAAAAGAAGCCACTTCTCTCCAGGAAAAACATCAGGGAAAGACTGATATTCTGCAAAAGTACAGGGATTGGACTGCTGAGGACTGGGGTAAAGTAATTTTCTCTGATGAATCCCCTTTCAGTTTGTTTTGGGCTTGACTGGAGAAAGAAAGGTGAGCGCTACCATCAGTCATGTGTCATGCCAACAGTAAAGCATCCTGAGACCATTCATGCGTGGGGTTGCTTCTCAGGCAAGGGAATGGGGCTCACTCACAATTATGCCTAATAACACAGTCATGAATAAAGCATGGTAGCAAAACATCCTCAAAGAGCAACTTCTATCAACCTTCCAAGTACAGTTGGGTGACGAACAATGCCTTTTTCAACATGATGGAGCACCTTGCCATAAGACAAAAGTGATAACTAAGTGGCTTGGGGATCAAAACATCAAAATGTTGGGTCCATGGCCAGGAAACGCCCCAGACCTTAAACCCATTGAGAGCTTGTGGTCAATCCTAAAGAGGTGGGTGGACAAACAAAAACCCACAAATTCTGGCAAACTCCAAGCATTGATTAGGCAAGAATGGGCGACCATCAGTCAGTATCTGGCCCAGAAGTTGATTGACAGCATGCCAGGGCAAATTGCAGATATCTTCAAAAAGAAGGGTCAACACTGCAAATATTGACTCTGCATAAACTTAATGTAATTGTCAATAAAAGCCTTTGAGACTTATGAAATGCTTGTAATTTTACTCCAGCAACATCTGGCAAAAAGGTCTAAAAACAATGAAGCAGCAAACTTTGTGAAAACCAATACTTGTGTCATTCTCAAAACTTTTGGCCATGACTGTAGATGCTCCTTAGGTGTCCTGTGGATCAATGTCTGAAGCGATGTTCTACTCCAGTTATGTTTTCTATGATGAAATGCTTGGGGTACTGTAATGGCTACCAGTGCGGCTTAAACTTGTAGAACTTTAGCAGAAGAGGTCTTCACCTATAGCAGCTGCCTTTCCCGTAGAGACTGGTTATGCTCACAGGTACTCAGATGCCCCCAAGACTTACACTCAGTGTAGTACAAGTTTATGTTCACACGGCAGCACACAGGTACAGATGGTAGCACACAGAGTAGGGATAGGCCAGAGATCTGCAGACTGGACAGAGCACAGGTGGAGATGTCAGGTACAAGCAGGGTCTGTGTCACAGGCAATGGTTCAGAGTCCGGGTACCGGCAAAAGTTCAGGATCACAGGTAATTGTTCAGAGTCCGGGTACAGGCAAAAGTTCAGTGTCACAGGCAATGGTTCAGAGTACAGGTGCAGGCAAAAGGTCAGGGTCACAGGTAATGGTTCAGGGTCCAGGGACAGGATGTGCCCAGCAGAGTTACTAAGCCTAATCAGCAATAATTGGCATAATTGACAGCTGGCCGGGCGTGGTGGCAGGGAGCTTGAAGCGCCCCGGTCGTCATGGAGACGGCCGGGACGCCACCAGCAGGGAAAGGAGAGTTGCGGTGCTGCCCGCGGCCATCGCGGCTGGTAACAGGTAGGAGGATCTAGATTCTAGGTTGTAAAGGAATATGTGTGAGCTTTTCATAAAGGGGAGACAATGAAAATGGATGTATTATACTTGGTATAATGAAAAGACAGGTGTGTTTGCCAAAAGAGCGGGGAGAAATCTGGTGGTGTAACATATATGAAAGAGTCAGGTAGATTTGGATATTGGCAATATACAGTATGTATGAATAGCAAATCATAAAAAGACAAAGAACATATAAATAAAAGTAAAAATGTAAATAAAGCTGAATAACATATAAATAACATGTAAATAAAAAATATAACCGTATAGGACCAAACGCAATTCGTCACCAAAATGTGATTTCTTCAGTGGATTCTCTGTAAGAAAATCTAACTGGAGTTCAAGACCAACCCAGACAATGATCCACATTGCAGGTAAGGCCAACCTACTGCACTCCATAGCAATCATCAGATAAGTATAACTTTTTCTAGACTTACTAGATGAAAGACATGTTTTGTAGCACAAACACAGACTAACACAGCCAAGCACTTTATTATACTCATAACTGTCCAATAATTACTTTCTAAAAACGTTAACGTTCAAATGGTGAATACAACAAATCTACAATTCTTTATGCGTGGGACTTAATCCTTTATTATAAATATTATTCATTGAAAGGACTCAGGTGCCAAAGAGATTATGCAATATACATAGTGTTAGCAGATCAGCGCTTCATTCATACTCTGCCAAAAGGTACACACTGGGAAGTCATTTGTGGTATATCTATTTATAATGAACTGTTTAGTTGCCAGCAAACAGACATGACAGGATCTTACATGAACAACAACAATTGCTAGAACATTCTTGTACAACAGAGTACATTTCTAGCAGGGTTGCCAACTCTGAAATGAAAAACAAGCAACCGTTTAGTGAAAAACAAGCCCAAAACAAGCCCAAAAAGAAGCCCAACTTATAAGGGACCGTCCTTTTCTAGAACACTAATTTCTACACTCAATCTCCATTTAGTAAACCTTTATAAACACAAGAAGAAACATTTCTACACTGATATGGCAAAATAAGAAGCAAATGCAGTGAATTACCCTTTTGAAATGGGGGAAACTGACATGGCTGCAGATTCAATAATCATCCCCAAATACACAGAGATTCTTATTAACCATAATTACACCACAGCATCGCCCGGCAAGTAAAAAAGGCAAGATCCACAACATACGTGAGTTGAGTATAATGTATGCAAGGACACTGGTATGTCTGTACCAGACAGCCCCATTATATAACAGTATAAAAATAGGGCTCTGAAAGCCATCATATGACATGAGCAGCTACTGAATGGGAGGGGGGTGGTATATAGCAGTGTTACCTGCTATAAGTGCAGCAATAGTACAGACACAGCACTTATTTCAGCAGGTTGTTGCAGATCCGTCTTCCTGTGATTTATTCCATGACCTTCTCTGACTCCGCCCACCAACAAACAAAAATTACACTTTGGAGGAATATCGCTGCACCTGCCCAGAAAACAAAACATGTGATTGCCCCAATCACTAAATGTAAACAGACCAAAGAAGAAAAAAAAATGCAGTCTGAGGAGACCATGTGTGAGCAGTGTGTCCAAGCCCAAAAAGAAGCAACAAGCGGCAACCTAAAAAAATCCGCAACTCTGGAAAAAAAGAAGCCCAATTCCGCTTGTTATAAGCGGAATTGGCAACTATGATTTCTTGAATACAGAGTGATAACACATTAGCACATTTAGTAACAGCACCACCTGCTGTCCCTCCAGTGTAACCACTCAAACAACATTGAGTATATTTACTAAGCGGCGGTTCATAAAAACCACCGATTCTCTGCACTTTCCAGTCATTTTCTTAAAACAGCAAATTTATTAAAGACAAAACCCGATGGGCTTTGCCTGAACCGCTGCTTAGTAAATATACCCCTGAGTCTCAGGCTGGTGTAAAATCTCAACACACAGTGATCCTGCATTGGTGGTATAAAAAAACCAAAAGATGTGTCTGGCGCTGCTGTTACCATATTCATATATCAGCTCATTGGAGCAATATTGGAAGACCTCAAGCAACACCTCAGCCATCAGTTGGGGATCAGTGATCGTTATGATTCTGCATACATAAAGAAATATAAGTAAACTCTTGAAATGAAAAAAAAAATTAACCTTGAAATAAAAATGCCTCAAGGTTCCTTTACGTTCCTGAGGTATATTATATTTAGAGCTGATTTGATAATGTAAAGCATCTGTGTAAATGGACAGGGAGATTGCTCTTTGGAGTATAATCTTATTTTTGCATGATGCACAATACCACACAAAAGTATAATTGTACATAATAATGCACTGTTCAAAACTATTATTTTAACATTGAAAATGGTCCCTATTGATATACAGAACAATAAAGGTAAATGTAATTGTTAAATTGCTCATTTCTAAAATGTACAGAGAAGTATATTCTTCAGATTAGAAATTAAAAAAATAATGATAAATCACAAAATGAAGGGCTAGTACAGAACATCTCATCAGCAAAGAAATGGAATTAGTTTTTTTGTGTGAAAAACACTATGGTCACCTTCTGATAAAATTTGAGTCTGTGCTGTTGGGTCCTACATAGCAGTCCTATTATACATTTCAGACTTTAGGGACAGGGTACTATGATACAAGAAACAGAGAGTGGGCAGCATAAAAAATCTGGGGGTAAATATATGAACGTGCGGGTTCTTCAACACCCGCGTGTTCAGCGTGTTCGGCGATTAAATTTCAAGCGGCGCTGCATTGTAAAGGGAAGTTTCCCTTTACAATAAAGCAGCGCTTGAAATTTAATCGCCGAACACGCTGAACACGCGGGTGTTGAAGAACCCGCACGTTCATACATTTACCCCCTGGTCTTATGTGTTCAAAACTTAGGGTCAGGTACACTAAGGATCATTTTCTGAAGTTGGTCCAAAGCACATTGGACCTGCAAATGTCATTATAATGCAACATGGCAATAGATATATACGAAATCAAGCATAGCTTTGCATATCAATATGGCAGCCATTGCAGGAATTCAACATATGATGGCAGGACTTAGCTGATTGGATAGGTACTTCTGCTACTATGGGCAAAATTCATCAAGATACAGCACATCTATAAACACAAGATTTTCTTTATGGAGCAAAATTTTAGTATATAGTGAGATTAAAGCAGAGAAAAATGTATATATACAAGGTGTGTTTGACTTTTCAGTATGTTGCAGGGTTTTCATATCTGCAAATCAAAACGAATAATACACCACCAAAAAAGGGCTTTATGGCGTTACTTTAACCAGGTACAAAAAGACAATTGAAATACGTTACATTAAATGAATATTATATATTTGACACAGAAAAGAATGGAAGTCAAATACATTCACAAGTTAACGTGTAGTAAAAATCTGCAATATTTTAGTGGGAAAATGGAACAGAATACATTTTTCCTGTTCCAATGAAATATACCCACATTGTTGCAGAGACCTGTAAAACACCAGAGCAGCTGAATAAGGAAACATGTGCACTTATGAGTGCATAAACTGGTACAAGTTGGCGCAGTTGTGTAAATGTAAATGTGCTTCAGCATGGAAGTTTTACAATTAGACAACAAATTAATGTCATCAAGTAAATGATCCTCTGTGGGTTCTAATCTATTATGACTGTGCCATCATCTTTGTCATCAATTATTTTTAATTCCTCTACATTATCTTCCTAATATTTTTATGCCTCCTCTTCTTCCTCCTCTGTTTAATCTAGAGATGTTCACTGACCCCCCTGTTTTGGTTTTGGATCTTGATTAAGATTGTGTTTTGGTTTTTGGATTTGGTTTTGGATCTGTATTTTATAGAAAAATAGCTAAAATATGCTAAAATCAGATAATTTTGCTCATTTTTTGTTCCTACATTATTATTAACCGCAATAACACAAATTTCCAGTCATTTCCAGTCAATTTTGACCACATTACAGGTCACAATATTATCTTCATACTCTTTTGGACAAAGACTGCAGCGAGCAGGCTGGATGCTACAGAGCAACGACACAAACATTGCCACACAACAGTGGCAGAAAAAAAAAAAAAAAAGTGGTGCAAGATGGAATTGTCCTTGGGCCCTCCCAACCACCCTTATGTAAGATATTGAAACTGATATGTACAGTTTAACAAACCAAACACTGCATTTACAAGGAGTACCACTTTTGTGGCTGAAGTGCTTGGTTTGTTTGGCCCCCACAAAACAAGCTACCAATAGCATAGCTGCTTTAAGCTCAACAGTGCTGTCAATTACCTCTACATTATTAAACCATGTCTGATTGTGCTGCATCTTTAATCTCCCTCTCCTCTGTGGATACCTGCAGTGTCGGACTGGGGCATGAAGGGCCCACTGGGGGACTGCAACAATAGGGGCCCACCAGATGGGGTGTGGCTAGCAATTATAGAGGCGATACCAGACACTAGAGGGAGAGTGGTCAGCCCACGAAGGACAGCTAACACCAGGGGCGGATCTAGACAATAACTTTACCCGGGGCGATTTTAGGGGGGGGGTGATTTAGACCCCGCCCCTTTCTGATTTCTAAGGCTGCCGGCGGCTGCACAGTATGTGCAGGTCCGCTCGGAAGTGACAGTGTGCTGCCCCGCTGCTCTGATTGTGTTTAAAACAGAATCAGAGCAGCCGGGCAGCACACTGTCACTGCCGAACGGACCTGCACAGCGATCGCCCCCCCCCCTGCATCCGCCACTGGCTAACACCATAATGTAGAATATAAAGAACGCAGTGTGTATATAAAGAGTGCACAGTCTTGATCTGCCCCTTAGATTGGGCGGAACAGTCACCAAAAATCGGGATTGTCCCACTAGCATCAGAACATTTGACAGACTGTCAAATGTCACTTCTTCTTGTCACTTTCACCACCTGTGGCTGCTGGTTTCTTTAATTGCAGCTTGTCTGGATCCTAGAATGTTGGGGGCCATATTTGGAAAAAAAATGGTTACAGTTAGAAAATTGCAACCAGGCCCAGAGTTAAATAAATAGGACCTATGATTAATACTAGTGCCTCCCCCCCCTCTTCTTCATCACTCTGTCCCCTTCTGCCCCCCTCTTCTTCATCACTCTGTGCCTCCACCCTCTTCTTCATCACTCTGTGCATTCCCCCCTCTTCTTCATCACTCTGTCCCATTCTGTTTCCCTCGCCTTGTCTCCGTTCTTTTACTTACCTTCCTATTGGCTTCTTTCATCTCTTTTGTTCTCTTCTTCTTTTCTGTCTTCTTCCTTCTGTGCTGGGTCCTATCTGCGCCACTCCTCACTCAATGTCGAGCGTGACTTGATGACGTCATGCCCGACATGCAATGCAATTGGAGCATATATATATATATATATATATATATATATATATATATATATATATATATATATATATATTGGTTTTTTAAAAAAAAAAAACCTGCTTCCTTCATCAACGAAGGGGGCAGAGTTTACAGGGGTCGGGGCCTATTGGGGGATAGCCTGGCTTCCCGGCTGGCCACTCCGACCCTGGATACCTGCCTCTCATCCCTGAAGAACTGCAAAACTTATGTAGACACAGGAATTGATATTACAACTGGAGTGGCATTAGATCTGCTTCAGGCAGACTGTAACATGGAACATGTGGGCAGCGTGGAATCTGTCATATTGGAATATGCTGCATTGTACAGATATTTAAACCAATATATAGATGCAGTTGAGGAGACTGTACTTAAGTTAAAATATGACCCACCGGATGAGATCCTGGAATTAAGAGAACTTGCATACGAGAGATACACTGCGCTTCAGAAGAATAATACAGAGGTGGCCCTGATGCAGGACGATAAATATATAAGCAGCTAAGAGACCTAAGAAAACAAATGGGTGTGTCACCAGCCCCTGCAGACGAAGCTTTGTCAGATGAAGACGAGGAGATCGTCGTCAGCCAGAGCACTCCAATAACACAGTTGGAGATGTGAATCTAGTGAAAAAAAGTATCTGGTCACACGTACAAGAGAGAAGCAATTGAAAGGATGATTGAAAACAAACCTCAGAAGGTAAATCCGCCAGGTGTCCAAAAATTGTCTGTGAACATTCCGACATGAGTATATTGGATCTTGTTCCAGACAATGCACTAATGTACTAAAAAGAGCCATTGAGATTCAAAGCAAAAAGCAAGGTCATCACTGAGCTTCGAATCGGCCCAAAAAACTGTTGTCTTTATACTGTTAAAAATAAATAAATAATAATACTCCACCATTCTTTTTATGTTGACAGTAGGATCAGGTGGAGTTACAGCAGAGGTGTCACTAATTTTGGTCAATTCTTTTACAGTAGACCAGACCAGATGTCAAAATGTTGTGCTAAGTCATGTGCATCATCAATGGGTGTCTTGGCGAAGGCTAAGTTTTGCAAAGCACACAACAGTATAAAGCACATGTAGGTAAATTGTCCTTGGGCCCTCCCACCCACCCTTACGTTGGATCTTAAAAAGGACATGCACACTTTAACAAACCAAGCACTTCAGCTACAAGGAGTGCCTTTTTTGTGGCTGAAGTGCTTGGATTGTTTGGCCCCCCACAAAACAAACTAACAATGGACTTAAGGCACATAAGGTAAGAGTTGTGGTAATGAACTCTACCACAGCAAGATGTTGTTGTCATCATTCTCAGCCTCATCCTCATCAGTGTGTACATCAACCTCACACAATATTAATTCATTACCGCTACAAATCCACCATTATAGAAGTCTCTGAACTTTGATGTAATTGGCGGGAAAGGCCTTCCTCTGGGAAATTGTAGTTCACTTTTATAAACATCATCTTTTCCACATTTTGAGGAAGTAGACTCATACGCTGATAGCTGACAAGGTTCCCAGCTGTGCTAAAAACTCTTTCCGTGTACACACTGGAGGGTGGGCATTTTCGGTGGTAGTCTCTTCGTCGATGCTAATAAATCCGATGCTGAGGACACCTACAAAAGAAACCCGTTTGAGAAGAAAATGACAAGAATATACACAGACTTACCTGATCAGTGACTGTCCACATATTCAATCCTAGCAGAACACTGACAGGAGATTCTCAGCATCGGATTTATCAGCATCGGCAATGCGTACCCCACCCGGGCAGATTAGGTAGTGCAAAACGAGTTGGTATATTGGTTTACAAATTCCATTTTTTTCCTGCCAGTAAGTAAGGGGAATGTCTGTCGTGGCTCTTTCTATGCTGTCATTAAAATAATCCTCCACCATCCTTTGGATTTTGATAGTAGGGTCAGGTGGAGTTATGGCAGAGGTGTCTCAGTTTTTGATCAATTCTTTTAGACCAGACCAGATGTCAAAATTTGGTGCGGTGTCATCTGCAACATCCCTGGGTCTCTTGGGAGAGCTAAGTTTTTTTCCTAGCAGAAGTTGAGTAAGAAATTGAAGGAGGAAACGCGGTCCTGTCACATAACACTTGAGCTCATCTTGCTCACCAGGAGCTCCTTCCATCGCTTGAGATCTGGGTCAGTTGGAAACAAAGATAAGAAATAGCTCTTAAACCTAGGATCAAGCACAGTCAACAAAATTTAGTTATCCGATTTCAAGATTTTGATAGCTCTTGGATCCTGGCTAAGCAAATAAAGTACTTGATCTACAAGTCCGACATACTTAGCTTAATTGCTTTGGTTGAGCTCCTCCTTTAGTTTCTCAAGCTGCTTTTCCAAAAGTCTTATTAAGGAAATCACTTAGCTCAAGCTAGCAGTGTCTGAACTCACTTCACAGGTGATTACTTCGAATGGTTTCAGCACCTTGCACAACATGGAAAGTATTCTCCACAGCGCATGAGTAAAATACATTCCCCCTCTTTTCCCAAAGTCATGGCTTGTGAAGTAAGCGTGGATGGCTTTTCGCTGTTGCTCCATCCTCACAAGCATATAAAGTGTGGTGTTGGGTTCTAGCTGAGAGAAGGGACCTTACTGATGCAGGACTGCTTTTTGTTAATTTTTTTAGCATAAGTTTCAAATTTTCCCAACAGCTTGCCATGAACTCGCTTCAAATGGCGTAACATGGATGAGGTTCCTAGATGGTTAGGTCCCTACCTCTAGTGACTGTGGCTTTACAAACACTACAGATGGCTAGACAACTATTGTCAGGATTTAGGTAAAAATAATTCCACACATAAGAGGTGGATTTTTTGGTCTTATGCCCAGGACAATGACCTTGTTCTTATCACGTGAAGGAACTGCTTCCACTGGTCCAGGACTTACACAAACAACATCATCCTAATCAACATCCTCATTAGCGCCATTGTTAGCTACACAAATATCCCCTTCATCCTGTTGCAATTCCAAAGTGGCGTCTTCAATTTGTGTATCACCGGCTACACTTGGGCTGCTCATCCACATATTTGCAGAAATGCTGAAAGGAGGCTTCTTTATGAGTACAGTATGAGAAAGGTCAGGCTTACACATAGCACTCATGGATAGACTCTCCTCAGGGATTTGTGCCATTTCTGATTCTGAATATACAGTTTCTTCTAATGCATTACTGTTTTCTTCCAGCTCGGCTTTTACACGTTAATGTATTTTGAGTCAGAATGACAAGGTCTTGCATTGTCATGACTGATCTTACAAGAAGATGCCACAGTGACAGTTGCAGAACTAACACTCATAGAGAAAGGCAAATCTCTGATTCTTTCCTTGCCACTGCAAGTGTAGAATGGCATGTTGGCAATTTTATTATTTTTTCTGCAGTTAATTTTGCCTTGTTTTTTTCTTTACCAAGGTAAAATGTGTTTTTTTTTTACATTTTTTTCCCTGACTTAAAAACACTACACACTTTAACATAGGCTTTAGCAGACGTAGAGGGAGTACAATCATCATGATTGGTGCCAGCAGCTGCTTGGTGCTCCTTGTTTTCTATGGACTGATGTGAATCCATTTTGATGCCACAGTAAAATGTGACTGGAAACTTTTTAGAACACTGCCAGCCCTATTATTTGAATTACTGGTTCAGCACTGAACACTGCCATCTCTTATGTTTGTGAGTAAGCTATGGCACAGTAGAATGTGACTGGAGACTTTTAAGGACACTGCCAGCCCAATTATTTGAATTACTGGTTCAGCACTGAACACTGCCATCTCTCCTGTTTGTGGGTGAGCTATGACACAGTAGAAAGTGACTGGAGACTTTTAAGAACACTGCCAGCTCTATTATTTGAATTACTGTTTCAGCACTGAACAATGCCACCTATCCTGCTCTTTGTGAGCTATAATTCTGTAGAATGTCACTGGAGACTTAGAAGGACACTGCCACCCCTCATCTTTCTGTTCTAGCTATGACGCTGCCCGACTGCACTGAAGACTGCCAACAACCCTGCTACCCCTTCTGTTTCCCTCTCTGAAATGGATCTCTGTGTAGGGCGGTACTTATAGAATCTAAGATTTCCAAAAAATTCACGAGATCCAACGATGCAACAATGACTTTTTACCTCGTTTTCAGTTCTGAGGGCGCGCGAAAGTACGGAGCCGACTCAGCTCGGTACTTGGATTGGCTATGTTCAGGTGGGCTCAGTTTTCCAAGAAGCGACCCTGAGCATCTCTAGTTTAAACAATACCAATATATTTGCAGGTAATCTTGGGAAATCTTAGGAAAAGCAGAAGTATTTTAAATAAGATGATTTTATGACTGATGTTAGATTTTGATATGTGAGACCAGTAACATAGAGCAAAATTCAGCCAATGGAAAATGTTTTGAGCCAACAGTTGCTTTGAAACCCTAAGAGCAAATAGGTCTCTCCAAACATGTAAACAAATTGTAAGGGGGAAATATTTCAAACTGCTATGTCATAAAGTCAATTATCTGTGATTTTGCAAGCATGGAGTAAAACAGAAATGTAATTAAAAGCAAAACCAAGAAGCTGGACTTTGCCTTTAATTAATTTGCCATTTTAAATCTCGCAAAAATCGTCAAAATTCTGTGATTTTACAACACTGCAACACCCCAAGATTTTACATTTTTGGTCAGATTGAACTTTTTCTTGAACCAACCTGCTGTAAGTTTCTTAATGTGTAATCTGAGTTACACAGACATAGCTAAGAGATGTCTCATTTTTAAACTGATTATCCTTTCTTCACACAGGCCAAGTCATACACCGATCAACCACAACAGCAAAATCACTGACAAGTGAAGTGAAGAACATTGATTATCTTCTTAAAAAGGCACCTGTCAAGCAGTGGGAAATATTAGCAAGTGAACAGTTAGTTCTTGAAATTGATGTGTTGAAAGCAAGAAAAATGGGCAAGTGTAATGATCTGAGTGACCTAGACAAGGACCAAATTGTGATGGCTAGATGACTGTAGATTGTAAGCTTGTGAACAGGGCCCTCTTACCTCTCTGTATGTATTACCCAGTATTGTTTTATTGCTGTTTGTTCCCAGTTGTAAAGCGCTACGGAATTTGCTGGCGCTATATAAATAAATGTTGATGATAATTATGGGTCAGAGTATCTCTAATACAGCAGGTCTTTCGGTATACAATGGTTGGTACCTACCAAAAATGGTCCAAAGAAGTACAACCTTTTTCTGCCTTCTTCTTACCAAGTCCTTCCCTCCAAAAATATCCTGAATTGGTGCCCTAGGCTCATTAAGGCACGTAGAGAGTGAAGGATAGCCTGTTTGTTACAATCCCACAGAAGAGCTACTATAGCACAAATTGCTTTAAATGTCAATGCTGGCTATAATAGAAATTCGCCAGAACACACAGTGCATTGCAACGTGCTGTGTATGGTGCTGCATAACGGGAAACTGGTAAGAGTGCCCATGCTGACTTCTGTCCTCTTTCGAAAGCGCCTACAATGGACACGTGAGCACCAGAACTGAAACATGGAGCAATGGATGATGGTGGCCTGGTCTGATGAATCACGTTTTTTTTTACATTATGTGCACGTCTGGGTGTGTGCGTGTGTGTTATTTACCTCGAAAAGAGATGGCACCAAGAAGCACTATGGGAAGAAGGCAAACTGGCAGATGCAGTGTGATACTCTGGGCTGGGAGACATTGGGTTCTGACATTGATCTGGAAGATATTTTAACACATACTACCTACCTAAACATTGTTCCAGACCAAGTATATCCCTTCATGGCATTTGTATTCCTAGATGGTAGTGTGTCACGGGCACTAGGAGTCTTGCCCAGGATTTCACCAGATGACTGGGCTTACCAAAGTCGTAAAGTTCACACAACGGTCCTCTGGTAGCGGGGTGACTAGCGGAACAGATATCACAGCAGATGGAGAGAGAATGCCAGAAAATAATAGGAAAGTCAGTGGTCAATGAATCAGCCTCTAGCTGATATAGTGGAAAGGCAGATTTGAACACGGAGATCAGGATGGACGTGAGTAAATGCAGGGAAGTCAGTGGTCTGCGTACAGCAAGTTGTACCACTGCTTATGGTGAAGAGACTTGTCCAGGTGCATGTAGGTAGCGGGGAAGTCAGTGGTCTGCGTATAGCAAGTTGTACCACTGCTTATGGTGAGAAGAATTGTCCAGGTGCAGGTAGGTAGCGGGGAAGTCAGTGGTCTGCGTATAGCAAGTTGTACCACTGCTTATAGTGAGAAGACTTGTCCAGGTGCAGGTAGGTAGCGGGAAAGTCAGTGGTCTGCGTATAGCAAGTTGTACCACTGCTTAATAGGTGAGGATGTGTACAAGTGTAGATGAGTGGAAGCATACAAAGATAATACGATGCAGACACTGAGAGAACAGAGGAACTTGATCCCAATAGGTATGCAGCATATCCAACAAAGTCTATATAACGGTATGTGTGGCGCTGCTTGGTAGAGACTTGCTCAGCACAGATATGCAGGCCAATAATGGATAGTCAATCACAGTTATGCATATAACGACTGAGTAGTACGGTTAATTCCAAACAGGTATGCAGCGTAGATAGTAGCGGGTATGGAAACCAGCGATGAGTAGATCAGGAATCAGCAGGAAACTGAAGACACTAGTAGAACACAGGGAACACCTTCAGAGACTCACAGGGAATGAGACTCCAAGATCAGGCAATGATGTAATGCACACAGGTGCCTTAAATAGGGAGTTGCCTGAGCAACCAATTTGGATTAAAAGCAACAGTCACAAGAGTTCTTGGGAGCTGCGCATGCACAGTCCATTAGGATGGCGGACGGCCGCGGTTTAGGACAGGTGCCGGCAGGAGGGCTAGGGAGCCACGCACCAGCGCAAAGGCACTCACGGTCCGGTGAGTGGCATAGTGGTTTCTTTCAGCAGTATAGTGCGTCCAGATAAAATTGATCAGGAATGATTTGAAGTACATGACAAAGAGTTCAAAGTGTGGACTTTGCCTCCAAAATTCCCAGATCTCATTCTTATCGAGCATGTGTGGGAAATGCTGAAAAATCAATGTCTGAGCAATGGAAGCCCCACCTTGAAACTTAAAGGAATTAAAGGATCTGCTGCTAACATCTCGGTGCCAGACATCATAGGACACCTTCAGAGGTCTTGTAGAGTCCATGCCTCAACGTGTCAAAGCTGTTTTGGCTACACAAGGGGGGCCTACACAATATTAGTCAGGTGCTTTTAATATTGTGGCTGATCGGTGTGTACAATGAAAGCATTACAGTACAGCGTTATTACTTTATGTTTTGCATGTAGTCCAAAATTTTACTAAAATATAACTTTTATGTATTAACTACAATTTCTCTGAATTGAAAACAGCGAAATTTGTAAGTAGTGAAGTGAATAAAAAATATAATGTGATTCTAATATTGCTGTATTTCTCATATTTTTCATTTAAATTGAAGGGTTATTTCATCTTAAATGTATTGTATATTCCCCTCAATTGCAATTCTGATCAGAATATATTTGCCAGTAATGAACAGAGTATCATACATTAATTCTAATAGTAACAATCTATCCTACTAATATCCCAGTTACTTGTATATCCCTTTAATTTTCTAAGGATCAGTGACTATCTAGACTAGTTGTCGTATAAACGTGAATGTCTCTGTTAGATCCCTGTAA
This sequence comes from Mixophyes fleayi, assembly GCF_038048845.1. Lineage (NCBI taxonomy): Eukaryota > Metazoa > Chordata > Amphibia > Anura > Limnodynastidae > Mixophyes > Mixophyes fleayi. Next base: position 40,072,993 of record NC_134410.1, on the reverse strand, counting down.
GGCAGAGCAAAAATATTGCCTCTTTGCAGAGATTATTGCCAGTTCAAATACTCGGCTCTCTGTATGAACTTCAGTGATGGGGATGATTTGCTAACTGCCTATCTGTACACTAGCTTGGGATTTGGGCAGTATTGTACTAAATATCGATCAGATCTCACTGGCAGGACATGATTCTGAGTTCATCATGATACATAATTAGAATAATGTTATGATCAGTCACACACAATGGAACCCCGACACGCGTTTCGCTGTTAGCCTCTTCCAGGAAAGATTGTGAACAGCTCAACAAGAGTAATACCTATGCCATGTATATACTAGGCATAACAGTGTGTGTATATATACCTGAGAGCATTGTAGTGTTAGTACTTAACTCAGGAGTGGAATAACATATTTGAACACAACTAATTATGTAATAAAAAATACATAATTATGTTGTGTACAAAGTGGGTAATGTGATCTTATACACAAGAGGGAATAATGCATTTATTAATAAAGCGAAAGTTGCGTTTACAATGATACAAAAAATATAATATATACAATCGCTCCATATCCTTTCATTATTAAACATTATTAACCATTAAATTCCTGCATCAGTGTATGGAAATTACAGTTAAGTAATGAGAAGAATAGACTGTTGCAAATTTATATAATATAGCTGCAATGTTAATATCTTTAGTGCTTTCCGCTGGATAGGTATTCCGCAATTAGCCAAGCAGAGAGCAGCTACATAGTATTGCTGATAGTCATAATCATCATCCTTGCATATATTTGGGCCAGCCTTCCAGCACCAACAAGACATACACCTCCTGAAGGGGATGTAGTCATTCTGACGACTGTGAATATGTCGACATTTATACTGTCGACATTAAAATGGTGACTGTGGAAATGTTGACATATCCATTCTGTCGAAGTATTTAAAATGGTGACATTTTGGCTGTCAACAGTAATATTGACGACAGTCACAATGTTCAACACTCAAAGGGTAATGCTAGCAGCAGCGGGCAGTTCCCTCTGGCTTGACAGTCAACACAAGATAGTTAACATTAACAAAAACAAACATGTAGCCCAATATTTTATTACTTATTATATCTTTTGTCTTACACTTATATCTGTTTTATTTAAAACACAACCTCCAACATTTATTGACAAGTGATACCTTATCATTGTTAATAGAAAATTGAAATGATCAATCACAGTACAAAAATTGGAGTTTCAGGATGTAAACATTATTTAATGTAAATCCAGAGGCTATGTGGATGTAGATTTGTAGAAATAGTAACATTTATAGTGTTTTTCTGACCAATGTCCTATTTACAGAATCTATTAAAGATAAATTGTCCCATAAATTACCAGTTTTCCAAACCACCAGAACAATATCCCCAGGCATAGCAAAATCACCCAGTTAGACAAAAACAAAATGTATGTATGCTTCTATGTACAAGCAGTGAAATTAATGGATCCATTCATTTCCACAGGTGTGCTTATAATGTGATTGAAATGATTATGAAGGATACAGGATAATTTGGAATTCACCTGCCAACCCCAGAATGCTTTCTAAATGTCAGATTATCCTTGTCACATTCATTTAATTGTGCCCATTCATTTCAAAAGGGTAGAAACACTATTGAAATTAATTGGAAAATTAGAAAAGTATTTTTCCTGATGATTTAAAGTAATTTTGATCTTCCTAGACCTTCAATATATTGTCTCCTTCTCTGAAGAGCTTTTAAGGCTATATTGTGTCCCTGTTTTCTTAGGAGTTACCATTTTTTTCACCTGATATTTTACAATGATTCTTTTCCCGAAATGTAGATTCCTGATGCACCCAAATGAACACATTCAGTGGGAGTAGATTTACTTAAAAGAAGTATGGGATGCATTTAGGGGCCTATGTATAGTTGAATGCAAGGTTTCAATCTATAATATGTTCTTTTACTTCTGCATATACCCAAAAAGAACTAGTTATGTTTGTGGCCACATGTAGACTAAGCCGCATCTTGTGCTTACAGCTGCTTGAGACACCTTACAATTGAAGGGCCCAACGAGGAAGGGGCGTGTAAAGCAAAGGTGTGTTGAAGTAAATGCAACTTTTGTAAACTGAGACTCAGACGCATATGCACCTGTCAGGAAACCTGCGGCTGCTTGATCACTGTTATAAGTTACAAACTAATAATGATTACCATCAATTTAGCTACATCTACATCATACCATTATAAGATGTGAATTTATTTGCAATGCAATTTCCGTCTGCATGTTAGACAGAAAGAGCATCTCTACATAACTTCAGGTAATTTCACCTTAAAACTTTGGGATCCTCTATAAAAGTGAGCCTTTAATTAATTGTTATAATGAATCAAAAAGGGAAGACTCACTATCTATATTAGACAATTTTAAATGTGTGCCACAGTCTAGGTTTGTGCTTAGGTGTACTAACAATAGATAGATGAAGAAATCCAGTAAAGTTCAAGCTCCTGCAAATATGGATGTTTCGAGGTTGGCCACACAGTTAGTGGATATCGGATAAACTGTTTTACATATTGGTTCATTAAGTGAAAATAGCCAATCAGAAGGATTTGTCAAATGGTCTCACATGTCAATAACTTCTCAATGTCACTGTTCCTAAGAGTCACCAGGATTGGTATCCTCTAGTAGATATTTTGATACACATGAGCAAATTGAAATTGTGCAAACAAATGCAATTTATTATGATAGTTTACATGAATATGTCAGATTGCAGCATCTGTACAGCCAGATGAGTGCCCAGAAACTCAGCAACAGTGTTCACAATACACTTTCTTGATATAGGAAGAAGGTGTTAGCAGCAGTCACAGATGACACCGTACAACCATTTTCAAATGAAAGTGTATTACAGAGAGTAGTTCCATGTCTCCTTGCATAGCGTACAAGCTTACACTGCTGAGTATTCATAGGTCTTGGTCCAGGCTGATGGAGCCGTAGCTTTTTCTCAGTCTAACTTGCCCTACTGCCCTCATTTCTCCTCTTTTTATGCCCCATCTCATAATGATTGTCAATGAGATGGGCTTGTTGGTGCTACTAAAGACAAAGTTTGGGAGCAGAGCCAAGATGTCCCAGTTCTTGCATATAAAGGCTGATAGGAAAATTACCTTAATTATCGCTAAGACACTTCTTCTCCTTCTTTACATTACTCCTGCTGATTTAATTGCATTTAATTATGCAAAGACACCCACCTGGCTGTTTTTAAGAAAACAATAGTTCTTTTCTTAAATGCAAAAAATGGATTGGATATTATTATTATTATTATTATTATTATTATTATTATCATTAATTTATAAGGTGCCACAAAGGGACCGCAGCGCTGTACAATATCAAGAACAAAAATATATAAATATATACACACGCACTGGTAACATGGTAATGCAAATCAAATTATTTCTGGGATATGCTTAAAACGGTAAAATGGTACACGCAGCTTTACTTAGGTCAGGGCACGCTTAAGGTGATTGATACAGAGAATTATGTGATTGCCATTCTTTTAGGTTAGAAATTTACTCCCATTTACATTTGCAACCACTGCACCAAGGGGAAGGGGGTTGGGAGTTGTTTGCCTTCCTCTGGATAAACACGAGATTTCTGGAAAAAAATGTCAAGCTTTATATATTCAGTATATATCTTTGGTCTATCAAATATTCAACTATATTCATTTTTTTAGCTCTTTTAGAAAACATTCTGAGTGATTCTCTTCAGAGTAAAATAACAATCCTGCAATAACACTGATATATTGTAATGATATTGCGATAAATAGCACAGATTAAAACTGATTCCAGGTAAAACATTTCAATAAACATTTGATTTTAGACCACAGTTGGATTCCCCAAGGAGAGTAGTTAATATATTATGTTTGTCACTAAAAGATTTTAGGATTTGGAACTATCTTTGCAATTTGCAATCCTACCTAGACAACTTTTTTTCCAATTCAATCTGCAGTTTGGACATGAAATAAAATGTATAAGAGCATAAGACTAGTAGCATCATTTGATGTTTAAATTGAATACACAAACCGTTGATGTAAATCAAAGACTTACTGGGTTCGGATAATGATGAAAAAAGCTTGTTAAAAGCAGTATGACTTCATTGTGTGTTTCATCATCCTCTTCCTACAGATAGTTTTAAAATACCCTCAGTAATGAAAGCAATAGATACTTCTGCAATGATTCATATTGAAGACTCTGCACTGATACTGCACAAACCATAAACTTTAAATTATTTTAACAACCAGATATAATCATCATCATCTAAATTTATTTATATAGCGACAGCAAATTCCATAGTGCTTTGCAACTGGGAACAAACACAGTAATAAAACTACTTGGTAATACAGATAGACAGAAAAGCAAGAAGGCCCTGCTCTTAAACTTGCAATGGGAGTTTAATACATAAGTTTAAGTGCTACAAATTGCATTTTTGTCCAGCCAGACTGCAAAGGTAAAAAGTGCTTAATAGGCTATATGATCTAGTCGCACAGAGATTTTGGTCAAAAGGGTTTTTGTCTTGTGTGAACTGTGTAAAAGATGGTAATAGAGTGAGCTAGGGAGATTAAAAGGGTGGTGGAGGTATTTTATAAGCTTACCTGAAGAGATGGGTCTCCAGAGAAAGCCTGAAGATTTAGAGACCAGAGGAAAGAGGGAATTCCACAAAGTGGGTGCAGCCCGAAAAAAGTCCTGTAAACGGGAATGGGAGCAGGTAATGTGTGCATATGAAAGACGCAAATCTTGTTCAGAACAGAGGTGACGAGTTGGGAGATATTTTGAGATAAGTGAGGAGTATGTTGGGGCAGCTTTGTTGCCTTGTATGTAAGTAGAATTATTTTTATTGGATTCAGTCAGGACTTGTGCAAGATTGCTCAGTGCCCCAGGCAAAGCTTCAGCCTACTGTCCCTCCTCCCCCCAATATCCACTTCCTCGCCCACCCCACTCACTTGATATTTGCAAAATCAAAATAATAACTACTAGCTGGCTGGTGGGCAAGGTTGCAGTCCAGATGCCCTTATGCAGACTGTTGTACAGGCTTCACTTCTGCCCAAATGCAGGATTTCAAGACGGGAGGCTCCAAATGTGGGATTTCAGAACAAAGCAAAAACACTTGACATCACACACCTTTTACACACTAGAATGCCCCCTGCTGCCCACCAGCTATTCTCGCACATGCCCCTGCTGACCAGATATTCTCACATATGACAATCTGCTCACCAGTAATTCTCACACATGCGCCTCTGCCCCTCAAAGCACTGTCACATATGCCACAGCCTGCCCATCAGCTTTTGTCACACATGACACCCAAACCCTAGAGTTCCTAGCCTGCTTCTTTTGCACCTGCCCACCAGCTTTTCTCTCAAACCCTCCCTCTGCACACCTTCTTTTTTCAAACATGCCAACCTGCCAACCAACAGTTATTTATGTCATTTAGATGACCTTTCTCTATTTATTTGCAGGTGTTAATGTTTTCTCAAGATTTAAATTAACTACTAATAGACAGCAACAAATGAGAGCCCAATAATGGGCAAATACGAAACAAATAAATGATTGTTTAACCCTGCAGTTCCTTTGATTAATAGTTTGTAACTGATGAAGAATTCAGAACTTACCCTCCTCCCCCCATTTTCTCCAGCCTCCTCTCTACCCATTTTCTGCAGCCCTTTCTCCTCAGTTTTCACCAGCCACTTCTCCCCCATTTTCTCCAGCCTCTCCTTATTTCCTGTAGCCTCCTATTTCCCTTGTTTCTGTAGACACCTCTCCCCCTCATTCTCTATAGCCTCCTCTTCCTTCCATTTTCTGAAGTCTCCACTCCCCACATTTTCTCTGTAGTAATGTAATAACCTTATCTTCTTTGTCATGGACAGTTATTTATAAGGGATGAATCATAACTGCAGTGTATATATGTTATATCAAATGAATCCATTGATAGGTTCAGCTACGAAAGTGTAAAATGCGAAGACAGAAAGTCTGATGTAAATGTATTTGATGGCTTTGCACATCCCAGTGTGAGAAGATAGGAGTGTCACCTGTGGCAGCTTCAAAGAGCTTTTGCTGTGAGATATATCCTGACACAAGTTAGTTTTTGAACTCATGAAAAGACTTTGTGGAGCCGGTCACAGCTGGACATCCTTGCAGCCCAAGGCAGCATTTTGAAGGCCTATACAGGTATACAGAAATATGTGCTTCAAAGGAAAATGTCTTCATAGTTCATACTTTGGGGAATCGGGTGCTACTCCATACTGAAGAGAATAAAGCACACCAGGGTTGTGAATGACAGGTACGAGTGGTATTCGGAAACAGCAATAATCATATATCTTTGGAAAAGGTATGTCACATTGTCAAAATGTCATCATGTTTGGTATCAAAAGATGGACAAAGTCATAGGAGATTTATTAATGATAAAATTGGCTCTGTGTCACGCTCCAGAGACAAGTTAGATCACATAGTAGAATTGGTTAGTAAATCAGGCAACATGCAAAAGATGATTGAAAATGTGTCACAGGCCACAACCCCCTGGGGGAAGAAAAGGGTCTTTAAAAGTCTGAGACCAGGTGTAGCAAAATGTCAGACATTTTGGGAAATCAATTCAGATTGTAATGCTGTCCATCTTCCAAGACAATTTCTCTTGGCCAGAATACAATTCATGTAAGTGCTAATCTGAATTTAACCCATTTTATTTTCAACTGTTTGCTTGTGTATGTTTTATATCAGTTGTTTATTAATTATTTTTCTTTATATCTGAATACCCTGTACTTCTGTATATATTAAATCTATAATTTAATATGTTGGGTCCTTGATACTCTAACAAATCCATTAGCCTGTTAAGAAGAAATAGCTCGACCAAGTTAACCCTTAGAATGCCAGTGTGTGATTTGTTAATACATTTGATTAACAAGCTGTGTGTGCTTGCATTTACATTTGTGTAACAGTCTGGAGGTGTGAAGAGTTAGCCCTGTACTTGCTGGTGTGGGTTTTGCTAGTCTGTGGATAGCTAGAAGCCTTGTGTGCCATTGTGGGACAGTATATTGGGGTCCTATTGCCCGTATTCAATAGGTGGTGGTAAACCTGAAGTGTCTGGGGGTGTGAGCGCTCTTTGGGAGCGATTTAGTAGGTCTATAACATGTGTGATAGGTGAAAAGAGACTGCGGGCTGGAATCGTGTGCAACCTCATATAGCAAACACCCCAGGGTCACAGCAGCTGGGAGCGTGTTTCTGAAATTCTTCTTTTCTCTACTTGCACAATTATCTGCTTCTTCTTTCTTCATTTCCTTCCTTGCTCCTTTTGGATTCTCTCTACTGACAGAGTATGATGTCATGAAGCTGCCAGGAACAAGATGCTGAAATGCAGTGCTGCCTTGTGGAAGCACCACATTTATATTTTCCTAGGGCTCTGCATCATGAGAAATAGCGGATGGGTATTTTGCCCTGGACAATCGCACCATCTACATTAAGATAACTAATAATGTCTCATTCTAAGACAATATTAATATGTTTCCTCTGCCACAGTGCTGCCCCCTAGAGCCTGGGACCATAGGCAGCTGCCTAATGCTGTCTAATGGTGGCCCTAAATTCGGTACAAAAAAGGCAACCGATTTAGAGACTGACAGAATGAATCAGCAGTGGAAGAACAATTTCCAAGGAAAATCAATCTAGCCCCCTGCATGCAAAATTTATTGTAGAGGTGAGAGTCCTATTCGGGGAAGACCAGTAAGGAATTACAATTGTCAATGTGGGAAATGATGCATCAATAAAGGTTTTTGTAGTGTCTTGAGTGAGACGTGTGTATTCTGGAAATGTTTTTAGATGTATGAAACATGTATTGGATAGAGTCGATGTGGGGAACAAAGGATAGCTCTGAGTCAAGAATCACACCAAAGCTGCAAGGTTGTGGGGTAGGATTTATTGTTATATTGTCAATAGATATATAAATGTTAGGTGGGTAACTTTTGTGGGATACACAGTGAAACCTGACATAAAATACAAATATATTGTGCCAAATAATGACACAATGAATATTAATCCACATAATTGGGAATAGTCATGTGTGCAAACTGCTGCTGACTGTCATTCTATTAAAGAAAGGACCACAAGCGCTTTTTTCAAGGTATTTCTATTATCTTGGATCATGTTTGAATATGAAAATTACCTGGAATCTATGAAGGTAGGGGAACCATTGCTGCATTTTACTTGCAGGTGACAATATACAATAGATGAGGACACAATTCTTCCATTGTCTATTTAATGTAAATAGAGTCCATGTACTATTATTGTATGATTATAATTTGTCATTTAAATTACACAACATAGTTTCATCAGGACCAGCGGAATGCGGTAAGCTTGGGTAGATAAACAGTCTTGGCAGTGTCTTCAGCAAACTAAATGAAACTTTCACAGCAAAAAACATAATCCAATGGGTTTCCTCCGGGTGCTCCAGTTTCCTCTCACACTCCAAAAACATACTGGTAGGTCAATTGGCTGCTAACAATTGACCCAAGTCTGTGTGTGTGTGTTAGGGAATTTAGACTGTAAGCCCCAATGGGGCAGGGACCGATGTGAGTGAGTTCTGTGTACAGCGCTGCGGAATCAGTGGCGCTATATAAATAAATGGTGATGATAATGATGAATAGCCCTCAACTTATATATATTTATAGATAGATTCAAGTTTAATTATTCTATTCATTTTTCTTAAGTTTTCAGCACCCTGTACTTTGTTCTATGGTAAAAACCCGAAAAGCATTTTTCATGAATGTTTCGGTTAAAGCACCATATAAATAAAAATAATCAGCCGTTGTTTGTATTTTCGTCTTGAATGGCCAATAAAATTACATACTTTTACCTCACAGCTGTCCCAATTACATCTGGATAGTCCTGATTTTAGAGGACTATCCTGATCAGCTAGGAGCTTATCCTTGTATGAGGGACAGCTGGAACATATTTCCAGTTTTCTCTTTACATACATGCTGTGAGAACCAGTTAGTGGTGCACTCTTTATATAAGGGAAAATGGAAGGGAGATGTAGGTGGTTGGAGGGGGACGCTAACTATGCCCTTCATGGTGCTGACCATACCCACACACTGCTGACCACACCCAGACATCACTGGCCACACCGCCAGTGGGACGGCACATCTCACAATAGGTCCTTTATCATTTTTAGCTCCTGGCACATGTGGCCTTTTATCTGGTCCTGGGCATAGCAGAGTACTTCCTGCTTCACTAACTCATATTTTCTTTAATTAAATCATATATTGTACATATTATTTCATTGTTTAAAGCATAGTTGAAATTCACATATGACCCACAGTCAAATGCAAGTTTACATCTAACTTGATTATTGGGTTCTTTGACAGAGAGAATAATGTATATATTATATTTAGACTGTGTTTATTGGTGTTTCTCAATAATAGCACAGCCCAACAAAAAACAAATTAGCTACTAAGGATATTTGTACCAATTTAGTTTCTTTTCTGATTGCTAAATTAAAAAAAAAGGATTTTTTTTAGAATTGGCTCTAGTTCTTGCGATAATGGATACCTTCAATTAATAGGGAACTTAGCCATAACGCGTGCATATGGGACTCTTCCAGAACATTCTAGAAGGTGAGGCGCGCACATATTCTATTTGTTGATTCCGCAATCATTGTAGAATATTCCCACTCCATATATAATTGATTGGTCAACCAACTAGCAGTCAGTTGACAGTTGGCAGTTGAGCAGTTCATGGATAAACAAAGTACCCTTGTTTCATCTGCTTGTGGGATAGTAGAGTGAAGCAAGATCATTGGGAAAAAAGTGACATGGCCTTCAAGAGAAATAACATGACTGTCGGTGCAGCGAACATCAATAATAAGCCATTGGTTGAAAGGGAAAAAAATCATTCTACCACCACTCCATATCAAGCTGGGACTAATGAAACAATTTGTTAAGGCCTTGTACAAAGATGGTGATTGCTTCAAATACATTTGTAGATCGTTCTTTGGACTAGGTATGGGAAAGCCAAAAGCTGTGGTTAAATATATTATGCAGCAGATTCTGCAACTAGCCGATATTTGGCGACTTTGCAAGGGAAATTTAAAATGGCGATGGCTTTCAAGGCAAGTTTTGCCTTTAAAGCCATTGCTGTTTTAAATCTTCCCTGCAAGTCGCCAAATTTTGGCGACTTGAAAAATCCACCGGATAATACATTTACCCCCTAAAATCTTTGATTCCTACATTTCGGAAAGGATTCTAATTTCACCAAAAATTATGAATGGTGTTGAAGCTTCTGCCTGGTGCAGTTATGTCTCAGTAGTCAAGAACTTCTTGAGTAACCACAAAGCAAACAATTATGAATAACTGGTGAAAAACATGCTCACAAACTTTAAAAATGTGGGTACTAATATGAGCATAAAGGTACACTTTCTCCATAGCCACAGATTTCCGGATAGTCTTGGTGATTTTAGTGAGGAAGAAGAAGAGGTTTCATCAAGATATAAAGAGATAAAGGAAAGGCGACAATTCACGTGGGACAAATGATAGCAGACTATTGCTGGTGCCTCCAAGGTGATTGTCCTTATAACCCACATAAAAGAATATCATACAAAAAGCATTTTAATGCGCATTCATTTCAATCATCCCAGTCAACTTACTATGTTTCTCTGTTATTGTACAGATTAAAATACCATTACATATTTTATGTGTTTACTTTTGTATGATTTGAGACAATTTTCATGTGATTTGCAAGTAGGCTCTGCCTGACCATTATATTTTTTGCATTTTTATGTTCTTCAGTGGGTACCAATTACATAAAATATTACAGCTAATCTAGCATCTCGATGTCCTATTCGGAAATCAGCACCGCAAATTTACCCCAAAATAACTTTATTATGATTGCCATTAAAATGAGTGTTGAGCAGTGTAATCATCTTATTGAAAGTTAGCTTATTTTTAAACAGTATATGATTTCAATAAAGGTCAGCGTCAGTGGTGCACCCACCTTGGATATTGTGTGGTCACCCCTGCTGCTTCTTACCTTATCAGGTGAAGGAGGAGGTGGGGTCATCTGCTCCTCATGATATAATTAGCAGTCCTCAGATTGTGGCTGGAGTATTTCCTGACTTCCACTAGTTCGATGGTGGAAATTGGCTGAGCAACAAGAAATGATCCTCTTGGAGAAGGGGATGTTGGTGACTATTAACGATTTGTTTGCACAAGTATCCACAGCATGAGAAAAAACAGAGGAAATAGAGCAGCGTAGAGGTGCATTGATCACTATGACATGCCAATTATGCAGTTCATATTGACAGCAGTGAAATGTCTATACAACTTGAAGGCAGTACCCTTATATTAAATCCTTACAAAGCAAGCCTTCACATTTTCTTATTCCTAAATTGTAATTTAGTATATTGTCAAAAGTGATGTTGTCTTGAGTTGAGACATACAGATTTTGACGGCAGTTTAATAAGAGGACACCTATATTTGTAATGCTTAGATGTTCATCCACTGTGGGGGAATGAAAATACTGTATATCGGTTATCACATAGAAAGATTAAAAACATAAAAAGCAGTGACAGCTTAAGAGATAGAGCACTTGTTAATAATTGCAGTTTGCTAGTTGAGGGCACAAATGCATCTGAAACAGATACCTACTATAAATGTAATGGCCTTAAGCTGAAGCCAACTTTTCCTTTTCACAAGTTAAACACTTAAAGATAGGCTAATATACTTTGTTGGGAATTATAGTGCTTAAAAGATATACATCAGTAGTTCCTGAAATCCTTACAATTTTGTACAGGATTTCAGACAATAAATTAGTATCTTAACCATATTTTTTTTTTTCAAAAGTCCATCAGTTTACTTGCCTTCATCTCTCATTACTGATTGAAGTCACAGATGATGTGATGTATACTTTGGATATTTCTGGTAAAAAACTTAAAGGTTGCAGTAATGTTTTTTTTTTTATATAAAAAAAAAGAACATCACATATACAATAAAAATCTATAAGAAAGGTTGGGAAGATATATTGTTTGTAAATTGTCTATGGATATGGTTATATTTTTCACTCATGGTACCTAGTTCCTACAGTGCATTGGTCCGAGGGGTTTTTACAAAAGCAGTCTTAATAAATCAAAATGAATGTTGAATTCTACTAAGAGGCTGGCAAAACAATACATAGTTTAAATGCACAAAACCTAGGGTGAATAAGAACAAAACAGTACTTCTTGCTTACAATAAATATAGCTGATGGCTACCGGTGGACCAAATAAAAAGGAAGAAGCTTGGCTAGGGGGATTAGACTACTCAAGTAATTAATAGAGCCTTGACAATAGGTAGTGAGATACGTTACTTTACGTCACTGACAGCACAAGAATCTTAAATAAACAAAGTAATGAAATTTGCAGAGTAATTATGAATGTATTAATCATATAGTTCTCAACATAAAGAAATATGCAATATATTGAATAAATATTGATTCTTATTAAATCTAAAGCAAGATGAAACATTAGATAAGCTTGTTATAGGTAAACTCCTTACCACGTTCCGAAGAGCAAAATCTCTCTAGAAGTCATTATGTTGGCAACAGTTGCTTTCTTCATTATAAATATGGTAAAGGTTCCCATTGACCTTATGTTAAAATCACTACAATGGTAAGAGATTTTGACAATTGTGACACGGCAGGGGTAATGACATGTTTCTGGGGTCACAAGTACTTTGGAAAGACCAAATGTCCCCCTCAAAAACACAGTGCCATATTTGTTACATATATTAGGTTTTAAGCGGTATAGCTCAAGTAGAACCCTGGTCCCAGAAAAATAGTCAAACGCCATGTTGTAATGTTGAGTCTGATTGGCATATTCTCATGGCGTAACAAATGTTTAAGGTTTTAAAATGTAGCTGATTGGATGGCTGTGATTGCACGTCCAATAGGCTGCTTTCAAAAAACTTACATGGTATATTTTTTAAACGCTTCCATTTATAGAAAGCCATCACCATGGCAACTATTTTGAACAGTCCACAAAAAAAATCACTAATAGAGTAATGTAAATTAGATCTAATATAACTGAATCTGAAGGTAGAGCAGACCAGATGTAAAATATAAACATATATTTTAATATGTATATGTACTGTATAAAAGGGATACATCTCACAGCACACAAAACCTGCAAACTTAATTTGAGTTATTTGTAGGCCACCAGTAACCTGAAAGAAAAAAAAATGAAAATGTTAATTTGTTTGCTCAATCTTGGTGTACTGCTGTGAATGGCACCATTAAAATCAGTCATTCAGCTTTCTTCAGTAGTGTTATTACAATTTACTTAACTTCAAAGTATATTATGTGATTTGGTATGTTTTTAAACACTTTATTTGGCACAAACTGCATTTGAAAATTTGTAAAGTACAAAATAATGGAAGTTTAATTTTTTATTTTTTTTAAATTCATACCTATGTTTAACACTGTAACAATTTATTGGCCAAAATTAGGTACATCTAGAGGTGGACACATGTGTGCTCAGAATGTACATAGAAAAGGATAAATGTAAAAGAAAACGTATTTACATGCATATGTTGTCATGTATCTCATGATGTATCCAGAACTAAAACAGTAGCACTGGTGTCAGGCATATGTCAGGTGTAACATGTCTGTATACTTACACCCCACAATACCCTAGAGATAGTGTAGAGATGTGGCTTGACATTGCTAGTATTAAATGCTAAAGCCACGTTACCCTATTTGCACACAATATAATAATATAATGAAGTGTCATGTGCACAAGAGAGAATGTTGTTTTTTTAGTTCTTTTAGCATGTGTGACTCAGTAATAACATCCAGAAAATCATATTAATCCATCATATTACACATATAAATACATATGTCAAGAGGATTTCAGCCCACTTCTATCCACTATTATCCACCACTGTTGTTGGCAAGCTGGAAAATATATTAGCTATGGAAATTATTAATTTTAATCTTGTAGAGTCCAAGGCCATTTACAAGAGGATAAGGCAAACAGTACAGGAAATCTGAGTAAACTGGAATTGCAAGCCTTTTCACACCATATATGATGTACAAGTTAACTCGTGCATGATACTCATGCATTCTAGAAAATGTTTGTTCCCCGGGGGGATGTTAGGGGGGGGCTATTTAGGCCCCGCCCCCTTTCCGAATTCTGAGGCTGCTGGGGGCTGCACAGTATGTGCAGGTCCGCTCGGCAGTGACAGGCAGGGACAGTGTGCTGCCCGGCCGCTCTGATTGTATTTAAAACACAATCAGAGCAGCCGGGCAGCACACTGTCACCGCCAAACGGACCTGCACATACTGTGCAGCCGTCGGCAGCAAACCTCTGCTAGAGGGGGGAGGGGCGATTGCCCCGATCACACCCCCCTGGATCCGCCACTGTACACATGTGCGTTCATGAGGTAAAATTACCTCACAAAAATGAGTTTGATCCCTCAACTCGTCAATAATGTCAGTATACCAAATTTCAGCCCTTTTTGAGGGTTTTTTCCCCCACACACACACTAAGAATTTAGTAGGTCAGTTAACCCATGCATGATACTCATGCATTCTAGTCAAATCAAGCTACTTAAGGTGTTAAAAACTCCCCACTGTCACCCCCGGCAACCACCAACCACTCCCAACTGTCACTTCTCCTTCAAGAAATATATATATATTTTTTTAAAATCTTTATAAACACTTTTAACAATTAACAAATTAAATGAACAAATTAAAAAATCTTAGTATACCAAATTTCAGCCCTTTCTGAATTTTTTTTTCCACACACACTAAGAATTTAGTAGGTTAGTGTATAACTCCGCCCAGCAGGTGGCGCTGCAGCTTAGTTTTATTTTTTCCACACACACACAGACAGACTAACACATGCCACTAGACATTTATATTATAAATACTAGAAGGGCAGACAGGTGAAACAAAAACACATCAAATAATTTAGATGCTGACAGCTGTCTCCAACTGGGAACTAACTCCAAAATTCAAACTCCTTGATAAATGCTTATGCTGAATTCATGGACACTCACTTGGAATGCTGGGTGGTATTAAGATGCGAAGAAATGATGCCACCCAGTGTTCATAGCAAGTGCTTGTGTGTACAAAGTGAGCATTCACCAAATGAATAAGACACACATTTCAGACAGTTTATTGGCGTCTTCTTGGTGCCCATTTATATGCGCACAGAAATATGAACCATCTGCAATGCGCCATTTCTGAATGTCATGATTTGCATTTCTGTGTATTTTAATATCAAGTATTTTATTTTTTTCAGTGAAACTATTTATATGTTATTTTATGCTCAAGCTGCTATATGGATACACACAAAGATACTACTTGACAATTGATGTGCTGTATAAGCTTAGGAGGAGATAGAAAGAAATGAAGTAGAATAAATGTAGAATTTGTCAAGGAAAAAGAGATGCACTGTACATAGCAAGATAAACGTTATCAATATTTTCAAAATACAATGAATAGTCTTATATTTTGTCATAAAGATTTTGTGATCATTATTATAGGATCTAGCTTTACTCTTTTCATTTTGGAAAACTATTTGCTGGGCAACTTGTCAATTAACTGTGATTAATGGGTCTGTAATTCAGAGAAAATTTATATTTGGTGGAAGCTTGCACCTTACAGCAATGTTGGCAAAAGGTCTATTTTTGCAATGCTTGAAAACCTGATATCTTTTTTTAAGATTAGAATGTGCTATGCCAATTAAAAGGTGACCAAACACTGGCTTATTTTTATTGTATGATTATATTAATGTTAACAGCTTATCTTGATAAAAAAATATATTTTTACTAATAACATTTATATATTTTTTTCCTCACTATATGAACCATTTCTATAGAAAAAAAGAACATAGTCTTTGTATATCCTAAATAATCAGGATACTACTAATGAGCCATCCACAGTGGAACCCGTATCAGTATCTCTGTAAAAGTATAAATAGATATGTTGCCTTTTAAACTGCTCAGTGCATTTAACAATTATATCATTTCATCTCCAAGACACTATAAGAGCTACTTTGTGTGCTAAATTGTTTCCAGTTTATTATGTATTTGCATTTAATTTCTGCACTCATTTCATTTGTCATTTCCCTTTCTATACTGTGCTTGTAGT
The DNA here is from genome assembly GCF_038048845.1 of Mixophyes fleayi. Classification (NCBI taxonomy): domain Eukaryota; kingdom Metazoa; phylum Chordata; class Amphibia; order Anura; family Limnodynastidae; genus Mixophyes; species Mixophyes fleayi. Next base: position 40,056,872 of record NC_134410.1, on the reverse strand, counting down.
CTTTGTTATATGCAAAAGATTCTTTTGAACAAGCGTCTGCTGCCTCTATATACTTCTGCTTCCTGGAGAGAATCTGATGAAAGATGTCACTGAAGTTGACAAGTGGTTCTAAGAATTATGCTACCTGACAAGTGACACTTTTTAAAATTCTACTTCCATCTTCTATTTTTTTCTCAACATGACATAAAGGAGAACTATGAAAAAAAGGAATGCTTAATCTATTTAGAAAAAAAAGTAGCTTGTCTCTAAGCCTTTGTCCATGCTGTGCATGCTGTCCATGTTGGGCAGCACAGTGGCCTAGTGGTTAGCACGTCTGCCTCACAGCACTGGGGTCATGAGTTCGATTCCCGACCATGGCCTTATCTGTGTGGAGTTTGTATGTTCTCCCTGTGTTTGCGTGGGTTTCCTCCGGGTGCTCCGGTTTCCTCCCACACTCCAAAAACATACTGGTAGGTTAATTGGCTACATTCAAAAATTGACCCTAGTCTCTGTCTGTCTCCCTCTCTGTCTGTCTTTGTGTGAGTGTGTGTATATATTAGGGAATTTAGACTGTAAGCTCCAATGGGGCAGGGACTGATGTGAATGAGTTCTCTGTACAGCGCTGCGGAATTAGTGGCGCTATATAAATAAATGATGATGATGATGATGATGATGATGATGATGATGCTGTGGATTTTTCAGCTACAGATGTCCTGGAACATTTAATATTGAGAAGTACAGCAAAAGTAAATGTGTTTGGTCACAAAGACACACCTAAACCCCAGGAGATGTATTTTTGCACAGCTTGGCAAATTAACTAGGTGTTTAATGTATACTATATCACTTGCTTTGCTAGTCAGCTGAACCATCTTTAATATTCTTGCTATGCCTAGGATAAATAAAGTTGTTTTAAAAGCTGGGAACATGGAGGTTACAGAAGCAGAATTTTTTTTGGAATGTATTATATTTTGTGTCTTAAATTATCATGTGAAGATAGTTAAGCACGTTTTACTTCTTCATTATCACTATCCCCAATCAGTGACAGACTTAGACCGCAGAGATTCCCTGTGCTGGAATATTGATTACCTCCATCATTCATTAGCCAACAAATATAAAAACATCCTCTCCCCATATATAAACTGTACAACCCCTATGCTGGTGATGAAAAATCTTAAATAGCTGCTGACATGCTGTCATTCTAGCACATGGTAATGCCAGGGACTCACGCAGGTCTGCACAACTCAACTATGCCAGCACAATGTTCCTTTCCCATAGCAGAACAGAAGGTCCAAATGGTGATGTCTACCCAACTGGTGGAAAACAGTTTTTAGATGAAGTTAGACTTTTCCTTAAAAAATGATGGGAGCTGATACAGAGCAAGTTCAGTGCCATGCAGTCTGGTGTAACTTGTGTGATTTAGCTCTGTGCTTGTTCTGAATGCAAACATATGCAACTGCGCACGTGCAGGCTCTGACGTATGTGATACTCACGATTCCTTTGACTGGAGAGGTGGAACGGGGGGAATGAGTGTTATAATGTGGGCCAAGCATAGTAAGAGTGTGTTCTTCCAAATGCAGGCGATGCAGACCAACAGCTTCTATATATGTGCCTGTGCTACAGGGCAGATGCAAATATACACTGATGATGATGACGACGACTGACACCATGAACTCATTGCATCTGATTGGATAATTGTAAAATCGTTTCCACAGCTGGTACCATTGCATTCATTGATCACACTTACATTTGGTGTTTGCAAAGACTTTTGGTTGTGGCACTATCTACGGATATTGAAGCCATTCTTTTTAGGTATGTAAATGTTATTTGCTTCATTAACAGTTATTAGCAAATGTGTGCATTGATAACAAAGCTAATATCGTAACTGTTTATGTAGAAGAACTTACATTTAAATTATGTTTACAGAGGCTTATGCAATTGTGTGTCCTTCCTTTTTGTTTTTTTTTTAGAATTCTCTATTTACTATTATAAACAACTCTACCTTATTTTGCACCAGTGTCAGAGCTATGCTAAGAAAGTGCATTTGTATTTCTAATGGTATGCTGTTCTTTCAGTGTTTCTTTAAACCTTTCATTGCTAGTGTTTGTTGGGGGAGTTTATTGAGGGCTTAATTGAAGAACACTGATCACATGTGTTTGTTAGTTGTTTATTGTAGAACGGCTGCAAAGCCAGTCATGGCCGCATAGCTGTGTGTATAGTTCTAAGTGTATAGTTATTAGAGATGTTCACTTACCCTGGTGTTCATGTTTCGGTTTTGATTTTGGCGAAACCTCCCTTGTGTGTTTTTGTTTTGGTTTTGGATCTGTATTTTTTTTTAGAGATGGGTGGGCTCGGTTTCCTTGAAACCGAACCCACCCGAACTTCGGGGATCAGAGTACCAAGCCGAGTCGCCTCGGTACTCTCGCGCCTATTTGGATTCCAAAATGAGGCAAAACGTCATTGTGACGTCCTTGGATCTCGCGAGTTTTAGAATAAATAGGCAGACTGTGAAACGGAACATGTGGGCAGCATGGAATCCGTCATGTTGGATTACGCTGCATTGAACAGAGATTTAAACCAATATATAGATGCAGTTGAGAAGACCATACTTAAGTTAAAACGTGACCTACCGGGTATGATCCTGGATGTTAGAGAGCTTGTACATGAGAGATACACTGCACTGCAGAAGAATAATACAGAGGAGGACCTAAGGCAGGATGATAAATATGTCCAGTTTGAAGAAAAGCTAACAGACCTGAGAAAACAAATGGGTATGTCACCGGTCCCTGCAGGCAAAGATCTTTGGAATCTTTGGAAAATGAAGACGAGGAGATCGCCGTCACCCAGAGCACTCCTATAGCACAGTTGGAGATGTTGAACGCAGTGAAATGTATATTGTCACACGTACTAGAGAGAAGCAATTGAAAGGATGATTGAAAACAAACTTCAAACGGGTAAATCCACCAGGTGTCCAAAAATTGGCTGTGATCACTCTGACATGAGTATATCGGATCTTGTTGCAGACAATGCACTAAAAAGAGCCATTGACATTCCCAGCAAAAAGTAAAGGTCATCACTAAGCTTCAGATTGACCCCAATCCCAAATAAATTAAAATATAGCTAGGTACCTTTCATGTAAAGTGCACATTGCAAACACTTACAACAAGAAGTCTTGATTCTTTCCTTGCCACTGCATGTGTAGAATGGCATGTTGTCAATTTTATTTTTTTCTGCAGTTAACTTTGCCTTATCTCCCCTCTCTTATAAAGACCATTACATGTGTCCTTTGGAATGCACAATCTGTTTGTAACAAACTTACCTCCGTACCTCTTCCTCTCAAACAACCTCAACCTTCTGGCAATAACAGAAACATGGCTCATGCAATCAGATACTGGCTCAACTGCAGCCCTTTCACATGGTGGTCTCCATTTCACCCACACCCCCAGACCTAGAGGCAGACAAGGAGGTGGAGTTAGACTACTTCTTTCCCCACAGTGCACATTCACATTTCTACCAAATGTCCCATCACTAACGTTCACATCTTTTGAAGTACATACTGTTAGCATTTCTAGAAGGTAAAAAACCTTTTTGCTAGGCAAAAGGGGCAATGAGGTGTGAAATAGGTATTTTATAGTACCATTGTGTTAAACAGTAAAAGCATCAAGTTCTGGCCAGAACGATATACATATATAAAAAAAGAATTGTGCCTCATAGACACACATAGACACACATAAACTCTGGAGTTGTGAATGCAGTACATAGAAATTCTTAAATTCTCCTTGAAATGCTGGGTATTGACCCATAAGGATAGAACTTTGTGCCAAAAGCTATTATCCCCAAGCTGAAGTGGTGGCTGAAAAGCATTCCACTGAGTGAGCGAAACACAGTCTTGGAGATGATCCTAAGCTGCTTGAATAGACAGTCTGTAAAGCCCAAGTAGTATATGCCAATGCAATTGAGAGTCCAATAAGAGTTAAGTGAGACTTACTCTATCTGTGGGAGCCTGTTGGTTCTTCTTCCTTACCTCCCATAAGTGGAACGGGTTGTCGTGGCCTTGGAAGTCTTAGACACGATTCCTCCAGTGGTGCGCACCTGTGCAGACTTGTGAAAGTATCCCAGCTGTTCTTTTTTTCCCGTGCTGACATGGCAGGCCTGCCTCCTAACAGTGGGTGATATAGAACCAGTGGTTTTCCACCACAATCTGTTAAACAGTCTATATATGGTGTGCACACCATGTAATGGTAAAGTAGAGCAGTGAATTGTGGTTTACCAATGCGTTTCCCCAGCACTCGGAGGGCTTTATCAGGGATATGGGTGGATGGGACATATGTTTCATGTTTAAATACTTTATCACTGGGTCATTTGGTTGGGTGGTCAATCACAGGGTGGTATTGACTGTGATTGACAGTCCTGTCGGGTCCATATAGACCAGTGTTAGTTAACCTGTGACACTCCAGGTGTTGTGAATCTACAAGTCCCAGCATGCTTTACCAATATATAGCAGCTTATTGCTGTTAGGATAAGATGTAAGTAAAGGTGTAAGATGTAAGTAAATGTTAGTGCCTACTGGGGTTTCTAGAAAATAACTGGTATTAGACTGCCAAGCTGTATATGGGAATTTAGTTGTTGTCTAGGAAGGTTCCTAGATCAAAATCTAAGTTGAGGCCTTTGGGATGGAGGGTATGTAAATCATAGATCCATGTGGCCTCTTCCCTGGATATACTTTTTATGTAGTCTCCTCCCTTCCAGAATTTCTGGACTTTTTTGATGCCCATGAATTTAAGGGATAAGGGGTCGTGGTTGTGATAAGTGGAGAAGTGTGATGAGACGCTATGACGCTGACGTGTTCGGATACTCTTATTGTAGACTTCTGATAGTGCGGCCCACGTATTGGAGTCCACACGGGCATTCCAATAGGTATATGACTTCTATTGTATCACATGAGATTTTGTTTTTAATCTCTTATTCTTTCTTGGTAACAAAAGATTGAAATTTTTTGACTGGTTTTGTTGACCCGCAATGTGTGGCTCTACATGCTGAGCAATGGGGACAGTAAAAGAAACTCATGTTTTTTTCTTTCAGCCAAGTCTCTTTAGAGCTGGTAGTGTCTATAAGTATACAGTTTGACACTAATTCCTCAGGTTGGGTACTTTTTTGTAGGTGAAGGTGGGTTGGTCAGGTATGAATTGTGAAAGCTTGTCATCTTTCAGAATGATGGGCCAATGTTTCTGTAGGATTTTTTCTAACTGTTTGGAGTTGCTGGTGTACTGGTTGATAATGGAGATCCTGTCTGATTCTAGGGGCTTGGGTTTGGACTGAAATAGAGAGTTCCTGTCCATTCATTCACTATCTGGGTAGACTGAGTTGACACTACCAGGGTCATAGTATCTATCCAGAAACCTTTCTTTCAGTGTGGTAGCTCTTTCTTTATATACATTAAGGTCAGAGCAGTTGCACTTCAGGCGCGTAAATTGACCCTTGGGAATGTTTCTTAAACAACGTTGAAAGTGTCCACTAAAGGCTGGGATAAAGGTGTTGCAGTCTACTTGTTTTATAAAAGTTTCGGTTTTGAGTTTAACATTTTCTGTATAGATTTCTAGATCTAGAAATTCCACCCTCAGTTTACTTCTAGTAAAGTGTAGATGCAGATTGTTGTTATTGAGATGTGAAAGGAATGCATCTAGATGTTCATCAGTACCTTTCCAAATGCACAGGGAATCGTCTATATAGTTAAGCCATAGACAAATATCCTGAATGTATAGGTTGTTATTTCAAACAGAGGTATCCTCCCAATGGCCATAAAATCAACCGACTGTTAGCATTTTTAATCCATTCTTTATGCGTGTTGCTGACATCTATCGCTCCCATGGACCACACCAACAATTTATTAAACACTTCTCTACATGGCTTTCTCACTATTTATCCTCTGACATCCACACCATCATCATGGTTGATTTCAACACCTCTATTGCTAAGCCACGTTCCAATGCTGCTTCCAAACTACTCTCTCCTCACTGGACTTCTCCCAGTGGATTGAATCCGCTACTCATCAGGATAGTCACTGTCTTGATCTTGTTTTCTCTAGCCTATGCTCAGTTTATCATTTTCTTAACACTCTTTTCCTCCTCTCGGATCATCACCTTATTAGCTACTCGTTCACCCAAAGTTCTTTATCCTCCCTGCTGTCAAACTCTTCCAAGTCTCCTCACATCCACAGGAATATTAACGCAATTGATTTTCAACAGTTTTCCACCTCTCTTCAACACCTTTTCTCCCCAATTTGTACATTCTCCTCCCCATATAGGGCAGTACCTCATTTTCACCAAACCCTAGCAATTGCCCTTGATCAAGTGGCTGCAGCGACTCTTTATACTCCGCGTAGACTTCGTTGCCAACTGTGGAACACTAAAGTAACACAAACTCTCCAAAAATGTTCTCGTAAAGCAGAACGTCACTGGCGTAAATATTGTGCCTCTAGTGATTTCATCACATATACTGCTGTCTACCACTCCTATAGAAGTGCTCTAGACACTGCAAAACAAAAATACTTCCAATCTTTCATCTATGCTCAGGCTTCTAACCCCAAATGCCTGTTTAACACATTTAAATTTCATCTAAACCCTTCGACCACCATCAGTACCCAGGATCTTGCTTCCTATTTCGAGGACAAAATTGACAAGATCAGAAATGAAATGGTATCATCTCCCTCGAAAAGCATTCAGCTCAATTCCTTTGTAGCACCCCCTGACATGCTCTCTTCATTTGATCCCACAAATGCAAAGGAAGTTTCAATCCTCTTCTTATCTTCCTACTCTACCTCCTGTCCTCTTAATCCCAAACCCTCACAAATTGGTAGGTCCCTCTCTCCTGTGCTCATTCCACCTCTAACTAAAATCTGTAATCTCTCTCTCTCTAATTACCGCACCATCTTTTAGCTCCCATGCCCCTCCAAGCTTCTCGAGAGAATTGCCTACACTCGCCTCACACACTTTCTTACAGCAAACAACCTAGTGGATTGTCTTCAGTCAGGCTTTCGCTCTCAACACTCCACAGAGACTGCACTGACCAAAGATTGTCAATTATTTGAACACAGCAAAAACTTAAGGCCATTACTCTCCTCTAATTCTCCTGGATCTCTCTGCTGCATTTGACACTGTTGACCACTCTCTCCTCATACAAATACTACAATCCTTCGGTCTTGAAGGCACTGTCCTATCCGGATTCTCATCCTACCTATCTAATCACTCTTTCAGTGTTAACTTCTCTGGATCCACCTCTTCTCTGCTTCCTTTATCAGTTGGAGTGCCACATGGCTCAGTCCTAAGTCCTCTTCGATTCTCTTTTTACAGCACTTCTCTTGGAAAACTAATAAGCCTCTTTGGATTTCAGTATAATCTCTATGCGGATGATTCACAAATCTATCTATCCTCTACTGATCCCTTACCATCTGTGTTGTCTCGCGTTACTGACTGTCTTTCTGCCATTTTGTCTTGGATGTATTCTCACCAACTCAAACTCAATGTTTCAAAAACTGAATTAATAATATTCCTGCCTGACATTTCTATTTCTGTTGATAACATGACCATAAATCCCACCCTGCAAGCTCGCTGCCTAGGTGTAATCCTTGACTCACAACTATCCTTTGTTCCCCACATCGACTCTATATCAAAATCATGTTACATACATCTAAAGAACATTTCCAGAATACTCACATATCTCAAACGAGACACTGCAAAATCCTTAATTCAACACTCATCTTCCGCATCGACTTTTGCAAGTCCTTCCTTACTGGTCTTGCCAAAATCAGACTTGAACCTTTACAATCTATTTTGCACACAGCGGCTAGATTGATTTTCCTTGCAAGTCTTTATTCCTCTGCTGAGCCACTCTGTCAGTCTCTACATTAGTTGCCAGTTTTTCAATTAATGCAATATAAAAATCTTCTACTAACCTAAAAGGCCATTAACGAAATTCCATTGACATACAACTCATCACAAGTCTCAAAATATCTCCCAATTCCACACCTCCGTTCTGCACAAGATCTGTGTCTCTCTTCCTCTCACACATCCTCCCATTCCCAGGTTACAGGACATTTTTCAGGCTGCACCCACTTTGTGGAATTCCCTCCCTTGCACAATAAGACTTTCCTCTAGTCTTGAAACCTTTAAGCGTTGTCTGAAAACCCACCTCTTCAGACAAGCTTATGAAATTCCTCAACCAACATCTTAATCTCCCTAGGTCTCCCTATTACCACTCTCTACACAGCTAACACAAGGCAACAACCCTCTGACTAACATTATTGTGTGGCTGATCACACAGTCCACTCAATACTTTTTAACTTTTAGCTGGACCAATATGCAATATGATGTAGCACGTGCATGGCTTTCTTACCTTTTTGTCTGCTTTACCCAGTTTGTTTATTATTTTACTGTGTTTTTCCCCAATTGTAAAGTGCTATGGAATATGTTGTCGCTATATAAATAAATGATGATGATGATGATCTTAGGTCTGTCTTTGAGACATTGCATTTTGCCCATTTGTGTGAAAACCTTTAAGTCTTACCAGGAACCTTCTACATGCAAAAGATTTATAGATATACTTTGTGATATACTGCAGGAACATCTCACTAGAAGTAGTTGAAGGTAGGAGTCTAATATGTCAGGAGAGAGAAGGGAATTGGTGTAAGACCTGACTTAGTTTAGTCACACAAATGTTATAATTTGGTCACACAAAAGTTATAATGTAGATAGATTGCCTTATGTTTCTAAATAGTAGTAGATATTCACTGACCCCCCCTGTTTTGGTTTTGGTTTCAGTTTTGGATCTGGATTCATTTTGTGTTTTGGTTCTGGTTTTGGATCCCGATTTTTTCTAAAATACTTATTTTTGTTTTGCTAAAATCACATAATTTGGCTCTTTTTTTATCCCCACATTATTATTAACCTCAATAACATTAATTTCCAATCATTTCAGTCAATTTAATAATAAGTGACAAGAACACTGCTACCCTCCAGTTTCTGTATGAGCAATGGCACTAGAGACTAGAGAGTGACAAGAACACTGCTACCCCTGTTTCTGTGTGAAACTACTGGGGAGGGAGGTACTTATGGAATACAAAACCGGCGAGAACCGACAATGCAACAATGATGTTTTGCATCAATTCAGATCTGAGGATGCGTGAAAGTATCGAACCGGCTCGCGGGCCTACTCGGATCCCTTAAGATCGGGTGGGCTTGGTTTTCAGAAAACTGAGCCTGTACATTTCTAATTAGTAGATAGTAGTTTTAAATGTGCTGAATGATTTTTTTTTTGGGCACATAGATGTAGGAAACATATTAGTTTTCTCAAAAGATATGTTTTCTTGATTGTGAAGCCAGTGTCTTAAGTAATGAAGTTGGGGGGCTTAATTATAAAAGGACATATTTGGTTAATCTCTAAATTTAGTTTTTATAGATGTATTTGAGGTCTTATGCCATTCCCAATAAAATTGAAGATGTTATCACTGATAAACTTCATGTCCTTGTGTGTAACAATCAATGCTAGGAATTTCAGAAAATACATTAGTTTAGGAAATTAAACATTTTTGATGATATTTGTATGATAGCTGTAGTTAATTTTAACATGAAAGTTCTTTAGCTATATTGCTCTTTCTCTTGGTGTTGGTTAGACTATAGAGATTGGCTAGATTATTATGGAAATTAAAAGCAAATAATGTCATTAGTGGTAGTTTTAAATAAAGTATTTCAGGCCTAAGAGAACATTTGAGTCCTTTCTGCAAAGATATGGCAACTGACTGTTTTACATTAAATGAAAACCCAGAGGGGTTCTCAATTCCCTAAATTTTACCCATTAGAGGAAACAGAGAATCTTTTGCATTTGAAATTTATAGGCGACTATCAGTGATTGTAGATATTTTTATTTTTATTTTTCCCATCTCGATATTCTCCAATGAAGACTAGATAGCATTTTGTCAATTTGTTTAAAAAGCCAATGGTAACATGGCCCAGCATTGGTGTGATCCCTTAGTCACTCTCAGTTTGTCTCCCTTTAGGCCACTGACCAAAAGAGAGGTAGTAAGTAGAGGTGCCATAGAAATATTTCAAAAGTTTAATTAAATCCTGCACAAATACACTATTATCTAAAATGCTAAATACATGGGATCAGTAAACAGTATCACAGACTTTGTTTTCATCTAAACTGAGAAGCATACTTCAGAAAGAAAGCTGTAGGGAGGAAGCCTCTATCACTACTACAGCTGTGTGTTTTTGGTAAAGGTTTCAAAATCAAGATTTAATAGTGAGATTATATGATGCACAAGGTCCTTATTAGGTTTGTCACTGATTGTTGTGAAAGCTTTATTAAAGTTTAGGTAGATTGGTCTGGTATGGTGTATTGTCTGATATAGTAAGAGCAATAATGTAACATTGTTTTGTCAAATTTTGTCATATTCAATTATGAGTACATCTGGACCTGATCAGTTGTGTGCTTGCATACTAAATATATTTGAGTTGATTTCAATAGGGCAGATACAATTAGCTGTGAAGTGTCTTGCAACCATTCAGTTCGACACTTTGTGACAATTTCTTTTACAGAAGTATCAGAGGTGCGAGAAAAAATGACCAGATATTTCCCCTGTAGTAACGATAAAAGTGCACAGATGTGATGTTCCAAGAAACATCACTAATTGAATCTGCCCCAATGAGTGTGATTTCAGCTTCAGGAAGAACTGTTTGGGATGAATTAATTTTAGGGAGTTTGATATTGCTGATCAATTTTTATTTATTATTGGGTCTTTGTGAAGTAACTTGTGTAAATATGTTTGAAATGTAAATATAAATTATTCAAAAATTTGTGCTATATATAGAATTGGACGTAAAACCATTTTGTGGACATCACATGAACATCTCTGTACTGAGCATGTGCACAAAAAAATGTATCTGTGCATCTCAGGTTTGAGGCAGAATCTAGACAGGAGAAAATAAGAAGTGGGCACTCCCCAAATGTAATTAAGTCACATCTCCAAGAGAGCATGCTACACTTACACTGCAATTTAACGCATACTATTTATGGTTATCATCCGCTCTTTTGCCATCAGTTCGCTTAATTTTCCCAAACACCACTAGCCATCTACAAAAATAACTCTAGCAACTAATATCAGCCACTAATGGTGTGAAGATACCGGGTATATCTGGCCCAGTGCTACCCAGTACCTTCTAGGATTCGTATGGTCACTCAGGAAAAATGCAGTTATAAAAATACAACAGTATATTTATTGTTATACAAACAACACTAGAATATTATATACACACAGTAAATAAATGCCAGGCAGATTTACCACATCATCTGTCCCTTACCCCAATAACTTAAGGAGATATAGTCACCTGCTGTCCAGACTTCATGACCCATGGATCCCTGTCAGCTGCATATATAGACTCGAGTTAGAAAACGACAATTCAAAACTCCATCTTGCACCTTCCTGAATGAAATCCAAGCATGAACACCCCTCCCCCCTGGAGTTGTTCCTTATATATCACAGGTCTAATTTCCACAGTCTTTCCCCTCCCTGGGCAAACCCCTGTGTCTATTCTACTTAACCATTGGTCAGTGCTGGACTAGGGGGGGGGGGTTGGACAGGGGAGTGAAGATGAGCTGTCCTTTCAGAGAACCTCCCCTACTAGATGGCCTGTCTGGACTAGCCTGGTGAGAACAATGGACACTAATTAGTTTTCCTACTCAGGCCCATGGCAACCTGATCCCTACCCATAATCCCCCTGGCTTCACTTTAAAGACAATGAATAGCAACCTTACTTCAAGTTATCAATATACAATAAACAATATACATATATACACTGAACTACAATGTCCCCTTAGCCACATGTTATTGGACAATGCAGTTGTAGTCTGGTGAGCTGGGGAACAAACAGCATGGGCTATAAAAAGTACTATAATCCACATTATGTGAGAAATGAGACATGCTCACAGGGTTATCAAACTCATTTAGTCACAAATGGTATTTTATAATTCCCATCAAGCACTTTGAGGCATGCACAGCTGAATATGGATGCCATCCATACAGAACATTAAATAAAGCAGTAATCAATTCCAGTTCAGTGTCTGATAAGAGCAGAATCGTTAATCTGTACAAGGTGAGGATCCTTGCTAAGCAACTGAAAAGGCTCATAAGATGCTTGATGTTTGAACATTGGCTATGGTCTGTTCTCTGTGCAACTAACAGGTAAGTGTAAAAATACCTAGTCACAAAGAATATAGCTGATGGTAACACAACATATTTTATATCTGTAATGTGAAATCAGATCTGGGAAAATCTTTAAGTGTTATTATTTACTAACAAAATACAAAGGTACAAATATGTAGTTACCAAATACCCTCAGTTGGTCTAGTGAAAGTAAATGTCTAATTGGTTAGTGTGGATTATGGCACATTTACATTTTCCTAGTAAACAACCTTCAAGAGATTTATCTCAAAGTCTCTTATTCCGTTTGGTAGTTTTTACATAGAAGACAAAAATATTGTGTTATAAACTTAAAAACAAAACACCCATGTTCTTTCTAGAATCCAGAATAATTGTGTAAGTACGTGCAATTATGGTTTAATTTTCAGGGTAATCATTCTCTTGAAACTACTTTACATAAAAGCATACAATTGAAAAAAGGAAAAACTAATGACAGACTAATGGCAGAAAAATATTATGTTTTTAAGATGGTTACTGTTTAAATCACAAGAAAAAGGATATATAACAACTCGTATAACAACTCTGGATTTGGCATAAACAATTGTATGTGCACACAGTATGGCTGTTGTTAGAATTTTGAAACAAGATTTGTTTTGTATTAATTGTTATGCTGTGTGTACATTGTATGGGGCTTTTATTATTTTTTATTTAAAAAAAACAACAAGGGATACAAAAAAAATAATAGTACTATTTGAGTGTTTATAATTAAAGGGAAATCGATTGGAAATAGGTGAATCGCACCAAATTTCCCAAATTGCAGTTTGTACCCAAAAATCGACAATTTGCTCTGCCTTGTCACATAAAAATGTAATGGCTATGCTTCTGCTTGGGTCAAAAAAGCTAGGGACAGTCCATACTTAGGGGTATATTCAATTTCCCATGTTGTTCTTTAGAAATGTGGGGCGTGCATTCTTGCCATTAGTACGGTAATTTTAACGCAGGTTTTTGCTCACGGATCACGGAGTTCCGAGCCAGAATCAGCTTTGAAATGACTGTACTAATGGTAATAATGCACATCTATTACCGTAGTAAAGGTAAAGAACAATGCAGGAAATCAAATTCTCCCCTTAGTGTTGAACACCCTTGCTCTGCTCAACTCTTCTCATTGTCAAATGTCGCCATTTTTGCCCCAACAAACCCATGGCAGATAAGTAGGTGCAGCAGTGCAAATCAAAGTGACTTCTCATCCTTTTTTTTTTTTTTAAAAAAACTTCTGCATCATCCATCGAAATATATTTTTTTTTACTGTCATTAATAGTTTTCTCATCTTCTAGGAATGAGTTTTGGTGACAGTTTGCTGAATTTCATTATTACCGTATATACTCGTGTATAAGCCGAGTTTTTCAGCACATTTTTTGTGCTGAAAAAAGCCCCCATCGGCTTATACTCGAGTCCCACTTACCTGGTCTCCGTTTTCCAGTCTCCCCCGCTCATCTGCAGGCATCTGCAGCCTCTGTGGATCACTATCAGCCACCATTTTATTGTAGTCCGTTTTTGTGTGTTCATTTCACGTGGAACAATAAAGTTAAATGAAAAGGAGCCTGTCAGTCAAAGCTAAAGACCGAGACATTTCCATCTAGCCCCGCTGGTCAGAGACACATGTAAGTACCCTGACTTGTCCACTGCAATTATTTGCAGCAGTTTTATAAAGTCCAATATTTTCCTTTTTTGTCACCTATTAATAAGTGTCTGAAGATTCTTTTGCATAACTGTGAAATCATTGAAAAGTCTAAAAACATCCCAAACTTCAAGTATAATAAGGGTTAAATCACACAAAGCAAATTGTATTGTTCTGTTAAAATGTTTCTTCCAGCAAACAAAATCAAACTTATCTTTATCTGAGCTATTATATCAAATTCTATTTAGTGTATGTGCAGCATCTTTTGCATTACTAAAGCCTAAATTACTGTACTGTTCTGAACACTTAGGAGTAACTGCTCATCACCTTCTAAAGGCGAATAAACTTAACTGGCACATGTATTTAGTATCCACAGACTGTCTCATTGATTTATATATTAATGATCTGAGTTGTCTTTAGTGAATGTTATTTATATCTGTGTTCACCTATTAGGCTTGATACCAAGTGCAGAGGATTTAGTTTAACCATTTGTGTACAATTTATTAGGATATGGGTATATATTATGTACTTATATAATTTTATTGATGTTTAATAACAATAAATTTTGATATATTCATTTACAACCTCACGTTTGTATTATTGGGAGCCCAGTGTTAACGATATCCAGCACTGTTTTTATTTTTGAAACTTACCAGTAGCTGCTGCATTTCCCACCCTAGGCTTATACTCGAGTCAGTAAGTTTTCCCAGTTTTTTGTGGTAAAATTAAGTGCCTCGGCTTATATTCGGGTCGACTTATACTTGAGTATATACGGTACATGTTATGAACGCATTGTAAACACAGTTACACTTTATTCTCCGACATATTTACTTTTACTGCTGTATAAATTAGTGAAGAGTTTGTGTAATGAACAAGGATTGACTCCTTTCAGAGATGGGCTGTTTTTTTTTTGTTTTGTTTTGTTAAATATTTGTGTAAGGACACCTATGTAGCTAATGAAGCTACCGTCAAGAGCATAAAAATGCTAGCTTTGCGTCAGTCACATTGTTTTAACAGTTATTCTGGTTGAGATTGCAATGAATTGCCTATATATTTCTCCACCTAGACAAGTAATGGTGCTAATGAAAAAAATACAAACAAGAAGTATCAAGTGCATCTGCTGCACATTGCAAGAAAATCAGGACACTTGTGCACCAGTGCACTCCTAGGTGCCTGCGTCCTCTCCATGTTTCACTGGAAGGGGAGGTAAATTTAAAATGTGGGGAAGATTTATAGTTTGGGTAGGGCATGTCCTAGATCAACTTTAAATTTTAGTGTAAAAATAAAGCTATCGAGTATTTGTGTGGTAGATGAAAAAACAGCCAGTATTTAACTTAGGTGCAAAATAATAAACTAATTTGCACCCCTTGCACTGTAACATGGTTTGTCCCAGAGAACATTTACTCCTTTTTTCTGCCTTACTTTCCTCAATGACTCAGGTCCTAGATGTGTACTTTACAAAATTGTACATATCATATGAAAAATTCAATCTGCTCCTTAACCACTTTTAATTAAAAAATCTTGTCAGTCTTTCCCCTAAGAGCTTGCCTTGACCTAAATACATAGGGCCTGAGTCATTTAGGCATGCATACTGAGCGCAGCGCATGTACGTGCAATGAAGCACATACCTGGCAGTCGCGAACGTCCAAAGTCAGCAAGACACGTATTGTTGCATACGCATCTCAATGACTTTGGGTGCAACTGTTCTTAACGTTTGTGCTGAAGCCCGTACACGTCATGAAAAACTAAGATGTATGTCCGTACAGCACTTTTCTGCTGTACCTGCGGCTGCGAACGCTACGCTTTCAAATGTCATAGGAACTTCGTCGGTGTATCTCTCAAATGTTTATTTTTGTATTTTACTGACTACCCTTGTTTGTTATACAGTGGTGGCTGTAATGAACATTAAAATAAGTGCTTCTCGTTGTTATGCTACTTTGGGATTCACAGAGACCATTGGTGGTAAAGGTGAACAAAGTGTCAGCATGCCTATTGCTCTGCCACCCATGAATATGTGGTTGTTGTTTCTACAATTGGCAAACTTTGGCCTGGCATTAATATGAGGTGAGCCCCTATTATACTGTACTTGGCCTCTTCCCCATTGCCTTTTAACCCACTGCTTTACTTAAATGAATCATAATAATATAATAATAATTTGAAAATCAAAACACACACACACACCAGCTTTTCTAACAAAACTAACAATTTTAATTAACAAATAATAATCAATAATATTAACATTTTAATAATCAATACAACTTATTTAGTAACTTTTTAAGATATTTTTTTTATTTTTTTTTGCTTGTTTTGTATATTTTTTTTCTTCTTTTTACAGTTCATTAAGTAGTCTTTGGCTGTGTGGTCTTGTTGTACCCATCAACTCCTCTTCAGCTGCAAAAAAAAGAAACGGCAACATTTAGTAAATGCATTATAAATGTATTAAGAACTACATTCATGTGCTCAAATGCTAGGTCTAGGTTCCTGTACATATGGATATGCATTTTTCAAGCTTGGTATAGTGAAGAAATGGGATGTTACTAAAAAATGGGCCAAAAGTTTTGTATTATGCTGAACACAGTAGTAATAAGAAGTATATAGTACGATTTTGTGTGTTTCCCTAAAAAAAAATTAATATTCATTGCAAACGTTGCCAAGCAGTGTCTTACCCTCTAGGCTGTATTGTTCAAGACAGCCAGCTGCACATAAGACAAGAAGTGGGGGGGGGGGAGTAGTTTCCCCATTGGGGGAACTTAGGATGGGCAGGTCAAACTGTTTCTCATGTCAACATCTATCTCGTTTTTTTAAAAAAATCCACTATAGGACAACTACCCTGTACTTACTGTCTTCCACCAGCACTTGTGGCTGCTGAGAGGGATCAGGCTGGCTCTGGAAGAGGACTGGGGAAATAGAAAGGAGATCTTCCACCACCGGTGATTCTTCCTCCTGTGGCTGTTCACGTGCCACTGCCAGCTCCTCCTGGACCACCCCTGATGCCTCCTGTTGGACCACCTCCTCTTGTTCATTGCGGCGGTGGTGGCGGTAGCTGCGTAGGCGTTCTTTTGGAAAGTAGGATGTGTTATATTTGTTTTAATTTTTTATTTTCTCCAACATACATAAACATTCAGATAATGTTTGCTTTCAATGAAGAATATCAGTCATGTTCTATATATGAAATGGTTAACCTTTGAAATAATCAGAAATACTGTCCATGGGACCACAAAATATTATCACAAATAAAATGCATTCAATGAAGCATAATAAGCACAAGAAAGTATATGATGGTATATAATACTTGATATGTTGTGATATATGGTATGATATGATAATCAGTAGGGAATTGACACAAAAGAGGCCTTTGCAAACATGTGTCCATGTGTCCATGTTTTGTGTGTGGTGATCCATATGCATATTATACTGTGTTTTGGGCGTACTTACGAGCATCTATTTCTGCCCTCATATCTGCGAGGAGGTCAGCTGCCTTCTCCACAAATCGCTCCATCTGCATTGCAATTCCACAATGGAGCACCGACTGCCCAATTGCATGCGCAGACGCCTGCGAACGGATCTATATGCATTTAGTTTCTCCTCGTTACGTACACGAGAAAGTAGCGGCTTGCATGGTGTCAAAAAAGTGAGACTGTTTAATATCCTGCATACTATTGGTTCTCAGTGCACATAGGTGCGTTGGAACGTCATGTGCGAAACCATGCAATGCCATTACTAAGATGGCTGACTCACCTGTCAATTAAATGAAGTTTCCTGCCAATGGGTGGGCCTAACGTGCTGGGCGCCTACGCAATAGAACGCACTGGTATCCACTATAAAACTTGCACTGCATTCAATAGTCGGCCCTGACAATGTATGCATGGATGACAAGTTCTTGTTGTTAGGAATAGGATTTCACCTGTTGATTCTGTGGCAAAGCTTTGAAATTTGACTGAATTTCAGAATTGTCAATCAATTCACCATCTCTACCAGCAAGGCAAGGCAAGGTACATACTAGATCCCACTCATGTTGCAGGAATAATGTTCTCTATGCAGGCAATTGTGCATTTCACTGAAAAATTGAGGCAATATTGTGAAATTCTGTTTACAGTAAGTACGGTGTTTGCTAAAGCATCATATTCAATGAATTTGTTTAATACAAAGGAATACTATATATCTTTTTTTATTATTAATAATAATAATAATAATAATAATAATAATATTTTGTAGATGCATTTCACTGATGTTAGCATCTGCAGTATTTTTTTTTTTCCAATCATGTGTAAGCACCTTCAAAGTGACTGGGTTAAGAACCAACATGTTTTCTTTCAGAGCATGTCAGTCAGATTATTAGAAAAAACAAAGTGCTAGACTAGCCTGCATTCAACCAGAACATTAGAACATTTACAAGGCTTTACACCTGAACATTCACAGTTTAGATAAATGTGTAGCCAATCAGAACATTAGAACTATGACATCACAAAAGATAATAGAGCTAACAGCAACAGAGTAAGCAGTAAAATAGGTTCATGTTAATTCCTGGGTTTTGGACTATCAATTACACAATACACCATTTTGTGGCAACAATGTGATTCATTCTGCTCTAGGTCAATGTTACACCCCATTGTGCAACACTAAAGCTTAAACCATCCCATTTTTAGCCATACCCAAGTATTACATTGCCATTTAGAACTTACAATTGAACAGAAACAGATTTTTTTTTTTGTTTCAAATTTGGTCATTATATAACATACTCTTCAACAGCATACATCTCTTTGGAATATTAAAAAAGCAGCTTCAACAACAACAATTCAACATCAACAATTTAGTCAGAATTCTAGACACATCTATGCTAAGTGTTCTCATTGTAGGCTATAAAAGAGTGGGCAAATTCAAGGGTTTATTGCACCCTAAAACCCTACGTTTGTCATTCTGCATGCAGCTTTGGCCCATGTACATTATGCTTTGCAGTTACCATACACATTATCATAAAAAAGTAGGGATAAAGAAAGATGTGTACAAAGAGGCATTCAGAGGTCTAAATTGTTTATATTGCACAAGTGCAGATCCTGCACTGTCTGTTAACATATTACAAGTAATGTTTAGGTGGAACATGCTTACTCCCAGGTTCAAATTGAAACATTTCTTGGTATTTAATCACAAATCCGCTCAAGTTTTGTGTTTGTTTTATAAACGCAAGTTGCATGAATATACAAAGATAGGGGATCTTTATAATGAGTGTATACTTATATGTACAGATAGAATGATTATAATAAGATATTAATTAAATACAAACTGTAGCAGATCAATTGTGAGTAAAGTCCCTCCCTGTTCCCTAGGAAGAGCCACATAGGAGGACATTTTCCCCTGCACCAATACTCCCTGAGAAAAGCTGTTTTACAGCTGAAATGCATTGGAGAAGCTTTTGCAGTGCACTGCACAATGGACTGTAACCGGGGAATATAAGGTACGCTTCAAGGTGGAGCGCATTCATCTAAACACCATCCCAGACAACAGCTTTGCCTGTAAAGATACAGTGACTCTGGAGCCACATGTCACAACTACTGAAACTATTTTTACTTTATGTTTACTCATTACTTGGATTGGATTTTATAATAAAAAAGTTTAACTCTACAACTATCGGGAAGTAACAAGTATTAACACAGGGTCATTCCTACTTCAGAGCATGAACGCAGAGTGGACTAGAAGAAACAGAACATAGAGTAAGTATCAATCATTCCTTGTATTCTAGACCTATTACAGCAGGATAAGATCTTTTTTCTAAATATTTGCATTTGGCTCTTTCAATGTATAATACCACTAGGTCATTTGTCTGAAGCGCTGGTATTATACATATCTGAAGTCTTGTTTTTTATCCATTGAGAATACAAATGTTGACTGTTTGCGTTTTTTTAAAAAAATTGGAGTAAAATTTGTGCAACCTATGAATTTTGGACTCTTATTAAAATAGGGATAATACAAGCCCCACTAGTTTTATTAATTGAGTAGTTACCCTCTATTTATTCACACCATAAAGTACACGGTCTATGTATAAGTTTGACAATCATTACACATATTAGAATAAATTACATCATATTCACATTTTTTCTGATTGGTGCAAACTAGCTGCACAAAATCTGGGCCAATAGTGAGGCATAGTTTGAGCCTTGAATCTTGATGTGCCCTTTGGTCATCTCTACCTCTACTCTTGTAAATTCACCACTTCTCTGCTTTTATCCTTGTCAGTGTGTACTATGTTCATGTTCTTTTGTTCTTATTTATGATTGGCAGCGGTGTCTATTCAAGCTGACAAGAACTCGCTGCATAGAAAAGAGGAGTGTCCTCCTTAGGCACTCCTTGTATCCAGTCTCAGCGTGATGAAAACCTGCTTAGGCTTTTATTGTCAAGATCATGAGTTACTCAGCTATTGTACAGTGATGAATATTAACCTAAATCCTAATAATGAAATAAAATGGAATCGTTATATTCTATACTACTATGCATCATTATTCAGTTTAATTTCTTTAGCTATTACACAAAGGACAATGTATGGCGATACAGTCATTTTTATTAATGCTAATCAAATCTAATGTTTCATTTCTGGTCTAAGGGACGGTTATAGTTTAGAACAATAGTGGTGTTTGTGAGTCACTGTTTTGTTTTGCATTTGCTTTTAGCAGTTTACATAGAGACTTATACATTTTTATATGTCTATTAAATCAGAACTGTATAACATCAACCCTGTAATATTTTCTGCCTTTCAGAAATAAATTTTACATGTGCTAAAACTTGACAGTTCTTCTAGTTCACGTCTGAATAATCTTTCATAAATAAAATAACTGTCCAAATGAAATCAACTGAGAAACACAAAGTTCTCCTGGATTTTTTATCATGAATTGTTTTCTATTATATATTTTTCACAGACAAAAAAATATTGTATGCAAACAATACATATAAATAGCATGCATTGCAAATACAAAGTGATATGCAATCTATGAGTACAACTGAATACAATACATACAGTACAACCAATACACAAAGGGGATCTAATCTCAATATATATATATGTGTGTTTAATGGTGCCTTTCAAAGTGCAATACTACAAAATGCTATACATAGCTTTATGCTATCACATTATGCATACTGTGGGAAAATTGCCTGCTCTCTGACATATTTTATTCCCTTTGTGGACATTACTCCACCAAAAATACACCATACTCCACCCCACAATGATTTTACATATACACATAAAGCCATGTTCCAAGTTTTTTTTATAGTGAGATAATTACCACTCCTTAATAAAATTGACAAGTAAGCTCCGGTATGATAAAAGGTTTATGAAGAAGAGAATGCTAACAATGGGAACTATACTAAATGGTGCTCTCTGCAAGCAGAATTTCTAGCATCATTAGAGAAAATAGCAAATTTTCTATAACAATAAAATGTTTATACATGTAACCCTTAATATTTACATTAGAAAAACACAGAGAGAAAATAAAAACATATATTGGATTAGAGTTGTTTTAATAGTAAAAGAGTGTAATGGAACAAAGAGGAGAGAACAACGCAGGCAAGTTATGCTTTATATTTTAGTTAAATTTAGTCCTTAGAAACTATTGTAGTGCACAAATAAATAATGGTTGACTAATTGCCCCTTGGTAATGCAAAGACAACATACAGCATTTTGTAATTTTAAACCAGACTAACAAAAATTTTAGATATGTATATACATCAAAATCTGTATATGAAGCAGAATGTATTTTAACAAATGTTGTGCATGCTGTTTAATGTACATATTGACTTCTGACAAATGCAGAAAGTCCTTTGTCAAAGCTATTTAATTTACGTAATCGTGTTTCTTGCGGTTACGTGAAATTAAATAACAGCCTATCTGCGTCTGTCAAAAGTCATTTATTCTTTCAAAAAACATGTTCAGCAGTTGTTACTGTTGCAAGACTACAAGTTGATCCCATATAAAAGAGCATATTAAAACAATTAGGGTCTGAAATAGAGTTGGGTGCAATTTACACTGAAATCGTAATTGTAAATCACATTCCATAATTTACACAGCATTCCTCAGAATACAATACAAATTGCACAAACACATCTCTTTATCTGCATTATGGGCCTGTGTGCATGATACACTTAAGTGTATTATTTTATTATTATTATCCTTTATTTGTTAGGCGCCACAAGAGTTCCGCAGCGCCGTACACAGTACAAACAGTAGACTATACAGGGTGAGACATAACTGAACAGTAAACAAAAAATACCAAAACTTCAGAGGCTCCAGACAGGCTGATGCAGTACAGACGGAGCAGAAGAACAGGTATGGAGACAGGAGGGAAGAGGGCCCTGCTCAAATGAGCTTACATCCTAAGGGAGGTCGAAAAAAACTCAAGCACAAAGGGAGCCAGTTGACGTGTAAGGGGCAGAAGAGGGGCGGGTAGGACGGGTTAGGTGGAAGATTGGTAGGCTTTAAGGAACAGGTGGGTTTTGAGTGCCCGCTTGAAGGAGCTTAGATTGGGAGAGAGACGGATGGAGCGGGGGAGGTCGTTCCAGTGAAGGGGGTGAAGGGGGGCTGCACGGGAGAAGTCCTGGATTCTGGAGTGGGATGAGGTGACCAGGGTGGAGGAGAGGCGACGGTCATTTGCCGAGCGCAGGGAGCGGGCAGGAGTGTGAATTTAGAGGAAGTTAGAGATATAGGGGGCAGTAGACAGAGAGGGCCTTGTACGTGGTGGTCAGGAGTTTGAACAGGATTCTGAAGGGGATGGGGAGCCAGTGAAGGGCAAGGCAGAGAGGGGAAGCGGAGAAGGAGCGGCGAGAGAGGAAGATTAGTCTAGCCGCCGCATTGAGAATAGAGCGAAGTGTATCAGACAGAGCAGCCCCATAAAGCAGATAAAAGATTAAATAAATGAAGTGTAAAAAAAAAATTGTGCTTCTCCCTCCCCCCAAACAGCAGTACGGTTGCTGTTTGGGGTGAGGTGCACACTTTTTTTAATACAGCAAGACCTGTTACACCAGTAGAAAACACCTGCAAAAGATATGTCTGCTAGAGACCTATCTGCAGCTGCTTTCAACTCAGCATAGCATATAAAGTTTATGAACACGTCCAGGGCTGGTGCAAGGTTTCTCAGCACTCTAGGGAAAACTTCAGACTATTGCTCCTTCTCCCCCCAATTCCCACTCTCTAACCCCTCACACACTAGACATTATTACAACTTTATCAAAACAGGTAATGCCCCTCTCTTACATTGATCATCATTAAATGTCAAGCAGACTCCCTTTCCTACAGCCGCTTGCCTGGTTCCTTGCAGACTAATGGTCAGCCCTTGAAAGAGACAGGATCACTTTCCTATTTAAGATAGCAGCAAATTCAAATGTTTGCACCCCCATGGCAATGCCAAGTGCATCTCCTTCCTTTGCCTAAATGCCTTGTCATAATATGACCTATCTAGCCCCATATAATCTCTATATACTTCACAGAGATGGCATTAATGTATTAATGTAATTAAATAGGGAAGCACCTTCTTCCAGATTCTTCTCTCTAATGAAACTGGCCAATACCACAAAGGCCTCTATCCAATTAAAATATCTTTGGAACTAGGCTGCAGACTCATTCCTTACCCTATCATCATTCTTCCTATCAGACTTTGCTGCCAAGTCTTTAAAAGCAGACAGCAACATTACTAGGTCTACTGTATAAACTCCCCTTTCAAGATCTTTTGTTTTCTCCCATAGTCAAATGTAGCTCTAAGTTCGGGGCTAAGCAGACATATGCCTCATTATAGCAGTCATCCAGGACTATCTATTTTAACCCGCTCCACTTTCGTCTTCAGTCAACTGCCTAGTACATGGCACCACTAAACCTGTCACTGACCACGTTGTTGTAACTGGGCTCACAGAACACGTAGATACCAGGCTCTGTACCATTCTGCTCTTGCGCTCGCTGCTTTCCCACATCAATGATTTCCTCCGTTATCATCACCCACACATAGTATCACCAATACGCTTTGCGCCAAACCAGGCTATCCACTGCCCCCATCAAAATTAAATTCATACCAGTGCCAATAATCCTCTCCTGTGATTCCACTCATACACTGCCACTCCACTGCTTTCTGTGAGAAAGCCATATAACTGCATGAACAGACAGAGAAGCATGCTATGTCAAATTGCCTAGAAGAAAGTAAATGTCCATTGGAGGAGAGTAATATTGCAAAGTGCCACTGTATGTGATTATCGGTGCTAAATTCAAATTGAGGACTACAGAGGGCTGTGATGTTGCTCTATGCTATTTGTCACTGAATGTTTGCTCAAACTGAGAAAGAGAAGAAGTGAACTGTGTTTAAACTGCCTCTGTATAGAGACTGCATGCCCATATACCTCTGATTAACATCCAAATAAACTTGTATGCTATGTATCTACAAAGTTAACGCAGCTGGGATAGAGTTTAGTGTATATTGTTAGTGATAATTATCATGGTTAGAGATATATTGAATGATAGTTATTAGAAGGTATAGAGGTACCTCTTACCTACATCAGACTAGTGAGGACTGTGTAGATTATATATTAGTTACTAATCTGTATTGTTTCTAATGATTTGTGACTATTTGTTTGGACCAAAGTAATCTTTTTTTATATATAATCTACTAAAAATAACCCGTGCTCACTAATAAATGTGCCGGTATGGCTTCTAAAGACCAATTTGGTGTGATAATATTTCCTTTGTGTGTGCCTGTGGTCCAGTGGAGGGTTCCTTGGTCTCTCTCTGGTGTGCTTATTCCAAAACACTCCAAACGTGGATCACTCCACTCAAACAGCCAGACTCGCAGCAGAGGCTTTACATCAGACTTGCCTACTCTCTCGGAATGTCCGTAAGACTCCCGCATTTTTGGGAGTCCTCCCGCACTCCCGGGAGAGCAGGCGTTTCTCCCTGATCCTGACCGACCGTGTAAACTAATCGGAGGGGGCGGTGCTTAGTGACTTCATGGACACACTATTGTGGCCCCGCCCCCTGTTTTTATTGGCCCAGAGTAGTTTAGTCCGTTTTGGTGGCGGGGCTAATGACGCAGTTCTTCGAGCCCTGCCCCCGGACCTCCTGGGAATCATCTTGCCCATGTTGGCAAGAATGCTTTAAATACAGCTGAAGCTCCTACTACATCATAAGGTAAAATAGACTGACATGTTTGTAATTTGCATATCTATGACCTTAACTGTCCCCATTCCTGTATTTGACGCATCTATCGCGACAACCAAGTTGTCGGACCTTCCGTTTTCTTTCTAGCGACTGGGACGCCCAATAAATGGAACAGGGCCATTACTGGGAACAACATCTCCTTGCAGATAGCGGCACCCCCGGGCCCGACCACCAAGAAATCATCCAAATAATGGGCGACTCCCAGATGCCCTGTACCCTCGCAGACACACCAATGTAGGAATGAACTGAAACACTCAAAGAATGCACAGGAAACTGTGCATCCCATGGGGAGGGATCTGTCTATATAATAGCCATCATCCAACCTGAAACTCATGAACGGATAAGAGTCAGGGTGAAGCGGCAGCAAATGAAAAGCTGACTCAATGTCAACCTTCCCAATAAATGCACCATGTCAAGGGCGGGACCGAAGGACTGGTAAGATACCCTACAAAACTTCTCCGGAATCACATCATTCAACAAAGAGCCAAGGGGAAATGAGAGGTGCTGAATCAGTCTAAACTTCCCTGCAGCCTTCTTGGGAACCACGCCTACTGAAGATGCCAAAAAGTCTGGGTAAGGTGGGTTCCGGATAGGTCCACTTATGGTCCCCAGCGCAACTTCCTTGCTAACCTTGGCCGCCAACACCTTAGCGATCAAACTGGCAGATTTCAAATTTCTCACCCTACACGCATGAACAGGCCCCTCGATAGGTACCCAAAACCCGTGAAGAAAACACAACCTCAAAAGTTCTGCTTCATGCTTGTGTGAGCAACGACTGAGATATTATGCTCATGTTAACCACATTAATTGGCGATTCTGCTTCTGCGGTGCCAGCGAGGGGCTGGCTACCTGCTCCTTCCCTTTTGTCCTGCTTGTCACATGACTTAGGGTGACCTCCCCCTCATCTAAGACAAGTGTTGATCCATGTGGGCAACTTGCTTGGTTAAACGGGTAACAGAGACCCCTGTTGAGAAAGGGTGCACCAACCCTGCCCCAACCCAGTCTGCTGCCGCCTCGTCGTGGCTAGCGCACCGACCCCCCCAACCACCCTGGGATACCTTTAACCAAGTTTCCACATCCCGAAAACCAAACATAAGCCTGGTGTGACCATCGTACTTTTCACGAAAAACCTTGTCATAGGCAAGTCACACCCCAGGGAGGGATGACATGTACATCTCATGCACCATGTGCAGATACTTAAACATGTCCATCCACTCTGGGTGGGTCTCTAAGTAACAGGCGGCGAAGAGATAAGCGCCTATAAGCCAATTCTTATAAGACTTATAGCTAGCTTCTCCCCCACCCCTGCGACATTGCGATGTCACAACTTTCTTGCCCTGTCTGGACATGGAAAACATGTTCACATACCTGCCCTTATCAATTCTGTCCTGGATAGACCTTCTGACACCATGAAATATGACCGTGCTAGTGCAGAACACCATCTCCCTCCCAGAAAAACGTGAGTCCCTGTAACATCCGGGCCTACTTGCCGCTGCGCGATCGCCCTTCTGGGACACAAAATTCTTCCGCAAGTGCTTAACCAGCTGCTGGGGGCCGTCCCGGACTCCGAAGATGCAATACTAGAGCTATAACAGTCCGACAATTAAGATTATACATCCGCTGAATCATACATATTCATCTCACCTTGTGACTTGAAACCGCTTTTAGAGCCTTCAAACTCCGATTGCGCAGAGACCTGCCCCTCGCGTCTCCCGGACCTGTAGACTCGTCTGCTACTGGAATTCAGACCATCTGCTGGAAGAGATGCATTACTAACAGAAGCCCAAGACCTGGAGCCACAAGACCTAGAGTTACGCCCATGACGAGCCACCGTTGCTGACACCTGTGTTGCCTCCCCAACTCTCTCACCTTGGTATCCGGACCCACCGACACTGCCATGAGCCAACCTGCTCCTGGACCGGGACCTACATGAACAGGAAGCTTCATGTCGACTGACTGCCGAAACACGGGAGGAGTACCGGTTGCGCTGGGAGATGGGACCCAGCCCCCAGTATGAAACTGAGGATCTGAGACCCAATGAGCACTAAACGGAGCGTGACCCTTCACTCCACTGCGGCTGGAAGGAAGCCGCCTGCCACTTAGGAGTTGGGACTGCTTGCTAGAATTTGAATACTCTGCCCTGAATGGCCAAGATCCCCCTGCCTAGAAGAACTTCTGCCCACCTGTGAAAAACCACTGCCTAATCCGTTAGACCGTAGGGGTGCTGCACCGCTAGCAACCCTTCTGCCTGTCATCAAGGGGCCCACCCAGTACCTCCCCAGTGGGAAGGAAAACTGAAGGCTGCTGCCTGTGATGTGCCTGGCTATTATGCGCCGTTTCCTGCCTCCGGGACCAATTATCCCGACTTGCGGAGGGGGAAGCCACTTCCCCCTTCCACCATAAACGCCATAACACTGTAGCGGCCAGCTTCAGACCCCCACGGCGCTCCCCGAGCATGCTCACCGCTCAGGGAGGCGCCAGAGTGATGGCCATGGGACCGGAAGTGATGGCCTTTACTACCGGTTGGAAAACAAGACCCCCGAGATATGACATAACCCTCTGCTGCAGGCCGTGACAAAGGGTAGGATGCCTGCCCACTCACCCGCCTGGAGGGAGAGCGGTGAACTCGGCTCGAGGCACGCCGCAGACCAGCACCTGGATAGGGGGAGAGCTGGAGGACCAGAGAGAGGATCTAACACAGGGAAAAGGAACACGAAAATGGAGGAACAGAAAGGTAAACAGGGAGACCTTAGGATAAAGAAAACACAAAAAACTCAAAGGAGACAAAGAAATAAAAATAAAAACGGAAACGCCACAAAGGGGACAAAGACACAGTGGGAAGCATGTGGGGCGGGGGGGGGTGGGCTAAGGTGAAGGGGTGAAATCAGAGATGGGGGAAAACAAGAATATGGAAACTACAGAAAGAGGAAAATGGGGAAGAATAGTCAGTGAGAATACCAGTAAAAGAGAAAGCAAGAAAATGAAAGACACCAATGAAAATATGCAGGCAGGGACAGGCAGAGAGAGAGAAGTGATACATCCAGCTGCACAAGAGACCTCTTCTCCGCCTGTCCCATATATCACTGCCAAGGATCCCTCCTCCATGACTCAGATGGGCATACTCGCCTAGTCAAATTATTAACCCTCAGAGTACCACTACAGTCCACAGATCCAGTCTTAGCTTTTAAAATCCCTTGAGCTTAAATTCAGCCCTCAGTTCCTCTTCGTCCAACTCTGCCCTTCTGCCCCCTGGCATCCTCAAACCTAGGGGCAATACCAGAAACCGAAATTTGCACTGTTGTGCAAATTGAGGCTGACTGTGGACTCAAAGCTGTATTTGCACAGTCATTTTCCTCTTCATAAATGGGCTCAAGTAAAGGCAAAAGCTATATATTGTAGAAGAGCACTACCATTTTGTATAAAATAAGCTTTAGGGAACAAACCTTAGCCAACATGTACTGCATAAATTTGTGTCATGGGTACATATATCTTTAAGATAAATTAACTTGTATATAAAGTGAAAATTGATTTCAATAGTTATAAATGCATAGTTTATTGCATCATAATATTAACAAAACATTCGTTGTTTGGTGTAAAACCATTTATATAAACTAGATTCTGTTTTTGTTTTTTTTATTATTTTCAATATTTAATGGCCTGTAACCGAGTTAAATGAATTGCAACTACTTCTACATGCAGAGAATATGGATTACTAAAACATTATACAGTACATAAATATCATAAAAAATAGATATTTTGTGCGAGCACACATAACTTACTCCAGGACTAACATGGATATGACTGAGCATGCATCCATAACCTGAACATTTAAAGTGATTTATTGAAAAGAACAAGTAGATTGATTTCAATCATAGCACAGAATGATGCCATTCTTCCATATCACTATTAATCTACTTTTCCTGTGCAATTAGAGTCGACACAGAACTCCCATGTCAAAAAAAGACACATATTATTGAGTCTTATATGATTCTTTCAGGGCAGCACAAGGAAAGTAAATGATATCAAGACTCTGGCAATAAATCACAACAGAGCCATGCTAGACCGATAATTAATGTCTATCATTTTTCTTACACTTCAAGTCCTAGATTCACTAAAGTGTGCTAATTCCCATTTCCCCTTAGTGGCCCTAGGCTTAGCTTGTCAATTTAGCCCTGATTGGTGTCCAGTGCTGCTTTGTCTTTGTTTGTGTGCCACTATTGTTTTTCTACTGTTTTTCTCTGTGTGTAAAAATGAGTGAAGAAGAGGCACATGCTATAAAATATGGACTACAGCTATATTACATCTTTATGCATATTTTAGGGGGAAATATACTATATATAATATATATTTCATAGGATTCATATTCTGCTTTTTTTCAGTATATATATATCAGAGATAACAATATATGTCATAGTTTTCATTTAGCATACTCAATGGGCACTGCAAAATGCTTTGGTTTTGCACTGGAAGGTCAGCTCAGGGGATGCAGGGAGGTGTAAAACTTCCTGGACATGTTCTGTGCTAAAGAGTACCTGTCATGTCAAAATACTACCTCCTGTCACTTTAAAACCACCCCTTTCATTAAAACATACTTGCCCACTCAATCGGAGACTCCCAGGTGGGTCTCCTGGACTCCTGGGAGAGTGAGCCATTTTACAGCTTCCTGCAAACTTCTTTTGAATCGTGTCTTTTTTTGGCCCTGCTCCACACGGCAAAAGGACGCGGTTCGCTGTTCCCCATCCCCTTTCGTCTGCACACTTCACCTCCCCTCCCGGATCACCCGGAGGGAAAGAGTAAAATGTTGGTATGTTGGTAAGTATGCAATAAAAAACTATTTATTTTTTTGTTTTTTTGTCCTAAAATACTGCTCAGTATAGTCTCACTTGAGGCTTAAATTAATTATAACAGTGCACCTAGAAATATATTTCAACATAAAGGAGCAGAATGGATACCAGTAAAAGTGTAGGACATGACATAAATACTTGAGCTGATGCAATATTGAAATCCTTTTCTGCACTCCTCAAATTTAGCCCTCTCCACCCCGTACTTTGAATTAAACCTTCCATTTAAATAATCTAATACCACAAATGAAAATATCCTGTCTGCACTGCTCTGCAAAGCTAGGGATATTTTTGTGCCTAATCCACAGGGCGCCCGGGTCGCTCAGTCTAGCGGCTGTTCGGGCCGACCGCCTCCCCCCGTCCCCCGCCGTGGATGCAATAATTTTTTTATATTACCGGCTGCCGCATCCGCTGCATCAGCGCACAGGCGGCCGCATAACGTGACACACGATGCATCGCGTGTCATTGATGGGGCCGCCTGTGCGCCCCCCGGGCTGATACCTCCCAGCCTGCGCCTGCTAATCCATACAAACATTTCTATACAGTGCAGCTGTTTTCCTTATCCTTTCAACTTTCCTTTCTCTCATTAAAAATACTCCATAGTAAAAAAAGGGCAAACATGCCAAAACTTACCAAAACATAATAGGATACATGGGTAATCAAATTACTAAAATGCATATTTTCTTGATCAAAGATATTGAAGCTTCATTACTTGTATTTTTTTGAGAAATAAAATACAGAAAGTATATTTTGCTTTTAAATTTTATTCTTTATAATATAAAAGGTACACCAGCTTATTATAGTGTTTGGATTCTGTTTAGCTTAAATATTTAAGCTTTGGAAAGGATTAGAAGCTTGTTAACGTTTGTGTTTGTACACTTTCAGCCACTGGTACACTGGGTGTAATATGCTAGTTTATCTGTGATTATTGTCTTTGTAAGCATGTGATGCATCCATTGCCTGTATGTTGCAGCATTTATAGTTCTGCACACAGTTTGCCTACTGAATGTGTCCTATGTCATTTATTCAATCACATCAATATTTTAGAGCTAATTGTATCTTACTGTTTGCTAATGGGTATAGTTTGTCCTGTGAGTTGCAGTGTGATTGATGTCATGGAAATGACATGTCAAATACGGTATAAAAAATACTTCCTATAAAAGTAATAAAAATTAAACAACCGTGCCATATTTATTAGCAGTTACCAAATGTCCCTAATTTCCAGACATAGTCTTAAAAATATATCCCTTGAAATATTTGTTCCTGGGACTGTCTTAGCTTTTAGTGTCAAAATAAATACACTTGTGCAAAATGAATGCAACTCTCACTATCTATTTTTGTTCTCTATGCTTCATAAGGTAACTGTTATTAAAAAGGAATATTTAATTAGAAATGAAAATTAAAAATGAATATTCACCTATTAAATATGTCATGATGGAAATTGCACCTAGATCCATCCGGGGCATTGTCGGGTAACCCACTAGATTGGTGAGTCTCACATGTTACCCGCAACCCCTCCAAAGGGCTACATTGAACTTGTTTTTTAAGTTTTGATTTAAAAAAAAATAGTAAAGTAAAAAATTTAAAACAAACATATATTTGTATTATATTATTATTTATATATTTTATCAATCTTCCACTACTGTGAGACACCAGCTGATTATCTTCACTGGGGCACTTGTGAACAGATGTAGTAGTTATGTCCAGTGATATGTACATTAGCAGTAATGTCCAATAATAAGCTGGTAATACTTCAATAGTAGTGCCACTAGTAGCATTAGAGACCAGTTATATGCCACGTGTAATAAAATAGTGCTTCTTAACAGACTACTAGTAGTAGTAATTGTGCCCAATAATGTGACAACACAGTAGTAGTGATGTTCAACATTATATACAGCAGTTTTGTTGGGGCAGCACGGTGGCTAAGTGGCTAAGCACTTGTGCCTCACAGCGCTGGGGTCATGAGTTCAATTCCCGACCATGGCCTTATCTGTGTGGAGTTTGTATATTCTCCCCGTGTTTGCGTGGGTTTCCTCTGGGTGCTCCGGTTTCCTCCCACACTCCAAAAACATACTAGTAGTTTAATTGGCTGCTATCAAAATTGACCCTAGTCTCTCTCTCTCTCTGTCTGTGTATGTTTGTTAGGGAATTTAGACTGTAAGCCACAATGGGGCAGGGACTGATGTGAGTAAATTCTCTGTACAGCGCTGCGGAATCAGTGGTGCTATATAAATTGATGATGAGTGATGATAAGAGGCCATCAGCGTAGTCATCCATACTTACTCCATCAATTCCCCTTTTCCCAAATTATCTTTTCCTCTATCCATCAACCAGTTCTCTAGCCACGAATAACTAAGCCTATAATATTTATATTGCTAGAGTATAGCCTGGATATTGTGTTTTCTTGAAACCATGCTGACATTAAGTTATCTAATTATGTTCTACACTATGTTTCAGAATTGCATTCCTCAGAATCCCCTAAATAAGTTAGCCATGAATGAAGTAATATTCATAGGTCAATAACTTTCTGGTTCTATTTTTGAACTTACTTTATTTTAGCACATGGGGATGGTTGTCATCTGTACCAGGTGTTTACCTGTCTTATATTTGTTTAGACATAAATGCACCTCTCCTATACTAGACACATGGGTATAAGTACTGGGGTAGCAGGGTTTACAGCTGCTACAGGGCCCAACAGCTGAAGTGCAATGTGTAGTAGACACCTGTACGGCGCTGGCCCTAATCCCCTCTGCTCTCTCCTGCAGGGGGGGTTTCTGGGTCTCCAGAAACCCCTCCCCTCCGCTAAAAAGTGCCCTATATAGCGGCACTGTACTATACAGCAGCCGCAGCACTGTCAAAGAAGCGTCCGCAGCGGTGCTGTATTGTATACAGCACCGCCGCTGGTGCGCATGCGCGGCAGTTCTCTCGCTTTTTTTTTTCCCGGTGGAGGGGAAACCCCCCCTAAGAATGTTTCGTGCGCCCCTGTCCTATGAACACTGCACCCCAAGAAGGATATCATGGTGTTCACTGTCAGACAGTCAATACTGCAATGCATTTTAAGCCCAAGAATGCAGTGCACATTCTAGGACTACAAAATTGCCCCCAATGTTGTAGTTATGCCACTGGAGGGACTAGTAACATTTAATGGTGTGCATAGGCTATTGCTATACAGCTTAATTCCTAAAAAGTTAATTATCAGCACCTGCATCTTATCAATTTAGTTATATATAAAAATACATATATAAATAAAATTAATACACATTAAGTCTATTTATCAATAATCTAGTGAATTTAATATTTAAGAATATATATAAACAAATTAAACTTTTATAAAAATTAGCCAATCATAACTATTCTATGCAATTTCAAAGCGATAGACACTGATTCAAACATATTTTTATTGCCTGGACCTATCATGCTTTCAGCTTCCAGATAGCAATATAAATTATATGTTGTTAATGTATACTGGAGACAGCTATGATAAAATGTCCAAATAGCTCTGATACAATGTTATATGTATAAATTCCACACTTCACTTTATGACCAATATTTGGTGAAATTGTAGCTTTGTATGAATTTACACAACTTGCTGTAAAGCCACAAGGACAGCTTAATTCCTGCCATGTTTTTATCCTTTGTGAATATAGAACATATTTAAAAGATCAACTTTCATAATATTCTACAATTATTTTTCTAGTTCATGATTTAGTAGCCCAATATTATATTTAATATTTTTAAGCTGTTTATACAATTTCAAAACATTTTGATATTACACTTGCTATCTTGTTTTCAGCTTCAAACTTTGCTAACCTGATTTTTTTTAATTATTTTGCTACATTCTTTGTATTTCCAAAAGGAATTTAAACTCTATTTTAGGTTTAAATATTTAAATGCTCTCTTATCCCCTCGTCACCTCCTATCATTTGTTATGTAACCACGTTGTTTTCATTTCAATCCTATATATTTCCTTGCAACATTATTTATTTACAATGTTTTGTTTTTAAAAAAATATTTCATTAGAGTTCATGGTTTTATTTAAGAATACACTTATTCAGTTTATACAACTCATGCTTTTCTGAGTTGATAAAAGTTATCCTTTGAAAATTCAAAGTTTTTGTAGCTTCCTTACAAAACATTTTATTGAAATTCACCCCAAACCATTTTGTGACTATTATTACATAAATGACAAATCACCTGTACACTGGGTATAATATGTGTCAAGTTAAATAATATCAAACCCAGAGATTCTCCTCTACTTGATTCTTCTATCACTTGCAAAAGGAACATGTCTTTTAAAATAGATAAAAAATAATCTTCCTTTACCAGACGCACTAATTTCATTGGTCCAATTTATATCTGCATATATGACATCACCCATGATGAAGACTATGTTTTCCTTTGCTGTCCTTTCAAATTGTAATATTAATCTTAGTATGCTAGATGGCTTCTAACAAGCCCTAATCAGTACTTTACTGGATCAGTACATTATCTTCATGTATCTAGTGATGGGAGACTAATTTTGCTTAAACAGCATTATATCAGACCCTCCTTAGTTCCAAAAAGATTAAGCAGCCACCACAAGGGAAGAAAAGAACGGTTTAGTATTAATAACCTAGGCAGTGCTGCTCATGCCAGTAAACAATCTCCCTCTACATTATTATAAAATGCTGGCAACTAAGTAAATGTGCATATTGATCTAGATTTTTTTTAATTATGTGCTTGTTTAAATGAGTAGGTGTTCACTATTTCTCAGTTGTATTCTTAACATGTTCAAACTTTTTTCAGATCTTTGCCCAGTTTTCCACTTCTTCTGTGTAAGATAATTGCGGTGGTAATTGAGTTATCGGTGCTGTAAACACAGACACTGTTTACTCCTACATAATTATTCCAATAATAAACAGAGCGACATAGAAAAATAACTACTTACCACTAAAAAGACACAGAGGAAGGACATCACAACACTTCCAAATGACGTCAGTTGCGTGCGCGACATGGAAATTTCGGATTTTAGCAGCAGAGCAATGGACCCAGATAAGTATTACCTTTACGTAAGGGTTAAGGGTTAGGGTTAGGGCTAGGGATTAGGGTTAGGAATAAAATTATTATTACCATAGTCCGTGTGTTGCCGCTTTAAAGAAAAAAACAAAGTTGTGCACACAACTGACGTCATTTGGAAGTGTTGCGATGTCCTCTGATCGGATTTCATTTGTGTCTTTTTCCTGGTAAGTAGTTATTTTTTCTATGTCGCACTGTTCATTATCGAATAATTATGTAGAAAAGTGTTGGTGTTTACAGCACCGATAACTCATACTATACCCGATGACTGTGTGTGTGTCTTCATACGGACTAATGATCACTAGAACTGTTTAATTTTATTTTTGTGATTTATTCAGAATGCAAGGACGGAAAATATACACACACACACACGAGTAAATGAGCACTGAAGCTGCAATTTTCTTTTTCCTTACTGGTAAGTCAAATTCCAATTGGATTTCACTAACAACCCAGTACTTTTGTCAGTGAAAATCTATGCAAATGAGACAGAGAAGATAGATTCAACAGTAATTAGCAATATATCAAAGTGGTATAAAAAGTACATCAATGAATAAACAAACATCTTATCTGGTAGCTGTAGACCTCTAAATGATTAGCCTTCACTGGATTTGAACATTGTGTATCTATACGGCAACTAGATGCAGACTGGCAGGATTCTACATACTCAGCAGCTGTACTTCTATGAAGCATAGACTTTCAGAGAGAGGTAATGTGAATGAACCATTGTTTTCCTGTTTCACAACAGACAACAAGTTTCCGCAAAGGCTATTTAACGAAAAATTCCCGAACAGTGTTGGCATGGTATGTAGTCATTTACCAATGAAGTAGTATGGGACTGCCACCATGCAACAAGCTCACCATCTTCCCTTTTAAGCACTGTATTATAATGGTGATAGTCATCTTTTTTTTGGAGACTTTCTAGCAGAACATAGCGGTATTTTGAACCCTTTTGAAAGCTGAGAACTTTGGCTACTTCAGTTTTATGTGTATGTTTTCTTTTGTGTTTAGCTATCTTACTGTTTGTTTTCTGACATTGAACAGAGAAGTGTATTTTGCCCTTATTTTCATTTTCTTTCCATGTTCTTTCTACTTCTTTTACTGTTGCCATTTTGGCACTTGAAGGTATACTGATGTTTGCTATGCATAGGTGTTTTCTAAGGGTTGCAATTGTAATGTAATGACAATGTAATTATTTTTAAACAAACTTTGCAGTTTACTGTCCACACCTTTTAACATGGATATCTGAACATACTGGACCTGATTTATAAAGGAGAGGAAAGCAAAAAAATTGGTAACTATGAACCTTGGCAAAACCATGTTACAAGGGGTGCAAATTAGTCTATTAATTTGCACATAAAGAAAGTACTGGCTTTTCCATCATGTAGGATGAAAATATTTGATTGCTTTATTTTTACACTGACATTAAAAGTTGATCTAGAACATGCTCTACCCCAAATATAAATCTGTCCTCACATTTTAAATTTACCCCCCCCCCCTTCCAATGCAATATGGTTTTGCCAAGGTTCAAAGTTATTCATTTTTTTTGCTTTACTTTTCTTAATGAATCAGGCTCACTATGCTAAAGAGGACCACCATGATATTACTACAGCAGGTTCATACTGACCTACCAACCTAATAAAAGCAAAATTTTGTAAGGACCGGGTTTTCGGCACTAACTTGCCAAAATGTCCTCACTTTGAAGTTGTGTATTTACACTATGGTGCTCATAAGTACAGTATAAGAAAACCAACACACACACACACACACACACACACACACACACACACACACACATACACACAATGGAACGACACAAACTGTCTTTTCCACTCAATTGTCTTTCCACTCAATTAGTAGTGCTCTTCACTGTGACTGCAAAAGTCACTGTAGGTAAAATGTAATGTACTTTTCAGCATAAAGCTTAACAGAACAAAGGAAGATCAATGGGTTTATTTTGTACTGAACCGATTTAAACCTTACTCAGAACAATATAGTCATTTCACTAGAATAACTGAGAGAAACTCTCTTTTCACATTTCAGAAATATATGACCTGCCTCTCACTACAGAATATTTTACAAAGCAGACTATAAACTGTGTTTATAAAAAATGGTGTGGAAAAAACTGAAGCTTACGAAAAGCTACTGTAGACCTGAAATGTATTTGAAACTGGAACTCTTCTTATACACAAACACATATGTAAACATTTCATAAACTCATCAGAACCGTAGTTTATTTTCCATCTCTCCATAGAAGAATCAATTTGGGTTAATATTTCAACTCAAAGGGGAGATTCAATTCGGAACGTCCATAGAGACACATTGCACCATTGTTACGACAGGATTCTCTGCTCATTTTCTTTGCACTCCACTGAGGTGTGCAGAAAAATGAGCAAAGTCTCCTACAGTAAAGGCTGGCAATGTGTGCCGATGGGCATCGTGGTATTGTCCACACGCCACATCTCCAGAAATTGAATCTATTCCAAATGGTGGAAGCATTTACACATATATTTGTGAATTGCACAATATCTTCACAACAAGGGATGCTGCTAGGTTATTAAAGCCTTGTAGTCAGGGGACGCATGGCAAATTTCAGCCCGGTGGGCAAGACTCCACTCAGCAGCCTATTTTAATGGAAAAAAATGCAGGTGGCTCAGTGACCCAGCCAAAGGTAGCCCAATATGAGAATGGTACGGGGGGCAGATGGCTCCCTGCCCCCAAGCCCAGGCCTCTGCTTGTGGTAGATTTATTTTCTAAATATTAAAAATAGAGGCACTGTCCATAGCAACTAAAATTCGAGCTGTCAATTATCTAGTAGATTCTAGGAAATTGTAGCTAAAATTTGATTGGTTGCTATGGGCAACACCTCCACTTTTCCTTTTTACAAAGTTTGATAAATTTACTGCCTGAGTTCAGACCCAACAACCACTAGCTGTATTCACTCTACTCAGACACATGCAACATTAATAAAAAGGAAAATATATATTTATTAAATGTATTTATTATATTGCTGGTGATAAATTCACACAGCTTAATATCAAATAACGTGTGATAAAGCAGGTAAAATAAATCAACAAAATTGTTTTGAATATATATATTGATGCTAAACAACTCACAAAAACATTAATAATGCTCTTATAGATACTGCAAGCTATACTATGTACTAAAGACAGTTCAGGCTGTGCTCTGTACTAAAAATAGCGAATACTAGTTTGCAATATAATCATTTATTTAGTGAAATAAGAATGGTAGACACTGTGGAAATTTCTTATCTCCCAACAAGAAGGAACCATCCCAATAAGGTGACCCAGGAGGAACAAGGACGAAACATAGAAGACACCCCTAGGAGGTAAAGGCAGCCAATCAGACCTGTGCAAACATGGGAAAACCAGCATCCCACATCATGGGAATAGAAGGGGGTTTAAAAACAGGTGATTGAAGACATTTGGGGAAATTGGATGACATAACTAACTGGAGATTGTGATTCCCGCTGGGCGGCCCGTAAGGCGAGAACATCCTTTTTGCAAGAGGCTGCTTGTAAGAGACTGATATCTATTCAAGTGCTCTTGTATACCAAGCAAAAGCAGGGTGACATCAGACTTCAGTCACTGTCTGACCAGTAGCTGTTCTACCAAAAGTGACAAAACAGGCACTAAAGACACTACTTGTAAGCTTAAAACTAGTGGATGTGTATCAGACATTATTGTTTGCTTAGTTCTTTAATGTTTGTTATGCATTCCAGTATATTGTACCCATTCTTAATAGACTCTAGCCACTTTTAGTGTGTTTACATAACAGTTATTCATACACTTATTGTTCTAAATAAGGCTGCAGAATAAGCAATAAGTTTGTGTTAATTTGAGGTTAATTCTGTCTGTTCGGGAGCACTCTTCACTTCACTTAGAGCCAGTTAGAGACCCTTTATCCTGACAATGATCACTTGTTGTGACCTTGGAGAAAGCAAGGATACTAGTGCAAAGAGGATGTTTCACCAAGGAAGGACTGTGGGGCAGAATACTCCAGATATTTTTTGCTATAATTTGACTAAAAAATATGTATGAAGCTGCTTTCAAAACATATTATTATTATTGTTTATTTAAAGGGGATCACAAATAGTCCACAGCGCCATGCAGAGGGCAAACAACAAAACAGTACATGGCATTATAGGGAAAAAACAGTAAACATATAACAATATAAATCTCTGCACAGCTAACAATAGCCTAAATGAGCAATAGGATGCAAAGGGTATATTCAGAGCAAGCTGAACCTTTCCCCAAAAGCGTGGGCCCGCCAAACATGATCAGAGCCACGGAAAGAGGTGTGATTTCAATGAAGACGTTGATTGTAAGGCAGAAAGCCCAAGGAGGAGTTGCAAGATGTAGCTGATGAGCAGACGTTATAAGTAATGAAAAGTAGAGAAACAGGAGGGAAGAGGTCCCTGCTCATGGGAGCTTGCAATCTAAACTTACACCTGTCTTTCTTTATCATCATCATCACCATTTATTTATATAGCGCCACTAATTCTTCAGCGCTGTACAGAAAACTCACTCACATCAGTCCCTGCCCCATTGGGGCTTACAGTCTAAGTTGCCTAACACACACACAAACACACACGCAGAGATAGACACAGACTAGGGTCAATTTGTTAGCAGCCAATTAACCTACCAGTATGTTTTTGGAGACTGTGTCTCGCATTTCCCATATTAGTGATTACTTTAATAGTGTTCCTCACAGTGACAATATGAAGATATTTTGGATGACCATGTCTGTGTTTACGTTATAATGACCACAAATTAGAAATGATTTACTGTATTTCAGATTTTGGTGGACGTCTTTAATAGCTGGTCTCCAAATATCAGAGCCAGTGCTTGTAAATGATAAAGAGCATATATCTGTGTTTAAAAAAAAAAAGCATTTTGGCCAGGAAAGTGCAAAATACAGCCACTTCTTCTCACCTGATGGACATTTTACTAGTTCAGTAACAACTCTACCCTTCTTAAGTACTTATAAAAGTGTGTTTTGGGTTCCACCTAATCAATCCTCTATGTTGTGTCCATTAATATAAAATAGTCATGAACTCTGTAAAAAAGTAATCAGTGTACCACTGCTTACATCCATATCCATTAATAGAGATAAACTGCTCTGCCATCTGCCCACATTTTATTGAGAATCTAAATTATAGCTTTATACAATAGATTTGTACAGGGTGAAAAACATGTTAGCTTAATAAATTATTTTATCACTTTTAGTTTTATTTGCAGATGAAAATGCTTTCAGCCTACTTAATTCTGCATCCTGTTTACATTCCTTGTTTTCTACTTTTCTAATGTTTATTTTCTCCAGGGGAAGAAATGCCCTTCTCATCATAATCAGTTTGTTGACATGCAGTTGGACATTTGCCATTTAGATACTTGAGTAATTGTTCACTAAGGGTTTAAGACTAAATGCTACTCAACTCTTTCTTGGAGACTAAACTGATCTTTACAATGCAAAGTTTCATCCAGCTAATTCTAAATATGAGTCATTGCGGCTTCTTTGTTTGTTTTGTCAATGTAGGCTTTACTTGAAGGGGTATAGTAAATGTAATGATCCATTTGTAAAATGCATATTGCATCTGCTGAAACAAAGCATTAATGGACTGAAACACTGAAGGTTGTTTACAATAGCCAGGGGTGAGAACTTGGAAATTCAATATATGCATGTCTCTCAAGTGTCTCTGATTATACATTCAGTGTAAAAAGAGTTGAGATAAATGATTAATTCATTTTCATTTATCATATGTTGGATAAATCAGGGTCTTTTAATGAATGTGTGGAATAAAGAGTGGAAAATTTGTTCATAAAGACAACATCCTCCTGGTTCTTGCAAATTTTTTGTAACACTGATTATTACTATTTTTGCAGCAACCCTTTGTTAAACTGTAGTTTAATTAATTTTAATTTAGCTTAATGAATGGTGCAATGTATACTTGTACATAGTACTATGTGTATAGATTGTGCGCACATTCACCATTTTGTTTGTGACATTTTTCTGGGTTTCCTTCTGATCTAGTAAAATGTGATTCCATATTTATGAAGCCATTTCCAGGTACATAAATTCTCATCATTCACCTAGCATTCACCTGATCATAAAATTCACAATGGCCGTCATTGTTACTATAAAAAAGTGACTAGAGCAGAAACTAAGAATGCAAGATCTCAGTGCATAATGCCAAAATGAAACAGTCCCACTATAACGCTGCTGAACCAGATGGAGCACATGGTGCAGGGTGGGGTACACTTGATCAGGCCCTACTAATGCTGTCTAGTTCTTGAATGGTAATGGAAATGCAGCATTAATAGACTCAAACAGCAAGATTAATACAACATGTATGTCACGAAGTTCACGGGTGATCCTGGGATCCCCTGCATTTGTCCAGTTTGGCACAATTCTACCCAAGGGCGCAGAGTCTAACGGAACAGTTGGTCTTCACCAGGAACCCACACAAGGAGGTATGGTATTTTCAGCACCTGTCCCGCCGGCCGGTGCCCCTAGGGTGAATACCAGACAGATCCGCTTAGGAGAGTAGTGAACAGAAGAAAGGTAGCTAATGGCAACAGGAACCTCAGGTGAGAGTGGAACAGTGTGAAGACAAATACAGAGAGTCTGTGAATGGGTAGAACTGAAGTGTAGGTTGTACACAAGGAGGAGACACAGAGTAGCGGGTAACAGCGTCAATGGAGCAGCGTGGAATCCAAAACAATTGTCTGCGGATGGGTAGCACTGAACTGTAGCTGTACACGAAGGGGTGACACAGAGTAGCAGAGAATGGAGTCACTGGAACAGAGTGGAGTCCAATACAATAGTCTGCGGACATGTAGCACTGAACTGGAGCAGTACACAAGGAGGTGACACAGAGTAGCAGGAACAGCGTGAAGTCCAAGGCAATAGATATACAGCTGGGAAAAATCCAGGAGCAGAGAGAGAGCCAGGTCCTTACACTTCAGGGAAGTGAGCTCAAAGAACAGCCACATGACAGCTAAGTCAGGTGCTTCAACTATTCCACCACTGAAGTGGGGCCAATGGCAGGTGAGTGGGAAGGTGTAGAGGCAACGGCCGCCGAATCTTCTGCTTGCCTGGAGCAGGTAAGTCCGCCGTTAACCGTCTGCAGGTTCGGCGTGTGACAATGTGTCTAGAGGAAGGAGTAGGAGTGAATCCTGTAGCTCCAAAGTAGCTTGAAGTAAAATAAATAAGTTAGATATATTAACTTAGTTTTGTATAGAAGTGTGTTTGACACCAAAATCTATCTGCAGTAGTTTGACAGAATCCTTATATCATTGCTCTGTACTTTTGTTAACTTCCAGATGTATGCATTGACCTAGTGTTAGTGGCAATATAGCATGTAATCCTCACCAACCTGAACTGCTTCACGAAGTGTTCCCCTATAACAGTCCCCTTTCCAAGGAACTTGAAGTGTTCCACAATACTCGGTTGCCCACAGGTCTTATGCTCATAGTACTAATAGCTGATGATCCCAATTTTGCCAGTGGTGTGGACAGAACAAGGAAGCATGTAGTGAGCAACCATCGTGGTATTACTATAGCCCAAAACTAAGTGAGTTCAGGACAGGCAGGGGTTAATGTGATTTCATCAAACAAGCTAAGGTAAGGACAGACAGAATTAATGCAATTTCATTTAAATGGCCAAAGTCAGGGCAGGCATAGATAAGTGCAGATCCATTTAAAAAATCCAAGGTCAGGACAGGCAGA
The DNA here is from genome assembly GCF_038048845.1 of Mixophyes fleayi. Lineage (NCBI taxonomy): Eukaryota > Metazoa > Chordata > Amphibia > Anura > Limnodynastidae > Mixophyes > Mixophyes fleayi. The sequence goes on along the minus strand of NC_134410.1, from coordinate 40,014,202 downwards.
GGTAAGTGCAGATCTGTTAAATAAGCCAATGTCAGGGACAGGAGAAGAAAGCAAATTTCAATAACAATCCTGATCAAACACAAGGAGACAGAATCAGGTCAGGATACAATAGCACACTAGGCCAAACAATGACTATCATCAGCACAGGTGGGAAGCAAAAAGGAGCTTATAAACCCAGAGAGACAAATGCTGTGAGGCCCGATAATTAGCTGCTTGTGTGCAGCAACCTCACTACAAGAAATTAGCTATGCAGTTGATGCTGACTAGCAACCGACCTTAAGCCAACAGTGAAAGATAAAGGATGCGGGTTATTGTACTTGGAAGCCAAGTATGCTTGAGGTGGTGCCTGTCGACTTCTTGAAAATAGGACGCCAGTTGGTGTTGTCAGGCAACCAGCTGGACAAAGATTGGTGCCAGCCATTGTCATTAACACCTTTTCCATTCTACTTTATATTTTATTTCAAATGGATACACGGGAGTTGACCAGTTTTGAAAAATGAATTCAAAATGCTTTTTGACTAGACTTATGCTCTTACTGTAGGCATTAACTAACACATACTTATTTCTATAATAATACATGAGTGCAATGTTATATAGATAAAAAAAAGGGCATGTCCACTTATTTTACTAATTTTCTTTTATCTTTTAAAAGGGTTTAGCTCAAACATTTTGCTTGTCATTTTAGTCATCCGACGTTATTGCACAGTAATTTAGCCATTGTCGCATTATTTTATTGTTATCTAGAGTTGATGTTTCCTTTTACCTCTGAAAAAAGCAATATATAAGCTCCCAATTTTCAGAATAACAAATAAAAAAAAAACCCTATACGTATAAATATAGTCAATACATCATTTAACCATTGATGGCACATTCTTGAGTTTCAAACTGTAAAATTGCATTACATGTATATAAAGAAAAGTATCAGTTGCCAATGTCTTTATTGTTTACGAAGCATCACATATTTCACAGCTGAATAGGGAGACAAAGCAAATGTGAATTTATACATTGATACGAAATTAGAAACTTACTTCACATTCAGACAGATGGAGAGATGGTCCTGTTTCTTAGATTTTACAATCTAAAAGAAATGAGGAAACTGATACAAATGCAAATTAGCACCCCTCATTTTTTGTGTTTTTGTTCCAGCATACATTTAGATTTTTTAATTTTCATTATTTTAAACTAAGGGGCACAGTAAAGAAGCTAGTCCTCATCATCAAAATACAATAGACTCCTAGGTGCTAAATGATGCCAGCAAATAGTTATTTTGGTTGCAGGTGTCTAATTGAGTCTAAAAAGTCTCTCCCCAGTGAAGAGGATATACACCATAAAATAAAAAATATTAATAGTAATATTTTCTAATAATAAATATTGCAGGAAAAATTCTGAACTCCTGGATAGTACACTTAATTTTTTTTATTCAGGCATCAAAAACGTCTGCCAAAATATTACAACATTTAAAATGTAAATTTCTGTCAAAAAAGGGTCACCTCATATGTCTTGGAAATTCAATAACCACAAAGGTGTTGCTGTGGGAGGGAGCCGGGAGATCGTGGCAGCTTCCAAACAGCGCACCCATAGAGAGGAGGGAGAGTATGTAACATAGTGATTTCAATCCAGTGTTTACACTTCTATATGCCTTAATATCCCTCCTAGAGACAAACAGTCTCATACTGAATATCACTGAGGTTCTTCATTTCCCCCTGGTGCAGTCAGTGCCAGGATAATATTATTTGCAAAAAGTAGAAACTGATGGATTACCAACTGCCAGTAGTTATTGTGAAAAATGTAGTTCCAGGATTGTTATCACAGAAAGAAAAAAGAGGCACACACACAGGTTATTTTAATTTTTATTTCTTTATTTTTCTTCCCTGAAGTAATTTAATATCTTCCTCTACAATGTAGTCCACATGAAAATAAAATAAACACCCTATTAGACAATGATACCTGCTCCAGACAAAGATGAACCATTGGCAAAAGTCTTTACACCAGCTTTTAGCGAGGGGCAACAGATACACCTACTGAGAGGAGTTTCTAGAGATGCGTCCCAGTCTAATTAAGACATATCTCCAGGGAGCGTGCTACACTTACGTGTGCACACTCTTATTATAATGAACTTGCACATGCCTGTCTCCCATCCACCTCTCAAGGTGCTAGGTGTCACAAGGGCAAGTTAAGTTAGACATTTTATGTGCCATAAATAAACTTACAGCCATCTCTGAATCAGGCTCATATTAAATGCATACACCACATGCACCATGGGAAAAAAGCGTCTTTGTGGCATGTGTATAAAATACCTAATGTGCAGAAATAAAATAAAATAATAATAATAATAAATAAATATTTTTACTACTCATAATATCATTTACAAAATGCCAACATATTATGCAGCTCTGTACATTGATAATGTACAATTATCAATCATAATAAATAAATAACATACAATGGTAAAGAGGTGTGGGGAAGATTTGCAATTAGCAATTTTGTTCAGCTACTGATGGCGTGGTATGGTTGAAATGAGTAGAGACAGTATAAGGAGAACACATGAAAGACAAACCATTGTAGAAGTCTTATGACAGTCAGCAATTTATCTAACATGATCCTCATTCCTCTTCTGGTACTGAAAAAAGTTTTCACCTTTGTGCTGCATGGGCACTCTTGTGGTTATCTGCCAGATTGGAGTTTTACATTTTGCTTCATTACTGAATGTGATTTCCAGTTGCAAGTAAATCGTTATGCATATGAAACACCTGACCTGCACATCATCCAGAGCAAACAATTGCCCATTCACAAAATATGCCATATTCATAAAAGCCAGAAACAGTATGTAAATCCTAATGCAGTAATGTTTGCATGACATCAAAAAAGAAAACAAAATCTGCTACACTCAGATTGCACTGTTGCCTAGCTATATAGGTTTGCAAATTGACTCAAAAATAGATTTATTTGTGCAACGTCTCAAATAATGAATCAAACAAAAATATGAGCAAATCAGTCATTTCCTTTGTTCTCCACTAACATAAGGACTGCTCTAGCTCACCAGCTATGAGTTATTAGGTCTGGATTATATCTGGGACTTACGTTTGTTCATTACTGTGCAGCTCCAGCACAAGATAAGAAGTGTTTAGATGAAAACTTTAAAATGTATCTTCATTATTTAGTTTAGATGTGATTAGCTGTGATTAGGTGTGAATAAGGACACATGATGCCTGAAAACTGGAAGCTGCTATGACTCTCATGATTTAAATACAGATGTATTAGATGTCAAATTGTCTTGACAACTCTGGTGGATTCCATTATTCTTATTTTTAATATTTGTATTAGATTTTAAGCTCTCAGGAACATGACACTCTTGTCTTCTTCTCTGTTTCTTTCATGTGCATCCTTGTATTTGCTTGTTGTATGTTCCATATTATGTTTTGCTTATGCTGATGATGCTATGCTATATTGACCAATGTTTTATTTTGCTTTGTTCAATATTTTGCTTGCTGTTCAGCTGAATTTTATATTTAATACAAAATCCCCTGCTAAATATTGTGACCATATATATAAACAGCAATAATAGCAATAGCAATTATTTAGAGTTTTTCAGTTTTAGGGAAACACATTGCATCAAGTCACGTGTTTTACCTTAAGCGTAATTTTGACATTCAATGCTATACATTTTCCCACAAGCAGATGGCACTTTGAGAGAATCATGTTAGGTAGGTGATTTGGCTGAAAAATATACAGCACATGGCTTAGTGAATGAAAATACTATGTTTGCAGCCTGGTTAAAATAAATACATTAGCTGCATCTGTGGGAGATAGTGAGATAGTGGATCTAAGACATGATTGTAACAGCATTACTTTATATTTACAGAAATAATAGTTTAACTGATCCAGATCTTATATTGTTATAAGGCGATTTTTATTGCATCTATGCATAAGACCTCATATCCCATAAGAGATATGAGGGCTTATTTATGTTCAGACACAACTTGCAAACAAATTACGTTTTAAAAAAGATCACGTAACTTGTGCATAGTTCCGATCGTATTTAAATCCAACGTATCTCTAGATACAAGATACATCACGACACATTGAAAGATACATCCCAGACTTATGTCTGAAAATAAATTAGGCCCATGGAGTTTTTTATTGGATTGTGATTTTTATATAATAAAAAAAAAGATTATTTTTATCTATCAACAATTTTCATATTTTTTAAAAGTTTTTTCCTCAGAAAGGTCCTGTCCAATCAACTATTCAGCGCTGTACATTCCCTGTTCCAATTTAAATTTTCATGGTTTATGCATGAAGGTAAATATTTACTATAGCTCTGTTTAATGGAGTTTAATCTCCCTATTTCATTATAGACATATGATGCCAAGCCCGCAACATTTACGACCTGTGTCATGGACTCTGGCACAGGTCTAACGCCTACATTTTCAGAATTAAAGCAGCCATAGAAAAAATTAGTTATTATGCGCTCTATTGACTCTTTGACAGGTCTTGTGTTGTGCCAAAATTTTGTTCAAATTTGTGGACCTAATTTAGATGCTGGTTTACATGCAATCAACATGGTCACGCGTTCACAGTTCCGCGTTCCTCCCATTCTCTCATAGTGAGTCGCAAGCTGTCGCAAGTTTTAATTGCGCGCATGATGCAGGCGGATTTGGTGCTTTCTGCACATGCGTGATAGTGTTTTTTGCTGGATGCGCTTAAAACGGACTTTGCGTCCGACTCTATATGAGGTCCTGTGTGTCTAAAACCATCTGATGGTATAGCATGAATCAATAAATGGAGTCTATAGATATGTAGGTAATCCCTCCATGGATGTTGTATATGTATCCACCTAAATATGTGAGCATGGATATTCCAATTTAATGTATTAGTGAGATGCTCTAGAAACTACAAAGGTTGAAAAGTAGTCATGACATCACTGATCTAGTATACTGTATTCACAGTATGAGTATACCAATGTCCACACAGTACAATAATTTATGCAAAGTTAATCTCTAAATACATCACTCACACTCTGTTGTCTTTGAATGATGTAGCGTAAAAATGAATCTTTCATCTAACATGGTAGCTTGCTGCAGAGGGTTGAATGAAGCTATAATGGACATATTTAGTTATCTAAAGAATAAACACTTTTACAATTCCATGTATAATTTTCAGCATAGTAAAACTCACATTCTGTTGTATGATATTGTCAAATAGTAGCCTTACTTGCTTTTCAATGAGGGAGCAAAGTTTTCATTCTGTATAAAAGTTTAAACTTTCTTCTTTTGAAGAAGAATATTTCTACATGGATTAGAGAGACAGACATATGCGTCAAAACAGTGTAAGTATTTAGGAGCATCTTGAACTGGTGTTTATAGTGTAGAAATGTTTCTTTCTCATCTGCTCGTGTAATTTATCTGTTCTAGTTAACAAACTGTTTTATTTTTTATAGTTTTATGAACATTATGTTGTTTTGCTGCATTTTAATTACATTATAGTTTTCAGTAGCATGTCTGTGCATGGCTTATCCTGCTTTATCCTTCACTTTGCAAGCCAATTTAAGTAGATGGGCAAAAATTAGAACTCTAACAACAGAAACCAATACAAAATGCTAACAGCATAAGATGTTTAATCAATATATTTGTTCTCAGAAATATTTTGCTTTAGACAGGTTTTAATATGGTTTTAATCTACTGTTCTCTTGTTGCTGTGCAATACATGGCAATCAGCTATGTTTTGAAGGATATGTTCCTTGTATGTTTCTAACAAGCATTGTAAAATATATGCATTTAATTCTTTTAAATATACATGTATTTGTTTTAGATCATATATATTTTTTACCTCCTTTAACTATAATGGGCAAAGGATTGGGGCCATTCATAGTTGTTTTTAAAAAGACAAAACTGGCACTTTCCTGGTGGGTCTAGGGTAAGTGCCATTTTTGTCTTTATTAAAACAACTATGACTGGCCCCAATTTAACAGTTAGGCTCCTACTGATAGAGCCTTCATACATGTAGGTAAAGCTCCTATATAAGCTCAGCCACTTGACTTCCTAAGAAGTCAATGGTCTAGCGGTCAAAATGTTTGATCAAGTTGGAAATTCGATTGAGCCAGATGGGTTTAAAGTCTGGTGGTTCTTGTTTGTGATTCGATCATGTTTTATGGATTATTCATTCATGGTTTGACCTAAATTCTGTGTGAGTTTTACTAGAGGCCAAATGCATTCACTGAACATGCTAAACAAACAGCAAATATGTTTGACTGTTCGTTTATTAAACTGTAAGAGCATAAAATAAAAAACTTTATAATTTTATTATCACTAAATACAATAAAAAATAGAATTTGAGGATAAGGAGCAGAATAAATAAGGACTGACAACAGAAAAAAAAAACCTCAAAATCTAAATAAATATCGCCCCTAACAATTCACTTGAAGGACAAACGTCCCTATATAGTCAATAAATTATTGATGGATTATCATAGTATTTTCCAAACAGAAGTGAATTGATCCTTTATCCTGACAAATGTACCAAGAGTCAACACACGGTAGAGGAAATGCCTGAATCCAGTGATCCTATCTATATAGTGGTGTTCTTAGCCAGGAAAGTTACTCACATTCAACTGAATGTCATTTTATTCCTTTTTTTCTCTTTTTGATTTTATGTGCTTTATATTATCAGGGTGTGCGCTATTTGCTTATTTTTATTCTTGATCTTGTCAATGCATTTTTGAAAAAAAGTCACTTATTATAATAGGAGCTTTATTGTACACAACTTTCTCTAATGCCTGCAGTATTACCTCTTACATATATAATAACCATAATAGTTTTTCACGACCCAAGAAAAAGAAAGTTTTTTAGCTATATAAAGGAGAAATTTCCTCTGCTCTGAAACAGTGAGCAAGATTAAAGAATGCTTTAAAAAAAAATACATTAACTAAAACTTCTGATTATTTGTATATATGTGTATGGAAAGTCACATGCTTTTGGTGCTAATGTGGCACATGTACCAATTAAGTGGGGTCCTCATGCTAGCGCTGTGTTTTTTTGGAGATAGCAGATAATGCAACTTTGAGAACAGGAGGACTGTAGTTGAATCAGACTGAAATGAGAACGAGAATACAGCAATCAGTAATTCAATTAAACAGAATTGGTGGCCTTCCAATCAAGTCAAAACATTCACCACACCTTTCTTGTCTCTCGTCTCCCTTCTTGTCTCAACTGATTCAATTTGAAGTACCGTATATACTCGAGTATAAGTCGACCCGAATATAAGCCGAGGCACTTAATTTTACCACAAAAAACTGGGAAAACTTATTGACTCGAGTATAAGCCTAGGGTGGGAAATGCAGCAGCTACTGGTAAGTTTTAAAAATAAAAACAGTGCTGGATATCGTTAACACTGGGCTCCCAATAATACAAACGTGAGGTTGTAAATGAATATATCAAAATTTATTGTTATTAAACATCAATAAAATTTTATAAGTACATAATATATACCCATATCCTAATAAATTGTACACAAATGGTTAAACTAAATCCTCTGCACTTGGTATCAAGCCTAATAGGTGAACACAGATATAAATAACATTCACTAAAGACAACTCAGATCATTAATATATAAATCAATGAGACAGTCTGTGGATACTAAATACATGTGCCAGTTAAGTTTATTCGCCTTTAGAAGGTGATGAGCAGTTACTCCTAAGTGTTCAGAACAGTACAGTAATTAAGGCTTTAGTAATGCAAAAGATTCTGCACATACACTAAATAGAATTTGATATAATAGCTCAGATAAAGATAAGTTTGATTTTGTTTGCTGGAAGAAACATTTTAACAGAACAATACAATTTGCTTTGTGTGATTTAACCCTTATTATACTTGAAGTTTGGGATGTTTTTAGACTTTTCAATGATTTCACAGTTATGCAAAAGAATCTTCAGACACTTATTAATAGGTGACAAAAAATGAAAATATTGGACTTTATAAAACTGCTGCAAATAATTGCAGTGGACAAGTCAGGGTACTCACATGTGTCTCTGACCAGCGGGGCTAGATGGAAATGTCCCGGTCTTTAGCTTTGACTGACAGGCTCCTTCTCATTTAACTTTATTGTTCCATGTGCAATGAACACACAAAAACGGGCTACAATAAAATGGTGGCTGACAGTGATCCACAGAGGCTGCAGATGCCTGCAGATGAGCGGGGGAGACTGGAAAACGGAGACCAGGTAAGTGGGACTCGAGTATAAGCCGAGGGGGGCTTTTTTCAGCACAAAAAAATGTGCTGAAAAACTCGGCTTATACGCGAGTATATACGGTAATATACACGTTATTACATACCAATATATAGTCAACAAATCTTGACATTTTCAGGGTCTGCCAACTCCTTATTATCAGTATGAAGGTGCATTGCACAAATAAAAGAAACAACCCCCCCCCCCCCCCAACTAACTCTATAAAATTTTGCTATTGATTTGATACCTGGTGCTACTCTTCCCAAGTATGGATTCTATCTGTTGTCCACTCCAGGACTGATTATATTAGCCATGGAGTGGACAGCAGCTCTCATGGAGTGGACAGCTGCAGGGTTCTTTTTTGCTATGCTCTGCATTGATTTCCATAAAAAAAAACACCTAAAAATGTTCCCTTTTGTGATGAAATAGGGTTCTCAGGCTTTTTAAACTAAGTTCCAGCCCATCAGTTACATTGATTCTCTCAGGTCACAAGGAGTACCCACTGTTGTCCACTGATGCACCTTGTTTCCCATATTTTTTTTCAACTTTGACAAGAGTTTAGGTTAAGCCTGGTATGGACCCCCTCTCATATTCTACTGTCTTATTGAGCCCTGGGGGCTGTTGCATGCAATTGTTTTGCCTGGGGCTCCGTGCATCATTTCACAGCCCTTGTCAAAACCGAAAGTTTATGACTCTGCAGTGGGGGAGGTGTGGGTGGGAGGACAAATCAGAAGACTCAGCCATAGAGATTGTGGCTTCTGATTTGTCTTCTTGACTACTCAACCTCTCATCAGTCATTTTAAAGTGGCAAATGTAAATATTCTGAAACTTAGGTTATAGTGCAGCTTTAGAGGCAGCAGATTCACTTTAGCGTTATGGATTATGCTTTTAAGGATAGTCTTACCTAAAACTAAATTACATATTGGGTAAAATTATGTCAGATAACTATAAGAATATCTCACTTACCCACACTCTTCTTATCCTCTGATCATGTGGGTCCAGTAGTGCCTGTAAATGGTCTGAGCAGGAGATCCTGTCTATGCTTGAAGTGGATTGTTTGCAAACTTCTGGCACCATGAAGGACCTCATCCTCGAACTTCACATTCATCCGAAAGGGAAGCTGACAGTGAAGTTGCCTGGACAATGCCCCTTTAAGTGGGAAAGAAAACCATATTGAGTTAGGCATTGCAAGACATACCATATCAGAGGATGAGTGGAGAGCAGTTAAGAGTTCTCCTTTTATCTATCTCACATAATTCCATCCAAAACTAAAAGTTAGTTTTGGAGTGAGTTATTCTATAAAATGCACTTTATTTCTACAACAAGGCAGCAGAACAATGCTTTGCAGGTTATTAGCAGTTATTAAATGGGATTTGTTTTTATTGATACATTTATTCTGATGAATATATTAGTTCCATCCATGTTCCAAACATGAAAGTCTAATGTGTGCACTTTTTCTGTTATATGGAAGTTCACTGTGCAAAACACACTTGTATTTTAGCAACCCACATTACTATCACTACCTTCACTGCTCAAATTTAACTTTATAAAAATCCCTAATCCTTAAATATATATTTTTTACATTTTTTTTATAATTTTGCTTAATTTTATTTAAATCACTCATTAATTGCTTCTATTTTAAAATTCTCACAGTCATAACTGCTTTCTTTAAAAATTTCTTTGATTTCTAAATGTCAGCTCTAACTCTATTTCTGTTGAGTGAAATAAGAAACGAAAAATATTCAAAGCGTACAGAAGAGGTAATTTTATTGTACTACTTAAATAACAGTTAATGGTTTTATCAGAGTCCACAGTGAAGGTTTGGAAGAGGTATTGCCTATTAAAGCTAATGGTTTCAATTTTGTGCTTCCTAAAACTGCAGCCCCAAAAGCTGGCAATTAGAGTGAAACTATTAAAAAGGCCATCTACTTGAATTAAACTGTTGTATTTCATAAAAATGTTAGTACCTTTTTGTAAGACCTGTACGTGTGACCTTTGGATTGTAACTTTGACTTTAACATCCATTTTCAGCATTTGCATGAAAATTAGCTTTTAAATGTGATTTAGCCAAAAAGAGTTCTGTGTTATATTTAAGCAGTGACACTTATTTAACTTTATTTTTGATTGTACTGATTTATAGAAATGCTTTAAATAATGGTGCTTAAGCTTGTCTAAATAAAATGAGAAAATCTGGAAATTATTTGTTATACAAACACAGACCTTGATAAGACATAAAAACAGAATTGACTCATTGATCAATCTGCACGTTTTCATAATATAAAACATGGATGGTTACATTTTACAGTCCAGCAGTTGCTTAGTCGCATCTACAGTGCAACAATGGTCCAACAGCTGTTATGTGAGTGAAGTCCTCCTACCTGGCTGCAGATACAGGGCTAAATTTACTGAGGGTGCTGTTTCTCTCTGGCTAGTGACTGTATATTTCCTCACTTAGCAGTTGTGCATATGCCCCATTCTCCCACATGTCCATTAGTTTTACATGGAAAAATGGTGATTTGTTTTACAAAACAAAAAAAACATGTATGAGTTATCCTAAGCTTGTTCCTGGTTTTCCTATAGAGCAAATACAATAGTGTATGGTTGACAGTGCACCCATTGATGTAGAGTTAGTTATGTAAAGTATAAACACAGTCATCATAAAAGTCACAGTTGTAGAGTAAGTATAGTGCAACAGAAGGGGGTGATAGATTTGAAGTGCCCTAACGATTGATTTCTTTACCACAAACCACCACATACCATTCATGTGTAGACAATATTAAGAAAGGGGTTGTTATGGGTGCCAGTGCGGCATAAACGTGTAGAACTAGCAGAAGAGGTCTTCACCTATAGCAGCCGCCTTTCCCGTAGAGACTGGTTATGTTCACAGGTTCACGGATGCCCCCAGGACTTATACTCAGTGTAGTACAAGTTTATGTTCACACCTCAGCGCACAGGTACAGGAGGTAATACACAGGGTAGGGACAGGCCAGAGATCTGCAGACCGGACCAAGCACGGGTGGAGACGTCAGGTACAAGCTGGGTCTGGGTCACAGGCAATGGTTCAGAGTCTGGGTGCAAGCAAAAGGTCAGGGTCACAGGCAATGGTTCAGGGTCCAGGGACAGGCAGAGGTCATACACAGATAATCAATCCAAGGTTCAACACCAAAATAGCACAGGAGCAGGCAGCAGTACTGAGACAGGACGCTATAATGACAGTGAGGCTCAGTCCTCACTGCCTTAAGTAGTGCCAAGAGCCCATCAGGGGGGAGTCCTGAAGGAGTTCCCAGGACTTGCCTAACACTGCCAGCCAATGAGGAAACAGAGTGCCTTATTTTTGGAAAACTGTAGATCACAGCATTATTAACTGATTGCTGAGAAAAAAAATTGGTGGCAAAATATACAGAGTATTGGTTAGGTAAAACTAAAATGCTGTTTTATACTTTATCATTCTATTTTTTTGCTTTATTACCCTAGTCCCACTGACCCAGGGGTGTAGGAGGAGCCCTACTGCTTTCAAGATGGGGCTGGTTCTTCCTAGAGGGAGGGCCACACAATATTTTTGTGGACTCAACTCCCTAGGGAATCCAGCCCCTTGCTGAACAGTCTGGGGTTGGTTGTCATTATGGCAGGGGGACCCCTGCTCCGTGTCCCCCGCTATAGTGCCACTCACCCCAGCTGGTTGGCCTAGTGCTGGTTTTAATGAAATTGGGGTACCACAAGCTTTTTTTGTTGATTTCATGGAAACCAGCAGTAGGCTGGAAGCACTAGGGTTGATAGGGGGGAACCCCAAGCTTTCTTTTTTTACTTGTTCTATTTTCAACAGTATACAACCGACAGGTCCGGTGTCTGTATAGCCGCCAGACCCGCTTGCATTGCCATCTTAATATCAGCAGTGTGATTGTCGGCATTTTCACTGTCGGTAATCACACTGTCAGCATTTTATGTGTGTCAGGATTTCTTACATATAAGTATTTAGGCTGTCAGTATTTTTTGTATGTCAGTGATTTCATTGTTAGGTATTTCCTACTTGTCAGTATTATAAGTGTTGGCATTTCAAAATCAGTATTCTTTTCAGTCAGTATTATTTGCTTCGGGAATTCGTACTACACCTGATTGTTGCTAGCCTGGACTACTCCCATGTGGTCACACCAGATTATTATTGATCTGTCCTGAAGTCTCTCCTCCCTATCCCCTCAGGTGACAATGCTTTTGTACACCAGTCTCCTTCCAAGTTAGCCTCAAGCCCAGCAGATCCTGGTACATTGATAAAGAGCTGCAATGCACCATTGGGCAACGAACAGGCTGACCAAAAAACTATCCCATTATAGTTTATGAGGAAAACTGTCCACATGGCCATATCCTCACTGATGTCCTTAGATAGTCACACAAAGCGATGCGACTGTGTAAGCTCTATCAAAAATCTTGCCATCTGAAATGACCCTACAAGCGAAATTGAAAGAGGTACAAAGATACAGAAGAATAGGACAGAGGAAAGTTACATTGAATAGCAAACGGAGGAGAGGAAAAAAAATTAGAAAACAGACAAAGCAAATATTAGTAGAGCAGACCCAGACAATGATACAGCTAAAGGAAGAGGGAGAAACAGGATGCAGGCATGCCTATATGTAAGTATTGGGAGGAGCTAACTACTAAATGAGTAGTTTGGCTAAGTTAAAATTGCTAACCCCTGCACGAGATGGGGTACTGGTAGAAAAAAATACCACTCACATGGTTTATATCATTCACCCTATTTGGGTTGCATTTTTTTTTGTTGGCATCAATCTACAATAAAGGTAGGATTACATACACAAATGTTCCTAATAAAATCACCACTTGAAAAAGTTAAAAAAAAGTTTTTATTTATTTTGCTCATTTGCTCTTCAATGTAATGCATAAAATGTGTAGGAATGATACGGGTAGGCTAATGAAGTACACTGTTTTAGAAACTAAACACCCTACTGTATCAAATTATGGGTAATTTAACTTTAGAATTCAAGACTCGAATGCACAGTAGTTTCCAAAAGGAGGCCGCAGAATAAAATCATGCTTTCCTTAGATCTACCAAATAAAAGCTTGGAAAATGTGTAAATGGTTGCCATGCTAAATATAGGAAGGTCTTTCTCTTTTTTTAAAGCAAATTTTTATGTCTATGGGTCTGTTCTGTAGTGTAGTGGGTATTTTGTATATTCTGCACTGTACTGGGTATATTCTGTTTTGAAGACAAGTGATCAACTGCTAAGGAGACTTCTCTCTTTCAAACACGTTTACCCGAAGGGGTGTAATTATCATGGGTGTAGGATGGTTGGCTATGGCGCCCGGAAATAGAGGGGGTGTCAATGTTGTGTTGACCCAACTCTGAGGCCCCTGCTCCAATCTGATACGCCGGCTCCTCATTGATGCCCCCGCTCTGCTTTCAAAAGATCAGAGCAGAGGCATCGTCTGATAATGCACCAATCTGGCGCATTCATTCTGGATTCATGACATCCAGTTCAAGCTCAGAAACTCACCTTCAATGCTCTATTGCTATGGGGCTCGACTGATCACTGCTCAGCTCCTGATGCCCACCATGCCTGTATGGGTGAGGTCAACTCTCTTAGAGATTCTCCTTATCACTTGGCTCTCTTTTACTTTCTGTAATGTAGTAGGGAAGGGCTGGATACTCAGTGACATAATTTTGCATGATGACATCACTTGTCTCCATTACTTCCCCCAACGGTTTACAGGAGAAATACTCACTGTTCTCTATTGATTGATCAGTATTTATTTTAATTGAGGACCAGTGAAGCCCTTGTTCCCAGTAGTCATGGATCATAACTGCAGAGCAAAGCCCACTAGCCCTTGTGTTAGTACTCTGTCTTTTTTCTATATTAGTCCTCCAGTACCTCTGTGGTACCAGAGGTGCTGGTGTTATGACTTTGAACATTTTCTTCTCACCTGCAAGAGTTAATATTATTCCTCTGTTAGATCACATGCACCTGTTACCCTGACTCTTTATTCCAGCCCCTCACAATGAACTTTGCTAGTCAGTGTTTATTGTTTACCTTATCCTGTACCCGGGACAGTTAGCTTACCATTGTTTGTGTTTGTGTAACTTTGGCTCGACTGTCTACCATCATTCTATACTCACATACTCATACTCGTTTACCTGGATTCCTTCAGCATTTCCCTATCGATTTCATTGTAAGCTTCATTCCTTCCTTGTTCCTGCAAATTACCTGTTATCCCATTTATGTTCAGAGACTTTTTATTTCTATCTAGCCACACCCATATTCTGTTAAACCTGGACTGTGTTCTGATTATTACCTGCTATTCCTGGACTGTATTTGTTTATTGCATTGCTCAACCATTTGTTCTGAAACAGTGTGTTTGTACTTCTATAAAGTGGTAAATCCTTCACCTATTCTGGACTACTTTGCTTTCATTACAAACACCCAATTAATCATAACAGAATTACTTTCTTAAGCAAAAAGGCGTTTGCTATAGACTGTTTAATTCTTACCTTCGCCCTACAATTGTTGATACAGACTAAATACTTTTTGGCTGAGACCCTGTCTACTACTTTAACTGAAATTCCTCGGTCCCAGATACTTCAGTTTGATATTCTTACAACTTCATTCTCAAATGACACAGGTGTCTACATCATCACTAGAATTGCTTAAACAGCTTATTTTTTCTTTTCTGTGTGGTTCCTGCATGAATACTAGATCGGAAGTTTTTAATTCAACTTGCAGAGAAAAAGTACAGACCGCAGTACATCTTCCACAATCTTCACTCTACTACAAAAAAAACTTGGGTTTGAAAAAGTGGAGAAGTTGCCTATAGCAACCAATCCGATTCTAGCTGACATTTTGTAGAATGTACTGAATAAATGACAGCTAGAATCTGATTGGTTGCTATAGGCAATATCTCCACTTTGTCAAACCCGCACTTTAGTAAACATACTCCTAAGTGTTCATTCATACACATACGTTGATTATAACAGAAAATTAGCAACATGTAATATATAGAACTAAGTGTCTCTTCACCAACATGTGTTGATTATAACAGCAGGTTGTCAGTGTGTGATATGTCTTCACTTGGCAAACAAATTGCAAAATGTAGGTAAATACCGTATGATGAAAATCGGTAATCTCCTGGCTTGGTTCCACACTCTCACTGTTCTAATTGGCTGCAAAACTGTTCACTTTCACTCCATATTAGCAATGTATGCTGTCCATGCTGTACGCTCTCTCTCCTGGTGTGCTGTCCATGCTGTGCGCTCTCTCTCCTGGTGTGCTGTCCATGCTGTGCGCTCTCTTTCCAGATAATCAGATGATCACTTAGACACTGTTTATTGTTATTCCCTGGGGCATCCTAAAAGGGTACTGAATGTTTAGGTTCTCACATAGAAAGCTTCATTAATTTATTTCCCAACATGTTTCATCACATACAAGTGTTTTCATCAGAGAAATAGTCAGTAGTAAGATATTTCCAAGTTGTGTGCCCAGTCTGGGCATTCCGAGTTGTGTGCCCATCTCAGGCCTTCTGCCAAAAATGTCCAGCCTGGGCCTTCCGAGTTGTGTGCCTAGTCCAGGCCTTCTGAGTTCTGTGCTCATCTCGGGCCTTCTTAGCTCTCTGAAATATGTGCTCAGTCCAAGCCTCCAGAAGTATGTGCTCAGTCTGAGCCTACAGAGATTTGTGCCCAGTCCGAGCTCATTTTATTTGGTTCTTATTTCTGAGCTGACAGAAACTCTTTTCCTCACCTTGGGCATCAGCTTAATTCTACCTTTGCCTTTGAGCAAGATGTCCTAGCTTCCATCGAAGTTGGGAACCCCTGCTCTACTGTCCCAGTTGGGGATCCCTGCTCTGCTGTCCCAGTCAGGAACTCCTGCTCTGCGGTCCCAGTCAGGGACTCCTGCTCTACTGTTCCAGTAGGGGACTCCTGTCTTGCCCTCCCAGTGGTGTACTCCATTGTTAGGGCTGCTGCCAACAAGCTTGAATGTCCATAGACTGCTGCCCAGCTTTAGTGTTCAGAGTCTACTGCCCATTCCGGGCCTGAGGACTCTATTTCCCTGGTCTCTGGGCCTGAAACCCTATTTCCTTGGCCTATGGACCTCAAGGCACCATGTCCATGGCCTCTGGGCCTGAGGACACTATTTCCCTGTCCTCTGGGCCTGAGTTGCCACCGATGTCTGCTCTGACTGACGTGCCATTGACTACTGTTGGTGAATCTTGCAAGGACCAGTTAATCATTTTTGATGGGGACATTACTCAATTTATGTCATTGATGCACCAATGTGCAAGTCAATTTATAGATCCTTCTTATACCACTAAGCAGGACTTAATTGCCTCCATAAAAAGACTCCAAAAATCCCATATTGCAAGATCTTACTGCTTTTAATGCTACGGTTACTAAAAAAGTCCATCACCGGTCCTCATACTTCCTGAGGAAACAGCATTTTCAGTGCCCACCTCAGATCGTAGGTGAAAAAGTATAAAAAGAAGAGCTTCTGGAGCTTCAAGAATCCCCTCCGTACAGGAGGACTTTGTCTTTATTCTGTATCAGGCCTGCAGTAACTCTGTGTCACTAGAGTTGCTGCTGTTATGACTTTGGAAATATTCTCCTCATCTGCAGGAGTTAATCTTATTCCTGTGTTGGATCACATGTGCTTGCTTCCATGACTATTTATTCCTGCCCCCCACCATGCAGCTTGCTGGTCATTGTTTTTCCTGTGCCCTGGACATTCAACTTACCATTGTTTGCTCATGTGTACAGACATGGCCAAAGGTTTTGAGAATCACACAAATATTATTTTTCACAAATTCTGCTGCCTCTGTTTTTTTAATGCCAATTTGCATATACTCCAGAATGTCATGAAGAGTGATCAGATGAATTGTAATTAATTTCCCTCTTTGCCATGACAATGAACTTTATTCCAAAAAAACAAACAACATTTCCACTTCATTTCAGCCCTGCCACAAAAGGACCAGCTAACATCAGGTCAGTGATTCTCTTGTTAACACAAGTTAGAGTGCAGACGTGGAAATGGCTGGAGATCACTTTGTCATGCTGATTGAGTTAGAATAACAGATTGGAAGCTTTAAAAGAAGGTATTACTTCAATTCATTGTTCTTCCTCTGTAAACCATAGTTATCTGCAAGGAAAAATGTGCAGTCATCATTGCTTTGTACAAAAAGGGCTTCAAGGGCAAGGATATTGCTGCTAATAAGATTGTACCTAAATCAACCATTTATCGGATAATCAAGAGCTTCAAGGAGAGAGGTTTAATGGTTGTGAAGAAGGCTTCAGGGCACACAAGAACGTCCAGCCAGTGCCAATACCGTCTCCTAAAGTTGATTCAGCTGTGGGATTAGGACACCACCATTGCAGAGCTTGCTCAGGAATGGCAGCAGGCAGGTGTGAGTGCCTCTGCATGCACAGTGAGGCGAAAACTTTTGGAAGAAAAACTGGTGTCAAGAAGGCCAGCAAAGAAGCCACTTCTCTCCAGGAAAAACATCAGGGACAGGCTGATATTCTGCAAGGTACAGGGATTGGACTGCTGAGATCTGAGGTAAACTCATTTTCTTTGATGAATCCCCTTTCAGATTGTTTAGGGCATCTGGAAAACAACTTGTCCAATGAAGGAAAGGTGAATGCTACCATCTGCCCTGTGTCATGCCAACAATAAAGCATCCTGAGATCATTCATGTGTGGACCCAAGGGAGTGGGCTCACTCACAATTTTGCCTAAGAACACAGCCATGAATAACAAATTGTACTAAATATCCATCAAGAGCAACTTCTCCCAACCATCCAAGAACAGTTTGGTGATGAAGAAAGCATTTTCCAGCATGATGGAGCACCTTGCCATAAGGCAAAAATGATAACTAAGTGGCTCGGAGATAAAAACATCAAAATTTCAGGTCCATGGCCAATAAACTCCACAGACCTTAATCCTATAGAGAACTTGTGGTCAATTCTCTAGAAGTGGGTGGGCAAACAAAAACCCACAAATTCTGACAAACTCCAAGAATTTATTAGGCAAGAATTGGCAGCCAGTCATCAGTATGTGGCACAGAAGTTGATTGACAGCATGCCAGGGCGAATTGCAGAGGTCTTCAAAAAGAAGAGTCAACACTGCAAATATTGACTCTTTGCTTAAACCTAATGTATTTGTCAATAAAAGCCTTTGTCACTTATGAAATGCTTGCATTTTGACTTCAGTATACCATAGCAACATCTGACAAAAAGGTCTAAAAACACTGAAGTAGCAAACTTTGTGAAAACCAATACTTGCGTCATTCTCAAAACTTTTGATCATGACTGTAGCTTTGGCTCTACTTTCTGCCATCACTCTATACTTACCGCTTACCTGGATACTTTCAGCATCTGGTTTGCAGCCTTTGCATATGTCTTATAATCTATTTCATTGTAAGTTTCCTTCCTTCCTTGTTCCTGCAAATTCCATGTTATCCCAATTTTATTCATGTTTATAATATTTATTTATATCATGCTTACCAACTTTTGAAAGTTGGATTCCGGGAGCCAGCCGGGGATAGGGGGCGTGATGGGGGAAGGGGCTCTAAAATTTGCGTCATTTTGTCCCCGCCCCTGTGACGTAACGTCATTTTACTGCAGGGGTTTCTCCCTATCATGGCATTTAGGACCTAATTCTGCCCACTTCACTAGGAAGTGGGTAGATCCGGGAGATTGCCACACTCTCCCGGGAGTCTGTGAGACTCCGCAAATTGCGGTAGTCTCCCGGACATTCCGGGAGAGTTGGCAAGTTTGATTTATATCCAGCCACACCCGGATTATTTTAAACCTGTACTGTGTTCTGATTATTTCCTGCTTTTCCTGGATTGTGTTTGTTTATTGCATTGCTCTGTCATGTTCTGCAACAGCATCTTTGTGCTTCATTAAACTGGTAAATCCTTTACCTATTCTGGACTAATTTTCTATAATTACAAACGTCCAGGTAATAATAACACCATGGCATTGATGTGGTTAAAAAGCATAACAATAATAATAATAATAACAATAATGTGAAATTAACTTACAAAATATATTGAACAACATTTATCCACTAATACTGTAAGTAGAAAGATGATTGTCAGGGATCATTTTTAAAGTTACTGAATGAACTATGAATTGATTGTGATTAACTAATGGGATGCATTGCTTAAATTACACTGTTCGACTTGCAAGTTTAAAATTGTAACAGTTTTAAATGTTGATCGATTTTATATTATTGTTAAAATCACTTTTCACCTGCCATGTGGTGGATGATAGATTTCCATTTTCTTCTGCATCTGACATTTAAACAATAGTTAATCATCTTAAATTATATTGCAGCCTCTGCAAAATTCTAATGATCTATTGTTTTAAATGTATTCTGCTATTTTTATTAAAAGGCTTGATAGTCATAGAACTCAAAATTAGGGATACACAACAAATTATATTTATGATTTGTTAATCAATAAACATATGCCTATGCTCTATCCAAGACCAAAAATAAATACACCACATCAACCTTGGTGCGTACCCTAGGCATACATGTTTATATAAAGGTTATATACATCCTGCCATTAATTATAGGACACTCAAATTTTGGCTATTGGCTTGCAGGCTGGGGGCAACTTGTTCTGATGTGACTGCTATATGCATACAGCGCTTAGGAGCTAGGAAGATTTTCTTATATTCATGACAGTGATATCATCATCAGTGCAGTGTGACTCAGACACTATATATACCTGGTATGCTGACCTCCAGGTTGCCTGACTATTGTGTACCTGTCAACGTGTATAACATTTCATTTGCTAGTGAAGTTATATTGCTAGTCTTGGGACTGTTCCTAACTATGATTCTGAATTCCCTCGTTGTTCACTATCATTACACTTATGTAATTAACTCTGTATATGGTGAATCTAAAGACATTGCTGCCAACATTTTACTAACACTGTGTCCAGCTCTGCTACCAGGACATTTGCCTATGTCCTCATGACCCGATTCCCCAGACCCTTGGCTTGTGAATTTACCATGAGAACAGTTTACTTTCAAACATTAAAGGGTAGATTCAATTCCCCGCATTGTTCTAAAGAACACTATTTCCGTTAGTACAGTAAATTCAACATGGATTTTTGCTTGCTATTTACAAAGCTGCGAGCAAAAACCAGTGGAGAAATAACCGTAGTAACTGTAATAATGAGCAACTATTACCGTAGTAATGATAAAAATACTGTTAATTGAATCTACCCCTTATAGTGACACCTCTTCATATCTTCTAGCATACTACTTGCAGAAGAGCATTATTTGCTTTCCGGTGCTCAGTTGCTGATATCAATATTATTATTAATATGCAATATGTAGCACTTAGCCTCATGTATCAATCTCCCATTGTGCCATAAATTGTAGGCTTGCCAGCAGGGCCTTCTTACTTCTCTGACTGTCTGTATTGTCTAGTATTGTTTTATTACTGCGTTTGTTCTCAATTGTAAAGCGCTACAGATTTTGCTGGTGCAATATAAATATATGTTGATTATGATGATGCAACCTTTTACTATTACATCTCACTATTAAGCTTAATTTATATATTTATTGTACCATTGATTTACTTGACTCTAAAGGGATGACAAAAATCGAAATTGTAATATATTGTCTTACAAAGCCAGTATAGTATGTTTATGCACCTATACTGATCAGACAAGTTTAGTATTGGATACTTTAACAAGTCACTCCTAAGTCATCTAGAGAAAATGTTATTATTATTATTAAGTAATGTAAGAATTAAAATGCAGAGCTGATAAATATTATTTTATCTTCTGAACAGTTCATTCTCCTAGAATTGTATTCCAGCCTGTAAGGATTCAACACTTGCTACAAATAACAACTGTCAGAAAATAGTTCACAATGACAGGTACAAACACCTTCACTCAATTCCTTTAATCAGCACTCTGCTAAGAACAGCAATCTAGCTAATCACCTCATCTGAACTACTGCACAGCTTTCCTTAGGTTGGGTACACACTACAGTTGTTTTCAGACAATAATCAGGCCAATCAAACAATAAATGAGCATTTAGCCCAATATCTCATTACTTTATACACTGCAACGATTAACTATTATCGTTTCAAAGCTCATTTTATAATTTGATTTGATTTATTGTGTGAACTAAAAATCTCATTCAACGATGGAACAATATCGTTCCAATTCTGCAGTGCGTATGCACGCATGACCAGCAGTGGCATAGATCTCTATGCAGTGCGGAAAATCACAATCTTTTCTGCCGATGATTATGACAGATCTGAAGGTAAATCATTTAAAATGTGTTTAGTCTGTAAACATGAATCGCATGCTGATTGGGAGTTCTTTTTTTTAATTGTTGGTAAAATCGTTAAGGATATCGCATCAGGTGAATTTTAATATAGTCTGTACCCAGCCTTACTCTGCAATCAGCCCTTCAGAAAAAAGGTCAAGTAAATCAGAACATTTATGTCACCTGTCTGTAGCCTTTATAAGTCCCACAGTTGTACCCAACCTTTACAGTAGCAAAGTTTGTTTTTGGATTTCTCTGCTTGTGCTTTGAAGAAGAATTCTGTTGTTTGACTGTACATCACAATTCTACCTTCTCCAATCCTTCTACCTCAGCTTAGTCCTCCACTATTCTGCAATCACCGATCCCTTGACTTTTGGCTTTGTCCATTACTATTCTACATTTTACAATCCTTTGACATCAACTTGTACCCCTACTACCAGTCCTCTCAGGACTAAGTGTCTTAGCCAGATTCGGTGTGCCTCTGATTGCTACCTGTCACAGGCACTAGGAGTTTTACCCAGAATTCACCAGGTGTAACCTTACTCACCAGAGGTGCGGAGTCTAAGACAGTGGCTGGTCTTCTCTAGGAACTCCCACAAAGAAGTATGGTTTTTAGCGGCTGCCACTATGCAGGTCGCGGTCCTCTGGGGAGTGTGGTGAATATACGGAACTACACAAACTGAATGGAAGAAGGAATGTCAATGATATATATATATACATAGTCTCTGAGCAGTGGAAACAATGGTAACACGGCAGAATAATGAGCAGTAATAATGGGAGGAGAGAGTTCCAAAGTGCTTAGCACGCAGGTGGCATACAACAGGCAGATACTTGACAACTGGAGAGAGTCTATGAGAGCAGCCAATAATATAGTGTAGTAGAAGAGTCAGCGACTCGCAGCTATACTACAGAGGCACTATAGGCCTTAGTCCCGAAAATAAGCAACATACAAGGTAGTAAATTAAGCTGTCTGCGGCTGGCAGGTATTACCACAGATGTGGAGAGAAGACTTCTCCAGGAGCAGGTAAGATACAAGGTAGCATGGAGCGGTCTGCGGCTGGCAGGTATTACCACTGATGTGGAAAGAAGACTTGTCCATAAGAAGGTAAGATACGAGGTAGCATGGAGCGGTCTGCGGCTGGCAGGTATTACCACTGATGTGGAGAGAAGACTTGTCCAGGAGCAGGTAAGATACTAGGCAGCATGGAGCGGTCTGCGGCTGGCAGGTATTACCACTGATGTGGATAGAAGACTTGTCCAGGAGCAGGTAAGATACAAGGTAGCATGGAGCGGTCTGCGGCTGGCAGGTATTACCACTCATGTGGAGAGGAGACTTGTCCAGGAGCAGGTAAGATACGAGGTAGCATGGAGCGGTCTGCGGCTGGCAGGTCTTACCACTGATGTGGAGAGAAGACTTGTCTAGGAGCAGGTAAGATACTAGGTAGCATGGAGCGGTCTGCGGCTGTCAGGTATTACCACTGATGTGGATAGAAGACTTATCCAGGAGCAGGTAAGATACAAGGTAGCATGGAGCGGTCTGCGGCTGGCAGGTATTACCACTGATGTGGAGAGGAGACTTGTCCAGGAGCAGGTAAGATACGACGTAGCATGGAGCGGTCTGCGGCTGGCAGGTATTACCACTGATGTGGATAGAAGACTTGTCCAGGAGCAGGTAAGATACAAGGTAGCATGGAGCGGTCTGCGGCTGGCAGGTATTACCACTGATGTGTAGAGGAGACTTGTCCAGGAGCAGGTAAAATACGAGGTAGCATGGAGCGGTCTGCGGCTGGCAGGTATTACCACTGATGTGGAGAGAAGACTTGTCCAGGAGCAGGTAAGATACGAGGTAGCATGGAGCGGTCTGCGGCTGTCAGGTATTACCACTGATGTGGAGAGAAAACTTGTCCAGGAGCAGGTAAGATACAAGGTAGCATGGAGCGGTCTGCGGCTGGCAGGTATTACCACTGATGTGGAGAGAAGACTTGTCCAGGAGCAGGTAAGATACGACGTAGCGTGGAGCGGTCTGCGGCTGGCAGGTATAACAACTGATGTGGAAAGAAGACTTATCCAGGAGCAGGTAACGTCCACAACAAACAGATAGCACAAACAGGAACAAGAAACTCCTCGGTGTCTCAATGGAATGAGGACCAAGAACAGGCAAAGGTAATAGGGCAACAGGTGCCTTAAGTAGTGAGAGGTGATTAATTATCCAATGAGAATAGGAACAAGTTTTTAACAGTCCGTGGGTCTGCACATGCGCAATCCTTTGGTCAAGATGGTGGATGGCCGCGACGCAAGACAGGCGCCGGCAAGAGAGAGAGAGAGACCCATGTCCAGAACTAGAGGAACTAACAGTCCGGTGAGTGACACTACCTCAGCTAAGCGGTACTTACCTGGGAGCTGCCAACACCATGACACAGTCGCTATGACTTCCATTTAGCTGCCCCAGTTCTTCTAGCTATTCCTCTTTGCCAGAATGTGCTCTTGTTTTGTACCCACTTCTGCTGCATCATGTCAAGCATTGATCCACCAAATCTAGCTTGTTACTGATATTGCTTCTACTTCATCCTTTTGTGCCTATTTATTTACCCGTGCACTTAATCCAGCTTACTCCTGGCTATGTCACATTTCACCATTCTGAGCCCCTGGACTATTTGTGAATTTACTTTGACCTGTATTCTTCTCCTGCTTCTGGATTTTGAATCTGACTTCAGACTGTTACAGTCATCCAAAAATGCTGTACAGGAACACCTAAGGTAATGTGACCCTGAAGTGTTGCTGGAAATAGTAACAGTGGGTGATGAGCCTACATTAAGTGAATAAACTTCATGAGATTATTTTTATCTGCCAGTGAATTTAAAGCTGCATCTGAAACTATTTTAATTCTCTCTGATTTTCTCTATACCAACCCGGTATGTCAATAAAATATATATCTGTATGAAAATCTTTATAATGTAATAAGAAATTAGTTCATAGCAACAGCCAGGAAAACTTCTTCAAAGTAGTTCAGTTCAAACAAAAAGAGAAACCCACTTTGACAAGCAGTTTCTAATTATAACCTGCACATCATTTAAATTATCAGGGAATGACACAAGCAACAAAAATATAGCTACAGAAAGACTTTAAAAATATTTTTTTTGCATTGGTATGATAGGTATGATAAGACACAAGATTAAAAAGTCAAGATTTTGCTTTAATTTGTCTTTAGCTAATTCACAGATGCCTTGATGAAATAAATAATTATACGTATTTTAAATGCACTAAAAAATTGGTGATCTGATGTGAAGATAACACTGTGGGCATGATTCATTAAGGCACACAAATAAAAATATAAATTGCACATCCATTTTCAAATATAAGTGATTCTGAATATATATCTTGTTGTTTTGTCTATTGATGCTCTGCTTTTATAGACACAATACAGTGCAGGATACATCCAATACATATGTGGAATACAAAGCTCCAAAACAATCCACAGAAAAAAAATTAAATGTATTCAATGACTATCATCTGTCAATAATATATACATTTTTACAGTTGCTCCTGATTGCAAACACATGTTCTACTATGCATACGCGACCGCCATCACTATCAATTGGCACTTACATCTGACCTGTAGCCGATGCATGTGATATGACAGAAACACAAGTACCTTTGAGATGCTCAAAGCTTGAAGCCTCTGCTGTGTGTTCTCGACTTGGCACACCCTTACTATACATTGACTACATGCATATGCCCATTCCCCTCCCCATTCCCCCCATTAGATCATAGATTGTCATAAGTGTCCTTTGTGCTTGAAGATGAATTGAATGGTGCTGCATTCACAGGCGTATAGTTGGTTTCTGAGCATACACAGAGTGATTTTATGCAAAATACGGCCCTTATCTGCATTTATGTTCCTTAATGTATCAGGCCCTACATATGCAAATTTAGGGTTCTCATTGTTTTCATAAAAATTACAAAGATCTCGTTTCAGTGCTTAGTAGGTCAGTAGTTTCAGGCTATTTGCAGGGGGTCTGCACCACCCACCGGGATCAAAATCCAAAAACCAAATAAAATTGCAATAGTGCTTTGAAACTCCATGCAATCAAAAAAGTGATCCATGGATAATAAATATTATGTTATTGTATTAAACACTTGTAATGTATAATTATATTAATATGGAACTAATATGAGGTTACATAAGGACACAGGGACTATCTTTATTACATGTGCTTCTCTACCTAAGTGGACATTTAAGAGTATAGAAGGAGACCCAATCTCTGCCAGCTGAGAGCTGGTAGGAAAATTTAGGTCCTTTTGTGGAGTGGAAATGGCTGTGCCCCTCTTCATAGCAAGGAATAGTCCTAAAAATACATAATCTTTATCCATTTATATAATTTAAATAATGAGGTTCATCAATGAATTGTATCAATGAATCACACTGATACAATAAAGTTTATTTGTACCCCACAAGGAGTCTATATTCAAGTAGTCAGACCATTTTTCTCACACTGTAACCAGAGTGAAGGCACTCTGCTAAAATGTCATTTTCATATACAGTTAAGGAATCTATAATTTGTAATGCTTGAGACTTTGAATTCTTGGTACAAGAAGCTTTCTATTACTGGGAGCACCGTGCCTAAACAATTCAAAACTACATTTAATAATTACCAATCTGCCACACTAACCCTGGCCTTCCCCTTCTTAAAAAATGGTTTAACAGTGCTCCTAAAAGAGAATATATTATTATTATTGTTGTTAACTTTTCTTCTTAAGGGGCTACAAATGGTCTGCAGCAACGTACACAGTGGGTGAGCACATTAACAGTGATACACAATACACAAACTGCTTCAAAAAATACATAATTTTACTACACATAATAATACAAAGACCATTCAGCTATGAATTAGCAAAGTACAAACAGAGTATGCAGATCAAGTTGTAGACTAGACAGTAAGCACAAGTGATAAATAATACCTATGTTATGTATGCCTGTGTCGGGAGCTTGGGATGAGAAAGTAGAAAGCTAGGAAGAAGGTAGGAACTGAGGGGTAACTATGGGTGAACATGTCAGTGGAAGATTACTAGTGAAAAGCAGCAATAATTTATGGGGTTTTTTTCTTTCTGATTTTCAGATCTTTCTGGATGTCAGATCTTTCTGGGTAGCAGATAATCATCATCAACAATAGCTATTTATATCCCAGATCCAAAACATGTATTATTCAACTGTTTATTTAAGATATACCACATTCTAATCATGAATACTTATTATTTAAAGCAAACTAATATTGTACTGTTTGCATTGAAATATTATTTGGAACTAGGCAGTGGTACAGAAGGAATTTCTGACAGTACTTACTTGTTATTGATAGCACCATTTATGTACCTTTACATTATGGACTAATGAGTGAAAAGTATAGAGTACATCCATTCAGTCAATGGGCAGATGGTGGGCTATAAATTTATTGGTGCTTTCCATTTTTAATGAGGAAACTCACAGGGTGATATTATTTGGAAGTGCAGGATGAATCATTTGGGTGTAATGATTTATAAGGTTACATATTTCTTTCCTTTTCTCAGGACTGATTTGCATTCTGAAGACTGTTTTTCATTTTAGCCTTTGTTCCGAACATTCTAATTGTTTACCAGTAGAAATGTATTTGTTAATAGCCAATATATTTTACTAAGTGATTTCTTTTTACTTTCTTAAATTGGTATCTATTAACGGATTTTTCTTTGTTTCATGCTGCAAGGCATACTTGTTAATGAAGGTGCCATAATCACCCCCTTTCCAAGATTTATATGTTATATGAGTGCAATGAAGAGGGAAAGCACTGATTTAATTGCTATAGGACCCAATATATATATATATATATATATATATATATATATATATATATATATATATATATATATATATATATATATATATACACACAAAATAGATACAAATGGCGCTAGGACAATACACCAGTAAAAATATATTAATATAGTCCAATAGCTTGAACTGGTTCCTTCATGTGTCACACTTCCCCTGTGCGGGCGGCTGCCAATCCTCTGGACCAAGCGGTGTAGCAGGAAAAAAATCTAGAACAGATGAAAGAGGAGGCGCACAATAGTGTAGTACAGTATAGTAATGGAGCCAAACAAGAATCCAAGAAAGGAACCTAATCACCAGAGCAAAGTGAGCCAAAACTTTCCACCATGTGGATATCCACAATACCTAAGGTGGATAAAAAAATCATATACGGTGGAAAATCACAGAGAGCCACGTAGCATTCAGGATAGTCCCAATAAGCAAAGTGCAAAAAATACGGACAAACAAGTCACACTAGTGCAGATGTATGCGTACCAGAAACCAAAAGTTTTATGGCTTATCTGAAGGGATATCCAGTAGACTGTAATGATGTATTCAATCTTCAGCCATCATGGGTTAACCGGTTGGTTACCTCAATCAATAGACAGAAGGACACAGATGTAGTATCCAAAAAATTCACATTTATTAAAAAAGTAGTAACTTACACATCCAGAAGCAGATGACAAGCCTATCTGATCAGCGATGGTAATAAAACAGCAAATTCTCAACGCGTTTCGTCAGTAAACAGACTTCATCAGGAGCAAACACAGCTCTTTATATATATATATATACACACACACATAATTTGTTAGTTTTTCAAATGTACCAGTACACAGACAAGGTCAGCAGATAACAAGTAGTTTAAAACTCATGTTCCTACTATCACATCTATCATATTTATTCTTAAGACTTCTTCAGGAGGGATAGTGGTACAGAACGAATATAAATAGGTGACTTAAGTGTCAGGTTGTGTGGAGCTATTCACAATCAAACAATCAAACAGTCACATTGCCTATTTTCACAATAATAATGATTTTCCATTTACATACATTTGTTACATTACAATGTAATTGGAACAAAAGTTTATAATATGTAATTCTAAGATATGTGTCGCATAAAGTTCAGACTAAGTACAACTAAATGGCATACCTTCCAACATGTCTGTCCCCAGCAACAGGACACAGGCATGCTTATGTCACAAGGGCCGGTTGGCTGTGTAGCAATGCTAGGCTGCTCATTAGATACCTAGATTCCCCCAACACTCCCATCTGCGGGACAGAGCCCTAAAATATGGACTATTCCGCTGAAATCAGGACAGTTGGGAGGTATTTAACAGGACAAGATTAAACAAGACAACAAAAATGAAAAAATATCATTTCCTCGTAATATATAATTTTTATCATCATATTTATTAAAGTCAATAAAGTCAGTCAATAAAGTATATATGATTAAATCCTTAGAGTTTTGAGGAATAATGTTTATAACATAATGGCATCGTAAATACTAGCACAATGGCATCTCACAGGAAGTTACTAATCTGTATTTATAATTAAGAATAATCTAACCATAACAATATATATGACCAATGAGAAGTACACTAGATTGTAGTCCTCCAATAGAGACTTGCAGGTAGGTTGCATTTGACAAATCAAAAAACTCCATGTCACAAACATGAAGAAAACATATATATTATACTAGAATGCATGAGTATCATGCATGGGTTAACTTGTATATATATATATATATATATATATATATATATATATATATATATATATATATATATTGTGACTTAACCTGTGCATGATACTCATGCATTCTAGTCAAATCAAGCTACTTAAGGTGTTAAAAAGGTTCTTGTCATGCATTTGGGCCTAGCCCAGGCCTCCTCAGGGGAAGAGCGTTACTTCCCAATGCAAGCGCCCTTTTTAACGTGGGTTTGTCCACATGTCACCACCTCATCATTTTTCTCCATCACCTCATCCTTCATCTTCATGGCCACATCCTTCATCAAGCTACTTAAGGTGTTAAAAACTCCCCACTGTCACCCCCGGCAACCACCAACCACTCCCAACTGTCACTTCTCCTTCAAGAAATATATAGGTCAGTGTATAACTCTGCCCAGCAGGTTGCGCTGCAGCTTGTTTTTTTTTTTTTTTACACACGCCACTAGGCACTTATATAGTATATATATATATATATATATATATATATATTATATATATATATAAATAAAGAGAGAGAGAGAGATTATAATGGAAATGAAGCAATTGAGCCTCTATCATTCAGCAAAACAAAACGGTTGGAGCTCAGTATATGACAGAATCGGGCGCATAATCCAATAATTGGGAAGATTCTGAATTTGCTAACTCTTAAGTAGTAAAAAATAACATTATATATTGTTATGCAGAGCAGAAGTCATGAATAAAATACTGAATTTACAAGACAACAAAATAAATAATAAAATTGCAAATTGTCATTAATGTTATTTTGTGGCTTTAATGTCACTTTCCATGAGGGAAGGGAATGGGAAAATATAATCAGATACACATTTTCTCATGGGCATCCCTTGAAAGTTATATAATAGGTCATTTTTTGGCTTTTAAAGACATAGATATACAGTATATTGTGTTGAGATTTGTTTTAAAGGTAGCAGTCCTTTGTTCAGTGACTAATGTTTAGGTTAAAAACATAGGTCTTCACCAAGTAACTCAAAGTCTGAACATAAATTTGCTTTGTTGGTTAGTAATTGTAAAGCACAATAACACTTGCTTAAAGAAAAAAACAAACCTAGCCGCCATTGGAACTGTTAACACTGTTTACTGTTCTGCATCAAAGGGCATTTACTCAACTTAGAGTCCTTACACTGCTGCAGTTCACAATTTGGCCAGTCACTTTAACCACTTGAAGTAATCCAGCTCCTCAGGGGCAGGACTTCCTCCTGTTTCCAACTTACGTCTTCTGCATTTTTGAGTTTTGTTTCACACAACCAGAAATGTTTCTCATTAGACAGAACTCTTGTCTGTCTTTAGCTCCTCACTTAAGTATCTACTGAGCTCTCTGCCTCTGCTGAGCTGCATATAGGTGTGGTAATACTACATTTCAATCCTGTTACAGAGGATCCCAAATTCCAGGAAAGGAACAAGTTGCAAGCTAGCACTACCTAGCAATTTAGTTATATGACATTCTCAATCTGTGCAATCTATCATTGAAATATCAAAATGAATGGTTACATAAGTACTACAGGGTTAATAACTTGATTTATGACCCTTTGCTATGTTGTTAGATACAGGCAGGCCCGGCGCTCCCATTAGGCAAGGTTAGGCACTTGCCTAGGGCGCCGGGCTCTGGAGGGCGCCACAGAATGGTAAATTACTTTAAAACTGTGCGGCGACCTCTGACCATACCTGTCACGGCCACCGCACAGCATTCAGATGCACGGGGAGGGGAGAAGAGGCTATTGCTCACCACCGCCGCCTCTCTGCTCCATCTCCTCCCCTCCAGTCACTAGTGTCAGTGAGTGGAGGGGAGCAGACGGAGCAGAGAGGCGGCGGTGGTGAGACAAGGTAAGGAAAGACGGGGTGAAGGGGGAGGAGGGCGCCGATTTTTGCGGGGGGGGGTTTGGGGTGGCGGTGCCGATTTTTGCGCTGGGGGGAGGGCGCCAAGGACCCTAGCACCGGCCCTGGATACAGGGTACTCACTAGATTCTCTACCATCTCACTAACCGTGGGCATTGGATAAGTATCAAAACATGAAATGATGTTCAAGCATCTTAAGTCATTACAAAACAGAATGCACCTTTCTGATTCCAGAACTATTGCAATCTAACGGAACCATCCACTCATAGACTCCTCGATTTACTACTCAAATTATCAAAGTTCCTCAACCTCCCAGGAAAGCTGGGGTTACAGATATGCACAACTGCACCCAGATTACTCTTCCACCAGCAATTTGCCTACCTCAAGGCATCACTATTCAGCTGTAAATCAGTATATTTCTTGCTGAGTGCTAGTGGCAGGCAGAAGCACTTTAATTACATCTTCCATGTTTGCTGAATGGCTGGGTGAGAAAGCAAATATAATGTCGCCAACACCAACCAAGCCTCTGTTTAAAGTCTGTAACTTCTCCACCTCCCCTTGTTTGATATTTCCTGTATCCAAGCAAAACTTCTACCTTGCTCATACTTCCTGCATATTAGCTTTTTTTGTCAATGAACATAATTGTGCTGTCTGTGTGCGCTGCTTCTCTCAAAGCCATGTGGAAGCCTAAAACCTTTGCCACTTCTCTGCCTTTTGGCTAAGATCAATTATAGTCATGCAGTGCTGCACATGATTCTCTAGCCAGAAGGACGGGGCCAGCAGAGAGAGTCTGGGATCATGTGTCTGCAGAGTGGTGACCCAGTGATCATGCGATTTATATGGCACTGAGCACATTTTCTCACCTTCTATTTCTACTTTACCTGGTATTTTGGCTGGTTGGGAGGAAATTTATATTTGCCTGGCTATTGGGCAGGGGGCCATACCCAAATGACACTATTTATTTTTCTCTGTAATATTTATTTCACATTTTGTTTGCCACTTCAACTTTTGTGCTTATTTTTCATGGATCTAAAGAGTGCAGTAATAGAGGGGCAAATACAAAATAACAACAGTGCTTTATCTGTAGAGTTACACCACTGTTGCAAACACGCAGGTTCCTCTCAGTGCACCAGATGCTTTGAGTATAATTTTATACTTTAATGCTTGTCTCGCTGTCACCCAGATAAGGATCATGCTCTCTCACTGCACATCAGTCAAGAGGGGAGATTCCAGCTCTTGTTTCTTTCTAGCAAGCGTGTTGGTTCCTGTAATAGATATACCTGTAATAGATAAACCATTTCAATTACATTAATGATTTTAAGACTACAGACTGAAAAAATATTTTTTGCATTTGTTTTTTTTTTGTTTAATAAAAAAACAAGAAATGTTAGAATATTTTTATGAATTCCACTCCATGCTCTTAGTTACATCTATGCTCACATTTCATTGCATTTTAGTAATCATTTCCCACACAAATAGACTTTTTCAAAGGATGGAGATGTTTCAGATTCCATTATGCTTTTTCCATAAAAAAAAAAGCAACACTGAAACATGTAATAATTGCAGTGAAATGTTTATACTAACCATAGGGAACAGACAATAATGAAATATTTTATCACCACAAGACTTTGTGCAACAAATATATTTTAAGGTAGTTTGCAAAATATAAACTAATTAAGGATCATTGTCAAATATTATAATACATAGTGTTATATAATTTGAATATTTCAGGAAATCTGATATTTAAATAAATGTATATTATATTGAATATCACAGTATTATAATACTTGCTATGCATTTAAGTCATACTGTCAATGGTAGAATCTAGGGAATTAATAGAAAGGGCTGAGGGCTTGTTACAGACTGTGTTTTCACTGAAAATATAGTAAAAAGGCATGAAAACTAACCAGTGCTGTAGACACGTTTAGTGATGCATTTTGAATGCAGTTTCCAGAATTATAATGTATTACATTTTTACCAATAAGATTTATTATACTGGTAGAGGTTGTTAATGTTTGATAAATAGGACAATAAACACAATGGTGGGAACAAGCTCATAATAAACCGTTCATTCTATCTTTACTGCACTTTTCAGGTATTAGCATATGAAGAGCACATTGACAGAGGATAGGTGTGAACAAGCCTGATAATTTCAGGGGAGAACTAGCAAAGTTTTGCCTTTGTAGGAGGCATGCATGGCATATGGTACATCAACAATCATGTATAAACATTGTTCAAAATTACAAGCTCTTATAGTGAATAATTGAAAGGTTGCAATTCATGATGACAAGGCAGAACAATTTGTAGCTATGGACAATGTTGGACTGAGTTATGAATTTCCACTAGGGAGGGCCTAAGAATCGTCATGACACTGGAGGGGGCATGGTTAAGCCACAGAGGGTACATAGCCAGGCCACGACAGTTTGGTCCAGCCAAACAAACTAGATTTCCACCAAAGCTTACAGGTTTGTGGAGGAAGATGGAGGTGTTTACAGAGGAGTAGAAGTTTTCATGCACTGATGGTAGTGGTAGAGTGAAGTGAAGGCATTTTTGTCAAATTTCTGGAAATTTATAGGGAAGGCACAATGCTGTACCTAGTTCTGTGGAGCAGTGCTAAGCTAGATTTCCTTTTGTGAAGCAAGGTTATTATAATCAGATAAATAGTTGGATAGGGTGATTTGTGTGGATGGGCACATGGCCACTTCATTTAACAAAAGGTCTTAATGTCTCATCAGAAACTTTAAATAGGACCAATTTTGCACCTCCATGTTGGACTTTGATAGAGAAGCACATTTCTAGCCCCACATTGAGTAATGTAATAAAAAAAATTACACACGCAAAAGTGTCACATGTAATAAAGACAGCCCCCATGTCCCCTTCCCCTAATGATTTAATGTAACAAAAAATATAGTCAAATCAAGCAGAATTTGACTACAAAACCTGAAAAGTTTATAGTATTGATAGGGATGGTGCTAAAGTGGTAGGATGTTGGCTTTGATGCAACAGTTGCATTACTGTACCGTGCACCACTCAGCACAGTGAAACACAATTTAAGTTTGCAGAGGCGTCTCCTGAGAGTGGAGAATAGGTATGCAAGTCGTTGAGCAGGACCATCCAAGCACACCAGTGCAAAACTGTTCAGTTTGTAAATGAGGTCCAGTTAAGGTTGGAAGCGGCTCATTCATAAATGTAATTTAGTATATTTTAATGTTTTAAGTTTCAGAAAAGAAATGCATCTCCAAAAAATCTTAGGTACTATACATAAGTTGCCCTCTATATATATCCTCCTATGTTAATAAGTAAAAGTGCTATTTTCATTCTTAATAATTAAAGAGTAATAGTTATCCTAAAATGCTTGACTCCATTACTTACTGTACAATGTTTGATGCAGACCTTCAATGTACAGTGATCAGTGTGGCATTAACAATAATGGGAAGAAATCAAATTCTGCCATTAATGGTATTTCATTTTACATTAAGTTCTTACATGAAATAAAACAAACTACTTTGAGTCTCTTGGATTTAATTTTATTTCACTTTGAGATATTGAAAAACTGACATGATTAATCAGCCATTATCTAGCACACTATATAATCAATGATATGTAAATCTATAATGTATAATTTTAAAACTTTTTTTCTTTTTAATTGTGGGGGAAATATTGTGCTCTTTACATGATAATTATCTAAATTGTTGTAATTCAGTATAAATCATAAGCCTCATTTAAGTTAAATGACTGCTGGGCACAATACTTTGGAAACAACTTGTAACTGGTAAAATATTGCAAGCCTCTTAAGAAATGCAGGTATTCTATGATTCCCATATCTCTCAGTCTTCACTAGCAAAGCGATAAATCCATTTTAAGCTCTGTCTGGGAACAGAGCCAAAATATTGTATACTGTATATAATCAGCTGAACTTACTGATCAGAAGTCACTCACTCTTTCATTTAGGATGGAAACTTGCAAGGGTTGTATACAGAAAGGTGTTATATAATCTGCGGGATTTTCCACTAATATTGTTATATGTAATAACAGATTTGCAGTGTTTTATAAATGTTGCATTGTTAGTTCATAGACTCTATTGTAAAGTGATGAAAAGTATCATAATCACGTAATATATAGCTTTGAGCGAATCACCAAAGTTATATAATTAAATATGTTTAGTTTACCCACTTAGTGTATGTATACAAATGTAAACCCTGCTTGTATAACCTGAGTTGTACTGTTAGTGTATTAGGCTTAACTCCTACCTTGTAGCACCTTTTGGGCAAACACTTGTCATTCAGTTTCTTCCACCTCAGGTTCCTGTGGCTTAAATTTAGCAAACAGGTGTCCCTACACATGTAGGTCATACTTGCCAACCTTTTTAAACTTCTGTCTGGGAGATGCCAGGCAGGGGGGCATGGTTGGAGGACGGGAGGGGTGGGGCGAGGTGAATCATGTCATTTTGGCCCCGCCCCATGACAAAATGACGGTTTTGTCGCAGGGGCGGGGCCAAAATGAGGCGATTCACCGCAAATTGCGTCATTTTGACAGCAAGATGCCATTTGCGGGATATTTGCCTGCTCTCCCGGGAGTCCGGGAGATCTACCCGGATTTCGTGAGTCTCCCTGACATTCTGGGAAAGTTGGCAAGTATGATGTAGGTTTGATAACAGGAGAACATACATTACACAGACACAGCAGGGAAATGCAGCACAATTACTTCTGATGAAAAGAATAGGTGTTTGGTATGTTATGTTAGGGTAAAATGCATGAGAAAGACTTATTTACAGTACAGTCTCCTATCTTTCTCTTCTACTTTAAAGATACTTAAATTATTGAAACCTCTTTGAAATTCAGTCAAATTTGGTCAGTCCAATGGCATTGATTTCTTTGTGGAACAATTGTGATTTTTTTGGGGGGGTCCGATTCGATTTGAGTAAATTTTGTGGTTTAAACTTCAAGTTTGAGTTTGAGTTCAAGTTTACAGCTTGCAGTTAAAATATGTTGACATAAACTATAAACTGTTGCCTGTTCAAGCTTAAATGGTTACATTCCACGATATTTTAACATTTTTATAATTCGAACAACGAACATTACTTTGAATTTGAAGTTGGTGTTCAGCATTTTGTCAAAGTCGTATAATTGGATGAACGAAAGTTTATTGGTTAATATTGTTTTATCATGTGATTGCACACACTTGCACTACAACATTTAGTTATTTATATATTTCATATTTATAATGATTCCGATCCACAGTGATTTATGAGCAGAAAGTATTTAGTTTATTATTAGTTTATATATTTTACGATTATATGTACACTTTAGTGTTATTTAAAGTTCAGGTTATAAGAAAGGTGTCATGTCTGGTATCATATTAATCCCCTATTCATCAACAGTTGTCCGATTCATTCGCCGAAGAGATCGCACATTGCATACTCTAGTTAGTGATGTTAGGGAATAAATACTTAAAGTTATACTGACTGTAATGTGTACATAGACTAGATTAAACTGGTTTCTGGGCGAAAGATTCATCTGGAATGTTGACCCTCAGCCTTAGAGTTGGTTGTTTGAACTAGCCTATGACTTGTTTACATTGGACCCACCTGAAGTCTGGACCTGTAGAAGCAAGCCACGTCATCTGCATTGTTGTCTCTGTAACACTGAGTGTACATAATATAGCTGTGCTTCCACTGGCTTCAGTCATTCTCTGACCACAGTATTCTGGAGTGAAATACTGTACACTGGTACCCGTGGGAGCGCAGCTAGCGCAAGCGATCGCAGCGGCATGTATTTATCTTTTGGTATTGGCTGTACTGTATTATAATCATGTATTGAATTGTTAAATTTTGCATCTGCTAAAATAAATTACTTTGTGCCTTGGAAACACAATAGAATCACCTATGTAATGCTTATTTGAAAACAATAGAATTACTTTAATAATTTGTATGGAAACATTTTTACAATTCTAAACAATGAACTGGCTGGAAAATATTTAAACTTGTTTGCCTTGCTCAGATGTAGCTCAATATTTTAAGTTTATCCAAAGTTTGAGAATTTATTAGAAGTTTTCCGACATTAGGGACAATTTGACGAGCTGGTTCGAGAATCACTTTGAAGTTATTTTGCAGTTAAAATCACTACACATGTCATTGCATGTTGTCACATTACAAAACAAGGGTGTATTGTGATACACATAACACGTTATTACATCACTTTAATAGCTGACACACTTGTTGTGGGACTGTCACTGTTTTATTCACTATCGTCTATACACTGCAGCATCCATATTAATATACTCACAAGCTTTTAGGTGCTACCTCTCTCCCAACTCATTCTCAACTCAACTTTGTGTATATGTAAATTCAGTATCAAAATCATCATGTCCATCTTACTGTGCCACACACCATTTGGCCTGACAACTAGAAATGTTCTAGAAAAAAATTGGGACTATTTGGAGGTATGACATCAGGTTTTCAATATAACTGATCAAATGGTTTTATCATAAATTATCTGTTTACTTGAAAGGTAAAGTTACATGTGTACTTTTATTAATGCTTTTAATCAAATTATTAATCTTAAATAGTATAAGTTTTAGTATCAAAGCAATGCATTTCATAACTTTTTTCAGTCACAAGGAGAAATGTCAGGCGCTAAATCATTGCAATCAATACCACAATAAAAGGGGGAAATTCAGAAAATGAATATATAAATAAGAAAAATCTTTTACATTAGACATCAATAAATCATCATCAGCTGTTCAACAAAAGGGGTTTTGCCATTCCTTTTAGAAAATCTCTGGAAAGACATACAACAATTTAGAACAGCTATATCTTAATAGTCAATATGGCAGACAAAGCTTACAGAGTGGATGGTATTCAAAAAACTTTAATAATCAATAATTAAAAAACAGCAACACAAAGCGAACATATATAACCATTAGGATAAATATAGATGAACAATCTTTAATAAACTGTACTTATATCAAAAGTCTTTAATAAATCAGAGGGGTCTATTTAGCATTTGATGCCCTTTATAAACTATTTGGCCCAATATAAAAATTATCTTGACTCATGGCACTTTGTAACACACAGCTTCAATAGGATGAATTACCCATTCAGTTTTGCATATATTGGGACAAATCATCCCTAGATACGCTTCTTAAGAGGTGCATATTTTTTGGCTCCAAGAGGCCTGGTGTAAAGATAGGCTAGGATGATATTGACACCATTAGCACTATCTAGTGACTTACTATTGGCTGTTTGTGTATTGACCTCTTCAGCTGTTAGTGCTTTATTCATTAGCATTGTGGCTATATTATATCAAGCTGCTGTCTTCTCTTCAGATTTATATATTTATATATACATTTGTACCACTGGTGTAGAAATGCTGCTGTGTTTTCAGTCAAATGTAATTTGAGATTTATGTGGCTCAACATATGCATGTATAATTTTTGTAACCAAATTTTTATGCGTAGGTCTGGAGTGCGAAATGCGTCACACTAAATGAGGCCCTATTCGTGTCAGGTAAACTTTTCTGAGAATGTTCAGTGTATCAAGTTTACCAGCTTGTATATATATCAGGTGATCGTTTCTGTGCATGCTCAGTACAGTGTATCAAGTTTATCAGATTTAGTTTTTTGTTTTTTGTTTTTTTTTGTTATTATGCACTGCAGGCAGTCCTATCATAAAAAAATAATAGATCAACTATTCATATGCATAAAACTTTAGCAAATGGTCATATGTTATATGTGCAATGAAGGGAAATAGTGGATAATTTAGAAGTATCAACTACACAGATCAGCCATACATGCTGTAAAGATAATTAAACCCCCCCCTTATTATCCTGGATGCACACAGCAAACAAAAGTGTAATCTCTTTACATTTGAGGAGATTCAGTACAGTATAAACATTTTAGTTCCCTTTTATAACCAACCTTGCATGTTTATACTTTTTCTTTTCTAATTCATGTAACTATGTTTATAATAGAGGATCTCTAACTTTTCATTGTTTCTCTAGTTTGCACCTATTTTGAACAATATCAAAGGATATTGAGTAACGTAATTGAAAACTAAAGCATAAAACAATTTAATGAAGGCTTGGCAATTTAGCAGTACCTAATATAGGATTATATAAAATAGGTGCATTTAGCACCCACTGTATGAAAATTGTATTAATGACTTTCTTGGTTTAATTTACAGTTTAATTTGTTATATTGGGCAAACAGCTCTATTTTCGTCAAAATTATACAGGCATTTTATATTAATAGTTAATCAAAATAAGGTTAAAGTAGTTTTTTTGGTTGAAAAATAACATTTAAACAATTAATTTTGTACCGGATTCAAAAGATTTTTTCAGCTGATCCTTCACAAACATATACACCAGCCATAACACTAATATTCCAAGAACCTACGTTTTCCAAAAAGGCAGTTCCATATTTTTCCTTTGAGGACTCTACTTAAAATGCAGATTTTCCTAAATTCACTCCTGGGGGTACATGTATTAAGGTCTGATTTCTGCAAATCAACGCTATTCGGCGACTTTGCATGTAAAATTTAAAACGGTAATGTGTTTGCCTTTAAACACCCTCTGGGGTTAAATGTATCAAGCTGTGATATTTGCAGCGATTTGAAATTGCCACAAATCGCTAGAGAAATCCCCAGTGATTTGAGCCACCAATTTGCCCTATGAATTAACTTGCGATTTGTAGTCTCAAATCGCTGTCCATCTTGAGCAAGTTGCATCGATTTTTGTAAACTCTCAAATCACCCGTGTTTAGTGTTAAAATTGCCATTTTCAATCCAGTACTTATTTCTTATTGGTTGCAAGTTTTAAATTTGCATGATTTTGAAGTCACTAACAATATAAAAAGCAGACTACTTCCTTATTTGAGTTGATAGGGATTTCTGGAGAATGGAAAGAACAGGAGAATGGTGATTGTTGTTAAAATAGTGTAGAAAATTAGTTTTTTTTTGGGGGGGGTTGCCTCATTTGCTTTATCTGCCCTTGTTTATCTCAGTGTCTGTTTGTTTATTTATTTATTTTTGGTGACTGACTTTTTTTTTGTTGTTTTATGTATTTCCCATGTGTTTGGTTTGTGAGTGTATTTGTTGTTTTCTGTATTTCCCCTATGCTTGGTTTGTGAGTGTATTTGTTTTTTTTCTGTATTTCCCCTGTGCTTGGTTTGTGAGTGTATTTGTTGTTTTCTGTCTTTCCCCCGTAATTTCTTTGTCATTCATGATGGTGAGAGGACAGAGAGGTGAGGAGTCTAGCAAGAGTGGGGAGGAAGAGAGAGGAGAGAGGAGAAAGGAGGTCGGGAGGAGCAGTAGTTGTAGGAAGAGGCAGGAAGTTCATTTGACGAAG
This sequence comes from Mixophyes fleayi, assembly GCF_038048845.1. Taxonomy (NCBI): domain Eukaryota; kingdom Metazoa; phylum Chordata; class Amphibia; order Anura; family Limnodynastidae; genus Mixophyes; species Mixophyes fleayi. The sequence goes on along the minus strand of NC_134410.1, from coordinate 39,973,926 downwards.
TCTTGGCACAGTCTGCATGTTAGTTTTGCAGAGAATTGTGCACTCATACGCAACTCAGTGCCAGTGTATGAGCGGATTTTGGGCAGTCTAGCTGCCAGGACCACTTTCGCACAAATAAGCAGTTGTGGTCACAATTATGGTACTGTAAATGTAGTGGGTCCCATCAAAAGGTCCATAGAAAACTACTGCAAATGAATCTCTGACATAAAAAGGAGAGTGAAGGAGACATAACAGAGGAGAGGAGAGGAGAGCAGCTGTAGGGACTGCTGGTGGGTCCGCTCTCGTGTTAACATACACCTTATAGAAGAGTTCAAGTAGCTCATCCCAATTGTGCTCCTTGAAGGCATAAATGTTGCGGGGCACGGACAAACCTCTGTTCCAACCTAAGGCTGTTGAGTAATGTATAATGATTCAAATGTATTGCCTTTATGGTCAAGCAGTAATCCTGCAGCATGTAAATGTTTGATTGTTCTGCACATTGAAAACAGAAGCCTCAACATTTGTAAATAATGTTTTTCTTTATGGTGTAACTTTTTGCACAAGCAAAAATATATTAATATCAAACATATCCAAATTTTCTACACACAGGGTTCTCGCAGATGCAGACAGAACCAGCAGTCGCTAGCCAGAATGATGACTCCTTAGAGGGTAAATCCACCAATGCTGTAGTGGGGGAAAAAATGGGATTAAACATTTACCTGTAAGCTAAAACATCTGTAACTGCTCTTGTCCTGATAATGGATATTCATTTTTTTTTTCCTAAGGAATATCACAAGGCGCAAGGAAGGCCAATGTGGACAAACCACAAGCAGAGGCACCAGACATTGAAAGAGAGGGATATATCACGTTAGATATGGTGTCTACATCACCAGTCCACCAACTTCCACACCCAGCAAAGCTCAACCAGCCTCTGTGTCTAATTTGGCTGAATCCTTTCAGTAGTTTAGTCAGGTACAAGCAAATTTGGTAACATTCCATCAGGACTCCCTGAGGGGTATATAGCGCCAGCTCACAAAAGGTTTTAGATCTTTGTGACTTTTCAAGACACACAACAGAGGATGTGTACCTCTATTTGAATTGGCACCACAATCCAAATAAACACTAGACTAAACAATAGAATGGGATTGTTAGAGAACTTTCAGGCAATTTACTGTCTGTCTGTGGTCAATTATTGTTACGGCTACCAGTGCCCTCATCCTCACTTTGCAGCAGCTTCAGCGCTACCCCACTACCCCAAACACATAATTTTCCGCTACTCCAGTGCATAGTAGTCTGCGTATCAAGAAGGGGAGATGGACATCCACAAACCGGACAGAGGCACCTGAGTCCACAGCCAAAAAAAAGAAATAACCACTTAAAAGTTGTTTTGTATACCTTTATGGTAAATTGCCTTTTTTTTCATGCAAATCATACAAATGTCTTTGTGCACATTGTGTTGGTTATGCTGCCAGACATATAGGTAGTGGGTGATGATCCACAACAATTCCCACTAACGAGTGAAACCATTGAGATCAGCGGTAGTACACTGGATAGGTAGCGGATGATGATACACAGCAATTACCACTAGCAAGTGGAACAGATAAGCAGAGATCAGTGGCAATACACTGGATAGGTAGCGGGTGATGATCCACAGCAATTACCACTAACGAGTGGAACGGGTAAACGGAGATCAATGACAGTACACTGAAGAGGTAACAGGTGATGATCCACAGCAATTACCACTAATGAGTGTAACAGGTAAGCAGAGATCAGTGGAAGCACACTGGATCATTAGCGGCCGAACACCATGCGGAGGAGAGTGAAGCTGCTTCTAGGCCAGAAGTAGACACGAAGAACCAGCACTGTGATGGGAGGAACCTTATAAAGGGATGTCAGGAATGTACAACCAATGGGAAAACAGGGCAGGTAGAACAGGTGAGACAGGACCGCCGCCGACATGACAGCTGGCGAGGAATGCGAAGAATCAGGAGGCGGGTAGGCATGCCAGCTCTCGAGTGGTGGCCATGGGAGGCCGGCGTGTGGCATTTTGAGAAATAAATAAAATGTTTTTCTAATAGTTTTGTTCATTTTTTATATCCCCTTTCAAAATGTGGGAGATCTTTATGCAGCACCCTGTATCTGTGTTGGGCAGAAGACTGTGGATTCAACAGAGGTGTCATTAACCAGGATAGACACCCATATCCCGAGTCACCTAGAATTAAACATTAAATGATTAAAACACCACATAAAAACACCAAACACATAAAAAAAAAAATACCCATGTGGCCTGCACAGCCTAAGAGGAACCTGGTGGTGGGAATGTTCCTCTCTCCCTCTCTGTGCTGACTATAAATATTGATGTTGCTCCAAAACACCCAACGAAAAATTTCCTATCAACTCCATTTTCAACCACCCTCAGAATGATGGTGATTTGGGTCCCTTCTTATAGTCATCCTTAGCCCGCATAGACCAATGGGTGATATATTTGCTAACCATGCCAATACATAGCAGCGTTTTAGAGTGCCACAAGTATGTACTTTAAAAATTGTCCCAATCTGAAAATATTTAATGTTGGCACATCAGAAAAAAATAATTATTGCCCCACTGGCAATGAAATAGTAAGGCATTATATTATAATAAAATTTAAAAAAATTCCCATACATATAATTATTATAATTCATCACCCGGAAGATAATTAATAATCATTTTTCCCCTCTAAACCAGAAATCATGATTAAGATAAACTTGTATTGTGCCTTCTGATATGCTAACATTGACCAGTAGTGAAAAACTGATGTGTTAGCTAATCTCACCTATCCAAAGCAACATGTTTAATGTGTAAATTTCAACCCCGCATGAGTTTGCAAAATCGCAGCTTCCTACATATAGTGACTTGCATTGCTAGAGTGGCAAAACGTCGGGACTGCGATTTATAGCGATTTTGGGAATGGTGATTTTGAAAAAATCACTTTGTTGGCGATTTTCTATCAACTATTGCACTTTAATACATTGGCAAGTTTAAACTCGCCCGAGAAATACACTGAAAATCCCAAATTGCTCCTTGATACATTTACCCCCTGAACAACTTTGGTTCCTACAAAGCATTAAATGTCATACACTTCTTTCTCCATTTCCCATGGTTGTTTTATCTTCTGTGTGTCGACAAACTAGACCAAAGATATAAGATAAGAATGTTCATTGGATTATCATTGGAGTGATTTATTGTGAGGTATATACATCAAGTTCGAAAACTCTGAAGTGTACAGAATGCTCTTGGAATGATTAAAGTATATATCCTTCACCCTATAAAACACCCTCAGAACATATCTAGATGAACTCTTTCAATTGAAAAAAAAAGAATTATATCATATAGAAGTCATTTACAAACTGCACAGCACAAGAGACCCACAAATGCTGCCTGATATGCAAAAAAATAGATTTGTTTTGCTACTTTAGACATAAAAGGAAGGATGCAGATTACACATAATTGGAAAGGTTTTGTTTTTTAGTTCATTGCAAGGCTTTTTAGCTGCAAAAATGGATCTGACATTTAGACACACATCAGAGATGGTAAAAGTCATTCCAATTAAATAATCCCTTTGGTCTTTTTGGGTACATATAATGCACTATGCATGTAAATATGTGCACATAAACAAAAGTATTTTAATAAAAAGAAAATTAATATATAACCATTGTTATTATTATTAATATTATTATTATTATTATTATTACTTTGACACCATAAAAAGGTCTGTGTGGAGATGTGGCAGCAGCTGCCGTGCCCAGGAAAAGGGCAAAGAAGATGCGCCCTGAGGAAGTGCCCATGAACAGGACAAGAAGAGATTGAAAACTAATCACCGGTACTGCATTCCTGCGGTGAGTACTCCTCTTCTTTTCCTGCATGTCGCGGCAGCAGAGGGTGAGTGAGCCAATAAGGGCTCACTTTCACCTGCTGCCAATTGGTGGCTGGATAGGCGAGCCAATCCTGGTTCATCTCCGGCCGTCTGAATTGTTGTCATGGCAGCTAGCCTATCAGGGCTTGCGGCCACATTGAGTGACATCAACGTGCCTGCGGCTATTTATGCCGTCGGGCGCAGCCATTTTCAGTTCAGTGCGGTGGAGGAGCCAACGGAAGAGGATGTCGTGGAACGTCCAGAAGCAAAGTAGATACAGACGCTGGCGGAAGTCGCCGGGAGCCCTTGTAAAGGCTAGGAGCTACCCTGCAAAGAGAAGACGACAGAGAAGAAGGCGTGGCAAGAGAAGAAGATGGTGTGCAATTCAGAAGACACTGAGATCAAAGAGAAGAAAAGCTCATCGACGGGGAGCAGTTGTAAGAGCTAAGAGCGCCCCGCCAAGAAGACAGTGGAGAGCAGCGTGCCAAAGAGGAGAAGAGCAGGAGAGGGCCTGGGAATCCCGAAGGCGCCATGGCAAGTGGAGTATCCTGTGCGGAGCAGATGAGTATAGAATTCTCTGTTAGGTCAGGCACAGGGCCCGTGGGCACCATTCGGGCACAAGGCCCTTAGCATAATAGTGGGCAAAAGGTCCTTGCACAGTTAGGGTATAGGAAGGGATTATCTGGGCACTAGGCCCCATAAGTAGCTTGGTTCTAAGCCCATAGTTAAGTTAGGGGGCACAAGGTCCTTAGTTAGACTGGGCATAAGGCCCTTAGTCAGTTTAGGGCACAAGGTCCATTAGTTTCAGGGCGTAAGGCCCTTAGTCAGCTTAGGGTGCAAGACCCTTATTGTAGAGGACGCTAGGTCTTGTATTGTTAGGAGAGCGCTAAACTCTGACAAGGTAGAAGGGCATTAGGCCTTTGTGGTAAGTGGGACAGTAGGTCCCAGTTGTTAGCTGGGTAGTAGGATCTTATAGTTGATAGCAGATGATAGGCCTTTGTTTAGCAGGGCGCTAGGCCCTTGGTAGTGTAGGGGACACTTGGTACCTGGATAGTTAAATGTTTAAGTTGCTGAGAGTGGCATATAAGGCTCCTCTACCCGTCCAAAAGGGCACCTAAAGTTCTGAGCCCCAAGACAAGGCGGACTTTACTGCTGGGGTTCAGGTCGTGGACGGAGGCCTGCGGACCGACTGTGTTCGATTGGACCCGGGTAGCCTAGGATGTATGAGCATGTGTGAGGGGTGGATTCTGTTTGAGGAGAAGAAAGGTACGGTGCGTCTTGTAGTGGTCCCTCAGGATTGGGTGAGTACTTTGGGTGTCGGGAAGGCGGATTGCAGTATGTGTGACTTTGTCTCCCCTAGCGCCCATTACAGTCAGCAGTGCTGTACAATGAAGGGAGAATCGACAACAATAAGCGAACAGTAAATTACATCAAACAGATCAGGGGAACATGGACAAGCTGGAAGCAGACCAGCATGAGACAAGCCTGTATGCAGGAGTATAGGTACAATCCAGGTGTAGAGACCAGGCTGAATATACCAAGGTTGTCAATGATCTGATCACTGCTAAAACTGAACACCATTACTCTCTCCTAATTCTCGTGGATCTCTCAGCTGCATTTGACACCGTTGACCACTCTCTTCTCCTACAAACGCTGCAATCCCTAGGTCTTCAAGACACTGTTCTATCCTGGTTCTCATCCTACCTTTCTAATCGCTCTTTCACTGTTAATTTCTCTGGAGCCACCTCTGCTCCGCTTCCCCTATCAGTTGGAGTACCACAAGGCTCGGTGCTAGGTCCTCTGCTGTTCTCTATCTATACCGCTTCTCTTGGAAATCTAATAAGTTCCTTTGGCTTTCAGTATCATCTCTATGCGGATGATACCCAAATCTATCTATCCTCTCCTGATCTCTCGACATCTGCGTTGTCCCGTGTAACTGACTGTCTTTCTGCCATTTCATCTTGGATGTCCTCTCGCCAACTTAAACTTAATCTTTCTCAAACAGAGTTAATAATATTCCCACCCACCAACAAGAACATACCTGACATTTCTATCTCTGTTGATAACATGACCATAAATCCCACCCCACAAGCTCGCTGGCTAGGTGTAATCCTTGACTCACACCTATCCTTTGTTCCCCACATTGACTCTATATCTAAATCCTGCTACATACATCTAAAGAACATTTCCAGAATTCGCACATATCTCACGCAAGACACTGCAAAAACCTTAATTCATGCACTCATCATCTCCCGCATTGACTATTGCAATTCCCTCCTTACTGGTCTTCCCAAGAACAGACTCAAACCTCTACAATCTATTTTGCCCGCTGCGGCAAGACTGATTTTCCTTGCAAATCGTTCTTCCTCTGTTGAATCACTCTGTATGTCTCTACACTGGCTGCCTGTTTTCTACCGAATCCAATAGAAAATACTTTTACTAACCTACAAGGCCATCAACAAAGCTGCACCAACATACATCTCCTCTCTTGTCTCAAAATATCTCCCAACTCGGCTACTCCGTTCTACACAAGATCTGCGTCTCTCATCCTCCCTCATTACATCCTCCCATTCCCGGTTACAGGACTTTTTTCGGGCTGCACCCACTCTATGGAATGCTTTCCCTCGCACAGCAAGACTCTCCTCTGGTCTACAAACTTTCAAGCATTCTCTGAAAACCTACCTCTTCAGACAAGCTTATAATATTCCTCAGCCACCCTCTTAACCTCGCTACCTTTAGCCTGTTACACAATTTCACACAAGACAACTACCCCCTGACCAACATTGTTGTGTGAGGGATCATTTAGCTTATGAGTCACTTTTACCTTTGCAGTCTGGCTGTGCCAAAATGCATAATGTAGACTTAACCTCATGTGTCAATCTCCCATTGTCCCATAGATTGTAAGCTTGCGAGCAGGACCTTCTCTTTGTCTGTTTTACCCAGTTTGTTTATTAGTTTTTTATGTCTGTCCCCAATTGTAAAGCGCTACGGAATATGTTGGGGCTATATAAATAAATGATGATGATGATGATATACCTGACAGTATTGGATGGATGTACCAGAGAGAGGTATTGGAAAGACAAGAATAATTAAGGACTTACTCACAAAGGTTTAAATTCTAGAGGGGGTAGCTGACACAAATGAGGGTGGTATGGAGTTTGAGAGTAAGGGAGGAGGGATTTTTTATGGAGTGTTTGAAGCCTTTGGAGACTGGTCAACAGTCTAAATTGACATAGGAGTGAGTTCCAGATGTGGGCAGAAGCACATTGAGAAGTCTTCTAGACAGGAGTGAGAGCAGGTAATCTATAGGGAGTTGAGGCAGTGGCTATTGGCAAAGCAGGGTGGGCGGGAGGGGGTGTGGAGGGAGATGAGGTTGGAGATATATGGGGAGAGGAGTGGCTGAGGGCATATAGATGGGGGTGAAGACTTTGAACAGGATTCTATAGGGGAAAGTGAACCAGTGTATAAGCTGGCAGAGAGGCAAATCAAATGCAGAGCTTGCAAGAGAGGAGAATCAAACCAGCATCAGCACGAATTGAAGTGGGGAGAGGTGTGTGAGAGGAGGAGATTAACAACAGAGTGGATGAGAATTTTGTTTGCATCTAGGGTGAGGGAGGGTCTGATCCTGAGCCAAATGTGGAATCCATTGACTGGATTTGGTTATAATCTGTGTGACAAGTGTTCTAAATAAAGACACTCTGTTTGCATTTACAACTATTGTCCGTGGTTTTCGCACTGGGAATCCCTAACAGTTTCTTCCAATAGGTATATTCCAATGTTTCCCTCCTCCTCCATTTCTATCATAATAATTTCTTCCTCTGAAATCTTTTACTCGTTTATTAATCTTAGTATCCCTGGTAATAAACTCAGAGGTGTTTTATACCGTCCCAGATTAGTTTTAACCTTAAATTAATAGCATCCACATTTAATAAAAATATATCTATTCCCCTCTTATTGGGCTGAACATGAAGATTAACAACATTTATATGTAATAAATAGACTTATTTACACCCAACCTGCACAACATTAATAAGGAAACATATTTCATGCAAAACGCTAAATAATTAATGGGGATTGTCTGATTGTATCTTGTTCTACAAAAAATGAGATGCAACCTTCTGCGTTATGGAAGACCCTTAATAAAGATACAAAATCCTAAGGGATTTTATTCAAAAGAGCTCTACCATTACCCCACAATCAAATTAAATAGCCTCCACCATCACCTTACTAATAAGATAAAAGCTCCCACCCACCATTAACTGACTTGCCCCATCCTCACCGCACCATAAAATTAATAGCTCACACCCCCAACCACATTACATTAAGAACCACCCACTTCCACCTACTTTTACTTTAAACGTCATCCCTTACACTTAGATTAGAAGCACATTTCCCCTCCCTAGACCTTGGTTCGATACTTCGAACCAAGGTCTGTACAGCATTTCCATCTATTATATAGAGTGAGCCTCATGTGATTTCAGTTGAGGAGTTCGTGGACAGATGGTATTATTCATTGTTTATCCCCCATTTACTCGTATTTGAGGGAAACTTTTCATTGTCTCATGGAGAGGATTATGTAACATCATTTGGAAGTGCCAATATTCTTTTTATTTGGTGTGGCCACACCGCTATTTCCACTCCTCACGCTATTGGGACTTATAACAGTGATATATTATTTTTACCATCTTTATTCCATTGTGATACATATTTATTGATCCAAGATTGGTGCTTTGATATTCCATTTTCTGATTTAGCGATCATTGTATAGTGCACTGCAGTAATTTAATATCCACACTGGCCAGTGTATGTTCTCTTTATAATAATTTTTACCATTTTATGTTCTAATAAATGTTTTTTATCTCACAGACCTTATAAGGAGATTCTGTGTGCGCTAGCTATTAGCGCTGTTGTTGTGTGTTGCCCCTCCCCATACTTACCTTAAAAGTTTATTTCTCACACACTTACACGAAAAGTCCCTTACTCCACACTTACATTAAAACGTTAAACATGCACATGACACCTAGATTTACAGTTTTCTGAACATACTTTGTTTGCTTCAGAATTTGATTAAGACATTCATAAGTAATGTTAGCCAAACTGTTTTCTGTATAAATTCTGATCATATCACGTATCCCTAAATGAAAGTGATTTTGTCTGTCACTATCTATCCCGGCACAACCACACAGGGGGATACCCTAACATACTATTCAGCAACTACTGAGCAGAAAGACAAATTGCTTAAGTAAACATTTTGGCTTTTTTTTTTCAAGTCAACAGTTTTGATTGTCTTACATATCCTAATGGTTTATGTTACCTGCATACTAATCAACTGAACTGAAAGATTTCGATTCCCTTATGCAAAGTGTAAATTACATACATTATTCACTCCATTCTGGTGGTCATTGGTTGGCAAAACTTGGTATAATATTTTACTTTAGAAGGGATAGAGTTACTGATGAGCCATCAATTCTTACTGTATAATGCATCTACTAATTTGGATTTTATTGCCTAAAATATCTGAAAATTAATTAATCTGATCTCCTTGGTTATCAAATTTATCATTCCACAAGCAGCAATCAAATGCACCACCAACACACAAGTCTGATTAATACAAAGTATATTTTGCAAACATATAATTTATATTGTAGGATTAAGCCTGACTGTAAATGAATATTTTCCTCATGTTAATACAATTAAGATATGAATTAAAGGTGCCAGTAATAGAGATTGTTTTTTTTCCTGCTTTGATAATTTAGTGAATTATGTACACTCTACTCTAGATTATAAGGATATTAGAAGTACAGTAACTAAGGTGTTCCGTTATACCTAAAAGGCACAAGGTCAGAGTGCTGGTATACTATGTATGGAATTTTAATAGCCAGTACTGTAACATAAAACTTTAGCACCTGGGGCGAGAAGCAAAACTGTTGCGCGCCCCCCCCCCCCCCCGCACCTCAATTCTAACTAAATGAACCCAGAATATTCATGAACTGAGCCCCTCTTTAGCTTCGCACCCTGGTTAGTCGCCTGTCTCACACAGCCCTAATTACGGGTAAACCAATAGGTTCTAGCTTGAAGTAGATAGTACACAATTCCTAATAATGCACACATTTTTACAGTACTTACAATACTTGAACTGTGAAGTGTGGTCATTAAAATGAAAATCAGAGAGTAAAGAGCTTACCCAATTAAAAGTAATAGCAATATACTTAAAGACAAGAGAAACCCCCGACTGAATTAAAATGTCTATTGCAATTGGCTAAGAGGCTCAGCAGCATCAAATCATGGGTTAGCTATGTCTCACTGCTGCTGAGTCTCATGGCCCGTCATGACAAATCTCGCAATTCAGCCAGGTTTGGATGATCACATAAGTAACTATATTACACATGCATAATAATAATGTAATCACAATAGATTATATCAGTCTATGGGGTAAATCTATCAAGCTGCGGGTTTGAAAAAGTGGAGATGTTGCCTATAACCACCAATCAAATTCTAGGTATCAAATATTTATTACATTCTACAAAATGACAGCTAGTATCTGAGTGGTTGCTATAGGCAACATCTCCACTTATCAGCTCGATAAATTTACCCCTAGATGTTAATCACACATTGCGGCTTTTTAATTGCATTTGTATTAGGCTTTAAAAGTCTATTTTTAAGATGTGGTAAGAGGTATTGTACTGTCAGTGGCATTTCAAATGGAGTTACATATGGCTATTTCACATTGTAACTCCTTAGTTCAGTTAAAAGTGATCTAAAAGTTAAAACATTATATATCTGTATACAGAAGTCAAAGCAGGACAATTCTTCTGCCACGCAAAATAATTCTGTCCACCCTGGACTCACATAGTAATTGCACTTACCTGTATGTATTTGTGTGGGCACTGGGGTATTTGAATATATGGTTTCAATTTGCTATCTTGCAACTATTGTATGTAGGCTAATTATATAATCTTTTATTGAAAACAAGGAAATGCCCTCCCAGATTAAGTTGTGCTGAAATGTTTACTTAAACAGGTGCTCTATTTTAGCATGGATATATATACTTTAGCGCACTTTGGCATTTAAACATCCACCGATCAGGCACAACATTAAATATACCCACCTAGTATTGTGTAGGTCCCCTTGGATCTGGGAAGCTCAGCAAACGCCAATGTGCATTTTGCTGCACTAACTTTTCAAGGCTCAGCAATTTTAAAATATCACATCAACTCACTATTTTCACTGTTTGGTCACTTGTTTGTTACTATTCTGCTGATTTAAAATATAATACTATATAATACTATATAATATTATTGCATTACATTATGGGGAAAATATGATTATATAATTATATTAACTGTAATACTATTTGATTGCTAATGGGGGCAATAATTATGCACACGTGACACTACATACTGTCCCCATGATACAATAACATAATATTTGTGTCCCCTTAATAGAATGAAATAAAATTTGCCCACATAAGTCAATTTTAAGTTCATTTTGCCAATTAATCAATAAATATGGAGTGCCCCCATAATTTATATGTCAGTAGTGCCTCATCTTATATTCTGAATGGCAAAATTGCTCAAAACGGCATGTTTTTAGCTATTAAGCCAATCAGAAGCAAGTATAGAAAAACCTGTCTATTTCCAAGTGATTTTTATAGGGATTTTCACCAAACCACCTGTGGTTTAGCTGTTTTCAATCCACCAGGCATTGTAAGGCATTTTACATTGCAATCTCAAACCACCCTACAATAAATACAGCTGCTTGGAGTACTGAACCGCTAGCCACGATACACAATATATTTTTTTAATAACTTAAAATTTACCATTAAACGTTGCCACTAATGGTGTCATTTTAGTTCAAACATTTTACCAGACTTTCCCAATCTGGTACCACATGTAGGGTCCTAAATGATCACCAAATCAGAATTAAATTTCATTGCACTGGATTTTATTTCATATGTTGCAAAATACAGACTGAATGATTTCCACATGTCTGGGGTTGTGATTTGGCTATAGGTACTGCAGCACGAACACACTACTGCTGAAACACATCCAAACAACTTCTGGCTTTTTACTTAGTTTTATTATAAGAATGGTAAAGGCTTTTGACCTCAAGCAGATTCCACACAGCTCTTTGAGCCACTAACTAGAGGCAGACCAGCCAGCTCCCCAGCATTGATTTTCCTGAGCAGTGAAACAGACAGGCTTTTATATATGACACTCCTCCCACAGCCCTAGCTTGATGGACAGGTGACACACCCACCTTCTCTTTAAAAGTGAACTCATTGCAGCTGCTCTGTTTGCTCTGACTTGATGCTTTCCTTTGTCAGTTTGCTGTGGGAAAAGAAATGTCAAACCATATAAGTTAAACCAAACTTTAAACTAGTGCTTGTCACACCTATGTCTTCAACTGATTTATCTTTAATCTAGGTGCATTAATGCACAAAGGTTTTCTCTGCATATTGCCAGATAAATGCCTTCCTTTGTTACAGTACAGACACCCATTTTTTCTTTGTGTTCTAACCATTTTGCACAACCTTCAGACAGCTGCATCCTTGCAATTTCACCACACATGATTATTTGCAGGGACCCTCCAAACATTTTTCTTCCTACATTATTTCACCAAATGTAGACTTTTTCAGGGGTTAATTTATTACATTGACATTGTGCTACTACCACAGCGCTGAAACATCCCTATTTTGATCTAATTGTGCTATAGTTTGCATTTTAACAACCTATAAAAGTCAGTAATTTAACTTATTAACATTTGTACATTTCTACATGAACACGCTGCACATACTTTAATAACAACCACATTCCCTTAAGTATAAACACAAGTTATACCAGGGCATTTAAAGAACCCATTTGGACTTTTGAAAAGTTGTTTGACATTAAACAAAGCAAAGCTTAAATACCTAAGCTCCATACAATGTTTTATTTTGTTTGTTTTTTCTTGTGAAAATAACAATTTTCTACTACCTTTGGTACAAAATGAAATCTAAATGAATGTGTTCCATGTGATTTCTAATCCTACAAATTCATTTGGCATCAGTTAAATTAAAACACTTGTTATTTTTTTTTTTTTAAATTGTTCTAACAATGTTGCAACTCTTTAAAATAGTTAATCTGTAGGGCTGCAGAGAAGCTTGTTATTTTAAATCTCATTTTAAACCATAAGGGAGCAGAAAAATAAATAACAATGTTTACTTCATTTTACTATCAATTGGCGTCTATGAAAGAAAACTAGTGAGCATGTTTATATAAAAGATGCATAGTATTGAAAAGCCTTTACTGTGAGAGTCGTGGTCGACTCATTGATTTGTCTATCAACAGTTGTAGTACAGTAATAAATCCAGAATGATGTAGGGTACACTTATGTACTTATTTTCAAAGCCCATTGGAGAAATGTAATTAACCCAAGTTAGTGAAATAAATCTTGATCTCTGCAACTATACTCACCTTAGGCTTTGTTCACACTGGTATTAAAAATTAAGCATTCAAACACATTGTATGTGCTTCAACAAAGCCTAAAAATGGTCTTTGACACTGGGGCTCCAACAAGTAATGTAACCAAATGGACATTTATACATGCGCTTTCTGGCAAGCAATCATGTCACATTGGGTCATGTACATCTCGAGTCGGCTGCTGCGTTCACAATCATTGATGCTCAGTAAAATATAATGGAGGTCTATACGTATTCTCATTTATGGCCTGTAAAAGCAATATACAACACTATGCTGACGCACTGCTCAAAGCTCCCCTGAAGCAAGGTCAAATTACCTACGCTTCAATGTCTATGTGTACATAGCCTCAGAGAATGAGGGCTTAAAGCTAAGCACTTGTGACCCTAAAAGCCTGATGCGATGAGAGTGAAGAAAACATTTGCCTTTCTGTTAATGTCAGTGCAAGTACTGCTAACTACATGTGATCCTTTTTTTTTTTTCTTCTGTATAAATGTGTATTTACGTCAAAATAAAACCTACATTGTGCAGCTAAAAAAAATACTACATTCATTTCATGCTTCCCTGAACATTTACATCTGTCAGTTAGGTCTCCACAAGTGTTATAATTTTTTTCTTGTGTTTTGGAAATTGTATTCTAGTAGAGATAAATGCATTTTTCAAGACATATGAGGTTGTGACAATGGTGATCTTCAAGAAACACTTGTCATGGAATATGTTCTGCTTGCTAGAGAGCAAGCATACATAAAATGGAACATAATTCTTGGTGTCTTATTTCTCAGTATTCCGAGGATTACAAATGATTCAGCATACTAGCTCCCCATGTTTAATCTTTACTTTTATTGATATGTAAAATAATTTTATTAATGTAATAGATCCGATAGTGATAGACCATTGTGTACATGAACAGTGTAAACTGTGTCTAATGGTATAGATCATTGCCGCCATTGCAACGATTTAAGTGCAGAGGCTTTGTTATGAGTTACACAGGTATGGAATAAGACAGACAGACAGAACAGACTGCAGGATACACATATGTATATGTGCAATGTCAAGTCCCATCAGAAGGCAATCAAACGAAAAACAAAATTCATATTAATTTACAGCTTTTAATACTATAAATATATATATATATATATATATATATATATACACACACATTTTTATTTAACACAAAGTGTTTAAAAAAGCCCAGCACACAGTGAGTGCTGTGCATAAAATGCATAAACTGTTAGGGCTAGATTTACTAAGCTGCGGGTTTGAAAAAGTGGGGATGTTGCCAATAGTAACCAATCAGATGCTAGCTGTCATTTTGTAGAAAGTACTAAATAAATGAAAGCTAGAATCTGATTGGTTGCTATAGGCAACATCCCCACTTTTTCAAACCCGCAGCTTAGCAAATCTAGCCCTTAGTGTTGATATCTTTCTTTACACCCAAACCTCCTTAGCATGTTAATACTTACTATTACTGTAAATGACTATGTGATGGTAATTTCATAGTAAAGTAATAGAATACATCCTCCTCAATGCCCCCTGACAGAGGGAGGAATGTCCAGGACACTGTGATATCTTCGCCCAATGGTGATGAAAAGCTGAATGTACACATTAGCCGGGTATCTGTTCCATTCTTAGCCTGGAGTTACATGGACAGCAATGTAAATTTGGCAAAAGTTGTGGCAGAGAGAGCAATGCAAGTCAGCTAACACCTAATAGCAAAACCAAACAGTGGAAAGTGAAATTGCCATTACACAACTGGTCACAGGAAATAATCCTTTTGGCACTATTGGTTGGTGCTAAATCTGGCATCTACATAACTACACCCCTTCTGCGGTCACAATGACGTGCCCACACAAAGCAGGTTTAGGGGTCCTCCACACAAAAGGACCAAGAGTCAGGTTACTTTGAAAGGGACAGTGACCTGTGGCCAATCAGCGGTAGCACAGTAGAAATTAGTCGTTGACTTCAATGCTCTCCTATCTACTGTGCCTCATCTGTAAGAGGAAGAAAAAATTGGTTAACACTGACAGGAATGCAATAAAACAGTTGGACTTGATGGGCGGGAGAGATGTATTCAGTGCAGCAAATAGAGACCCAGTATCCACTGCAGGGAGAAAATATAGAGAAGCCTAAAACCATTCCTGTGGATATTATTGGCTGGGGAATGCAGGAGACTTAACCTCGATTGTGTAAGTGAATGACACTCACACAAACACATGACTTTAATTACGTTCGGCTTTATGACCTCTTCATTTCCATAGTTTCTTTACCTGTCATCGCTGTCAGTTGGCACTTATATTTGTCCTGGTACTGGTGTAAGTGATATGGTTAAAAACACAAATCTAAGAGTTGTCCTGAACTTGTATTAACCTTGGCATGCCCTTACAGTACATTGCCTATGTGCACCTTACCCTTCCTACCTGCTTTCCACCCTTCAATTCATAGGCAGTCTAAAGTGTCATTTCTGTTTGAACATGAATTGAAAGCAATTATGCTCATTGGTGTAAAGTCCATTTCTAAGCATGCACAAAGCAATTTCTCGCAGGATGCGGCAAGCAATGGGTCTTATGTCCATATACGAATAAGGCTCATTAAGTATTCATCGCCAATTTCTTGCTTGCAAGTGCTTCAATGCAAATGCTTTATCTGTTCATTTGCAATGTTACAGTCCCAGAATGCAATGCATATGCCATCACAAATAAAAGTGTCACTTTAAAGCCCTGCCTGATATCACTTTTGGACCTCTTTTGTATTAATTTTTTTTTTTTAGAAATATAACAGTACAGATGCATTTTTGCTTGTATAGTCACAAATTTTACGCTTAAATCAGAGCCTTAGTGGCTACTTTCAGAATTTCACGTGTTGCTACATCCTTTAAAATTTGTATCTAGTGAAAGTATATAACTAAGTATTTTACAATTGGGAACAAACACCAGGGCCCAGCGCAATAGTGTTTCCATAGTGCAGACAACCTTCAACACATACAGATGTGTCCTCTTTCAACAATTCTTTCAGCCTAAATTATACTTTTATTCATATGTGAAATTTCTTCAATTAACTCCAACGATGGGTACAATATACAATCATATAAAACAAAAAACCATAAACATAGTATAATACTGCCTAAACATTAAGGTGTTCCTAATAGTGTTTTATCTTCTGAAAAGTCTTGTTATAATCACCCGTTGGTGTTCCATTTACAGTAAAAATTCTTGACATAGTTCTTAATAGGTATCTTTAAAATATGTTAGAGATTTCTTCCTTCTATGGCACAACTTTAATGTGGCTGATGTTTTTCTTATATAGACCACATGATAAACTTAAAGGGAAGAAATTGCTGTAAGTAGAAATGATCACAAGAAAAAAGATCTTTAATTGCCCGGACATCAACTGGATGAAGTTAGAGTCAAATGTTCCAATGTAAAGGTAAGTGTGCACCTGTAATCACAGCTTGACAGCAACTCCAACCGATGCGTTTAAACCAGGTGGTCTCTTTCAAGGTGAGTGCCATCAAGTAAAATTTCCAAATATTTATAGTGCAAAGATGCCAATCATGTGATAAAGACAACCAATGGAAACATATTAAATTGACTCCCAATAAAATGCGGAAAAAAACCCTAATATAATTGTGGACTAATGTCAAATAAACTTGCTAATCTATATTAGCTTTCATAGTAAGTGTAAAAGAGAATAAAAATTGAACTTTCTAAGGTTGTAATAATCATGCCTTGTTTTCAACATACCAGGCCTCATTCTCAAATCCGGTTTTATTGGACATTAGTCCACCATTATAGTTTTTTTACCGTATTTTATTGGGCGTTAATTGAATGTTTCCATTGGAAGGTTTTTTTTTTAAAACACCACCATGTTGAAACGCGTTGGTTGGAGTTGCTGTCAAGCTGGGATTAAAGTAGCACACCTACCTTTACATTGGAACATCTAACTCTGTAACTTTTTCCAGTTGATGTCCTGGCAGTTCAAGATCTTTTTTCTTGTGATCATTTCTACTTATGTTCCAATTTTTTTCCACTTTTTTCCCCTTAATATTATCATGGGCTTTATATGAGAAAAATATCACTCACACTGAGGTTGTCACAGAAGGGAGAAATCTCTTCAGACATCTTTTAAAGATACTTATTAATAGCTGATTGTCATGAATTTATATTGTAAGTGGAACACCAGCGGGGTGATTATAGCAGTGGGAGACCTTTTGGAATTTTGTGGTGATGAGTTAATACAAGTATTTACATTGTGAGTGCATTCACATAAGGGGGGCAACATCCTCTAATATTTTGATGTATCAGACTTTTCAGAAGAGAAAAATATAAAAATAGATGAAATCACTTTTTTTTATAAATCTGTTTTAATTGAAAATCAAACAGCATATACATATGTTTAAAGCTATATAAGCATGATTGAACATAATCATTAGCTGTTTGTTAAATAACAATTAAATTGTTTACATCACCAACAATGTGGTTCACTCAATGAACCAACAGAGATAATATCAGGATCTGCTAGCAGAGCTGTGGGTAGTGTGTGTGAACACATTAAGAGGTGCACAATAGCTTCTTAAGACTTAGTTGGATAGGAGATAGAGAAAGAGGGACAGAAGGGGAAGGGCAGGTGAGAATGGGAGGGTGGCTTGGGCTTCATTTATTCCATTGGGTGTACAGTATAGTTTCTTTGAATTCCATCCACTCAAACCATAGCGGAAAGTATACCCTATATTTATAAGTTGAGGAGTAAACTGTCATCCATTGACATATAATAGTCTAACCGTTCAAACCATTCATTGATAGAAGGGGCTTTTGGGGAACTCCAATGGACCAGTATCACAGCCTTTGCTGCATTGCTGAGGTATTTCAAGTAGATGTTTTGTGTTGGGAAACGGGCAATTTGGAATCATTAAGTAGCCAGTATTTCGGACAATTAGGTAATTCAATTCTCACAACTGTCTTGGAGATAAGTATAACTGTGTCCCAGAAGGGTCTAAGAGATGAGCATTCCCTCCAGATATGTCATGGGGTGCCATTTGGCATCTCCAACAGAGGTCTGGTAATCCCGGGAAAATTTTAGCTAATAGGTTGGGACACCGTTATCACTGAGTCAACACTTCATATTGTGTTACATTTACTACTGATTGAGCTGACTTGAGTGCGCTGGAGTATGTCATACCAATCTTGTTCAGATATAACAGAACCCAACTCGCGCTCCCAATCACTAGTACATTTGGGAGGTTTGTTACAGGAATGTTCAATAAGTATTTTATATATGATGGATAAAGTATGTCTAGGATATTAAGTAGCAGTGCATAAGGACTCAATAGTGTGAGTGTCCTCCCTGCCATCTCCCGAACAGCCGGGGAGTGTACAAAGTGTCTTAACTGTAGGTGTCTCCACACTTCTGCATTGACCAGCTCCCAGTTTAACTGTAGGTCATTCAATCTATTTTTATTATGGACACCTTAATGTATTGACAGTATTATACTATGTTTATGTTTTTTTGCTTTATATGATTGGATATTGTACCCATCATTGGAGTTAATTGAAGACATTTTACATATGAATATAAGTATAATTTTTGTATTATCATTTTATATAACTTTGTCACTTTTATTTTTCTGTGGGAGATAGCCAGAGTTGGATTTTACTTTTTTATTTTTCACATGTCACTTTCCACAATTGGTGTGTAATTGTTTTAGGTTTAATCTAGCTGCAGTTAGAGAAGCGCTTGTCAAAGTTTTTCTTTCTTACACTTTATTAAATTCTTTCAGCCTGACATATCCTAGCTAAATTGTAATGGAGTTAAACAAAAAGAAAAATCTTGTGTTGAGCTATCACAAACTAATATTTTTTTTGTCCGGCTTACAATACTGATTTTAAACAATTGGCACTTGTATACAATTGCACTGCTATTGTATGCTTTCAGTAAGTTCTGTACAGTTTATGAAGCGGATTGTACATCTCCACTACATATACTACTTTGGCTAAAGAAAGAAGAAAAAATATTTGACTATATATTTAAATAATGGTTGAGGGTTTGGGAGTTTACTGTTATTAAAGTATATTAATATTGCGTGTGCTTTCTTTATATAACAAGTCCAAAGAACTATTTGTTTTGAAAAAATAGGTCATTATAATTGTGGTCACGGTGTGATCCACAGGGGAGCTGGGAATTATATGGAACCAAGATTGATAACAAGGTATGATACATAGGCCAACCAGTGCATGCACTATATATTGCTGCTTGTCAGACAGGTGAGAACATGACACAAGGAAGTATAGATGTCTGCTTGTGCAACTTTGGGAGCCTTGTCAGAACTCGAATATAGTTAAAGGAGGACACATCCTTAAAAATGAGGAGCAGATTATTTCTGTGATGTCTCTTCTCAGGCACATGTTGTACAGAGACTAAATCTGTTATGTAGAAAAATGAGAAGCCTTGACAGGGGCATTCTGTTCATACTTGGACCAGCACTGTAAATTACAGTAATTGGACCTGAGTCATTAAGGAGAGCAAGGCAAAAAAAGGAGTACATTTGATTCTGGGCAAAACCATGTTGCCATGAAAAGGATGCAAATTAGTTTATTTTGCACATAAAGAAAATTCCCACCTTTTTTGTAATTCAGTACACAAAAACTTGATAACTTTATTTTTACACTGAAATTTAGAAATGATCTAGGACATGCCCTACCTTAACTATAAATCTGTCCCCACATTTAAAATTTACCTCCCCTCCAATGCAATATGGTTTTGCCGAGGTGCAAAGTTACTCCTTTTTCTTGCTTTGTTCTCCTTAATGACTCAGGCTTGTTGTCTTTAAATTGATTTTAGCTTGTTCTCTGACATAGACAGATATTTACATATATGAATGGTTTTAATGTCTCTCTGCTTCTTACTCTCTGCTTCTTACTCTCTGCTTCTTACTCAATCAAATTGGGTAGGTCATCAACATCAACATTTATATATATAGCGCCAGCAGATTCCGTAGCGCTTTACAATCAGCTCTGTATCTGCAGTAAGTAGATCTTTTCCTATGCAGTAGCACATATTAAAGTCATGCTGTTGAAGTTTTAGAAGCTGCAATCTTTTATAGTTAGTTAATAGTTACTTTTTTTCTAATACTCTCCAGTTATGTACATTTAATAGTGACTTCTTTATAATACTCTTCAGAAGTTTATGATCAGAATCATGTGATCCATGGAATGTCTAAATCCCAAATTCTACAGCCAACAGTTCCTTCTCAACTCCATTCTGTGTTTGTTTAGAGTTGTGGCTACAATGCCAATTTTTGAACCATCAATCACATTGTGCTACCACATACTGATTGGAATAGCTGTTAATGACCCATATGTTTGCGGTGCTTCAGTCCAGTCCAAGAGAGTATATTTATGTGTAATCTGTGTCAGGTTTTCACACATGTCAGACAAATGTCTGCAGGATTTGGAAAGGTAATCATAACCTTGAATTCACAAACTCCCAATTTCCAGATTTAATTTCAATCCATTAGTATTGTTTTACTTCCTTTTATTTCCCCTTCTTCCCGTGCATTATATTTTTGGGAGAGGTTATCTCTCCCCTTCCTTCTCAGTGCTGGTTATTTTGTTCTGTCCATATGGTATTGATGTGCCTTTGTTGCCAATATACTGTTTTGCCTTTAATGTTTTGGCCTTACTGGCCAAAACAATACAGGTTAGGTCTTACTGTAAAATTTTTGTTTGGCGCTGCAGACTCCTTTGATGCCTTATCAATAAAGGATAATAATGACACCTCAGTCATTTTCTACTTAAATTTTGGTTGAGTTCAATGTGTTGTTTTTTTCTGCATCTTTACAAACATTGCATCAGCTTCAGATCATAGTCCTATTATATAGATGCAAGATCACTACTTTCCCTACCAATCTACTATATAAAAGTCCAGTGGCGTGTGTCTGTGTGTGAAAAAAAAAACACCAAGCTGCAGCGCCACCTGCTGGGCGAAGTTATACACTGACCTACTAAATTCTTAGTGTGTGTGTGAAAAAAAAACTCAGAAAGGGCCGAAATTTGCTGCAACGCCACCTGCTGGGCGGAATTATACACTGACCTACTAAATTCTTAGTGTGTGTTGAAAAAAAAACTCAGGGCTGAAATTTGGTATACTAAGATGTTTTTAATTTGTTAATTTAATTTGTTAATTGTTAAAAGTGTTTATAAAGATTTAAAATATATATATATATATTTCTTGAAGGAGAAGTGACAGTTGGGAGTGGTTGGTGGTTGCCGGGGGTGACAGTGGGGAGTGGTTGGTGGTTGCCGGGGGTGACAGAGCGATAGGAGTGTTATAATCAGGACCGCTGAGAGAGATCCCTGTGTCTGGATAGACATCTGGATAGATGTGGCGATAAAGATGAAGGATGAGGTGATGGAGAAAAATGATGAGGTGGTGATATGTGGACAAAACCACGTTAAAAAAGGGTGCTAGCGTTGGGAAGTAACGCTCTTCCCCTTAGGAGGCCTGGGCTATGGCCCAAATGCATGAGAAGAACCTTTTTAACACCTTATGTAGCTTGATTTGACTAGAATGCATGAGTATCATGCACGGGTTAACTTGTGAGTATATAATCTGTTCCTGATAGTTGATTTAGTTTTTGCTGAAACACCCCCTAGTGCTGACTCGTTAAAATTGGTATTCTAATCCCTCTATTGTCCAAAATGAGTAGACAATTTTATCAAATAACTGGATACCTAATCTAGTTCCACATTTCAGAAACCATATTTTACATCACATACTGAAAATATTCTAGATTTGGACACATCTGGCAAAAATAAGCATTTAGAAATCATTTTCTTTTCAGGATTTATTCACTAGTTTTGAGTGTAATATATAGTCCTCATTTTTACATTGCTGGAGCTTCTGATACTGCAATATAGCTATGAAACAGCTATTTTAATGTTTCACAGTGAATTTTATTATCTGGATACCACTACATAGTATGGAAATACTGCACTGGTGGGAATTGGGATCGTAACAGGATGGTGAGAATGTATTCTTAAACTTTAGTTAACAGCCTGTAGGGGCATTAATATTTTAAAAGATTCTCTAATTGAATACAGCAGTGCAGTATACAGTCATGGCCAAACGTTTTGAGAATGACACAAGTATTGGTTTTTACAGTTTGCTGCTTCAGTGTTTTTAGACGTTTTGGCAGATGTTGCTATGGTATACTGAAGTAAAATTACAAGCATTTCATAAGTGTCAAAGTCTTTTATTGACAATTACATTAAGTTTATGCAATATTTGTAGTGTTGACCCTTCTATTTGATGACCTTTGCAATTCGCCCTGTTATGCTGTCAATACATTTCTGGGCCACATATTGACTGACTGCCCATTACTGCCTAATCAATGGTTGAAGTTTGACAGAATTTGTGGGTTTTTGTTTGTCCATCCGCCTCTTGAGGATTGACCACAAGTTCTCAATGGGATTAAGGTCTGGGGAGTTTCCTGAGCATGGACTCAAAATGTTGATGTTTTGATCCTCGAGTTACTTAGTTATCACTTTTGCCTTATGGCAAGGTGCTCCATCATGCTGGAAAAGGCATTGTTTGTCACCAAACTGTTCTTGGATGGTTGGGAGAAGTTGCTCTTGGAGGATGTTTTGGTACCATGCTTTATTAATGGCTCTGTTCTTAGGCAAAATTGTTTGATGTATTTCAATGTTGTAATATGTGTGATTTTGTGCTTTTCAGTTTTTTTTTGTTTAGCCATATTTTTTAATGTGGCTCTTTTGTTCCTAGTATTTGTTTTCATTTTAAATAAGATGATTTTATATTAAAAGCTATGTTAACCTTATGATTCAACATTAGGGAAATCTACTTTTTATATTTACTTAGGATAGTCTTAATTTGCCTAGCGATTTCTTTATTTATACATTCTGGCCTTTTCTGCACAATACTATGCTCTCAGCGGCCACTTTATTGGGTACACCTTTCTAGTATTGGCTAGGATCCCCCTTTTTTTTCAGAACTGGCAGATCTAGTCCAAGTTGACATAGCTTCACGCAATTTCTGCTGATTTGTCAGCAGCACATTCATACTGAAAATTTCCTTTTCCACCACATCCCAAAGGTTCTCCATTGCATTAAGATCTGGTGACAGTGGAGGTCATTGGAGTACACTGATCTCATTGTTATGTTCATGGAACCAGCTTGTGACATGTTAAGCTGCTATAAATAATCAATAGAAGACAGATAGACTGTAGCGATAAAGGGATGCACATGATCAGCAAACATACTCAGGTAGCCTGCGGCATTTAAGCAATGCTCAAATGATGCTAAAAGTGCCAAGAAAACATTTACCACACCATTATACCACCAGCCTGCACAGAACAGGAAGAGTATATTCATTAACTTCATCAAATAGTTTGCTTGGATTTGTTGCTTTAAAACGACTCCCCAATTAAATGGAATCATGTATTTTACACAGCTTGTATATTTACTTTCAAGTGCATCTTGTGAGTGGAATCGCTTTACCTTATTCCATGAAATGCAACTAAATCATTACTATTTGGAGGTTTGAGGTACAGTTGTTTACGCCACATACTAAACGTACCATCTGCATGTCACAGAAGAAAGTAAGGTTCGTCAGGCCAGGAAACATTTTTCCAATCCTCAACTGTCTAGTTTTATTGAGCCTGTACCCACTGTATCTTCGGTAAAACCCAATGTGGTCTGTTGCCCTCCTGTCAGCTTGAACCAGTCTGGTCACTCTACTCTGACCTCTCTCATTAACAAGGAATTTTTGTCCGCAGAACTGACACTCATTGGACGTTTGTTTTGTGCACCATTCACTGTAAACTCTAGTTAAAAAAATTTCAGGAGATCAGTAGTTTCTGAGCAACTCAAATTGCCCCATCTGGCACCAACAATAATTCCATGGTCGAAGTCACTTAGATCCCTTTTCTTTCACATTCTGTTTAAGCTTTTATGCATTGAGTTGCTGTCTCATGATTGGCTGTATAGATATTTGCATTAGTGAGCAGATGTACAGATGTACCTAATAATTGGCTCCTGAGTGAATATCTGGCTTGTAAATCCTGCAGTTCTTTATTTGGTGGTTGCATCAAAGATCTGCTATCTGCCGCATAGTAGCTTGCCCATTGCCCATCATCAAGTTGACAACTCCCAGTTTTAATTTGCTCATAATGCCAAGCAGGAAACTGTTGAGAATTATGTCTGATGCTATGAAAGCTGGCAGTTAGATGTAAATGACAGCCCCCTGTCAGCTCTCTCCCAAGTAATGAAC
Organism: Mixophyes fleayi; assembly: GCF_038048845.1. Classification (NCBI taxonomy): domain Eukaryota; kingdom Metazoa; phylum Chordata; class Amphibia; order Anura; family Limnodynastidae; genus Mixophyes; species Mixophyes fleayi. Next base: position 39,949,314 of record NC_134410.1, on the reverse strand, counting down.
AATTGGCAGAGCAGGGGCTTGGCAACATAACTATTGGGAGCTCTCTTAATCTGGCCTGAATACTTGAATGCTAAAGTTTTTCAAGAAGATACGCATTATAATAATAGGGCTTAAAGTCTACAATGATGACATTAGGATGAGGACTATTCCCTCTAGTGATGCCAAATGCAGAAATGTATCCAGAAATGAGTCCTGGATTGTACATTCTGATGGAAACTATTAGTAAATCACATCATACATTTTGAAAGATTGGGTGACTTTATCATATTTTTTTTTACAGTTGAACATGATTACTCCAACAAAATTGAGCCAAAACAGCACTAATTAACACTATAAAGTTTATAATATTATAATGCACTGGTGGAGTCTTTTTAATTTAGCTAAACAGTGTGATGTGGTTCATGATGATAGAAAACGTCTCTCTCTGTACTGGCTCGGCCTGCTCACATACAGTCAGAGCTGGATTAAGGCTGTGGTCAGGTCTGGGGCACTTAGGACAGGGGTGGCCCTACTGTGTAAAATTTAGGGCAGTTATTGTTTCATTCATATTTCTATCACCTTACTCTCCATGTCTCTCTCAATTCTCCTTCCATGCCTCTTTCATTGTAGCCTTTGCTGTGCCTCTCACTGGTGCTTCCATCATGTCTCTCTCATTTCCCCCCTGAATGCCTCTCTTATTGCTGCCCCATATATATCTCTCTGATTGCTGTCCCCTACATGTCTCTCTGATTGCTGTCCCCTCCATGTCTCTCTCTTTAAAGCACTTTCCCTACGGCTGGTGCAGTTTCACACCTGTTTTAGATGGATTTGCTCTAAATTTTAAATGAGGCCCATTTTGCAGAGCAAGTTCCTGTGTGCATGTATCTAAATATATTGATAGAATTAATATATTACTATAGCATGGTGAGCAACAAGTGGACCTTAAATGGGACAATTGACCATAAAAATCCCTGCACTCTGCACCTCTTCCTAGTGATCTTGTTGTCACAGGATAATCCAGGATCAGACATTGAGCTCTTCTCAACGGTTTGATTAGCCACTTTCAGTTTAATATACTGTTTGCTGATCTGTTCACTCCATGTGGGTGCTCTGGACTCAATGTGAATGGATGCCTTTCACAAAAGTGTTTACCTGTATTTCCTGTATGCCAGGGTTGTGGGAGTAGCCAGTATTTGGAGACAATTTGAAGTGAAAAAAATCATTTTTGATGTGTCAGTTTTTCAATTGTTACTGTTCATGGCCTCACTCAGTACTCCTGTGACAGCTTATTACTTTGTACCTCCTTTTCTTGTGCCCTGACTTTAGCTTTGTTGACTTTGCTCTGTGGTGCTGTTTAGGATCTTCTGGCTTGCTGACCTTCTTCTTGACCTTCCATGGAAACTCCAGCTATCTCCTGTGAATAACCAGCCTGAGCTGCAGACACCTCATAAGTAAGCCTTCAGCTCCTGTCATTTATAGACTGTGCCTCTGAGCATTTTGCCATATGCAGTTACTGCTACCTCCTGAGGATTCACCATTACCTGCATCAAGCTATTTATCTGTGCATTAAATAAAGAACTCAGTTTTAATTTTATTTTTCTGTGGTTTGACTACTGTGAACCTTAACACCCACTTTCTCCACCATTTATCCACCCTCCTTCCTCATCATATATGCCCCCCTTCATTTCATCATACATGCCACCATCCTTCACTATACATATTCACTTACCTTGTTCTTGATGTGACGCATCATTTCCCTGACAGACTGGGACACTGCATTAATGTCACCATGCCATGTGCTGTCAACCTGTTAGCGACTCGGAGCCACCACATCGGAATGCAATGATACCTTTGAATAAGGCTACAATGAGACCTATGGGGGGAGGCTACAGTGATACCTATGGGAGGAGATGCTACGATGAGTCCTATGGCGGAGGCTACAATGCAATGCATGGGGGATGGGACTTAGGTGCCAAGGGCCCCCTAAGAGAGGGGGTTCAAAGACACATGCTCCCTCTGCCCCCCCCACCTTATTCCGGCACTGCATAAAGTGTGTATATGAGTGTTTGTCATCACAATGAACTTGGACCACCAACACTGTTTGAATTAAGCTCACCTAATTTGTAGTCTGTGCAGAAGATTTGCATACCTCATAATATTTAAAAAGCAAAACTTGGATAATAGAATCCCACTCCATGATCACTCAAGTCTGCCCAACCAAGCATACATTTCTGCAAAGCCATTGGGACAGTCCCACCAAACTATTGGAAGGAATATAACTGAAAAGCACCTATAACCTGCACACAACACTTTACACAAATATATGAACATACTGTTACTTCTAAAAACATATTTTTTTTAAAATGAAAACCCTTTTATATGCCAGTATGTAAATTAGCCAACTTCTGGGCATCTATAAATATTCACAAGTATTTATGAGGGCATTATTCTATATACTAGAAGGAGCACACTCATTATGCTGTTGAAAAGACTTTTCGCGACATCCTTAAACTGACAACTTTCAGTACACAGGCCCCAAAAGTTTGCAATAGTGTCCCATGAACTTATGTCACGTCAACTTTTATTTTAAATAATGTTTAGGGCCTTTAAGAAGCAGGTAAGTTGGAAATATTTTTTATCATTGATTTTCTCTGGAACGGTGTATTGTACTCAGGTTGTGCTAGCAATGTTAGATTTCTCAAAACTGCATGACATGTACTTCAATGCCAGTGTGCTTTACTAAACAAATATATTGTCATATATATTAAACACAACCTCAACACAACTTATATCGCAGAACGATCTCTAGACATTGTCTGCCTGTATTAATTAACACTTCTTATATTTTCACCAAACCTTTGTTACATACAAGTCTATTAATAGCACTTACCATTACTGCGCTTCCTACTCTCCTTTTTCAGTCAATATATATTTATATATTATAGAGGCTGCACTAAATGCTTCTCAGGGAGAGCTCACTTTAATATTGCCTAAAGGATCTAGAGTGACATTTTTGTAAAAAAAAATTCTATACTAATATAACACAATACACTAATGACAATTCATTTACTTTTGCATGGGAACAATTGGGACTCATTGCAGTCATGACTGCATTGGCATTCTGTATGTGGCCTTTACAGTAATATAAAGCAGTCACTGGGTGTATTCTACTATCCATATAGTTGTTTGTAGACGATAAATTATTCCATAAATAGTATCTCATATTTGAAAAGTAAAAGATGTCATTTCAAATATCACCATTGTTTGAAGGCCTTGTAAAGCTTCTCTTTACAGCTGCAGTATTAAAAAAACATTACGATTCATTGTGATGACTCTGATTTTCAGTAAAATATTTGATGCAATTTTACAATTATATGTGCTTTAATGTCCCTTATTAGCCCTTACAGGTGAGCATATGTTGAAATGAGCCATTTTAACCTGACTGATATCAGTCAATTTAATTCACCACTTAATATTGGTTTATGATATGCAGATGTGAACTAACAAGATAGCAAATGCGGCTGCTATAGAGCCAAACAGTGAGGAAATGCCACTGTTATGTACTAGTGCGGTAGAGCAACATTTAGGCTTTCACTCTGATAATACTAATTACACTGGATTTAAAAATAAGTAAATTTTGAAGGGGCTCCCAAATATAATTCTTATCACAGTGGAAGTAAAAGTCCAAATGGGCCTTAACTGGGCATGTGTTTGCCCTGTCACATGCATGGAAAAAAAACAGATACTTAAAGATCAGTCAGTAATTCTTGATGGTTACAGATACTATGGATTTTAGGAAAAATTACCTGCACCAGATGCCTCTTCTGCAATAGCTTTCTACTGGCAGTTTTTCACCAAGACTAGTGGGGTGCACTCCCAGAACAATTAATACTGTACTGTCCAACAGAGGGGTAAAAATATGAACAGATACTGGAGTGTTGGGGGGGCGTCAGACGGTTGCCATAAGGCCTTCCCCTGTTTGTATGCCTATATGAGTGAACTATATTGTATGGTTTGACAGTGGCTCTGAATATTAGTGTTTCTATAAGAACCCCCCCTGCAGAGTCTAAAGTGTCCCCTGGGTCTTCTCCAAGGACAGCCGCAAGTTTACAACCTCCTTTCCTTCAGTCTCACCTTACCTAATGCCCCCCTCCCCCGGCACCCAAAATCCAGATGTACATAGTGACACCTAAGTATTTTGACTCTTTTTCCACCCCCAGCTATTAGATTGATTCGTTATTTGGTTCTTAAATATTTGTGTCTTAATATTGATTTTCATGTTACACGTGTTCCTGGGGTGTATCACACTATTGCTGATGCATGGTCGTTCTTTGATTGGCATCAGTTTAGTCAGTTGTGCCAGAGGCACATGTAGTTGGTTTGTCATCCCCTCTATATGTTTGGCAGATTGTCAAGTGGCTTAAAAGTATTGTCCAGGAAAACCCTGGCCCCCCACTACTTGGAAGAGATATGGCAAGGCCTGGAATGAGTGGTACATGTGCTCAGTGAAGTAAGATTCACAAACATATATCAGGATGCGGAATAAGTGCTGAGGCAGTTCTTTCCCTTGCTGGGATGGCCCATGATGTGCATTGCTTGCCTTTTGAGGGTACATGACGTGATTTGCCTAATTTTTTATCTGAATGAAGGACCTGATTGGCTTGTGGTCTGTTGAGGGGTTTTTTTTTGTATTCTCTCCATATGGTTCACCCTGTTAGTCCATTCCCCTCTAGGCCTGCTGTGTTTAGCAGATCAAATTGGTGCTTTTGCGGCTTTGCTTATGGTGTGTGATGTTTTTCTTTCAATGGGTCATTCCTACATATTTCAGGTTGTCTTCTGGACTCCTTCATTGAGGTTGCTTGTGGGGCATTCTTTTGTATATTGTGCCAATAAAAATGCTGCCGCTCATGACTTATCTATCTTCCCACAGGCTTTCGGTGGTGGGGCATTAGAGGGATGCCTTGGGTGTCACTATTAAGGACACTGTCCAAGTTTGAAGCTCAATTTGGGGTTCGCAATGTGCTAGTTCTCCATTTTGGGTTTCAATGATTTGGATAGGATTATGGATCTGGACTTTTTAACCAGCATTAAAGTCTGACTCAATAGTGGCTTGCTGGATGGGTATTCATTTGGTTTGGTCTGATATTATTCCCAGGAGGGTATGGAAAATGGTTAATGGTTTGGTCTCAAAATATTGCATTATATTTTGAGACAAAAATTATTATTTTTGTTTTGTATGCATATTTATGGGCATTTATATCACCGTGCAGCTATTATTTTATATAACATGGGATATACCGAGCGCATGCATATTTCTTCTCTTGTTTTGTCTCAAAATAATGCCTTGTATTGTCATAGCAGCTGTCCATCAAGTCTTTTCAAGGCTCATTTGGGTGTGGCTTACAAGCCAGCCCTTGCTAGATGAAATCCCTATACCTGGGAGGTGAGTGCATATGATTTGAAATGCAATTTAATGGTGTTTGAAGCATATAGGTCAGTGTAGGACCTGCATACAATGAGATGCCCTTGATGCTGGGATGCAGGCTTAAATGTTTTGATCAAAATATAAGTTAATACCTCATGTTTTCATTTTGCTAGACACACACAGATTCGTAGTGTTAAGGATAAGTGCTGACATCTGTCTTTTTGACCCGTACATTGGGAAATTTTGGGAGGGAATAGTTGGATCTGTTTTGGTGCTCAACATGATTAAATTTGTGTGTTCACTTGAATAGATCAGATGGCATACACAGAAGATGGGCTGGATATTTATGTACAGCAGTTATTTCTAGGGTTAGTTGAGCTTCGACCTTTTCCAATTAGTAGACTTTATCAGTATGCCAGTCTAATCAATCATAAAATTCAGAGGAGTATATAGATTAGAATCTAAATTACAATAACAGCCGTGGCTTAAATAGCAGTAGCAGTATGACATATACCTGACCATTGTTTATTTGTATAGAGAGATAGAGAGGGATAGATATAGTGAGAGAGAGTGGAACCCTTGCTCCGTGCAGCAGTAACTTGTTAGCTAAAGATATTAGCACAAAAAATATTTGTTAGTACTTGCAAACCGAAGTTTGGCTTTAATTTATTCATCAAGGTTCTTTGGAATATTCATTTTCACAACAGTATCAGCCCCAGCTGGTCCTGTGAATACATTAAGTACAATAGCGATCCTGTGATGTATGATGGATACCTCCAGAGAAAGGTTGTTTATTAAGGGGCGAGCAGCCTCAGGCAACCAAATGTGTATATGCAGCAACGTCACAGTCCTGTAAAGCAGGTATCTCCAGACACAGCTCATTATTAAGCACTGCTTTTGACACACTTTGTTCTTGTGAGTATAAACACAAAAGGGGAGATTCGTGAATGAAAATTATTCTGATTGATTGAACTTTCTCTGGAGAAGTTTATTTTATATATCTGTGTTGTCTAAGTTATAAAGTTTCGTTTTTCTGTATAGAGGGCGTGCCGGTCCTACCTGTATTCCTATATATTATTTTCTCTAATGATCAGTGTGTGACTGATTATCAGGTGTGTTGTGTAGGCTGCTTCTTGAGTGAGCCTCCCTAATTACAGAATATTTATATTTAGGTATTTTTGAACTTACAATTCTGTGTCTTTATTTTGAGTAGCATGTATAATATACAAGCGGGTTTAAATCTAGTGTATAGACACATATGGTGTAAAAATGCAGCCAACATTGACACCAACTCAGAAACTTGTCCCAGGTCTGCTGAGAGGTGGCTGGAGAGAACAAGAGGAAGAGCAAATTGGGAAAAAGACAACTGCTATAGCTAAATAAACCAGGCATTAAAAACTGACAGTAAATGTATGTGAGTTAGATAAGAAGAAAACTATACAGGGGTTTGTGGATTGGAGAGGAGGAATTTTCTTTGTGGTACTTAGATAGTAAATACTTTAAAATATCGTAAGTAATTAAATATAATTTTAAAAAATAAATTTGAATATGCTCAAAAGGCAGCAATGTCTTTATTAACAATGATAATCTCTATTAAATGGGGGGAATTTGTAACCTATTAATTTAATTCTGGACTGGTGGGAGAAATAGGCCTTTCATTAAATGGCAATGATATTTAATGTTGGGGCTGGTAGGGGGAGAAATAGGTATGTTTATTAAATTAGAATGTTATTAATTTAATGTTGGGGGTTGTGGGAAATAAAGATCTACATAATGGGAATGCTATGAATTTAATGTCAGGGCTTGTTGATAGGAAGGAGGCCTAATTAAATGTAGGTGCTACTTCAATTTTAGGGCTGTATGAGGAGAAATAGGTATATTTATTAAATGTGAATGCTATAAATTATATTCTGGAGCTGATTGGGTGGAAGGGTGCATGTTTACTAAACAAAAAAGTTACTGATTTCATATCAAGTTGGTAACTCAATGCTCAACTTTTCCCCAAACAGGGACCCAACATTCCAGGATACAGCCAAGCAACAAGTAAACATAAGACACAAACAGTAACATCTGGTAGTCAAAGCTTTAAGAAAAGGTAGTAAAGAGAGAAGCTAACAGAAGCAGTGGGCATCCAGCGGCAGCTCACTATATTCATGTTCCTGGCGATTGGCAGGCACAGAATGGCAGCCAGGATTATTTGCCTGTCTGTCAGCCACCATGAGCAGGATTATTGTGAGCTGCCGCTGGATGCCCACTGCTGCTAGGGGGGGCAATTGCCCCGATCACCCCCGCACCCCCAGATTCGCCACTGCTCTGCACATGGATAACTGCTAAACGTAGATATAGTGCAATATACAGTAAAAGATATGCTGTGCATGAGCAAGATTTCTGTTGGGTTACCTATTGTGCAGTTGCTCCTGCACAGTAATCAATATATCTGTCAACCATGAGAGGATTATGTGGTTGAAAGTTGACGTGATGATACAGGAGGAGAGGAGAAAGTATGTACTTTTATTTGCATAGCTCCCCTTCACATACTCGCTAGTAAAAAATAAATCTGGAGAAGAGTACCCATTAAAATTTGATGATTAATCCGCTTTAAAATATGTTCTTTAGGAAAAGTAAATGATTTCTATAATGAATAATGTAATTTTATTCCTACACACATGTATTTTTTAATAACATATAAAAAAAATCTTACAAAATGTGAAATAATTTGTACATTTTGTGGTAAATGAAATGACATACAGCCCAAATTAATTTGTATTTTATCTAAATTCAAGCAAGTGCAGGTTTTGCTGTGACCCACAGTGACGGTTGAATTTTTATTTCTAAACTGTTTATTTAATGAAATTATTTAGTGCAAGCACCACAGCAGGAAAATAACGTTTATTATTTTCTTCTCATTATCTAAATTCTAGCTACCACGAGAGGCAAACTAGCTGTTGCAGAACTAATTCTGAATTAATCTTGGACAAGTGCTTCCTTTTCAATAATTAATCATTTTGAAGTTGCTACCTTGTCAATCTTACATTGCAATGGACCTGAACTTACACCTGAGACAAAAGTCTTGCTAAAATGACTTCATTAATTTTTAAAATAAGAATGTGTAATGAATATTTGTTTTCAAACATTAAAGGAGACAAACAATAAGCAAAAATAGTTAAAGTATTGTTTTTTATGTAAATGCTGTTTAGGTTAAAGACCCATTTACTGAATATCTATTTAAAGAGGCTTTAGTGATGCTCATCTACGACATTAAGGCCTCCTAAATGTAAAATACAAGTTAATTCCTTATGGAAAGGCATCTTGCAATATTTATTAATAGGGATGAGCGGAACAAACGATTTCCTTTCATAATGTGTGCAATTTTAAGCGATATTATTATTATTAATTTTTATTTATAGGGCGCCACTAGGTGTCCGCGGCGCCGTACAGGGACAAACGAAATTACAATACGAGGTGAGACAGCACAGTACAGTAAACAATAATCACAGTAACTCAGTGAGCTCAAGGCACAGCTGGCGGGGAGAAGGGAACGTCTGCCAACAACGGCCCCAAGGAGGGAGGGCACGGATGAGAGGGAGACCCCCAGGGGGAAGAGGAGGGAGCGAGAGATATGCAGGGTGTCATTAATTTATGTAACGAAACATGGGATGTTTGCTTGGAACAGTCGCCATAAAAATTATAATATCATACTTATACCGTAATAGCTTTATTAAGGCATCAATGGTCATTGTTGTTTCTGCATATTCCCTGTTTTAGCAATCAAGGATGAAATGTATATATTGTAATATGCTGCTTGCAACTTAAGGCATGCCTGCAAATTGAGTATAACGATAGTGACGTCAAGCAAAGAGTTTGATTATATACAGATTAGTAAATATAAAGTGTCAGTCAGTTAAAAATTCAGTGAAAATTACACTATTGTACTATGATGACTTGAACAAGCAAAAGCAAGAAGCACATTACAGCAACAAAGAACAAAGGCATAGTTTGGAGAACAAAACAAGAAAAAGGAGCAAAAAATTCTGAGACTAACATGCAAGAAAGCAAAATTTTATTAGAAATTAGAAAAAACAATTAAAACACGAAGTCCCTGACCAATACTGATGTTTAACTACACTGATCAAATTTCTCTAGGACCTTGACTTATTGTCATATTTTCTGTGCCCAAAACTACTTAAGTCACAATAGGTGAACCATAATAATGAATACAATAAGGATATATGTATATTGTGAAAACAAATCAGAAAATAAATAGAGCAATGATAAAAAAGTAGGTATCCAAATATCTTAATTATAATACTTATAATATTTTACAATATTAATACTTGTAAGAAAAACATGGTATAACATTCAAAGACTGGATGCAGAATCCATCAGACAGCCACCACACAGTCCAAATGAGTCCAAAATAGGCAAGACGGGATTATAATGAAAATGTAGGCAGGAAATACAAGCCAGTATGGTCTAGCTGCTGGAATCCTTGATCCAGCATACTGTCACCATTTTCTAGAGAGATTACAGTAGTCAAGGTTTGGCAGACTGATACCACATCCTAAAGCTCAAGACAAAACATCAAGTTTGTGGCAAAGGGTAGCTATCAGGAGGTGGCATTGAATGCCATCTCTGGATTCAGTATGACTATACCCAAGTCCCTATCACATCAGGGATTGTTGGGCTATGGCCCTCAGTAAAATAGTGGAGATTCTTGTATTGTTCCTCTCAATTGCAATGAGGAGGTTGTGGCACTAGGTCTCATTAGGACCCCATTCTTAAATAGATGTGGCTGCGATAGACTGAAAACTGTTCTACTGTTATGCCATTCACAGAGGGGTCCAAAATTAGAGACCACAGTATTATGCAGGGTCTATGATATACTAGACATATCACCTAAATATGCAAGCGCTCATACAATTATTCTAAGGGCTATCCTAGTAGGCCTATTGTAGGCTCTGTGACTCAGCAGAGTCTATCTCAGTGACAGTGCAGACTTTAAAATGATCTCGTATTACAGCATTGAACGTTATTGGGTGTCTGCTATGGTTTCTGCATTAAAAAAGATGGCTTGGTACAGATCTACATTTATTCCAAAAGTACCATCTGGATGTGGTCTACCAACATGAAAAGCACCATGACATAGCTGACGTCTTATCACATGCTCAACTCCCAGAGCTCCATGAAGCGGCACTCAGGGATGACCTCTGCCAACAGGTATCATGCTGTCCTGCATGGCTGGTCTTCCTTCTAAACGTAATTGTCTTGTGAACTCAAGTCTGTCTTCATTTTCCAAGATGAATTAACCCTCTCAGATGACTTCCTTTTGTGTGTTCAGTGATTCGCAATACTCTATATTCTACAAGATTTCTATGTTCAGCAATCCTACCAGGGACACCCCAGGCATGAGGCCACCATATTGCGAGCTAAAGATGCTGTATTTTTTCTCTCTGTGACTGATGATATGGAGTGGGTTGTCTGTCTCTGGCCCCTGCAATACTTTACATCATGCCAAGGAGCCACTCATTCTCCATGAGGTTTCTGACCTCCTGTGGTCAACTGCTGCTACAGATCTTTGAATGGAAGGGGAACCTGATGTTAGTGGATTCATATTCTGGTTGGTTCGAGAAAAATTATCTTCCCAAACTGACAAGTGCAACAGACATTAACAAAACAAAAATACACTTTTCTGCACATGGTATACCACGTAAGCTACTTACTGACAATGCCATGCAATTCATGAGTGGTGAGTTCCAGACTTTCACTAATGAATGGGACATCTCACATGTCACCAGCAGTTCTCATTAATCAAAGTGCAATGGATTAGCAGAAAGATTAGTAGTATCGGCAAAGCACCTGCTAGCCATATGTTAGAGATGGTTCTCATTGTATATATATATATATATATATATATATATATATATATATATATATATATATATATATGGTGCTTCCCAATTTGAGAAATACTACCAGAGATGAAATTCCCTCTTCTGCTGAACACTTTCTGTCCCGGCACACCAGTACAATGTGTATGCTGATATAGCCCATCTTACTACTTTTATTATTTAACAATGCACATTCCACATATTATTATCCTTTATTTGTTAGGCGCCACAAGAGTTCCTCAGCGCCGTACAATGCACAAACAATAGACAGTACAGGGTAAAACATTACTGAGCAGTAAACAAAAATACCAACACTTCGGAAGCTCCAAGCAGGCTAATGCAGAAAAGACGGAGCAGAAGAGTAGGTAAGGACAAAAGAGGGAAGAGGGCCCTGCTCAAATGAGCTTAAATACTATGGGAGGGTGAACAAAACTCAGATACAAAAGGGAAAGAAGAGGGGATGTGAGGAGGGAAGGGAGAACATGTTAGGTGGAAGGTTGGTAAGCTTTAATTAACAGGTGGGTTTTTAGTGCCCGTTTGAAGGAGCTTAGAGTGGGAGAGAGATGGATGGAGCGAGGGAGGTCATTCCAGTGAAGGGGGGCTGCCCGGGAGAAGTCTTGGATTCTGGAGTGGGAAGAGGTAATCAGAGTGGAGGAGAAACGATGGTCATTGGCCGAGCTCAGGGACCGGGCAGGAGTGTGAATGGAGAGGAGGTTGGAGATGTAGGGGGCAGTAGACTGGGAGAGTGCCTTGTATGTGGTGGTCAGGAGTTTGAAGATGATTCTGTAGGGGATGGGAAGCCAGTGTACGGCAAGGCAGAGAGGGGATGCTGAGGAGGAGCGGCGAGAGAGGAAGATGAGTCTAGCAGCCGCATTCAGAATAGAGCGGAGGGGGGGGAGAGGGGGAGGCCGGTGAGGAGGAGGCCGGTGAGGAGGAGGTTGCAGTAGTCGAGGTCCTACCAACAAAAAAATCATCCAGGTAATGCACCCTACAGTGCTGCCCCATACCTGCCACTACGTACCAGTGAAGGAAAGCACTAGAACATTCACAAAATGCACAGCCCACGGTCAAGCACTTAACAAAAACCCAACATCAAGCTAAAATCACATAAAATAAAAGGAATCTGAGTGTAGATAGAGAAGACTGAAAGCCAATTAGATATTTAGCTTGGACATCTGTGCACTTTTCTTACTCCCTTTAACTAGCTCCAAAGCATCCTTAAAAGGCTGATACACAACTTTGCAGACAGCCCTACCAATCTTATCATTGACACATCCCCCAGCAGGATGAGACAGGTGTTGGATCAGCTAGAAGCTCTCTGAAAATTCCTCATGCAAGGACCATGCAGCACGTTTATTTGGGTACCAGCCCAGTCACTTAGACACCACATCCAACACCACAAGAGAAAATGTTTTAGTGAGGGAGCTGCCATTTACATTTGGTACAAGCCTTCCTGGGAGTGCCACCTCCATACCCGACACAATAATGCCAAAGTGACAGGTCAAGCCTCTGTACAATACCCACTGTTAAAGGCAAAACATTTTCCTCTGGAATTAAGACATGCCAGGCCTCCCTTGCCCTGTCCTTCTCCTGGAAGTCACACCATCAGTCACACCACCTCCGACATAGTCCCTTTGGATCGCACATATGTAACCTGTATCATGTAAGTATACTTTATAATGTTCATGTGCTTCTCCGGCCTTGTATCCAAATAGTAGACTGCAAAGACCAACATACCCTCCATCCAATTCACATAAAACCTATAGGCCTACTCGCCTATGCTCCCAATCACCTTAGCCACCACCAGGGCATCTTTGTCCTTCCCAATGATAGTAAACATATCATACATCATATCAACAAACTGAATTCTGTCCCTCACAAACGTCAAAATATTCTATAGGACTGCTGTATTAACACGGCAGACCACTTCTTCTCCTACAACTTCCTTTTCAACTGCTTTCTAAGGACACCACCATGATGGTTACGAAGTGCTTCCTCCTAAGACTCTAGAACAAATTCCTGTTGCCTCTGAAACCCACATAAACCTCACTCTCATAGGTTGTGCTGCCTTCCAGACCATCTTGATCAAAATCCAACTCAATGACATGCTCACCAGAAACACGTGGTTCCTCAACATCTGATTGCACCTCTCATTGAAGCATCATCAAGCTATGTGAAGTCATCGAGCCAATTTTCCTCATCCTCTGACTTGATTTCTGCAACACCACTAACCCGTTGGGTCTTGTACCAGAGGAAACATAAAAACCACTTCAGACCCCTGGGATCCTTTCTCCAATTAGCCACATATTGCTGTAACACAGAACCAGACAAAACCTGAGAACCAGGGGCAAAAGGGGGAGCAGTGACTGGATGACTAAATTGGCACTGGTCAGGTTCAGGCAAATGGGTAACCAGCAGAGACCGCAGTAGGAAAGATAACTGACATCAGGCCACCATCTGCAGCATGTGAAAAAAATGGCCTGGGAAGGGGATTGAAAAAATCACTGAGATGCAGATACCTGGGTGGATGCAGCACCTATCCTATGTGGCAAGCACATGGGATGCCAAGCCAGAGGATAACTTGGGAGGGAGGGAAAAGAGAGGAAACCCAACACTGGGACAGGATAATGATGGGTTAAAAAAGCCTGCTGACTGGAGACAAGGGGAGCCACCCCACCTGGCACCAGCTGGAAAACTGACCCCGTGCAGAGAATTAGTCCCCAAGGAAGCAGGGAAGGGAGATAGTAAGGCAGAAGCAATGGAGTTGCTGAACCAAACAGGCATCGCTGGGAGAAGCATTGTGAGTGGGCGGCAAAGAAGCAATGGGGACACTGGTTGGATTTTCATCGTGTAACCAGAGCAGAGAGAGCAATGGGAACATTGAGCTCCCACCATCCATTCAGTAACATGGAGGCTATGGAAGCTGGCAGCACCACCTGGTAACTGTCGCACCCTGTCAGTTTGTCCAAGGTTCCAGTAAATAGAGAACATGGCAAACTGAAAAGGTGGGAGGTAGGAGAAATGCAAAGCAGGGAGGAAGAAAGATGAGTGAAAGGGGAAGAAAGAATAGACAGGACAGGGAGGTAAAACAATAGAAAAACAAACAAAGAAAGTAAATAAAAGCAGAGGCAGAAAAATAAAGAGAAGACAGCCAAAGATAATAAAACAAAGCAAAAAACACAATGAAATTTCTTTGAAGCAGGGACTCATCACAGGAGACTCCACAGCACCAACTACTTTCTAGAAATGTCTAGTGAAAGAGAAAGGAATCAGCCTATGACTAATGTTATAAAACCTCCCCAGCTCAAGCCATCCCCAAAATTTCATTCTGATTGGCTATCAATTGTAAATAATAAAACCTTGCATTTTTAACCCTTGCAGGGCACCCAGCATGATTTTTACATTTTACCACAGCCTGGCCACTTACATGCCTTCAGGCCAATTACTTGCCCTCTGTTAGCTTAAAGATTACATAAATCCCTGAATAATTAAATAAGCCAGCCATGACTCAACAAGTCAATATTGTCAATAATACTTATAGCATTTATTACATTTTAGCTATCTGTTGAAACAAGTGATCATTGAAACTCTTATACTAGAGATTTTAAGTTTGTAAACCTCACAACGCAGCAGAATTAGCTATAAGCCTAAACCATTAACATGAACACTTGCATCATACTGTTCTTTATGGAGAAAACTTTATTTTGTACTGTATTGTTAATTTTCATCTGTAAGGACACATTATTTTCCTTTTAAACAGGGATGGAACACTGGATCTCTTTAAGAAGGTTTATTTTTAGTGCTTACAGAAATAAGTAACTAGAGGCATATACAGTGGTTGAAGTGGAATGCTTTTCGGGGGTATGTCATATCGACCAATTCTCCTACTCAGAGGCGGAACTAGCAAGCTGTGGGACCCAGTGCAGGGAAGCTTGGAGGAGGGAACTGGGGCCCACAGCTCACTAGTTCCCCTGTGCAGCGGGCCCCATTATATCCATGGGCCCCGATGCACTGCACATGCTGCACCATTGGTAATTCCGCCACTGCTTCTACTGCTTTGTTAAACTATCATATTCCATTCACTTACATTTTTGCCATTCACTTACATTTTCCATAAAGCCACTTCAAAATTTTCAAACCACCACTTCTAAATTTCCACTTTGACCAGTGGTCATCTATATTTGCAATACTTCTTAATTTTATGGAATCTAATTTGCCAAACAGTGGCACTGTAAGACATTAGAGGGCCTGTGTGTGTGAGTCTAATGACCCCAACCATCACTCATATGGATATTTCAAAAAAAAATTCAATGAAAATTACAGAAAGTGGAATAGAGTGCATTTTCCAACACAAAGGGTTGGGTACGGCTTTACGATGACGAAAAATCTGATACGAGAAGACCTGCAAGAAAAGAAGTATTTAATGTAAAAATGACAGCAATATCGGTGTCGTATTTTTCGTCATTGTGGAAGCGATTACCACCAAGCACAAAGGGGTTATTGTGACTAGTTAAAGTAAAAAGATACTAAAATGTATCAGGAGAAAACATATATGTAGATTTTTCAGCAAAAAAAATAGGGAAAGCACAAAATAAACAAAAAATAAATTTACAAATCTTATGGAATTAATGCAGTTCTTTTTGAAAATGGCTTTTGGGGTGTTAACTAAATAATTTTATAAATCTCTTGGCAAAGACTGTATCTTTAGTAAAATGAAATTAAACAGATGCTTGCATTGCTGAATAGAGTGTAACACTTATTGTTCTAGTGCTACCTCTACACATTCCTTCCCAAGGCTGGTACTTCACACATATTTATAAGCCATATCTAATTAAGCGTTATAGATGTGCTACCCATTTTCCAAGGGTTAAACTGTGTGCCAGACTGAGACTGTCTGGAATTTTGATTCAAAGTAGATTGTAAACAGTCCCCACAGTAGAGATGCCCTTGCACCGAAAATGGCAACTCCAGCCACTAATAGGCTGGGACAGTGCCATGTGATGACCTCATCACTGTGTGGTGTGCTCCCAGCCTATCAGTGTCATGGAGCCACCAAATCTGGTGTAAATACTTCAGCACCTTTTCTGTGGTGAAGAGAGGACCAGGCAGCCATGGTCAAAATTGTGCTCATAAGTTTGAGGCCTGCACAGGGAGGGCACCCCTGACACATCGGTCCATGTGCACTGTACACCCTATACCCATGGTAGATACACTGATACCAAATTATTGTATGTCTACAATGTTGTACAATTGGATTCAATTGATACATTATGTATCTTTTTATCAATAAAACTTTGCATGAGAGAAGATTTTATGCTGAATTGTGTGATTTTTTTTAAAGATGAATGATAGTGTCTGAAATAATGGGATTATATTTTCCCTATACCTTCAATTTCACAAAACAGCAGAATATTTAAAGAAGACAGTCAAATGTCTGAAAAGCAAAAACACAGCAATTTAACTGAAACAATTTAAGTAAAAGCATAGTTAAGTTTCTATATAAAGCTAAAAATTGCAGGAAATTGGTTTAAGGTCATGTGCAGCTTTAATAGGCTTCACACCAAGTATATAAAATCACATTACAAAATTACATGAAATGACCCACTGATGCAACACAAAGAATATTTCAATTCAGTTGTAATTACATTACTGACAGCAAACATCATTCCTTTTACATCAGCACTTAAAAAACATGAAACCTCATTATGCTCTCCTTTGTGCCTTGCGTCCCGGCCGTCTCCTTGACGACTGGGACGTCACTTCCAGTTTCCGGCCCGACCATTGCTAGGGCAACAGTCAGACGCCGAGGTGCTGAGCGCTGCGTCCTGGCAATACAGGACAGCCGGGCGCGTACGCGGTAATAAGTAAAGCCTATGGGCTAATTAAGCAGGCAATAATTTATTAAGCAGCCCCTGTGGTATTTTCTGGGCAGGGTTTTTATTGGCTCTCTTCTGTATTTAAGGCAGGGAGGGCTTAGCCTCCCTGACGGGTATAGCGTTTCCAGTCCTGTGCTGTGCTGACCTGCTGTTGGATTCTTGTTTGACTGATCTACCTTGCCTGCTTGCCTGTTGCCCTGACCTTTTTGATTGTTTTCTGGACTTCGTTGTTTAGTTTGTGACCATGACCTCTGTTTGGATATCGATTTACCTGTTTGCTTCTGACCACTGACCTTGACCTGTTACTGACTACCAGCTCCAGTCTGGGCTAGTGCCCCCGGTTCAATCTGCGCTACGACCTTATTTGATGTGCTTTTACTAGTCTGAACCTAAGACCTGGGGGCATCTGAGTACCTGTGAGCATATAAAGCTCAACGGGAAAGGCGGCTGCTAAAGATGAAGATCTCTACTGTATCTGTTCTAAAAGCTCATCTTTGTGGTCGTGGACCTTAACAAAACCCTAATAAAATATTGTACAGACAAGGATAGTAAACCTACAATTGGTGCACTTCTATGCATTTTGAATAGTACACCATGGATGTTTTTTACTAACATCAATAATTAGTGTTACCCATTCATTTTTATGATTTGCTGACAAAGTATATATTTTAGAGAGCCTCTGTTTCCTGGTAAAAAAAATTCCAGCTTTACCAAGTGCCAGAGTCACATTGCTCACAAGCAGACAAGAGAATGGGGAGAAGAGCAGATAGTGGGCATAATGCATAGTTGAGCACAACTTGGGTGTTATTTGCACTCCAGAAATATGCACTAAAACTACAGTATTTCAGCCCATATTCTGAATCAGACACATCTCAAGATGTGTTTAGCTCTGCATTTTAGCATATGTGCCAGGATTATGACTGGCATACTTACACCCACATACACAGAATCAGGATGTAAACACATTAAAACTAAGTAAACTTTTTTGTTTTCATAGGGAAAAAGCATTTGCTGACAGGCTTCTTCTCCCGTATGAGTGAGAGTAGCACACACACAACATTCTATAACATATGCGCCATCAATGAAGAAAGCACCCAGCTTCAGAAGTAAAATCACAAATAGGCCAATCAGAAGTGGTTAGCTAGAGCTGGCAATCTTCCTCAGAGTTTTTGCACCAGCTTCTAGGCTATAAAAGTGTCAAGGTTCTCTTGAATAATCACACAATATTATCACACAGAAAAATGGTGATGATGAACAAAAGTAATGTTTATTGTTTACTACAAGCAGTGTAGGATCTCATTGGCTGAAGCTCCAGGCAAGACAGGCAACAAAAGTCCAGAAGGGACATACATAAACAAGTTCTTTAACTGAATTTGCCATAGTCAGTATTCCAGAAATGCAGAATGCGAAGACTAGCCATGGGTCAGAGAACCAGAAAGTCAGAAGCATGCTCAGGAATAGCCGAGTTCAAAAGCCAAGTATAGCAAGATGCTGGAATACAGGAACAAAGAATTGCAATGATCCAAAGCTGCACAACAAGAACTGCAAAACAATTATCCAGACAGGTCTGATTGCCAGAAGTGAGTATTTATAGGCTAGTCATCAGCATTACCAGCTTACAGCTGAGTGAGGGAGCTCAGCTACTTCCAGATCCCCATAGAGGCCACTGATGGGGAAAATGCAGAACTTCACCTACGAAGAGGCAGCAATGAGTCAGACTGTAACAAAAAGGCATATCTGCGTTCAGATTGGCATCAGCCCTTACTGTACTCAACAAAAGTTGTACAATTCCATGGCACTAATTTAGTATCTAAGGAAGATATGCATGAACGTTTCATTTATAGAAAGGTAACAAAGCAAATTTATTAACAAAACAGTATACTTTTTGGCTCAAAATGATAAGTAATATCAGTGCAATCAACAGAGAGCAGTATTTTAATAAAATATATATAACTTATCTCTTTGGAAGATCAAGGATCTCCTCCAGATTTCCAATTGGCAGCTTTACACTCGTATTTTCACTTGTGGGAGCACTGATATAGACACACTCACAAAATTGTATACTGTACTCAGCCTACATTATAACACCCATTCCCTCCCCGATCAAGTCTCTTTAGGCTCTAGATTGGAGGCGTGCATGGGTGTAGGTACTTGGGGGTCTTAGTGTGAGCATGTACAGAGCAAAATCGTGCAAATTACAAAACACAAAAGGTTGCACGTTCAATTCTGCATCAGATCCAGTGAATATTCTTCTGTCTTTTGGTTGCTGTTGAGAATCAGCTCCAGCTGCATCTGTTTAGGGACGGTATTATGATACCCTACAAATGTCATTTGGTTCCTGTTAGAGTCAATCTGTTATGTGAGAGCAATTACCAGACTTTAGGATCTTTACATAATCATTTTTACATTTATATTGTTCCTTAGGTATTTGTATATATTCACATTCAGGATATATAATCTTTGACTATAAAGATGTGTCAATGGGCATTATTTTATATGCTGTCATTTACGCTATTGGTCTTAAAGCATACCTTTAACAATAATTAGTACGGTATAGGTTACTCTAGTTTAAAAGAAAACAAATAGTCCAATCCGGCAAGTCTGTAATTCCTGATTTATCCGGCAAGTCTGTAATTCCTGATTTAACATTTTGGCATTGAATACTATTCGGCACCATTAGCAGTGAACCGAAAACCTTTTTAAAATGCAGGGTTACAAATTAACAGATAGGACATGGATTGGAAACATTAGCAAATCACACATCATCCTTGTTCTATGCAATACTTACAGTACATCTTTATATCGCTTTTGGTCAAGACTAGCTCCTGGGCTCTTTTTCAAACAAACTCAGTTAATCTTTCTTGGACTTTTTCCATGTTTCTGTATCCTGCTATCCAAATATATGCAGTGTGTCAAGCTGGAATATTTAAATCTATTTTTAAATCATATCTATAGGATGCCAATTGCACATGATTTAGTTTAACTGTTACTTATTCTAAACACAACAGGATCACTAGCAGCATTTCTTGAGAAACAGCAGAAATTATATCAAGCAGCATGTAACATAATTTCTTTGCATAAAATTGTAATAAAAGTGAATTAATCATTGAAAGAATTTCTTGAAATCTTTGGACATTGTACTTATATTGGAAAGGCTGCGCTGTCTTTTACAGTAATAAGGAAATAAATTAAATAGTAATGTCAATAATAGCAATGTATAATGTTTAATAGACAAATTCATCCAAAACTAAATAAGTAGTTCTGTGTGAAAATGGAGTTAAAATTAAAAAAACAAAATCAAACTTAACTTGCAGACATCATTAGCTGGATCTGCTGAGGTCTATAATGGCTGAGTGGCTTCCCTCTGCTCTCCTCTAGTCTACACTTACCTCTCGTCTTAAGCAATGCATGTGCATTTTTACTGAAAATGTTGCTTTCAAATCAGTGAATCTGTAATCATTTGCCTGAATAACTCTGTAGGAGCCTCAACCAAGAAAGCCAGAAGATTGAGAAACTGAACTTATGCGACGGCACCCTGGCTTCTTTTCCATTCGCTGGTCGCTTCATATGTGAACCACGTTCCATCCCCTAGAAATTCTTTCCTCATCAGGCAGTTATACACATCAGGCAGTTACACACATCTGTGGGCAGCACGGTGGCTTAGTGGTTAGCACTTCTGCCTCAAAGTATTGGGGTCATGAGTTCGATTCCCAACCATGGCCTTATCTGTGTGGAGTTTGTATGTTCTCCCCGTGTTTGCGTGGGTTTCCTCCGTGAGCTCCGGTTTCATCCCACACTCCAAAAACATACTGGTAGGTTAATTCACTGCTATAAAATTGCCCTTAGTCTCTGTGTGTGTGTGTGTGTGTGTGTGTGTGTGTGTGTTAGGGGATTTAGATTGTAAGCTCCAATGAGGCAGGGACTGTGCAGCGCTGTGGTATTAGTGGCGCCATATAAGTAGATGATGATGCTACTTGCTGTTATTAATGACACTGAGAGGAGAATGAGAGGTCCCTGCATAAATCCTCTACTGCTCTACATATTTCACCATTGTGACTGTCATGTCTTGATTTATTCATATTATACTGAAATGTTTGTTATTGTTTTAGCAAAATTTCCAATAAACCATTGAAATGTTTGAAGTAAAGAACTGTTTTTTAAGATAGATTTTCCCCAGATATGTTACTTTTTAAGATAATTGATACTTGTATTTAAACTCTGACAATGTATGCTATGTGTGCAACGTAAGGTGGAAGTAAGACTTAATAGTAAGACTTTCATGAGTTAAAACAATTTTGGCATGTGACTTACAAAAAGGAGTTCTAAAAGGACAAAAAATTGAGAAGAAAAGGATTGAGTAAATGTGCTCATGACATCAATACTTGCTTCTGTAAGAAATTATGTAGTTGCCTAAAGTGTTACGCCTAATGAGATGCACAATTTTAGGTGTAAAAAATATCCAGGTTGGTAAAGTTCAATTTTGAATTTTCGCATATGACACATGTTTAATTACAAATAAGAAATTAATTTTCTTGGCAAAATCTTTTTTCACTGTTTCATGCTTAAAATACCAGTGTATCCCCATTTTCTGAAAGGAATAGTATTTATTAACTTACATGGTGAATCTATGCTAGTTTGAAAACTTGCTAGGTGATTAGTTTTTTAAATAAAGTGTCACTGGTAATTCTCATTTCATGGAAACCCCCAGATCTTGATTTCTCGTATACTAACATTTGGGGAATTAATCCATATAGAAGAGTGAATAGTATTAAAACAAAAACTGAAAATAATTTGAAGTGACACAATGTAAGACTTAATCTTCATGCTTAAATCTACAGTTAGAATTTTCATGCTTCGTTTGTGGTTCTAAAAGTTTCATTAAAGACACCTGGGATGGGTCATGCTACTTGATTCCGTTATAAGATTAAAACAATCGCTTTGTGAAATGGCTAATCTACCAACACTGTCTTCCTTAAGGCACTTGCTTAGACATTCATTAACATTAAATGAGGAAACACAAAATCCTGTCAAAATATTTTAAGCATACTTTCAAAAGAATGCTTTGCTGTTACTTTGCATACAAAGAGGAAGACATTTAAAATGCATTACCCTAAGCAGCAGGATCCTGGTCAAAAGAAAAGAAAAATATAACCCTTTGGATTTAGTATGGAAAAGTTTTATTCTCATTACAGACTAAAAGGAAATAGCAATGCTTTTGATCCACAGGACACATCAGTGCAGTTTCTGCTTAATGATATAATGTTGATTTTCTTTTACCTTTATTACATATTTGTCCACCTTTAAATGAGCACCATTGTGTGTAAATATGCCTTAAATTAATAATTGTGCTGTCCGTATGATCACACCACTCTTTTTAATACATAAACATCTAAAATAGGAGATTTGGTAAGATTAACTATAAATAAGGAAATTAAAAAGACATATTTAATACCATCCCTGAACTGTGCTGCTTTAGGCATATGCCAATATAGCACATATTGTAAATATATTGTCCAGACTCATTCTTCTCAGTATATACTTTATGCATGCCTCCAGTACATACTCCTGGAGAAGCAGAATAGTGGAGGGAAGGAGCAGGCAAGTGTAGGTTGAGTAAAGAAGGGGTGTGTTTACGTAATTGTGACTCTTGTTGTTCTTTACTTTAAAAATCAGTAGAAAAAGAGCATAGAAGATATGGCCTAACTTCAAGATGGCATTGTAGTCATAACAGATGGTGATAGTGGTTGAGTTTGTCATTGTTATTATTATCTTTACTTAGTAATAAAGTACAATTTCAATTTCCCCAGCAAATTCGCAGAATATCTTCAACTTGCTAAAACCGCAGTTTAACACATTTACCCCCATGACTCTACATAGTGCATTCAAAATGGTAATAGAAGGATGACATCTTTTGAACCTAGGGGGGAATTCAATTCCCCCCGAAGTACCGCCATGTTAAAGTTATTACCATTATTACAGTAAGTTGAACCCGGCTTTCTGTTCGCAGGTCATGGCCTAACTTTAAGATGGCATTGTAGTCATAACAGATGGTGGTGGTGGTGGTTGTTGTTATTGTTATTATTATATTTACTTTTAAAGTACTATATATCAGGTAGTCAAGTAACAGCTGTAACTGTTGGTAGGAATAGGTATTCCTGGATACAGGCATTATGCTTGTTTCTGGCTCTGAGCAGTTGAGGATTACAGGTAAAGTGCTAATTCCTATCTCTGGGTTGTTGGTTGATATGAGTACTATGCTAGTTCCTGGCTCTGGCCAGTTGCTGCACACAGGTACTGTGCTAATTTCTGTCTCCAGATTGACAGTGACCTCAGGTACTGTGCCAGTTCCTGGCTCTAGGCAGTTTATGACCACAGATACTCTGCTTGTAGCTTGTGATTACAAGTATATATATAATTAGAAGTTTTATTATCCTTTGTTTTCCCAATTGATTATTCCATTAGTGATCTAATTTCTCTTCTATTAATTCAGCTAAAATGAATGGCAGTGAATATTCACAGAAAATTGAAATGCAAGCATTTACTATACTCCTTGTGGGAATAATAGTAACATATTTAATATAATAACACATAGAAAGATACTACATACCATGAAAAAATGCATAAACTGTATGCAAAAATACTATTTAAAATACATCAGCTGCTATTTCATGAAGCAACAAAACATTTTATTACATTATAATTACTTTTATGCAAGGCTGAATGTGTGAAGGGTGAAGCATAACACAATCCTTTCTAATCTTTGTAAAGTCATCAAGATTGCTTTTAAAGGGCAAAACTTGCATGACTTATAATTTTTTCATGTACTCTGAGTATAAAAAAAAGAATAAAGGTTGATACACAATGCAACTCCAAGATAAAATTAATAGTGTCTGACATAAAAAAGAAAATGCTTAAAACATTTAAATGTGATGAGGAAGAAGATTAGGAAAACAGTGGGCCTGATTCATTTTTGGACATAAGTCCCTTTGTGTGCCGAACCTTGCATGAAATAGCTCTGTGCATGCATCAGAACCAGATTTACGCCAATGAATGAATTACATGCAATTCATGTTCTAACGCAATTTTACCTTATATTGCCATTTTCAACTTCCCCAGCAAAGTCGCAGAATATCGTCTACTTGCTATATCCGCAGTTTAATACATTTACCCCCATGACTCTACATAGTGCATTCAAATTGGTAATAGGAGGCAGAAATCTTTTGATCCTAGAGGGGAATTCAATTCCCCCCGACGTACCACTGAGTTAAAGCTATTACCGTTATTACGGTAAGTTTAACCCGGCTTTCTGTTCGAAGCTCAGGTAGCTGCGAGCAAAAAGCCGGCATTAAACCGACCATAATAACGGTATTTACACGCACTATTACCGTAATAATGGTAATAGTGAGCAGGCCGTGTTACTTTTTCAAGTAACGCCAATTGAATTCCCCCCTTAGGGTATAAAAAACTGTGCCTGTGAATGGACGTTAGGTATTCTTGTGAAGGCCTCAAAACTGAGTCAGCTCTGCACTGCTTGTAATTCCTGTGGTGGTGAATGCATCTTTGCTATTATATTTCATATTTCTTGTTTATCTTTCTAAAATCTCTATCAACTTTATTTGACTTTCTGGACATTGGAATTATTGTAACAGTGGACATTATGAAAATGTAGACATTCTGACTGTCAGCCTTTTAATTGTGTTGACCTAATGACTGTAGACATTTTGATGTAGCAATTTTCACTGTATTAACTACAACACGGTGGCTAAGTGGTTAGCACTTCTGACTCACAGCACTGGGGTCATGAGTTTAATTCCCGACCATGGTCTTAACTGTGAGGAGTTTGTATGTTCTCCCCGTGTTTGCGTGGATTTCCTCCGGGTGCTCCGGTTTCCTCCCACACTCCAAAAACATACTGGTAGGTTAATTGGCTGCTAACAAATTGACCCTAGTCTGTGTGTCCGTCTGTCCATCTCTATCTGTGTGTTAGGGAATTTAGACTGTAAGCCCCAAAGGGGCAGGGACTGATGTGAGTGAGTTCTCTGTACAGCGATGCGGAATTAGTGGTGCTATATAAATAAATGGTAATTAATAATAATGTAGCTGATGGATGATGGTGATGACCGAACACAACAGTATTTTAATGATAAAAGCAAAGTTAAAGGAGTGTTCCAAAGGTGATACAAGGCTTACATTTGGAGTAATGTTTTTACTTTTGTTAACTTATGCATTCCTATAATAGACTACAGTCCTGTAATGATAAAGCACCTGCACAAATGTGCTTCAAATGGAGGAATGGCAGTGGACAAATAAGTTCATTTGCATTAAAAATGTTTTGCTCCTCTGAAATGTTTACCATTCATAAATGATGCAGAGCCAGGAAACAAATAACTTGGTTTGAACATTGGATTTTCAGGCTCAGAAGCACACTACAGCTATCTATGCCAAGATATTCGTAGCTGTCATTTTGCGATGTGGCACATTAAAACATTATATTTATAAAAGTCATATTATAGCATATTTAACATAAAACATCCCCATTGCCATTATGGTATAGGAATTTTGCAAATACATTTTTGATTATTCCAAGACACCTATTTGCATAGAAGTAATTTGTTTTGTATACTTAGGGCTAGATTTACTATCAGGCGTGTTTGTAAACCCGCCGACTTTCGGCGGGTTTGGGGGCGGTTCAGCCATCGCCGGATTTACTAAGGCTAAACCCGCCGTCCAAACGGCCAGAAATTATGTTTCCAAACCCGCTTCTGTATAAAGCGCCATGACGGTTTCAACAATGTTCAACATACAAACAGCCGGATTTACTAATAGGGGGTTTATAAAGCCGCCGGAAAACCGCCATTCAATAGACCAAAATGAAAGCGCTGCTTGTGAGCAGCGAGATTGTTCAAACAGTGTGCTGTTTGAACTATTTAGCCATTTCTAACATAAGAGAGCCATTTTGTGCAAAGTTTCCTCCTTCAGGATTGTATATGGGAAATGGGCAAACTGTCATGTAATTTGAGGGTATTTTTTTTTTTTTTTTTCACCCTGTATTATTGCATCCTATTTACTGATGTAAAGGTTTACCGGCCACTCCACGTGCATTTAAAGTGCGTTTGAATCTGGAATCTTTGGCTGATGTAGACATAGTACCAATGTTTGTACTCATGTAAACCAGGTTCCTAGATATATTTGGTGGGGTGCTTATGTATGCACCTGTAAAGGTGTCTGATATTATCCTGGCTTGCTGTCTGATACATAATCTAGCTTTACATCAACTTACCCCACCGATTATTGCAGTAGACAGTGAACAAGTAGGGGCCCGTGTCCCATTTGGTGATGTGCAGAGCACAGAGGGGGGAGGCAGATTTGAGACCGTCTCATTACAAACTACTTTAAATGTAAGTGCATACTATAAAAAACATATATTGTTTTTTTTTTTTTTATGTCAGTGCAATGGTTTTTTTTATGGAATTTTTTACTAAAATTGGACCCTTTAAACAGAGGATAGTGTGTACTCTGGATGTTGTAATTGTTAAAATCCCTGGAAAGTGACAGTCAGAGGTCAATGTGTACGTGAAATTAGTGCATCGTTTTAAAGAAAACAGTATACTCTTGTTTAATGTGCAGAAAAGAAAGACTGATACCAATGAAATATAACTGCATTTATTGCATTACAACACAATAAAAGAAAAAGTATAACGCCTACACATACATAACAAAACATTCCCCAATAATACAATGTTTGCCCTAGCGCCACCTTTTCGCTGGCATATCACTATGTTTAGCCCCACTCTCTACCCTCCCTCGCCCACCCCTGGTGCGAGAACCTCACCTTGGAGGAGTGCTATGTGCCGATCTGCTTGGCGTACTAGCAGTACTGCTGGAGGCCGATGAAAAAGGTGCCGGCAAGTGGGCAATGAGTTCCTGCTGGAGTTGGCCTGCCAGCCGGATAACATTTGCATTCCCCTTGCGAACGGAGGAATGCATGGTGTCCACAGCCCCAGGTATTTGGGCCAGCTGCACATTGGTTTGCTCCAAAGTGCTTGCCAGCCGGTTTATTCCAGCAGGGATTTGGCTATTGGAGCGGTGTATCCGCCTCAACTGGGCCGCGATTTGGGACATGTGCCGAGTTTGGCTGTCCATAAACTGACACTGCTGTAGCTGAAAATTAGCAATGGATTGGGCCATTTCTCCCCTGTATCCATCTGAGGAGCTGCAGGTTGTTGCTCGAATGCCTGTTCCGCAGGGCCAGGTGCTTGTTCCCGGCGCATAGACACGGGGACATCAACCATCTCTAAAGTGATGACTGTGTCTCCTTGTGGGTCATCAGTAGGTGACATCTGTGCAGACTGGCGCTGGCCATGCAGAGATGCTGAGGTTTCTGTGGTGAAATAACCAAGGTAAGTATATAGGAAATTACATGTTTGTAAATTGCATTCTGGTCAATGTACCCAAAAAAAAAAAACATTTAACAACTAAAGAATGGTTACCAATGTCTACCTTCAAGATTAGTTGTCCCCTGACCTGATGAAGGATGCTACTCATATGTTTTAGGATTAAAATCTCATTTTGCCTATGCGTTACAGTGAAGGGTTAAAAATGAAAAAAAAAAATTATGCTAACATTGAGGGTGTTTGTATCAAAATGCTGCAAGACCGTGCTTTGGGGTAAGGAATACTATTTTAGGTCTCCCTCTGTGTAGTACATGATGGGGGATATAGACTAAACTGCGAGTTTGAAAATGGAGATGGAGATGTTGCCTATAGCAATCATATCATATAACAATCTGATTGTAGCTGACATTTTGAAGAGCGCATTAAATAAAATATTTTTAAAATCTGATAGGTTGCTATAGGCAACATCTCTAGGTTTCCAAACCCTCAGTTTAGTAAATGTTGCCCTATGTTCTCATTGCAAACCATATAAAAATCACTAAATATAACATGGACACCAACATTTGTACACAAAAACATCCAAGTCCATTATTTCTCCCCCAAACAGAGAACACGCACCTGCTTGCTCTTCAGAGCCAGAATCTCTTGCTGAAGGTGGAGGTGTAGACCTTGGACTGGGAGTCAACTGGCGTCCTGGCGAATCTGGATGTATTAGACAAAGCATACAATGTATTTGCAGCAAAAAACTATTTACAAAGAAAAATTTTATTGAAAAAATGTGTTTGCAAATGTAAAAACAGTTCATAAACATTTTTAAGCCCTTTACATACTGATTGTCTAAAAAAGGCACTTTTAAGAAAAAAAAGACATTTTTAAAATTGTTATCGTAAAAAGGACAAATAACTCACCAACTCCTTGGGCAAACGAGGGTGAATCTGTGTCTTGCACATTAATTTCCTCCACAATTTCACGGGGCATTATCTGCCGCAGCTCCTCCTCATAGCTGGTGTATTCAATGCGAAGAGGGGGGCCACCACCCGTGCGTCTTGTGGACCTCCTTTCCTGGGCCATCTTCTCTTTAAGCCTTCTCTTGATGTCAGAGAAGCGCTTGCGGCAGTGCGCCACTGTCCTCTTTAGTGGGCCCACCGCGTTCACAGCATCGCACACTCTCCCCCACAGTTGGCGACGCCGCCTTAGAGGAGTCCGGGCTGCCAGGTTCCCTAGGATGAGCTCATAGCAGGGAACTATGTGGTGCACCAGAACACAATTTTCGTCGTGGGAGAATCGGACATTTCTCCCTGTCTTCGTCTTCCTGCCCTCTCCTGACTCCTCAACCTCTCCCTCTCCCTCCTCTGCCCCCTCAACCTCCATCTCCCTCTCCTCAGCCTGTTCTCCCCTCCTATCTCTGGACATAATGACAAATAAATGCCAAACACAGAAAACACAGAAAGACTTACAAACACAAAGGACAAACTACACTGAATACAGACACACTCTTCAGACAGGCACACACAAGTAACACAGACAAAGGACAAGTCAAATACAAAAAATACAAGACAGAAAATAAAAGAGAAAATAAATGTACAAAACAGAAAAATAGCACAGGACTACTCACACTTCAATCAGATATCGCTCACCAATCCACCAAACTCCAACTCTCACCAACTGTCACCAAAGCTCAAACCAACTAACTCCTCTCTCAAAACTCCTCAAAACCCTATCAGAGAAAAAAGTGTCAGGCCAGTGGTTTATATAGGGCTTGTGATGTCAAATCTGCTGACTTTGAAAATAGCCAATAG
Source organism: Mixophyes fleayi (assembly GCF_038048845.1). Taxonomy (NCBI): domain Eukaryota; kingdom Metazoa; phylum Chordata; class Amphibia; order Anura; family Limnodynastidae; genus Mixophyes; species Mixophyes fleayi. The sequence continues at coordinate 39,919,953 of NC_134410.1, read as the reverse complement.
TAACAGGCCAGGAGACAGGTGTAATTTTCAAAAAAACCGCCTTTACACAAAAGCGCCGTCAATTCAAGCAAAAGCGCCATGTTCTATTCAAAGCCGCCGGCGGCTTTGAGCATTACATCCCGCCATGACATCGCCGGCGGCTTCAAATTGAAGCTGAAATGCGCCCATTAGTAAATCCGGCTGTTTGCAATGCAAACCCGCCGGAAAACCGCTGCGATGCATGGCGGCTTCAAGCATCACGCCTGATAGTAAATCTAGCCCTTAGTGGCCCTTTATCTATATTTAACTGATGCACTCTGCAATCATAAATTATATAAAGGTGTATATGCATTTTAAAGATGTCTAATAATTGGGACAAGATAGCTAAATTTTGCCAATATTATATTATAAAAATAAAAGCTAGCTTAATCCCTGCTGATACTAATACAATTACAATATGCAGAAAATTAACATCTGGTGTCACTGTCAGGGAAATAGTAATATGCTGTCTTGACAATGTTGCCTTCATAAATCAACTCCGTGGTGTCTTGAATAAAAATGCATGGTACCTAGAATAATTATCTGTACCAGTCCCATTGAGCATGACAGCAACTGTCAGATGAGCATTTACATTTTAACATAATGTTCTTATTTTAATGGAACCTGCTTACTTGTATGGTTTATTTTCATGTTCTAACCGCTTCATACCTTTTCATGAGCTGAAAATTATAGCAAAAATACACATTGTATTTGTAATGAACACATTTTAAGTCTAATTTTAAATACATAGGAACAGGTATTTGCACTATTATACTGAAACTCGTTATCCAGAAAGTTCTGAAAACATGAAAGAAAGAGGCTTTAGTGATACTGTCATAAACAAAGTACCTTCTTCTACAGCCACTATGAGGAGCACTGCTAAACAGTTTAATAAAAGGGATGTCAGGGACAGACTCCGGAAAGACAGGAGTATTTGTTATGAATTTTAGTATAGTTGCAAAATTGTGAATCGCTTGTTTAGCGTTACAAAGTAATAACATTTAGACAATTATTCTCTAAGTTTCTGGACTAAAATATAATTTTGTTTAAAATTGAAAAAATAGAAACAAAAAATAATAGATGGGTATGGTATTTCTTATCTGGATAACCTATATCCATAATGTTCCAGAACTCTGACAAAAATAAATTATTGCTGCCTTTAGGCAACACAGTCATGATCACTTAAAGTTTCTTTATATGATCACTTTACGGTGCGCAGCCAAACCATAAAGGAGGGGAATGCCTGGTAATTTAGCAGATTTCAGATGTGGAGCTCTGAACTACAGATAAATCCTCTATCTGAAAACCTTACATCTTAGCTTGGGTACACACTATACAAAATTTCTCCAGATGCAATAACCTTAACGATTTTACCAACAACTAAAAAAACAGTCCTGATCAGCATGCTGATTCATGTGTACACATTAAACACATTTTACATGATTTACCTTCCGATCTGTGCTCTTCTTCTGTCATATCCATTGGCTGAAAAGATCATGACTGTATACTCCATAGAGATCTATAGACACTGGCGGTCCTGAGTGCATGCACATTGCAGAGTCGGTACAACATTGTTCCATTGTTGAACAAGATTTTTAGTCTGGTTTAAAAATCAAATGGTACAATGTGCTTTGGATAATTGTTCATCGTTGGAACATACACACTAATGCAGTATTGCGTTGAGCGGTCGTTTATCGTGTGATTGGACTTATACTTGGCTGAAAACCCTGTAGTGTGTACCCAGCCTTTAACAGGCCTGGCCAACCTGTGGCTCTCCAGGTGGTGTGAAACTACAAGTACCAACATGCTCAGCACGCAGAGAGCCAGCCCATGCTGGGAATTGTAGTTTCCCAATTCCTAAAGAGCCACAGGTTGGCAAGGACTGGTCTTAAGCATGTCAGATAATAAATCCCATGTTTGTACAATTGTCTATTTACTGATTACAACACTAGTCCCAGTAACTCAGAGGAAAAAAAGGATTTTCTTTGAAGTTTACATTTTATAGGGAATATAGTATAACGTGGAATGGTGGGATTGAACAATGCAGAAATACACTTTAGTAATAGAATTAATACTTGTGAATATATCACAAATTCAAGTCAATTACATAAACTTTTCTCAACAATGAAAGCACCTTCCAACATACCCTCACTGTAAATAACCACCATGGCCATAACATGAGGCAAGACCTTGCTTCTGGCAGCCCTATGGAGAGATGATATAGTAGTGCTCTTATTACCGCAAATCACTTCAATTTGTTGCACAAAATGTTTCCCTGTGGTGAGAGGTGAGTTGTCAGTAGGCCTTATCACTTGGCTTGTAAAGACAAACTTTCCTTTACAAGCCATCGCTGCTTTAAATTTCTCCCGCAAAGTAGCCGATTTCCAACAACTTACAGAAATCAAAGCTTCATACATTTACCCTCTAGAAACCATATACATAACTTGCAACTCCCTCATTGCAATACTTACGCTAGCAACACACCCGACAGTTTGCACTTAGTAATGTGTGTGTTTTTGCTAAAAAGGCATTTTGTCAGCAGAGGTTCAAGAACTTGTTACAATCTTCAGGTAAAAGACCTGTGCTAATCCTGATTGGCACCGGCAGACCAGGGGCGTGGAGTCTAACAAGTCCCCAGGTGCTTGCCAAGAACTGCCGCATGGTGGGATTGCTTCGCTGCCAGGAACTCGCAGGTTGCGGTCCCCTGGACTGTACCAGGATGTAACGGGACTCAAGGGCGGATGATATTCCCAGAAGATAGCACAGAGATAATGATGATGGAGGAATCAGGTGTATGAATGCACACAGAATAACAGGCTGGTAGGGATCAAGTACAGTGAATCAGGCATAGAGGTACTGACCGGTAAGGATCATGTACACGCGTAGTCAGACAATGTGTAGTCAGATGAGCCAAGTTCAGTACACAGGTGATCTTGGAGTCAGACAGGCCAAGTAACGATACACAGGATATCCAGCAGCAGTACTCACTTATAGGGAGAAGGGCTCAGAGAGAATATAGGAGTTCAGACGCACAGAAACTAAGTTGCACTGACACAGGCAGTGTATCAGTGCAGCGTCTAAATAGTGAGAGCACTTGCAAATTACCCGCCCCAACAAGCGGATCATGTGACCCGGAAATGGCGGGATGGGGACGGACGTAGCAGCGCTGGAGCGAGTGACAGGTAAGTACATTATACATGTGTAACTTAGACATTCAACTGCCATAAAGTATTCAGTTGTCAATAACAGCTCAAAAATCCAAAGGACTGTTTGTGTACTTTCTCAATTAGTGCATTACATCTTCACACTGGGGGAAGGGTTCAGGAAATATTACCCAATTCTCACCACTACAGGAAGACTGTTTTAGAACTAGTGATGAGTTGGTATATGATGGTATGCCATACTGCCACTTCTCCTACTGCCTTCATTGTAAAGCTATTAAATTCCTATCAACTACATTTTCCATGTTTTCACTTTTAAATTTCCAGTTTAACCACTGGTTGATCACAAAATATACCGCTATTATGGAGCAAAACCCACTAAGCAGTGTATAGAGCCCCTTAAGCTAACAATGTAATGTCATATCATGTTCTGCTTATTAATTTTAGTCCCAAGGTACCTTCAAAGCACTTTACATTTTTGATTACTGATCTACCTCTACAGGCGCTGATTTGTCTGGGTGGCAGGGGAACATCTGCCCCACCAGGGCCAGTCCCATTGTGAGCTTTAGGGTTGGGTGACTGGGTTAACTGCATTTTTTTTTTCTTTAAAATGTTTCTAATAGGCTTCTGAGCCAAGTCTCGCTCCCTGGGCTAAAATTTGCTAGCCAGCTTTGCTGCAACTTTCTAGTCTGCTACTGTTGATAGATATGTGACATTATACTGTTACAGTAGTCTAAATGAAAGTATAAACTTATTCATTAAAAATATCATAGCAGCAACACAGCCATCATAATTACATAATATCAGCCTCTCGCTGTATAAATAGACCAGTTTTACAAAGTCTCAAAATTAAAAGAATATCAGCTAAATATACATTTTGTCTACATGTAAGGGCTGTAATAAAGTACGCATATTATACCTTCAAAATGGAACAAAAGGTTTCAACTGTATAATGTTTAGTCTTTTTCATGAATATACTTAACATACAGACTTCCTGTCTGAGTAGTGTCCTCAAAAAAATGATCGCTAGCTACAAATGAATTTACTTTTTCTGAAAATTACTCAATCACTTTGTTTCTAATTTACTGTGAAATGTGTATTGGTTAATGATCATTATTTTTTGTGTATTTGCTAAACTGTTGTTATGCTCATATTGTGCCTGGTTCATGTTCGGCTGCAGCCTGCATGCAACTTACATTATAAATCACGCACTTAACTTGTGCGTAGTAAACCCTGTCACAGGATCATGTTACAGTTGCTGCCTGGGGTAAACTTTTAACTTCTATGCATCAGCCAAAGATATTACACCAGTCCAGAGTCTTGGTTTAAATAGCCTCAGCTAGTTTTATTCACCAGTATCAAAAATTAATAAACCAAACAAAATCCTAGCCAGTCCGGCTTCTAAATAATGCACAAAAAATACCTCTCTAAAAGTAAAGGACCTGATGTCCCACACTTACAAAATAACAGCACTTACTGGTAACAAAATTGTAGTGTCTCTCTACAGGCATCTGACCTGTTCCTCAGGCGGTGAGAAACAGAGAATTCAAACATGTGGCTATTTAACAGCACCTAATCATGTGCAACTCCTGATTAGCTAGCAACTTGTTAGCTCTCTGTAAGACCCAAAACTGGCCTGATGAATGGAGCCCAGCCTTCTCTCTCCATTCATAACCCCAGGGACCCTTATACTGGCATTTTCTACAGCCACAACACACTTTGAAAAGCTACAACAAACAACCTCCCTCTTACATATGACAGAAATACAGGACAAACATATCTGCGACTTATTACTTTCCCAGTGATTCTGTCACAACCTGTACTCAAATACATGCGTATCTAAGGAATATGTTCTAATATGAATATAGTTGTATCTCACTTATGTGTCATAAATCACATGTAACTGTATTTGTGGCTTTTCTCACCCTTGTAAGTGTCTTTGCTGCAATAGCACCTTTATTTACTATAAGCGTGATTACTCCTAATGTTTCCTGACAATAACATAGTATTAACCCTTTCAATGTACTGCCTTAACAACCTGCACTATACCATGATAACAATAACACTTTATAACATACTTTAAGACCAAATATGTGCCATTACACATTTGCTTAGAAAAACACACACAAGTTATTTTAAATAAAAAACATTTTTATAAACAAAGAAAATTAACAATAGCTACAAATATTTTATTTATAAATCTTTGGATATTTATTTTTTATTTTCTTCAAATTTTAGGATTAGAATGTACAGGAGGGGTGTTTCTTATGCGCCTGCCAAAAAAATACCAACATTACAGTACTAAATTTTAACATCATAACATTATTACATTTTAGAAACTTTTTTTTATTTTTGGGTGTAAGTTGAACCCACATTTTCTAGTTCTGCAGAGCTGAGGTGCTACATTCATAGAAAATATTTGAAAGATTCATCTTAGTGTGAACACAGTACTAGCCAAATGAATGCATTTAGGTGGCATATGCAGGTGTCTTTTGTGTGGGGGTTGATTTACTTAAGGGCAAACACTAGGTCCATTAAAACATACACCTATAAAATAGCTATACTTGCCTAGGCAAATTAGATTTAGTAGAAATGATTTTTGAGGTTTATACTTTATGCTGATTATTTTTTTAAATATACTACTAGATTGTTAAGTCAAGATACTTACATTCTTCAGAGGCATGGGAAATATGACACAATAGTATTTTAATGATTATCATCTCTCTTATAGATAGATTTTAGTTTTCAATTTGAAATCTTAAACACCACACATTAAGTATTACTCCACCATAGTCCACATATAAATACCTCTCCACCATGCATATGGACTTAACCTAAGGTATTTAGTTAAAATTGCATATCCTAAAGTGAATGTAATCAAATATGGAACTATTATACGGACACATCATTAATATATAGCAGGCCTTGACCTTTGTACAATGAAGTATTAGCCAGATTGCTATCTACAATACTTTCTCTGCTACATTCGCATATAGCCATGTGGGGCAGATCAAACTATAATCATAAGAATGTATTTCTAATTTTGAACAAGCAGCTGGAAATTTTCCTCCAAAGTTCTGCAAGGAGCTGCAGCTGTTTCCTGCAGACAACACTCCAGTGACACTGAAGCTGTGCCTGCTGCGAATTCTGTGGCACAAATACTGTTTTGCAGCCCCAGTAGCTGAATTTTTGTCCGGGGGGGGGGGGGGGATATTGGTCCAGCCCCCATGTTTTCAAGAGAATGAGACTTTTCAACATTCTACTAGCTAATTGGTTCACAGGACACGAGTGGGCATAAATATGCAAGTTGCAGTTCTCTCCAAGGCCATGTCTAAAATGGAGGATACACTCTTGTCCATAATGGAATACCTGTCATATCCCCTTCAGTCAGAATAGTGGCCCATAACAATGCAAATAGGGGTGTTCCCACACAACAAATGGTGGTATAATATGCCTCTACAAACACTATATAAAGCTTGGGAGGCAAGTATTGGGCCATGCCATTTTGTGATTCAAGCATTTAGCAATTTATCTGCTATTGCGAATTTCTAGAATGTCCCATTCAGAGGAAGAGACATCTGGCCCTTTGAGACACACTTTGCCTACTTTGCTATGGACTAAAACAAACATGATTTTAATGTTTTTTTTCCCATTATGTGAGCTACAGATGCCGAGGATCCCAGTAAGGGTGAATATGAATCCTCTACTGAGGATATCCCTGATGGTGTGGAACAAAAAGTGGATAATGAAAGCCACACAGCTAGAGCTGATGACACTGTAAATATGTCCATTTCACAACACCTCTTCCTCCAAATGAATGTTGACAGCACCATTGTGCCAGGGAAAATGGATCAGATATGCAACAAACTGACACTGATTCATGGCACATTGGAACTTTTAACAGATGCAATTATAAATTATTTGGAAAGAAAGAGTGTCATGTCCCCAGACCCTGTGGCACCTGCTGCTTCTGGGAAGCCTGAACAGGTGCCGGTCAGAGGCTGTTCCATCCCCTTTTCGGTGACCCAAAGGCATCTAGCCCAGAGGAATCAAGTCAAGCAGCACTGGGAATACTGGACAAGGGGAAAATGACTGCACAAAACCAATTGATATGTGTTTGTTTTATTTGTTTGTGTGTATGTCACTAATGTGCCTGTTCTTTTTACTTTTTTGCCCAAAAAAGGTTTCTTTGTATATTGTGAGCATTACATTTTAAGTAAACAGAAAAGGTACTTGCAAGAAAAATAAGATTAAATCACATATTCCTTAAAGGCCAAAAAATCTTGTGATTCTAGAAGACCAGGATCAATGTCATCTTCCTCCTGGCCAGCAACCTCGCCCCATTTCAGATGGCAATATTTGGAAATATCACACACAAAGCTATGATGTCGCCCACAATGTCCGGTGCATACATAATGGATCCACCAGACTGGTCAAGGAAACCGGAAAGTCTGTTCTATGATCGATGAGGTTAAGGTATGCTTGACATTGTATGCAACTTCTTGCTCTGTGTTGATGTAAAACAGTGGTGCGGAGCCAAGGGCTGAAAGGGTAAGCATTGTCTTCTATGAAGAGACTGTCTGTACAGTCTCTAATTTATTTATATCCTTCTGGAGACATGGCCTCCAGAATTGAACACAGTGTTCTAGATAAGGCCATACCAATGAACTATACAGTGGTATTATTACTTCTTTCTTTCTGCTACTGATTATTCTCCCTATGCAACCTAGCATGAATGTGGACATGCACCTCCTTGCATCTCGGCTAATCTGCATCACATGCCTGATTGCCTGAAGGTAATAGAATTGTGGGGGCTTCCCTGCCATTTAGCAACCAGGCATTGAATCTAGAAAGCTTCATTACATATAGCCTGAACATTTATCAAGTGGAAATGTTTTCTTTTACAAAATATAGATTAATTTCCACACAATGGGATTAGGGTGTACAATCTACTGCCACTGTAACATGTGTAAAGCCAGCTATGGTGGCAAACTGCCGCTTTATGGGAACAAAGGACTTCTCATTGAGTGGCAGGTGAATAAATTGACGGGTATTATTTTTAAAATAAATTTTACTATTAGAAAAAAAATGCTATTCTAATGTATGCAAGTACATATAAACATTTCTAAATACATATACAGCAATGCAAATGTATGAAACTATATACAAGCAGAATAACACTTTAAAAAAATAAAACCGCTATGCTAATGTATGTAACTATGTATATACATTTATAAAAATATATTGCAATGGAAATGTATGCAAATGCTTTCAAAGGGTCACAAAGACAATTTAAAACATCAGCACATGCTAACGCATGCATTGCTTTTGAAATAAAATATAATGTATTTGTTTTGTTGCTGCTGAGGAGCATAAATTAAAATTTCACCTATCTCAACTCAGAACACAGTCCTTGTTATGAACGGAATGGCACATTAGTTGTCACCCTCCATTGGTTTTATATAGTGTTGTTTGATGAGATAAGTGGTGTCGGGTTGGCAGGTGAATTGTCAATCATCCCATTAGATTGTGAGAATCATTGCTTGTTGGCGCCTCATATGTCTTAAATATTTCATGAAAATAATGGGACATCCAGGGTCTCTTTATTCATATATCACATGTTTACATTGTAATCCTTTAATTATTTTGTTCTTTGTATGCATATAGCTGTGCTTTTATATATAAATGTCCCTTTGCAATTATTGGTCAATGTCTGATCATCATCGCCCCATGAGATATGTAACACTCAAGTATTTGGATAAGAAAAAAATACTGGGCGTGCTTGGATTCATCTTTGATCTGTGCTGAATTGTGCATGTTAATTCACTCGGTTTATAGTTGAATCCCTCCCTGGTGTAAATATCACTAGAGATACATATCTAAGGAGGGATTGCTCTTCAGGTCTCTTCAAATGCAGTATAAAAATCTACAGCAGTTTCATTGTATCCAACCACTTTGTCGAGGTGTGGGAAAGGAATCTGAATACCCTCTCATCAGTAATGTGGTCAGGTTCCACCATCCATATGCCAATAATATAAACTATAGGCCATATTTAGAGTTGAGCGTAATATATGTCTTATCCACATATGAGCAAAGATGAGCCTGCACTCTTGTGTTTCCAAGCATTTTGATATGCACATATCTTAAGGTATGTAAAATGTTAGCTTAGTTATATAAATAAATAATTCTTGGGCAAAGATCTGACGATCATCAACTCCAAAGCACCCGGTTTAATGCAGGTGCAAAATTTGTCTCCCAGTTAACAAATGTCAAGATCTGTGTAACATAAGACACATTTCAAAGGAATGGGCTTAATATGCACCTGCACACACTTAGTGTGCTGCACTTGCAAGACTTGTCTACTTCGCCAATGCAATGCGCTGTAATTGTAAGATATGTCCAACTTTAAATATGAACACAAATTGTGCGCATACACAGTGCATAATCTTCACTGCAATATGCATCTTTACGTCATACAAATGCACTTAGGTCAACTCTAAATCAGGCCCTATATGCTTTGTATCACAACTATTGAATGGTAAACAGAAATATTAATAGTAAAAAAATATATATTGTACCAAATACTTACACATGCAGTTCGGAATTTCCAACACTTCTTGTTCCTTTTCGTATTACGTGTTAAGAATAGTCTTTGTCTTTTTTATCTTTAAGGTAGGACATATTCCACAGATAACTGTAAGCTGAACATTTGCAAACATAGGTTCACTTGCCAACATTTTTAAAATAACAACTTTGCCTATCATATTAATCATGAGGGATTAATAAAAACAAAATTATTGATCTCTTTGTCCTGTATTTACCAAAGTTATCCTTGGAGGTGAGATGGTTAGCATTTAAAACAAGTAGCATTTAAAATGAAGTTTGTCACCTAATCTTTCTTAATTGTATTAGTTTGTGTCATAACCTAAATTTAAAGGTTCCTACCTGTTGAAATGTTAGACTTTGTTGCTCTGCAACACAAACATGTATTTTTTGCATATAGCTGCAGAATCCTGTGCATTACCGCCACTAGCCCACATTCAGCAATAAAAGCACCGATACGCTTCTCTGAGTAGAAAATTCAATAGTTTTTCCCTCAACAGCAATTACCATCATGTTGATATGTCAAACAATGTGTTTACCCTTGAAAGCAGGTACAATAGTTCAAAATATGCATGTGAACTGAGGGCTTGCGTTTCCACATTTCTAAATAAACTTTTTGTTGGACTTTTAAAGTACTCATATTTGGTCTTCCTATGTAGCCAAGAACAAGCTGGTTAAATTTTGAACAGATTTTCTGGAACTGCATTAATAATTGTACAAGCATCCAGACTTAGAATCACAAAAGTAATAATTTGAAATCACTTTTTTAAATATAATACACAAGCTGTTTTATAGTATATGCAACCAAAAAGCCCTGGCTAAATTATATTTGTAAAATATACACAAGAACTGGAAACTCCTCAGTGCAATAGAAACACATTAAATCGGTATGATCATTAACCCCTTAAAACAATTGGACATAAATATTTTTTACAAAACGTTGATTAAAAAATATATATTCTTGCCCCTGGATCCTATAACAGAACAACAGTATAAATGCTGTGCTATTTCTGCACAAATGCACCAGTTTTTACAGGCTTGTGCATAGATGTGTGAGCCAATGTTAATTGTTGAGTGCAGGCTCGGTGAAAGGATGTGCTTAGTAATGCACCTACATGCGGAAAAAATGTGGGTTTTGTTGGATACAATTATTTAAATAAGATAAAGGTGTGCAGATATAGTATTGCTACAATCCTTGTAAAATTGACTTACAGAGCCGTTTGCCGGAGGAGTCCCTTGATAGGGAGAAGCAATATCTCCAGCAAAACACTAATTTTCACCAGAGACAGGGATTTTCTCTACATGGTAAATAGACCAAATAATGTAAGCAGGCACTTGAAGTATACTTGGCAGACAAATACATTCCATTAAGCAAATAAAGAAGCATTGCAACCCCACATTTATGAAGTTCATTAAGCACACATATACACTGTACCACAATATATTGGTGGGCACATTTTCTGTTTTTCCAATATGTGTTTTTTTCACATGTGAGAAATGAATTGCTGATTGCAGATATAAATGGAAAATAATGCTTATATATGTGTGCTTACTTCCACATTGGGCAAAAAGAACATACATTTTTTATTTTGCAGTACTCCTAGATGAATATCTTGGACTAATGTTTAAATGGAATCCCTGAAGAGGGCAAAAATGCACATCTAAAACTAAATGATATAGCTTTAGTTTAAGCAAATGTTTAGTAAATAACACATATTTAGTATCTTCATATTCAGTAGAGGAATAGATTAGTAAGTAGGTTTGGACAGGTTTGGTTTTGTTTAATTTTGGCCAACTTTGATACAACAAGTCAGATACTCCAATGTGCTATTGCAACAAATTAAAAGAAAAGGCAGCAATCAGGCAAATACCTTCTAACTGTCCTTGAGAAAGTACACAAGATTTCAAGAAATAAGTACACAGCAAAGATTACCCTATTCACGTGCTTTAACTTTTACATTTGTAGTCACTTGTATGGCCTCCTTGTTTTTCATGCTCTGATCTCTTGATGGATGGAACATTTATCTATCTGCCTACTTACACCAAATTTAATGGAGTAATCTAGGGACTCCCTAAGCCTCATGTATAACTGGATGCATTTGCGTCCTGAAATTATGGTGGAAAAGACCCATCATGAAAGCGTTTATGTGCTAATGTTAAGTTGGACACATCATAAGATGTATCCAGCTTTATAACACTAACATATGTCTCTCAGGAGTAAGACCACGATAGCACAGAGAAGGCGCAGGGATAGTGTAGAGATGTGACAGTGTAAGCAATATGTGCAACAGTTGCATTTTTCTATTTGTACATAATATAATGTACTTACATGTTATATACACAAGATACAAATATAAATTAAATTAAAATAAAATAAATGCAAACATCTGTTGTTTTCTACTTTAAAAAAATCAAATGGGAATCTTCTATCTGTCACAGTCCAAATTAAATCAATTAATTAATTAATGAAAATAGATGGAAACAACTTGCTATAATATAGCAGCCACACTACTGAAGCAAGTACTATCAACTAGAGGGGTACATTAGCAATCATCCAATTAAAAGCGACTAGCTAGTGCTGCGGATTATCATCACCATTGCATCTCAGTTACGTGAATATGCCATTGGCCACTGCTTGCCTCTGCCCAAAAGATATTGGAACAACTCCATAGGAGATGGATGACCTGTTGAATCAATTTAAAGGCCAAACTGTCATGGTACACACAGGAATAGTAGAATTCTCACAATCTACCTGATTTAGCTCTACTCACCATGGAGTCTAAAATGACAAAGGAGTCTAATGTTCGCCAGGGATCCACACATGGAGGCTTCTTTACTGTTAGCACCATGCAGGTCACAGTTTCCAGATAGGTACCAAGCGAGACTTACAGATTTGATAGGTGTTCGCCAGAAAAAGGAGGTCTCAGGGGAGCAGATCAGTTCTGAACACGGGAAGTCAGGAACTGAAGAGGAGTTCAGGATACTGAATACCAGGATAGCTGAAAAGCACCAGATTCTGGATATCAGGATTAGCTGAGAATCGAAGGATGCTGGAAAGCAGAATTAGCTGAGAAGCACCGGATACTGATTATCAGGATTAGCTGAAAACCATACGATGCTGGATACTAGGATTAGCTCAAGAGCACAGGATACAGGATATGCTGAGAAGTACATGATTCACAAGGAAGCACAATGAAATAGCAGTAGGCTAATGAGACATGAAGATCTGGCACCATAGTGGCAGAACATGTGCTTTAAATAGGTATCAAAATGAGGGGGAGTGTAAACGAGTAAACCAATGCAGAGGATAAGAGAGGCTCAGGCAGCGCAATCTACAAATATGGCTCTGCGGATAATAAAATATGGAGGAAACTCCACAAATTATACTTGCAGAAATTTGCTTGAATTGCAACTTGAAATTTGCAAATCACACCAAATTTTAGCAATCAAATTGAAAGCCAGTGAATCAGAATTACCAGTTTTAAATTGTGAATCACAATTCCCTTTGTCATGTTTACATTTCAGGCATATTAGTCTCACCCAAACCTTAAACCAATGTGAAGATATTCTGCAACACACACAGGGGGACTGATTCATGTTCAGATGCAAGTCCCTTTGCCACCCGTATCTTGCGTGAAATAGCTCTCTGCGTGCTTACAAACAGAACTTATGACACTGTCTGAATGCAATTGACACTTACAACTACCTACAACTTGAAGGGTGAAACAAGGGAGGGAAGGGCTGCATGAACATAGGTAACATGCAGTAAAGGCAGGTTTTGACTTGGGTTCCAATACCCTAAAGCTTAGTTGCTGTGTGCTATGTTTACTCAAGTTGGTAGTCTTTTATTGGTGCTTTGGATATCAACACAAGCTAGTTTTGTTAAGAAATAGGAGCTCTTCTGATTGTTTGATCTATCATATGTGCCACTACAGCTAATAAAATGTGTACGATCATTCCTGCAGTTCAATTATGTAGCTGATTGCTAGGCAAATAGTTTCTGTCATGAATCCTTAGCCCTGCTTATGCCACTTGGTGGTATATCACTGTGCATCTCCCCCCCCCCCCCCCCCTGTCAGAATGCAGCATTCTAAATCCTGGGACAAAGTGCAACTACCGTCTGCTGTACTGGAGGCTGCCATCGTTGGTGAGACATTTGTTACATCCAGCCTATTCTGAGCACCTAACTTCATCCACCAATTAGCTCCCAATGGAGACTATAGAAGTCACCTCCTACGCTTAGTTAATTGCCAGTTCAACATTTTTCTAGTTTTAGCTTCGGACTGTTGCTGTTTGTTTGCTGATTCTTTCTGCCTGCTGCTGTACAGACTTCAGCCATTAAGCCTTCGTGTGGATTCAGCTTCATTCTGTCTGCTGATGCACACATTCCAGCTTTAACCCCTTGGGTGGATCCAGCTCTCTTCAGCTAATTCACCTTCTCGCTATTTGGGGAAGTAGGTTACTGCTCTGAGTCTTCCAACTTCTGGAGCTATCTCTGTGTCTCTCAGTATTGACTTCCAGTTTCAGGCTTGACACAGGTTCTGAGTTGCCCGGGGCCAGTTCCAGGCTTATCCAGTTCAGGAGGTAGTTACCCCTGACAATCTGCCACCTGAGTTCTGAGCTTTCCCAGTCCCAGTTTTGGTACAGTAATCTTCTAAGTTTCTGGATCTTTAGGCGTTACTGAGTCTCTGGCCGTGGGATAAGTCCCTCTGTTCCTTCATCCAGATTCTAGTCCACCAGGTCCAGATTCCAGTTGCTTATTCCAGTACAGAGTCCAGTCCAGCATTCCTCCTCCTGTCATCTGGTAAACACAAATAGAGCACATTCTCCCTCTCTGAGCAAGACCTTCATCCGGCCTCCTAGTTTTAACTTCTTCCCTGCCACAGCTCGTCCCAGGGGTCCTGAGATGGATCCCAGAATCCCTATTGCTGTGACAGTTAGTTACAAGTTTCATTCAGCTCTCAGTCTGACAACCTCATGTGCAATAACATACCACACTCATGCAGCTAATCATCCTGCAGTTATGTTTGGTGCTACTGCATTTATAACCCTCTTCCTGTCAGCATACCAATGCTGGTGATTGCTCTGGCTTGACCTCGTGTGTCTTGTATCCTGACCTGTTCTGCTATCAGTGTTTCACCCTAACTGTTTATAGGAATTGCTGTCTTCTCCACTCCTGACTCTTGGCTTTGTTAGTTGGATTTGCTCTCATATCTCTACCTGCTCTAACCCTTGCCTGTTTAAAGGATTCTGCTGTCTTCTCTACTCCTGATCCCTGTCTGTCTCACTCTGAGTTCTGCCAATTACAGTCTGATTTCTCACTATCTGCTGCTTTGTGCTGTCCACTCCATCAGACAAGTGCTGCTATTTACAGTCTGGTTGCTCATTACCTTCTACTGTGTTCTGTCCTCTCCACCAGGCATGTGCTAGATCAACTGTTGTTAAGTCCTGGGTGCAACTGAGTACTGTGGAATGTAACAAGTTCTTCAGAAAGGGGTCTGCTATAGATGAGCATCTCGCAAAGCAGTTCTCACAGTTACTCTACCCATAACAGGTTTGAGTTGTGTTTGTTTTTTTGCCAGAAAACATTGAGCAGTCTGCAGCCTTTGCTTGGTCAGTGCACATTAACATTGAACTAGCCTCCCTTTGAAGAATTGGCTTTAGTTTTGGTACACGCACCGTCATAGAGGGTGAGTTTGTTGGTTTTGTTTCTGTCAGCCCAGTAGGAATGTGGGTTCTTGGTTGCTTGGGATAAGGAATACCCAAGTTTAAAGATAAGGGTGCGCCCGGGTGAAATGGTTCCCCATGTATTTTTATCGAGAGGGTAAATGACCCTCACTGTGATATTAGGAGCATTGGCCCTAGCCAATCATTTTCTTCTCTGCCATACAATGTTGGTATTTTAATAAGCTTCTTTGTCAAGCTATGTTTTGTCCTTTAATAGATTGATATGGTGTGTAAATGGAGGACTTATTATGTACAAAGTTCAAACATTAGGTATTTTATATTGTTAAAAGTTGTTAATTTATTTTATATTTTTTTTAATGTATTTAGTGAACAGATACTTGTGCACATACTGCAGTCCATTCTATCTGTCTGCATATGGCAAGTAATGTTTAAGCAGAGTGCAGTTTCACCCAGATTCAAATGAAAACGTATCTTGAATTTGAATATGTTTGGAAGGTTGCATCCGAACATGAATCAGGCCCAAAATTTGCACTGAAAATAATTTTGGTATCTGCGCTAATATATCTCACTGGACTTCCCAGCACACTCCAAATTGCTCAACTTTCTGCTCTTTTAAAGACATTCCCACAAAATAGAGGAACTTCCTATCAGGTTAACAACATCCCTTTCATTAAACATCCTTACTGTTTCTTTTCATATGGATTTTTTGTGGCTTTGAAGCTGTTTATTATGTTGGGCAAAGTACACCTAGAAATACATTTCTGTACAAAATAACAAATGCTCGGTGTAAAGTGTCTCATTATATGTGTAGTGGTAGAACATGATCCTTTCCAAAACCTTTCCTGACTGCAAAGAATAACACCAAATAATAATTTCAGTAATCAAGTTTCGTTAAATGAAATCTCAATTTTGCACTACATTGCCCTGTCAAATTAGGTATAACAGTATGCCTTCTCCATACTTTAGTGGAAACCTAGGGCACTAGGTGCCGAACAAGTGCATTCATGCAGGTTACTATATACCCCATCATACCATGATTACTGAATGTGATATTAGTGTACTTTTTGCATTGTAAATACTTATCTTCAACAAATTTTAACTTGTGTAGAGAATATATGAAAAGACTAAGATTTACATCTAAAATGCAGAAAAATAGGAAATTTTTGTGCAGTTGGTCAATATTGAAAAACAGGGACATTTTCAGGGACAAATATTTTCAATGAAAAATCTTTAAATCTGAAGGGGGGGGACTGATCCTGGAACCTAGGTACTTATGACAGCTATGTACTAGTCAAGGCATTCCAAAGAGCCATATTGTGCATTGTAAATGAGGATCATTGATGTAAGGAACAACCTTTTTGGAGACTAACAAGACAAAGGCATTAGTGAATGCAAAACTGTCCAACTAGGACTATGATTGTAGATGCATTGACTGAGCCACTACTCAATTGGTGCAATGAGAAACTCATAAAGAAGTTGATGAATCTTTTGGACTAATTCTCATGCTGTTGATACAGAGGGTTAGAGTTGTGACATATGCTGTGTATAACTGAGATTTTGTTTACCTTATACGTTTATCAATCCTTATTTACAAAAAAACGAAGCTTGCAGACAGTGGCTGCTACAGGTCCCGGAGGAGAGGAGGAATGCAGGATTGACTTTTCCTGCAGTAACTGCTCTATTCATAAAAGAACAGAGGCCTCTTTTGAGCATGGGTGGGTTTGGTGCATGCACAGGCAATCTCACAGAAGCTTGGGAGGATAGTGTGGCATCATTAGGCCACTATACAATTTTGTGATGCACACTATTTCACCCCTGCTTAAAGATCCCTAACATATTAAAAATTCAGTTCCTGCAGGGTAAGAAGAGGTTGGTAAGCAAAATGAGACAACCTAGCTAGTATAGAACTAAAATTTTCATCATGCTTTTCCAGCCTCTAACTGGCATACCCTCTAAAGTACCAAAGTAATGCTACAAAGTGTTCTGGATTTGTAGACAACAAAAGTACTTTAATCATATATAAAGCTTTCAAGACATTAGTTGGCTCTTAGATCCACAACAGTTGAACAGTTTACAATTGCACAAGTGTAAGATGGGACAAAGAGAAACAGATAAGTGTGGGTCAAACAAAAAACAAAAGGGGCAAACAAAAAGTGGGCTATTGAATGAGCAAGAGGGTTAACATATCAAGACAAATAATTTACTATAGACAAGAGGTGGAGGACAAGAGGGACACCAACAATAATGGGTGATTGATAAGAGAAAAGCAAACAAGGGGTAATAGAGCAAAAGGGGCAAGAGACAAGAGGTATTAGAATAAAAGGGTATGACAGGAGAAAAGTGAACAGATGGCGAAGCCCCCATATAGGTAGGCACCATGCTGGCATGTTTGGGAGATGCAGGTATTTCAGTGGTAGCTATTAAAGCAAGGACCAGTTATTTAGCATTATAGCTAAAGTACCAAAGTGTGTTGTAGAGTGTTGTCTCCAGCACAGTATTTAGTTTTTGCAAAACACTGAGGCCATTGATTTCTAGTAAATGGGTCACAGCGAAATCTAAAAAGAGCTGTTAGTTCAGTGATGTAAACAACACTTTCATAAGTGGGCACCATCAACTTAAGTTATCAAAGATTACAGTTTGTATCATTTAACGTGATTGTCTGTTCTGAGACACCTGCAATTGGTGCTTGAAACTGAAAATCCAAATTTTGTAAGTTTTGCACTGGATGAAGCACAAGAATAATATGGACGTTCAAGGTGCAGAGTACACATCCACAGCTTGTGACTTACTCAAGTGAAACAATTGCCACTATGAGCACCCTACAAACATATTTCCCTGTTTCCATCAGTAGTTTACATTTTTCTACTATTTATGTATCATATGATTCCTCAAAATAAGAGGGCATCAGGGCTATCTTTATTTTAAGCAATGATATGACATCCTGTTCCTCAGTACATAGGTTGCATCCTTGGGCTCAGAAGGTACTGAGACCATGCATGGAACATAGGGTAAGAACTTCAGGGTCAGAACTTCAATTGATCCTTCACAGTGGGTAAGTCATGTCAAAGCATGACGTTTTTACAAATAGTATTTTGAGAAATCATTTAGAGTATTTAGAGAAATGGATAGTTTCATTGATATAGTATAATACAGATGAGCAACACAGCTTTAGTTATTATACACAGCAGCCAAGTGAAAAAAATAGAGAAAGATCTTAGTCGCTTGATAGTAAGTAGAGTGAAACAATTTATAATTGTGTGACTTGTCTGCATGTCGAAGTGCTTCCTAAAATAACTGTGATTGTGACAATACCCGAGACAACGGATCTTAAAAAAATCATTCCCACTTCACTGTATGAGATTTTCTTTGTTACATACAGAACTCATCTCTTCTTTTATCTTGTAAAATCTGTTAACGTAAAATCGAGGATGATGACCTCAATGTCCAACTGATGTCTATTTTAAGAATTGTTTTATAACACTCATCAATGAATAACCTGACCAATGTGGAATAGTTCCCAAAGACTCAGTTTTTTTACCATAACACATAACATAATTAGCAAAACTTTTCATTGAGAGCAATGACCCACATTTTACCTTCATGATTTACTGTGAAGTTGTGTGAGAGGCCTCTCATGTCTTGAAAGGTTTATATATGATTAAGGTATTTTTGCAGTCTGGGAAATGTTCGGCTCCAGAACACTGTGTAGGGTTATTTTTGGTACTGTAAAAGGTATCCGTGTCTATGTCAAGTGACAATAAATATAACAGGAATGGAAGGCACAATCCAATGTTCTCTTTGGAGAAAAGGCTTACAGCTCAGGCCAGATTTTATTCCCAATCTGCATCAGTGCAATATGTATGTATGCAGAAAATTGATTTGTTTAAGCAATGTACTCAGTGCCTTGCAGAACTATAAATGGTAAATTAAATTAAATGAAAAAAATCACAGAAAGGCTATGGGAAAATTAGAACTGAGTAATGGCAGTCATTATAAAATATATTCTAGTAATTAATGCAGGAATATACATACATGCCAACTTTAAGTTTCTCCCTTCCAGGAGATCAAGTACAGGTGGGACCATGGTGACGTGATAGCTTCACCCCTGCTGTGCAATGCCGCGATTGATGGCATTGCACAGTAGAGGGCATGGTTTGATTACGTGAATTGCCCAAGATCCGGGAGGGTGTCAGTTTTTCTGGAAGTCTGGGTAGACGCCCCAAAATTTGGGAGCCTCCTGGACATTCCAACAGCATAGGCAACTATGGAATATTACTTATGCTGAGTCCAATGTTCCAGCTTATGCAACGGGACCACTGATTTTTCTCCTTACTCCAATTGGCAGCATGTTGATGATGAATAACACTCTGCTAATATATTTTTTTAAAAAATGCCTTTGTTATAAGTGAGGGGAATCCCCCACTGTCTGCCACAGTCCAAGTATTCTCTGGAAGTAGATCATTGCCAGACTGCTGCGGTAGACATCAGAGGACCAGCTAGATCTAGTGGACTGCCTAACCCAGGTAAGTAATATTATGCATTAATATTTAAGTTTAATATCAGATCTGATAATTGGAATTTTAACAAACAGAGACTATATCAGGAGATGAGTGAGCTGATTTTGTGGGAGACAGGGACTTATCTACTGTTGTGATTATGTTAGGGAGAACAGGGCTCCATGTGGGAGGGACAGTGTCATGGTTGCAGAAAGTTAGAAGAAAGGGTCAGGATCCCCATCACAGTGATGCGAGGCTCCTATAAAACTGATGATTGTGATGTTCAACACACCTGTGTTTATAATGAAGTTTACAGACAACTTCTTTCTTTTGCCATCACTTTTATCACACCATGCTGCAATTCTATCCTAAGTGCAAGGTACGTCCAAAATTGACTGCTACCAAAGGCCATTAAATATGCAATTATCTTATTGCAGCACTATTTAGACTGCTTATGTGAGTACATGTTCTGTATGTAGAAGTCCAGAATTGAATTAAAGTCCAGAATTGAATTAAAATAAGACAGGAACTCCTGGAACCCAAGCCTTTGACTTCTTTAATATAATTACTATATTATTCTATAATTACATTATGCTCATGCTGTGAGGGAGCCCCTAAAGCATATCAACTAACCCAACTTTTAGTCAGTTTATCCTGAATAACATGATTAGAAGGGACATCTACATTTGTGTATTCAAATCAGCATAGATATTTCTCCTGTTCACTCTGGGCTTTGTTGACCAGAACATTAATACCAGAGACCTCAGAAATGGCAAGTACCCTTAGTCACTACCTACCCAGTCTCATTGATTTATTTTCTACAATAGAAAGAAAAAAAGACGAAAAAAGTAAAACACTTTAACCTCATACTCTTCACTTGATATAAATATGTTAAAATAATAATGAAACGTAATTGGAAAAGAAGCAAAACATAGTAATTTACTAAAGTTTTTTTAGCTGTACTAACTGGGAATACAGCTTACAGCTTTTTTTTCTTTGGATATTATATTGTATATTCATTGTTAACTGTGTTAAAAAATGAGGACTAAAGGTGTTACTATTATTAATATATTACTGTGATGCATAATATCATGTCAGTTCCAGCTTAAATTTAAGTATGCCTGAAAGTTAAAATAATTACCTCTGCATGCCTTGAGAACCTAAAATTGGGAAACACTGTTCTGGAGTTTATAGTTCAAAATTAGTTTTAGATTAATTAGCTTCCTAAACTTCAAGGTGTAAGTAAAGACTGATGCATCCTTAAGGCTTCGTTTAATAAAATGTAAAATTCCCATTTCTTGGTATATTGCTTGATTTGTGCAGATGAGCCTACATTTATGCCAAAAACAGAAACAAAATCCCAATGCACTCAACTACCAGACAAAAAGACCAAATATTAATTTAATCTAAAAGCATAATAAAAGCAAAAGTCATAGTTGCATTTATTTACAAATACCTGTGTAAGTCATACACTGCTTTCAAACTGATTCTGTTAATATAATAAATCAGAAATAAATAAGAGCACTAACACTGGGCCACTTATATCAATTATATATTTTTGAATTGAGAGTGAAACATTTATTTACACCAAGGTACATGAGTTTGTGGAGCAAAATGACTGCAGATGCAGAGGAGCAATAGTTAGCAATGGTGGATAAGAGGAGTTGGGCAGAGTGAGGATGTTCCTGGCTAAAGAAAGAGTTGACTCATGGTGAGTCTAGTTTTGTGGAGCACTGCAAAAAGGAGATGCTAATTTGCAAGTCATGAATATTTAAATGAGATATAGGGGTAGAGAGTGTAGGTGTCTCTTGCTATGTTAAAAAGTACTGTAACTTTCCCATAACAAAAGGATGAAGCACTTCAAAGTAAAAAAAAAGGAGTAGACTGTTAGACACTTTTACACTGTTGATCTCTTCCAATTATGATAACCTGCAGCAGATAAGTGAAAGAGAGCACAGTGATTGAGTTACAGAAGTGATATGAGCAGTTGTCTGCCCCTGTCCAGACACTGGGAGATAAGCATTGCTAATCGGATAGCCAGCAGAATTAGCTCCCTCCATGTACCCAAAAATCTAAAACAAGGGAACCAGAGCCCGGGGAGACCAGAAGAGGGACTCTGTGATTTCAACATAGAGATTGATTGGCTAGATATCAGGAATGGTGAGGAGTCACTGCTCTTGATGGAGTAACCAAAAAGAGGAGGGTACAGTGAAGCACTGCTAGAGTCATTCACTCTTTTATCGTCATTCCGTGGAGGTCTTATGGATCTACAATGAAGCAGAACAGCTGCTTTGATGGGAGTGATGCCTCGCTACCAAGGAATAAGCCCAAAGTGCACACCCAAATGTTAGCTATAAGGAAACTGGTGCCATTCTCCAATTGTGTTCCTTGTGTGTTATATTACAACCGTTATATTTTGACTGATTTAATCATTTAAAAAGTATGTTGTTGATTTTATGTTGATAATTTTAAACAATCTATATTTGGATATTTTCCTGGGTGTGAAACTATTTTGCTCCATGAACGGTACTAGAGGCACGTGAAACTGTATGTAGCCCAATAAGCACTGACTTGATGCAGGAGTCTTTGTTTGCTAACCCCAGGTACACTCTCTGTCAGTTGATGTAGGCATATAGCCCCTGGGTGCTCAGATATTGTGACAACCACCTACACCAAACATTTAGTTTTGTCTTAGTTCAGAATAATTGCTATATGCCCTGACTTGGAATCATATGATTATTGCATAATGTAATTTTATTGCACTTCTGAAATTAACTATCTCTGGCATATGTGAAACTGTGTACTCAACCAGACCCTGTTACACATATCAGGGGGTAAATGTATGAACATGCGGGTTCTTCAAGACCCGCGTGTTCGGCGATTAAATTTCAAGCGGCGCTGCATTGTAAAGGGAAGTCTCCCTTTACAATGCAGTGCCGCTTGAAATTTAATCGCCGAACACGCTGAACACGCAGGTATTGAAGAACCCGCATGTTCATACATTTACCCCCAGAAGTTTTCAGTGAGAGGTGCAAGGGTGCCATTACTCTGCTTTTGACTTCTAGGTAGATACCCAACACCAGGCTTTTGGGGGTCATTTGTCATACTAAAACATGCTCCATCTATAAGTGTGCAGTTCAGTAATATACAACATTTAAGATTATTAAACAGTGGCTTTATTTGCTCTTTAGTTCCAATATTTGTCCAGTGCCTGCTTAACATAATTTTTCTATTATAATAGGAGTAGAAACTTACTTGGAATTAAGCTTAGTACAAATAAAACATTCCATTTTTAATATCAGAATCAAATTTGGCTATGTAAACATTATACTTTGCTGCATATGCCAGAACAAGTCTTAACTTATTACTGAATTTAATTTGAATGATAACATTTTGTTATGCAAAATTGAGTACTTTACTGTATTTTATAATGTATGTAACTGTGTATATATATATTGCCATACTTATTTTGCTGGAGGACAATGCATAGAATACTTCAATCTTTATATGACAAGGCTACTTCTCATGACCAAAATATTTAATTAAAATGTAACAAAAATCTTGATCAGATTGTATTTGTAATACAGCAATACAAAACACTCAGCAATGCAACAATAAGCAAATATCTTTTTTCAAGTGCAGTTGATAAGGACTTTAGAATGCATCATGTGAAAATACAAATATATTCCCCTAATTTGGATGGTTTGCACGTAATGAATCATACAAAACAATCACAAAACATATATCTATGTGGGAATTAGATACTCTGAATACTTCCTTTAGTAGTGGTGGTGCTCCAAACCTGTCCCAAGTACCTCCAGCCTACAATGACAGCAAATAAATGCAAATAATTCCAGATTAGAAAACACACATTCAGACAACCTGTGTTTCAAAAGAGGTCTTATAAACTTGTCAGACATGACAGGTGGGGTTGCAAAGTGCACAATGTTTCAGGGGGCTCCCCCCACTGTCTTCACATTCCAGTATATGACTAGTGACACGTGAAGTAGGTGGAGTTCCCTTAAACATAATTGAAGAAGATCAAAGATAATTTAATCTAGTTTATTTATTGAAGGATGCATTAAAAGTACAAAAGGATATGATGGGTTTTCCCAGCTGCTTGAAAATCGCCACACTAGGGGAGAAAGTAACTTATTCACCATTACCCAGGGGTTTAAATAGTGAGCATAAGGACTAAATAGAATAGATGCTCAACCAAGCCATGCAAAATGTGCAGAACATTCTATCAAAACTTTTCCACATTTCTACTTTGTCAAAAGCAGTGTGGACACAACTGTTGCTAGATAAAGCTCTAACAGCATTATTCACTATGCTACATAACAATGCAGGGACATGGCTTTGGTTAAAGATTTGGAAATACCTTTCTAATAAAGAAGCAGAAACAGTCCTTTTTGAACCACCAGTGCCAGTAAGCAGGTCGTCAGCTCTTAAAAAGGCATCTTAACTTTACCACAAGAAGTTTCAAAAGTGCATGTTCTAGATGGCTGAGGAACAAGTTGTATCATCTGTATTGTCCTTTACTTGACACTGTATGGTGTCAAGTACCTTTACTACTCTACTACTCTGTCACTAAAAACTCAGTAAAAATCAAGAAGTTGTTCAAGTGTGTTTCACCAGAAGTGTGCCCTTGCCACTATATATATATATATATATATATATATATATATATATATATATATATATATATATATATATATATGTGTGTACCGGTAAATGTGATGTATATATCTCAAGCATTATATATGTTTATGTGTATATATATATATATATATATATATATATATATATATATATATATATATATAAAAGTGTATGTATGTATTGCTTGAGATATATATATCTCAACCATGGGGTGCAGTCTGTTTACATACTTTGGCACATGTAAATGACTCAGATTAAGAGCATGGAGTATGTAGGTCAATGACCAGTGTACATTCTGCAAAAGGTCAATAACTGATAAAAGTAGTGATGCTTCTTATAACATATGTGATTGGATCTAATAAGCAATGTTAAGCAGTACATGCTTAACATTTGGACTCTTTTTCAGACGTATCTCCAAAGGTCAAAACAAAGACTCTAATTTAAACAAAATTAAGTAAAGTTAAAATTATTTTTTATAAACTTTGCAGAACTTGATTGCTAATTCAATATTTAAATCATAATGCAATAAAGCTGATATTTGCCCAAGATATGTGTCTTTGGAATTGATTGCTTATTGTAACCCCATAAATACGTTTAGTAGGAGCATGTGTGATTCCAATTAAGTTTTCTTACTGTATATCTTTTAAGATGGTGGGGAAGGGACAGCTGGCTTTTATATGACAACTATGTGCAATGACTGTGGCAATAAACTACAAGCCCTATCATCTATTAATGCTTTGAATGTATTACAGCAGTGCTAAACAATATCGGGTCTATTCATCAACGTAATGCGGTGCAGCTAAAAATGTAGCGCTGCAAATTGCAGCGATGCATATTTAAGCACCGCTCAAATGCATCATGCCGGGGCTACTCTGGGAGTGACCCCTCTGCTGCGATGTAATTCTCCTATTTACCATGATGAAAGGAACATCGCAGTAATCTATGGGGACTGCACTGCTGTAAGATATTTACCTAAACAGAGGAGATTTCTGTGGTTGTATCAGTATTTACAATTTTAGAGTTGGAATTTGACATTGTAAGGGGGTGTCCAGACAGACCAGGACTGCATAGTAGTATCTGTTACACATAGCAATCAAACAAAATAATAACTACTCTATAGGAGGCTAGATATCGTAAGATTTTCTAAACGGTTTTCACACATACAATGTTTTAGCAAATATGTAGGTTTTGCAAATTAATTGATTGCAAGCCATTGCTTGAAAAATGTTTTATTTTAAAACACATTACAGTTTATACTGTTCAATACATTTGTGAAATAATATATATGTCATGCAAAAGGTTAAGAATTGCTGTCCTATGCCAGTTTCTACAGTTTGGTGAGTAAAACAGCAGTAAGAATTGTTTTGCTTTCACAGGTAACAAAGCAGTACATAATGGTGAAAGGAGAAAGCAGATTTTATCCATGACATTTGGTTAACGCCATTGCACAGTTGTTGATGTTCCAGACTGTAATAAGGTCAGTACCGTAAGGAAGATTTATGAGAAAACAAGTATTTTTCACTTCATCTAGGTACCGAACTCTATTCATCTCAAGGGCAATGTCTGTGAAAGGCTTTCAAGAAGGGAGATTTTATGCTTTGCTCTTATTCACTTAAAAAAGAACTGTAATGTTCAATTACACAACTACAACAATTCCAACCAAGAGATAAAACTAGTGTGGTCATTCCTAAGTGCTGGAAAAATATATTTTAATGTACTGAAGATCTTAATGTAGAAGCTTAATAATGTGCAAGCACAGTCATATCTAATGCTAAAATCTTATGCAATATTATTGCAGCAAAATCTTTGCAATAAACTAGTTGTACTGTAATAGTAGTTACAGATATCTTATCATAGTGAGTTTTCAATAGCCAATTTTTATTTTAATACAATTTATATTTTGTC
Source organism: Mixophyes fleayi (assembly GCF_038048845.1). NCBI lineage: Eukaryota > Metazoa > Chordata > Amphibia > Anura > Limnodynastidae > Mixophyes > Mixophyes fleayi. Next base: position 39,893,420 of record NC_134410.1, on the reverse strand, counting down.
TACCCTTTAATAGATTGATAACATACTTTTGTGCAACTGTGTCAAGATTGCATATAAACAGATTCTCACTGGCTGAGTTATTTTAGATTCTACCGCATAATATAGATTTATCTTAAGATTTATATCATGGAATTCTCAGTGTAATGTATCCCAGGAAATATTTGCATATGAGACAAATGAACCATTTTGTAATAGAATCTAACCTATCATATCATAGAACAAGGCGTATGAAAGTTCTTGCAAAATCTGAAGTGCTCAGATGATTTATGGCAGGACATATCAACTCTAAGAGAACGATAAACTTGTTCAGATGTCAAAACATCTCTGTGGTTCAAGAGAAAAGTAAAATGATGGCAGCTAGTAGTGTTTACCATTTTTCTTTCCTCTGTTGTGACCATTCCTTGTGACATTATATTCTGCACTGTGTTATCGTACTGTGCACAGGTATGTATTTTCTCTGAAGTCAGGCTCTCAGCTGAATTGTAATAAGTTTCTTTGTGAAGTGAAAAGCACAATGTGTACAGTCATGGCCAAAAGTATTGGTTTTCACAAAGTTTGCAGCTTGTGTTTTTAGACATTTTTGACAGGTATTGCTATGGTATACTGATGTAAAATTACAAGCATTTCATAAGTGTCAAATGCTTTTATTGACAATTACATTAAATTTATTAAAAGAGTCAATATTTGCAGTGTTGACCCTTCTTTTTGAAGACCTCTGCAATTCGCTCTGGCATGCTGTCAATCAACGTCTGGGCCACATACTGACTGATGGCCGCCAATTCTTGCCTCATCAATGCTTGGAGTTTGTCAGAATTTGTGGGTTTTTGTTTGTCCACCCGCCTCTTGAGGATTCACCACAAGTTCTCAGTGGAATTAAGGTCTGGGGAGTTTCCTGGCCATGGACCAAAAAATGTGATGTTTTGACCCCAAGCCACTTAGTTATCACTTTTGCTATATGGCAAGGTGCACCCTCATGCTGGAAAAGGAATTGTTCGTCACCATGCTGTTCTTGGATGGTTGGGAGAAGTTGCTCTTCAAGGATGTTTTGGTACCATTTTTTATTCATGGCTGTGTTCTTAGGCAAAATTGTGAGTGATCCCACTCCCTTGGCTGAGAAGCAACCCCACACATGAATGATCTAAGCATGTTTTACAGTTGACACAGGACTGATGGCAGCACTCACATTTTCCTTCTCCGGACAAGCGTTTTTCCAGATGCCCCAAACAATCTGAAAGGGGATTCATAAGAGAAAATGACTTTACCCCAGTCCTCAGCAGTCCAATCCCTGTACCTTTTGCAGAATATTAGTCTGTCCCTGATGTTTTTCCTGGAGAGAAGTGGCTTCTTTGCTGGCTTTCTTGACACCAGGCCATCCTCCAAAAGTCATCACCTCATTGTTAGTACAGATGCACTCATACCTGCCTGCTGACATTCCTGAGTATGTCCTGCACTGGTGGTGCCCTGATTCCGCAGCTGGACTAACTTTAGGAGTCGGTCCAGGCACTTGCTGGACTTTCCTGGTTGCCCTGAAGCCTTCTTCACAACTATTTAACCTCTCTCCTTAAAGTTCTTCATGATCCGATAAATGGTTGATTTAGTTGCAATCTTACTAGCAGCTATATGGTTCTCTGTGAAGTCCTTTTTGTGCAAAGCATGTGTTTCATTGCAGATAACCATGGTTAACAGAGGAAGAAAAATAATTTCAATCACCAACCTCCTTTTAAATCTTCCAGTCTGTTGTTCTAAATCAGCATGACAGTGATCTTCAGCCTTATCCTCCTCAACACTCTCCCCTGTGTTAACGAGAGAATCACTGACCTGATAACAGCTGGTCCTTTTGTGACAGGACTGAAATACAGCTGAAGTGTATACATTGTCATGGCAAAGATCATGGCAATTCATCTGATCACTCATCATGCCATTCTGGAGTATATGCAAATTGCCATCATAAAAACTGAGGCAGCAGAGTTTGTGAAAAATTGTATTTGTGTCATTCTCAAAACTTTTGGCCATGACTATATTCAGAGTTGGATTAAGAGGGGTCACAGGGGGCGTGAGCCCCAGGCCTCCTCTCTCAATGCGCTCCTTGGCACTTGCACTGGAGACTGTAATTTGCCTCATGCGTTTTTGTTTTTTATTGAGATTTTCAAAGACACAGAAGGGGGTACAGAAAGCAAACAGGGATATAAAACAAGGGGTACACAGGGAATCTCCACACATGGGGAGGGATAGTTACTCACATAAAACAGCACAATTGCAATAAATGGGAGAAGAGAAACATACAGTGAAACACAACAAGGTCAACAAGTACATTAGGGGAAGCAGTTCTGTATTTCAAAGGGAGTCTAGCATGTAACATATCAATCAGGTTGAGGTGATTCGATAAAGGCTGTGGGTGACGGGACCAGGGAGGAGGTGGAAGTGCCCTGAGCCATGCTCGCACTATCATTAATATACTCATGCCACTAATCTGACTCCAGAGACTCCTCAGAGCATCATCTAAGCACTCCGAGGAGACTTCAGGCACACCCACAATACAGTGCTCAGTATTCACCTTATGCCAGAGCAACATAGAGCAGCAAGGAACACGGAGCTACAGAACAGTGGAGACATTTTCAACAAATGAAGACAAGTAAAATGTGACGAGACATCTATATGGAGGGAGCTGTATTGATATCTATATGGAAGTCTCTATAATGATATCAATAGCGAAGGGGTTGTAATGAAAACTTTATACTGAGGGGGCTGTAATGATAACTAGAGATGAGTGGTTCAAATTCTGAGAAATCCAACAGACAAAAATGTTTGGGTTCCGAGTCGAGCCGAGCTATGACTCTCTTCTACACAAAAACTTCAGATCTGAAATTGAGGGGAAGCATAAGTGTAACGAAATGTAGTTTATCTAATGACTAATCGTTATCTTCTGTTGAATTTTTGTATTACACTCTAAATATTTTATGTAACCTTACAAAGTATACTTTGTTAACTGACCTGAGTATGATCTAGGCAAGTGTCAATGGTCTTGTGAAAGTAGCCAGGCCCAAAGACAGAAAAAAATAAAATCTCTGAGGTTAGAACTCCTATGAAAATGCCAGGTCTCAGGACATCCATAATTTACTTCGAAAGCCCAGTGTCATTTTGGGCATCGATCTAACTTAGGTGAAAATTTAATTCCTAAGGAGGGGGGTGGGTGAAGAGCCAACAAGAAATGTTTTAAAAATCCTTTGAGGCGGTCTATCATGACTGAAGCAGTGCCATTCTTCTCATTGTGTACTCTCACATGCCAATTCCTGAACTTGTAAGTAGGGACTCTGATTTTATTTCCTATTTTATTTTTTGAAGCTTATTTGCACGATTTATTGTATTCTCCGGGATTCTGTGTGAATTTACGAAGCCCAAGAGGCTCATGCTACATGTGTATGTGATTTAAGTGTGAAACATTAATAAATGGTGTTGGCGAACGTAAGGACACCAGAGTAAATCCTTTGTGGTGGCAGAAAAGGTTTATTCATTGTTAAGTAAATAAGGTAACAACAATCACGACCAGCTGTTCATATTGCTGTGTCTGAGACAGGCTGGTTTGTTTGTGAAAGTCAGTTCCAGTAAAATAACGGATCTTGTGAGTTTTGAATAGATATTTTCTTTATATAGCCCTCCCCCATTCTCATGTGCCATTTTAGAAGTAATAGCATGTGGGTAGGAGGTTGGATGCATTTCTGTGCCCAAAAAAATCACTTGCACAGGTTTGGACAGGATGAAAGAGGCAATTTATATTGCAATAGCTGTGATTTTACTGCAGTTTATTTAGTCTTCTAGAATTGTTTGCTGATCAATTGCGTGTCAGAGAGTAGAAAAGCAGTGAATACTGGTTGTTGCAATAGTATATTATAGTATATATAGTATAGACATCTGAATGATTTAGTTGAGAAAAAGCATAATGCTGCATGACCCTGAACAGCACACCCCAAAATACAGTTGCCTTGCTTTTAAAATCCCAAGTCATTCAAACCTCAAGCAATTGTGTGAGGGGTAGTATCAGTGACATTTGACCTATTTAGTGAACAGACAACAGGGTGCTCTTTGATTCTGAGCAGTACACCCCATAAAACAAATATATTTCTTGCCTTAAAAATCCCTAGTGTTTCACTCTGAAAGCAATTGTGTGAGAGGTAGTATCACTGACATTTTTAGTAGTAAGCCAACAAACAACAGGGTGCTCTTCTACAAGTAGCTCCAACTTCAAGTAACAATACTCCTCTTGTGAACCATAGATCAGTCTACAGATAAGGAGCATCCCAATACCAGTACTGATAGTATTCGTATCTTTATGACTTGTACTAGTAAAAAGGTCATGCGGGAACAAAGCGTAAGAAAGTGTGCTCAAAATCCATACACTGTTTGTCAATCTCAAAGAAAACTTAAGCTCTTGATGTAAGAATTAAGGGATCATTTTTTGATGAATGTTGTGATTTATAAAAAAAAAAAAAGAAAATAGCTAACATTCCATTCACCAAGGAGAGGCTCAGACCATGCCCTCGTTTTGCTAGTAGGGTTCCTGCTACTGCTGGAACATATACTAGAATGCTCATTGCAAAAGAGAGTTCCAAACACATTTTCCTTAACTTCCCATGCATCACATTCTCACTCAAAGTGTAGGTCTGTCATCTCCATAACAGCCACATCAGTGAATGTAAAGAAGGCTGAGGAACAACTTGAGCACTCACAGAATCCTGAGAAGAGTCTAAGAGCATTCTATACGTGAATCTGATGTTTCAGGTTCTGACACTGTAAATATAGAGCAGCCTCTTTCACAAAATTCTCAACCATTTGGAAATGTAGGGATGAGTAATAGTGATGATGATTTACATGGAAATTGAGGATGCTACTTTGGAACTTGCAAATGTGCAAGAGGATGAGGTAGAAAATAGTGGATTTGAAAATGAATGTATTGTACTTGAACAAGGTTATGAGGAGAAGAATGATGATGATTGTATTGAAGTAAGGCAGCCACCAGTGGTACCACCCCCTGCCCATGATAATCGCATTGTCATGCCATGGCATAAGGGTAGCTTTGAAAAAGTTGGCAGAAGGCGAACAAAATGCATCAGCCAGCATATCGACATCTTCATTGTGGATCCAAAAGACCCTATTAATATGTGACTAAATTTATGAGGGAAGGAACCAATTCCCTATGGACCATTAAGTTATTTAATTTGTTTCTACCCAGGCAGTAAAAACAGATTTGCATTTTTTGGGCATCTTTGACATTGAACGACCTCATGCAGAACAGTACATTTTGGCAACTATGATTGATCCTAGGTTTATGTAATGTCTTTATTTCCAACTGACACAAATCATAACAGATGCAAAGAGCAACTTGTGATCAAGTGTCATTTATAATCACACATGACACATCTCCTGCTTCAGTTTGTACAACAAATGATACTGCCAGAAGTGGGACTCTTTTCTAAGAGTCACACTGATGATGAGTCAACAAAGCACACCAATGTGAAATGTTATTATGATATCTGGTCAGGATTAAAAGAAATGCCCAAATATATTTACACCTCTACAATCTCTTAATCTGATGCACCATGATCAGTAAATGGTGGTTAAAAATTTTAAAGATAATGTAGAAATTAGCATCTTAGACAGTCCATTTGAATTCTGGGAGAAAAAAGACAATTTGGAGTTACTTGTAAAAACTAGCTATGGTGTACTTAAGCTTCCTACCCTCCTCCAGTGTGTACACGGAGAGTGTTTAGCACAGCAGGGAACATAAGAGTTATCTACTTAGGAGACTACTTTCCAAAAATATAGAAAAACTGGTGTTCATCAAAAATGTATGAAGAATACCATTCTTGCCACCAATTACAAACATAATCTGCAACACTAGATTCCAGTGAAGATGAACTGACATTGTGTGATAATCTCAACATAAGTGATGAGGACGATGACACTGTCAATATAGAGGAAAATGACCACTGTTAGCCAAACACCCATCTTGCACTATTTTACATTATGACCTTGGTATATCATCTTGTGTGAAATGCTATACGTTCAACAGCTAGACATTCAATTGGTCAACATTCAGAAAGTTGTCATTATTAGGCCAACAAATCAGGTGTCAACCGTATTATTAGGTTGACAATTCACATGGACTACAGTATTATTGGATCGAAAATTTAACTGTAGACAGTATTATAGAGTTTGGGTTAGGAATATTATTGTCATCTTAAACACTATTTACATTTGAATTGTCAAGCTAATACTGTTTACATTTAAATTGTCAGCCTAATAATGCTGTATAAATTCAAATTGTCGACCTAATAACCCTGTCGACATTTCAATTCAATAATACTCTCAATGTCATTGTTGTTGACTTTCCAACCCTGTCTATCTTATGGTGTTGAGCATATAAATGTCGATCATGTAACTGTCGAACATATGTGTCACACCCAGCAAGAGGTTGTAGAGAGGTGGTATACCACACTTTATATGCTTCAGCGATTTTCTCAAACCACTTCAGTTGTGTGGTGGCAGTTGAGAAGAGATCATTAGAAAAAAGAATGGTAATGCTATTAATAGTAATGTATGAACAAAAGTAGTTCAAAATCACACGATTTTACCTATTTTCTCACAATTGATAATTAAATCCAGAGCTAAATTTGAAACTAAAAACACAAAGATGGTTTTAGAACCAAAGCCAAAACACAAGGGTCTGCGCATATCTTTAATGATAACTGAAGGGAGTTGACTATAATTATATCTATAGGGAGGTGGCTGTAATGATATCTAAGGGAGGTGGATGTAATGATATCTATAGGGAGGGCTGTCATGAGAACTATATGGAAGGGGCTGTAATGAGAACTATATAGGGAAGGGGCAGTGATCAGAATTTTATGGAAGGGGCTGCAATAACAGAGGAATGGAGGTAGAAATGGGTGAGATTTGAATTGGCAATGAGACAGAGAAGAGAGTAACACAGTGGCCTAGTGGTTAGCACTTCTGCCTCACAGCACTGGGGTCATAAGTTTGATTCCTGACCATGCCTTATCTGTGTGGAGTTTGTATGTTCTCCCTGTGTTTGCGTGGGTTTCCTCCGGGTGCTCCAGTTTCCTCCCACACTCCAAAAACATACTGCAAGGTTAATTGGCTGCTATCAAATTGACGCTAGTCTCTCTCTATGTCTGTCTGTGTATGATGGTGCTGGTGGTGGTAACAATTTTTCTTTTACATATTTTTTCTGAATTATGACACTATGCCAATAATATTAGACTATAAGGGCACCCCTTTAATAAGTGCCTGGGGCCCACAAAAGCCTTAATCCATCTTTGAGTATATTAGTAAGCATGCAACCAATAATTATTTTTTTAACATTCAGAAAATGTATAGTTTATTTAAAATTGGAAGTAGTGATGGGGATATAAGTGTTTGTTTTTCTGTTTTCTATCTGTTAATTATTCTTTTTAAAAAAAATTTGGGAAGATCCTAGTTTCTTTGACACCCCCCCCCTTTACAACACTAAAGGATTCAATCGGTATAAAGAGCTGCTTTCAGTTTCCATGGATCCAATACTCCAGAAAGAGAATTATCACCAATCAAGGTAATAACATCCACAAAACTTAATTTATATTGTATTCGCATCGAAATGTATTAACGTTCGGGTGGTGCTCCAAGAACATGAGTAAATAAATATTCCAAGAAAAGAAAAGAAAATGTTCTATATTGGGCACTCTGTGAGCTAATTAATAATAAGATAAAACTTACATTTTTATTATCTAAAAATGTATTCCCATATTTGTCCAACAACTTGTAGCGAAATATTTAAATACCTAAAGAATAGATAGATATAGTCAGAAGAAAGAAACTCATTTAAATGGTGACAAATATCCAAATATCACCAGCCTCGCTACATGAGATGATATAACCCTATAACTTGTTTTATTTTTTATTGAAATAATTGTATATATAAATCACTACGTCTTGTGTTGCAATTTTCTAAACATCTTGATTGCTTATAAAATCAAATGATTATTATTTATTGTATAAAAGTGATTTACTTCACTTGATGCTTTATTACAATTTAACAGAGCAGAGACCATTGATTAAATCCCTGACTTTCTACTGTTCATAAATTGCCTCTGTAATTAATGACAACTGATAGTCATGATTTTCAACTCTATAAAGGGCTTGATATTGTGTATCCATATCCTCATAGGAATATAGGCTTATTATGTCTGCTGGGTTATCAAAACATATAGCCTGGTCTGATAAGGAAGTCTTGAGATAAACCTTAGACTGACTCAAAATTCATAGTCAGCAATGCTGTTATTTTCTAAAATCAGTGCAGCCTATCTTAAATCCTAAACTGCGCTAATATAGGATTAAGAACCACTATTAATGGCATATCCCTTTATAGGTCTTGGCATATGTAGCAGATAGATTTTTGTACAAAAGAATAGCGATTCTTATAACTATAATAAGTACTACCTGGCTGATAAATTATCCTGACTATCTAGTCTGTCTACAGATATGCCATTGGTGGTGGTAGATCACATAGCGAGGCGAACGCCAACACGCATTTCACTGCTCGCTTTGCAATGGCTTTATGTTTTTAAATATTTCTCTACAAGCTGTTGGACAAATATGGGAATACATTTTTAGATAATACAAATTGAAGTTGTATCTAGTAATTAGCACAAAGAGTGCCCCAAATTGAACATTTTCTTATCTTTTGTAATATGGATCCAATACTGTAGCATACAGGTGATGAAAAGTGCCCCTGTATTAAGCTGGGGCCAGCTTTTGTCATTATCACTAGTCACATGATTTCCTGTTCACATGAGGAAGCAGCACATAGTATTTAGTTTACTTTAAATGCATTATGCTGTAATAGCGGTGCAATTAATATTACTAGTCTTATTGTAGATTTGTAAGGTTCCACAGTGCTCCGCAGCGCCCTATATTAGTGAAAACAGTACACACATAAAACAGGGACATACAAGGTAGACAAAATAAATGCAGACATGAAAATAAAGGACATGAAGGACCCTGCTCATCTGAGAGAGCTTACATTCTAAGTGGAAGAGGGCACAGATGAAACTAAAGGAGCAAATCTGGTTCAGAGTGGAAATTGGGACAGTTGTGAGGGTGCAGTAGTGCGAATAATGTTATAGGGAATAAGATCACCTCTAATAAAGAGATGGGTTTTCAAAGAGCGTCTAAATATTTGAAGGCTGTGGGTAAGTCTGATTGAGTATGGTATGAAATTCCATAAGTGGGGAGCAGCACGGGAGAAATCTTGTAGGCGGGAATGAGAGGTGGTTACCAGAGACGAGACAAGGTGCAGGGCAGAGGTAGATCTAAAAGGGTGGGAGGGAGTATTTTGAAATTGAGATTTGAAATGTACGTAGGGGTAGAGTTGTTGAGGGCTTTATAGGTAAGGGTGAGTAATTTGAATTTGATTCTAGAGGACACAGGGAGCAAGTGTAGAGATATGCAAAGTGGAGCTGCCGATGGGGAGCAGTGAGAGAGGAAGGTCAGTCTTGCAGCAGGTCAATGGATAGGGAATAAGTGAGCCAGGCCACAAATTTGTCAAGGAATTGGTAAACTGGACCTGAAGGGTGATAAATGACAGCAACACAAAGGTGGAGATAATAAAAGAGACAGATAGATACAGACTTTAAAGAAAGGGAATGAGAGGGAGGGCTCAGAGGGTATGATTTGGAAGGTGCAGCTTGGAGAATGTAGAATGCCTACTTCACCACCTTGTCTGTGTCTGGGTCTGAGTGTGGCTGAGGGAGAGTCCCCATAGGAGAGAGCTGCAGGGAATGTAATGTCAGAGGAGATGAGCTAAGTTTCTGTAATTTAAAGGAGGTTAAGGAATTTAGAAATTAATAGATTATGAGGTCTTGAAGGATGCTGATACTTAGGTGCAGAGGGACAAGCAGTCAAACAGAAATGGTAAGAGTGATCACAATTGAGCTCAGTGGGTAGCTGAAGACCAATGGAGTGAAGAGTGTGTAGGAGAATAGGGTGATCAAAAGTGTCAGAGCAGCAGAGAGGTCCAGGAGAATGAGTATGGAGAAAATACCTTAGATTTTGCAGTAAGTAAATCATCAATCACTTTTGTGAGAGCAGTTTCAGTGGAATGGTGGGGGGGCGGAAGCCTGATTGCAGAGTCAAAAATGGAATGAAAGGAGAGAAAGTGAGAGAGGTACACTAATCGCATAAATAGTTTGGAGGCAAAGGGGAGGAGAGAAATAGGGCGGTATTTGGAGAGAGAGGCTGGATCGAAAGATGGTTTCTTTAGAATAGGTGAGATGAGCGCATGTTTAAAGGAAGATGGAAATGTGCTAGTGGTGAGAGACAGGTTGAAGAGGTGAGATAGAGGTGGGCAATCAGTCGAGGAGAGGTTGTAGGGTGAGATGTTGAGATAAGTGCAAAGGCTGTCTTCAGTTACTGGATAGAATTAATTAAGGGTGGATTTGGGAGTGTAAGTAAAGGCGGGTAGAGTGAGTGGAATTTGGCAAGAGGAAATATCTTGTCAAATGGTGTCAATTTTGTCTTTAAAATAGGTGGCAAAATCATAGATTGCGAGGGAGGAAGGGGAAGGACATGCAGGTGGACAGAGTAATGAATTGAGGGTGGCAAAGGTCAATGAAGTGGGTGGAAGATGTGAGATGAGGTCCATTGGGAGAGACAAAAGGAGGAAGTAAATGATAGAAATTTAGTGGCAGAAGAGACAGTGGGATTATCAATGGTTATGTTGAAATCACCTAGTATAAGAGCAGCAGGTCAATGGATAGGGAATAAGTGAGCCAGGCCACAAATTTGTCAAGGAATTGGTAAACTGGACCTGAAGGGTGATAAATGACAGCAACACAAAGGTGGAGATAATAAAAGAGACAGATAGATACAGACTTTAAAGAAAGGGAATGAGAGGGAGGGCTCAGAGGGTATGATTTGGAAGGTGCAGCTTGGAGAATGTAGAATGCCTACTTCACCACCTTGTCTGTTTCTGGGTCTGAGTGTGGCTGAGGAAGAGTCCCCATAGGAGAGAGCTGCAGGGAATGTAGTGTCAGAGGAGATGAGCTAAGTTTCTGTAATTTAAAGGAGGTTAAGGAATTTAGAAATTAATAGATTATGAGGTCTTGAAGGATGCTGATAGTTAGGTGCAGAGGGACAAGCAGTCAAACAGAGATGGTAACAGTGATCACAATTGAGCTCAGTGGGTAGCTGAACAGATGTTGTAACAACAATGACAATTGAGCTCTGTGGGTCCCACAGCTGAACAGAGATGGTAGTTCAGTAGATCCTAAAAAAAGCCTTGTTTATCAGTATTAAGTCGATCCTCAAAGCTGCTTTGACATTTACCAACAGTATTCAGAAATATCATAAGCTTTATATTTGTGAGAATAAGGAAAAGTGTGAGCTTGGACAAAGAGCTAAGTCAGTGTACAGCTTACTCCAACTGCCTTTTGCATGCCACCAGTGCTATGAACTTAATGAAATAGAACTCTTGTTTTAAGTTATCATGCAGTCAACAAGTGGTTAATTAGAAGAAAAACAAAAGCAACATGATGTTTACAGTATTTATTGATTTTATTACATAAAATATATACAAATAGAACAACTCATTACCCCCAACTCCCTAAAAAATCCTAAACAAATGAAGTTATATTAGTAATATATGTAAATAAATAGAATACCAAATGAGATCACATACTAGAACAGTAATAACTTTACTTAGCTATACATAGTGACTAATGTGCTATACAATGAATGTGCTATCGCTAAATATTGTAAAAGTACAAATAATAAAATAAACTAATGCACATTTAATTCATACAAAGATATTCAACTGATTTTGCACAAATACCAGCATAGAAAAATATTTTTGAAGCGTGAGAGCCCAATATGTCACAGGAAGACTCAGCAACACCATTCCATATCTGAAGTTTAACTACCTAGTCCATATCAATATACACCAATCAGCCACAACATTAAAACCGGGAGCCATCAAGGGATGGACTTCAAGAGATCTCTAAAGGTGTCCTGTAGTATCTGGCACAAAAAAGTTGGCAACTGTTCCTTTAAGTTCCGTAAGCTGTAAGGTGGGGCCTCCATGGCTCTTGCTTGTTTTCTAGAACTTCCCACAGATATTAGATCAAATTGAGATCTGGGGTATTTGGATGCCTAGTCAACATCTTGAATACTTTGTCATTTTCCTCAGACCAATAATGAACAATTTTTGCAGTGTGGCAGGGCGCAATATCCTGCTGAATGAAGCCACTGCCATCAGGGAATAATGTCATGAAGGGATGTTTTTGACATGCAATAATGTTTTGGTAGGTGGTATGTGTTAAAGTAGCATCCACATGAATGCCAGGACCCAAGGTTTCCCAGCAGAACTTTGCCCAGAGCATCATACAGTATCCGCCGGCTTGCCTTCTTCCCATAGTGTATCCTGGTGCCATCTCTTCCCCAGGCAAACGACATACATGCGCCTGGTCATCCACATGCTGTAAAAGAAAGCATGATTCATCAGACCAGGTTACCTGGTCTGATGAATCATGCTTCATGGTCCAGTAATGGTGCTCATGTGCCCATTATATGTGCTTTTGGGAGTGGACAGGGGTCACCATGGGCACTCTGATCGGTCTGCAGCTATGCAGGCTGTGATGCACTGTGTGTTCTGACATTTTTCTATCATAGCAAGCATTAACCTTTACTGAAATTTGTGTTACAGTAGCTATTCTGTGGGATTGGACCAGACGGGCTACCCTTCGCTTTCCACATGCATTAATGGAGGCCCATGACCGTGCTGCTGGTTCACAGGATGTCCTTTTTTGGACCACTTTTGGTAGCTACTAACCACTGCATACTGGGAACACCCCACAAGACCTGCCATTTTGGAGATTCGCCGACCCAGTCATCTATGTATCACAATTTGGCCATTGTTAAAGAACTCAGATAATTACTGTCATGAACAGCACTCACCTGAGCCTGCGTGATGCGTGTGTGACACAGGTTTAACCAAAAAACAACCACTTAGTCTGTCTGAAATTATTAAATCCTTCCCTATATATGCCACACACTAACTTTGCGATACTAACTATGCAAACCACGTTTTTTTTCTGAGAAGAGCTGACACTCTTATTTCGGAAGCCCTCAGTTCTACCTAGAATTAATCTAGCACAATTAACTTTAATCAATGTTAACATAAACCTCAATGTTCTCCTTGTTTCAATTATGTAGCGTCTTGACCAAATTGTTGTGTGAATTCGTAAGAACACAGAGACTTGAACTTATTAAGTGTAATTTAATATGGAAAATACATCCATAATGCTTAAGATAAAACAGGTAATAAAAATCATACAAATATAAGGCAACTGTTTCTTATAAAATAAAAAGGACCATACACAGAATTGATAACTCCCTTATTATCGAGTTTCTGGTGCTGGGAGAAGCAGGGAAAATGGGACACTCTTCAATTTCAAATTGGCTCCCAAAAGTGAACAAAAACGTACATTTACACTACAGGTTTAAAACCAAGCTGCAGGGCCCTCAGCCCCCCTTCCTGTGAGGTCAGGACCAACAGGTCTGCAGAATGCAAATTAGGGTTTTATGATTCTGCTGTAGAAAAAAATCAGGTTTTTGTCACCCTGTCCTAACTTTTCACTAGTATGACTTAGAAACATGATTTTACCTCCACACATAAGTTTCTCTTCATCTGCATTCCACACATGCCTCTGGTTAGTATGATATTGGAGAAAATGATATGATATTTTCCTGTGACCCTATTCAGCTTGAATCTGTCATTAACATACAGCCCTGTCTCTGCAATCGGCATGTCTGGGGCCTCCCAAACATGTGTTAGATTTCATTGTCTTGAAAGAGATATCCTCAAAGGCTTTCATGTTTGCGACCTGCCATAAATGATACAAGGTGCTACCATGATCTACCAGCCCCCTCTGGGTAGTTTAACATAAACAAAACCCTTTGATCTAAACAGCTTCACACTATTTCTAGGAATTAATTCACAAACACTTATTTGCAGATTTATGCCTACAAATTAGCTTGCACATGATACTTACACTTGCACATTTTTCCTGCTTTCAACATATCATACTTCTCTCTCTCTCTCTCTCTCTCGATCTCACTCGATAAGACTATAGGCGCTACATGAAACACCAATAAGTGCAGGTGTGAGAACAAGACATAAAATATATACTTATTTTCATAAATGTAATAGGCAGCTTTTTATAACATTTGTTTGCAAAAAAATGTCATCTAAAAGATCAAGAAAAAAGAGAGAGCGCCAACACATAGTGTAATTCTTAAAAACACTTCAAATATGTGCAAAAGTGCCAATGGAACTCGTACCAAAGTGATAAAAGTAATGAGCTTATCTGATATATATGATGAGAGCCCATTACCTAAGGCACAGGTCAAATGCCTGCTGAGAGACACAGCAGTTTGTTACCATCATAGATTTGAGTAACCCGTCTCCCTGGAAGCTTGAAGATCGTGTATCATCAAATATATCAATCAGATAAGCTCATTACTTTTCTCACTTTGGCACAAGTTCCATTGGCACTTTTGCACATAGTGTGATTCTTAAAAACACTTTAAATATGTGCAAAAGTGCCAATGGAACTCGTACCAAAGCATATATGTATGTATGTATGTATATGTATGTATGTCAGTGATAGAAGTTACTCTAGACTCTTAAACAGCCTGCTCTCTGAGTTCCTTCAGTTATCAGTTTCTGGTTCAACTCTGACTATGTAACTTAGCAAACAACACTACTACTCCAAGCTTTTTGGCATCCAGATTACTTATATTTCTTCTCATTCTCATCTATTTGGCATTTTTTTGATCAAAGCCTTTGAAGATTCAGTGTTTCTTCCAAATTCTGGGACCAATATACAGATATAACTGATTGACACTGATCTGATATAGATTAGGCCAGGGCCAAAATCTGTCTTCTTAATTTATCAAAATGTGGACTTTCAATTGAATTGTCAAGACATGTTTTGGGCAACCAAATCTGCATCAATGATACCACTGAGTAATCTCAGTGATAACACTAAAGATTACAGCCATATATAAAGTGCCAGTACCAGACCTCATAAGAGCTGCTTGAAGTATCCACTCAACATATATCTAAGTGGTGAAAAGGACCATTTTTCTCTGCGATGACATCATCTAAACCTACAGATAAGCTTTAAAGTTTTTCTATCTGGTACGCACATTATATATTGGTGAGGTGTTCGTGTTCCAGAGTGCTATTAATCATCTTTCCTACTGATTCACCTTTATACTCTGTGTGTTACATTATCATATTTTATCTATACCCACCTGGTTGATAAATATTCTGGCTTGTGGTACACCTTTCTGTATTATTGTCATATACAGTATTATACTATGTGGCGCCCCCTCCCATTTGTTTTGTTATAGATTTATTCCAGTTCACCATCTGGCTTTGTGGGAATTTGGCAGCCGCCTGAACATAGGATTTTTTACTTGCCTATTCGGACATTATCTGAACATTTGTGTCTCTTCAGAGTTACATGATGTACTATCTAGTGTTTATGGTATTATATATATATATATATATATATATATATATATATATATATATATATATATATATATATATAATATGTGAAAATGAACTTATTAGTGAGATATATATATATATATATATATATATATATATATATATATATATCTCTATCTTTATGGTTAATTTTCTTGTCATTTTGATTGGTTGACATGCATCTAAAAGGATGCCTGATTGCAACTAATTGATGCTTCTGATGAAACCACAGCTGTAGAGAAACGTGTAAGATAGATAAGCAAAATAAGTGAGAATGCAGGATTTTTCTCAACTAGCTGATAATTTAATACAAATATTGTTGGAATTGCAAAACCCAAGTCTAGGAATGCAAACTTATGCACAAAATTACAAGTCCACTGAATAAAGACTGAATAAAGACTGAGGTCGTGAGTTTCTATGTTCCTACGGTGGCATCCTATGATCTAGGTGAATTGGATGCGCTTCTTATATTGGTTGTGGTTTGGGGTGTGTATATATATATTTATATGCCATTAACAACTTTCCTGGTACTTCAGTCACATACCCCCCTTGTTTCAACCTGTGGGGCAGAACATTTGTAGTCCCTAAATTAATAAAATATGGGACAACACATCCGTAGTGGCCAGTTGGCTTTTTGGCTTATGCTCTACTGAAAACTTAAAATTTGCAAGGCCAAGCCACCTAGTTATTCTTTCATTGGTCTCTTTCATCTCAGCCATCCATTTCAACAGATCATGTTCCATAATCAACCTAAATATTTACCCCACCAGTTAATATCTTAGGGCCTGATTCATTAAGGATCTTAACTTGAGAAATGTCTTATTTCAGTCTCCTGGACAAAACCATGTTACAATGCAAGGGGTGCATTGTAGCATGGTTTAACAAGGGGTTGATATTTGTGTGCTACATGAAAAATCAGTCAGTATTTAACTTATGTGCAAAGCAGAATGCTAATTTGCACCCCTTGCATTGTAACATGGTTTTGTCCAGGAGACTGAAATAAGAAGTGTCTCAAGTTAAGATCCTTAATGAATTAGGCCCTTAGTGTTTCCAATGCCAAATTAATTTCCAATGCTTCTTTTTCAACAGTAGCATAATTTCTCTCATGTACATTTAACTTCCTACTTAAATAAATAAGAGAATGCTCCATCATCTTTGCTTTGAGACAACATCATACCTATTCCAACATCTGATGCATCAGTCTGCAAGACAAATAAATGTTTAAGATCAGGTGTAACTTAAACTATTTGGGTGCATAGTGCTACCATCAATACCTGAAAAGCCTTTTCTGCCTCAGGAATCTACTTAACCATAACTGATTTTTTCCTTTGGTAAGGTCTGTCACATAGCCATCAATAGTGGCAAAATTGGGTATAAACCTTCTATAATATCCTGTGATTCCCAGAAAACCTCTCACCTGCTTTCATTTTCTTTTAATTCAGTTATACATCTCTCATTATAAGTTGATGTTTCATTCCTACATTTTGACCTTCGTCAAGACAACCACATAGAACAACAGAAAAGACAGATATTAAAAACATGTAGTTACTTGACTTCTTATGTAATCCCAGAATGTCTTCAATTGCAGCTCAAGATTCATCAAAAGGAGAAAGTCTTCATATCATTACAAATGATATGAGGTAATTGCTCCCTTGTATTCTCTATGAGGCACTCCAAAAAATATGCATTCCACCCTTCACCATAAAATGCAAAAACCGGTAGTCCCAAACCCGAAAGTGCTAAAAAGACGGAAGTACAATTGGGTTTTCACTATAACAACCAAACACAGTGATTCCTAGGTGAGTCACTCTTACACCTGCCTAGCAGGGGTAAATGTATCAATATGCGGGTTCTTCAACACCCGCGTGTTCAGCCTCTTCCGCGATTAAATTTCAAGCGGCGCTGCATTGTAAAGGGAAGTTAACCCTTTACAATGCAGCGCCGCTTGAAATTTAATCGCGGAAGAGGCTGAACACGCGGGTGTTGAAGAACCCGCATATTGATACATTTACCCCCAGGTGTGTATTCCATATGAATACCTACGACATGTACCAAGGTGGTGCAATAACTCACCTCCACTATCAAATGCACATTCCGACGGTATACGTTCCAGCTTGGAACGCATTTGCCGGAAGTGCAATGATGCACTTACTGTATAACAAGCGTTTTGGTTCAATATTTTACCGGGAATTACATTATGTTCCGTTTCCACATCCAATATTGGTGCAAAGAATCTAACCGTGTTTTGTATCTACTCGACACCTTGAACCTCGGATCTGTCAGATTTCTCTGAATCTGAACAGCTCATCTCTATTATATACATTATATATAATCTCCTATTATATTCTAGGAGATACATAGAAACATATCTATAGAACCAATTGTGATGCTTTGAACAGCATTTTTCAAATTCCATCAGTATGTTAGTGAAAGTTATAGGATCTAAAAAGGATTCATGTAAAGATTCCTCTGGCCATAAATGAGCAAATAAATTACTGCACAGAAAAAGTGGCTGTGGCAGGTTAAGAGTGGCAACATAAACAAACAAAACATGAATGAACACATTCACGCAAGGAAGCAGATCCTTCGATTTTCCTTATTTGTGTATTCTGCCTGCAGAGTAATGTCCTATTCTGCAGTGAAACCATAAAGTACAATTTTCTCTCTCTAACATAATGACAGAACTATGTTGAGTACGCTCTAAATCACATGTCTGAAATATAATATCACTATAAATACAAAATGAGTACCTTAGATGGTCACATTTAATATAAAGTAAGTTGAACTCTTTCAATATACAATGCTTCACATTACACTTGTATTGTTAACCCTTAAATAGGATGGTCTAAATGGGTATTGCACATGTTTAGTTTTAAAACAGCTTCTGCTTTTTATATTTCAGTAATTGATGTAAAAGCTGATAGTAAGATAAAAAGAAAGCTGCATTTTATAATTATGTTAGGCTGTAGTGTCAGAAAACATCTATTCTTACAACCATTAAACAAATTAGCTTATAAATTTGTGCTATTCATCAGTTCAAAGATCATTATTTAAAGAGCTACTTATAATTAAGTATTACATTGCCCACGTTGAGAAGATAAATATTAATATACATTATTGTGCATATTATCCAAGAGGAAAAGCCTCAGAACGACAAAGATGGTTCATCAAAACATTTGGTTTTAAAAGTGTTGTTACTGTGTGTGGCATTTCTAATTTTCCCTTTCCTGGGCCTTCATCATTAGCCATTCATTAGCTCCAAATCATGCTTTTGATAATGCTGAGAAAAGCCTGCACATGATGTGATCGGGCACTCAATTGGGTATTGGTAGGTGGGAGTGTTGCCCATTAAGTTGTTGCATGTGGAGGTAAAAACTAAAGAGATTGTTCCTAGGTAGACAACATTTTTGAACATTTTCTAACATTCTTTATTCATTCATCAAATGCATTTTTCCCTGGATTTGTAACATATTTTTTGCATACAAAATAATAAATAAATAAGTATAAGAAAATAAACGGTGACAATGCACAGGGTAGAAAAAGTAGGGGGAAGCAGGGAAAAGTAGGGAGTCTTGATCACATTCTATGTTTTGTTTCTGGGAACTGTGCTTCACCATAGATGAAGGGTTGTGTGAGGTTAAAGTGAAGTTCTCCATTATTAATTTTAATTTACCTTGCCTATCCATGGTTTTAGCTGAGGTGCAGCTGTCTGTTTCCAGTGAAGTCGGATTACACTTCTTACTGCTTTTTGTCAAATGCATCAACGGTGAAGTTTTACAATAGCTCACTTTAAAGTCACTGTTGTAGAGCAGTAAATAAATTCTGGGTTTTTGGCACCTGATCTGCCATAATAGTGTTAGGACTCTGATCCTAATTTGTGTCTGGCCTGCCGTACCCGGTGGTAGTCAGTAAGACGGTACTGTAAATAGGTACTACACCCGCCATACCGCTATGCTACTAGAGGTACTGCTGTCTAGCCATTGGACATTTTCACCTCACCTGCAGAAGTTGACCTTCTTCTCCAAACATTACCTGCACCTGTTCCACTGCCTTGCAGTTCATCGATTGTTTGCTGCTTCTGGTCCCTGTCAGTACTCTAGTTATTTTGCCTGCTGTTATTCTGATAATCTGATTTCTGCCTGTTCCATCGTTTGCACCTTTGCCTGTGACTAAAGTACTCGCTTTATTTGACCTTGCTACTGCTTGCTCCCTGCTATCATTGTGGATCTCCAGGCTTCAGATCCCTTGCTTGCCTGGTCCTCTTTTGCCTGATTCTCCTGTAAATTATATGGTGCCCCCTATCACCTAGCTAAAACTGGTAACTTGCATCTGCATTTTCCTCTTTTGAGACTGACATCCAGTGCCTCATGCCCCCTGACTAACCTGGTGTTCAGTCTCCTTGTGCCTGTACCCCATCTGTATACCTGGATTCCAGTCGCTGTTAAACCTGGTAACCTGCATCTACACTTCCCCATTAGTGCCTGATATCCAGTGTCTCCTTGTACTGGCACTACATCTACTTTAACTGGACACCAGTATCTCCTGCTCCAGTGGATAAACCAGGTATTTCAGTCTGCTTGTACCTGTACTACCCGGATACCAGCATTACCAAGTGTTTAGTACCTGTTTGATCCTGTGTGCCTTTGTATTGTGACCTGATTCTGCCAAATACATTCTGGTTGCTCACTACCTGCTACTGTGAGCTGCCCTCTCCATCAGACTAGTGCCAGAATATTCTGCATTAACTCTTGTCTGTCTGACTCTGAGTTCTGCAATACATCTCACTAGCATTACCTGTTGTGTCTATGGACTTGTGATGCCTATAATATCATTGACTGCATTCTGATATTACCTGTGTTCAAAATAAAGACACTTCCTTTGCAGTAACTACCACTACATTGTGTTGCATTCACCCTGGGAGCCTTAACAAATAGTTGAAGTTGTTGTTATTGTTGCACCAACATATCGTGCATTACTGTACATTGAGTAGACATGATACATACAATAACATAAAACAGAAAATAAAGGGTGCCATTTCTAAATGAGCTTACATAAAGTAACAGAATCACAATTGTAGCTCTTTTGTGAGGATACTTGTTGAAGGATACAGGCACTGTGCTAGTTCTTAATTCTAGGCCATTGAAAATGACAGATTCTTTGTTCGTTTCTGACTATGAGCAGTTAGTGATTACTGTCATTCTGCTAGTTCTGGCTGTAAGTAAAATGCTTATACTCTTGGGGGCCCCCCTTGGACTTCACCGCCAGTGGGCTTGCCCCACTTCTTACTTTGTGTGGAGCAAGGGCAGGGCTTCATCTTATTTTCTTTGGAGAATGGTGCTGAGCTGTGACATCATATGTAAAGAGCTGCCAGGTAAGAAGCTGCCAGATGCTGCCCCTCCATGCCAGTGGCCAGTACTCCGTTTAAATGAATATTTTAGACACCTCCTAAAATTCTATTGTCACGATACTGGTACAGTCACAGGCTGCTTACCATGGTCAACGGGCGGTGAATGTACCCAGAGTTACCGGGCAAAGACTTCCACAACAGATTACCTCTATCCCGGGTACCATTCAACTGCTGCTCACCTGCTGTATTTTGAAAGATCTATCCACACCCAGGAAAATTTCTAACAAAGCATGCATTAAATTTGTTAATACAAAGCACCAACAGTGAATATAGTGCTTTTAGGAGTGGGTTAAACAATCACACTATAACAGGTGCATTATAATTTACAAGGGGTAAAAGTATAGCACTCTACACTATACCCTGAGTAACTGCTCCCGGTTCAATCCTAGACTACAGAAGTTTCTATGTTGATGCTGGTCCTGCTTCACAATCAACCCACTTTTGGTGGGCAAACAGATCCAGCAGACCCACTGGGGATCAAAATGAAGAATGCAGACTTACTGATCCTTGCAATTTTTTGGCAACACTCAGATAATTTAGTCAGTCCAGCAAGAGTCATAACCCTTCACCAGTCCTGACATCCAGCTGATGTACACCCAGGAGTAAAAATATAGATATATATATACTGGGGTGTACAGGGCAGGAGGGTGTGAGATCTTTATATGTGGTGGGTGGCATAATATAGAGTTGTCAAGTTCATGTTTTGGATATGAGATGCAATTGAGGGTGCAGAACACAGTAAGTTGTAAAATACATCTGCAGTGTATAATTTAGGATATTTACTACTGGTTCCTATAGCGCCTTTATAATCATAGGCTCTGCATGGGGTGATGATGCCACAGATAAGCATATCTGTACAATCCTCTGTCTTGTACACCTACATACCTGTGCCCTCCCTTGCCTTATGCACCCACACACCTGTGCCCCCCCTGAGTTGCGCTCATACATAGCTGTACCCTTCCCATACTTGTGCACCTACACACCTGTGCCATCCCCTGATTTGTGCACTGTCCCCTGTCTTCTGCACCCGCTACCCTGTGCCCTCCTCTGTCTCATGTACCTGCTTACCCGTGCCCTCCCCTGTCTTGTGCAGCCACTCGCTTGTACCCTCCCTTGATTTTTGCCCCCACACCCCTGTGCCCTCCCTTGACTTGTGCACTCACACACCTGTGCCCTTCCCTGATTTATTCATTGACATAGCTGTATCCTTCCCTAATTTGTGCACTTATATGCCTGTCCCTCTCCTCAGTTGTGCACACATACACCTGTGGCCTCCTCTGACTAAGAAAAATCAGTGAACTTTCACTTAAAATGCACATACTTGTGACAGACAGACAATTTAATTAAAAAAAAGAATATAAAAGGAAATGTGCTACAATCTTAATAGAACAATGCAACACCCCTTTCCCTGAAACACCAAAAAGGGAGGTGAAATGTTCTTTCTCTTCAGTGCCTCCACTCGAGTCTTCTACACAGTGTGGTTGGATGCAGACTGTGATTGAATCCACTAGTGAATCCACTAGTAGCCCTTTGTACCCGACCACACTAACCCTAACCATAATAATGTACCATACACTGTAGTTGGAAACAATCAACTCTGTGTTTATTTTGGGAAAAATAAATAGGAAAGGCAGTTTTAAATTAGAGATGAGCGCTGACCCTCGTGTTTCAGTTTAAAAACCATTTTCAATTCTAACCCAACTTCATGATTTAGCTTTACCGGTTTTGTCGAAGAAGCGCAAAAGGTTTAGAATCTGGATTGATTTAATTAAAAATTGAGAAAAATATGTAAAATAATGTAATTTTGAGCTCTTTGGTTTCTTTATTACTGTTTATAGTATTAACATTCATTTCCAGTCTATTTTCTAATGATCCCTTCACAACAGTCAGAATTTTCAACAATGTTGGCCAAAGTCTGCAGCGAGCTGTCTTAATGAAGGATTTTGTAACTTTGCCATCATTGCATTTGTTTTCTCTGATTCAATTAAAAAAATAATAAACTGAATAGTGTTGATACATCCCTTTTATTGCACCAAAATCTACTTCGCATGTTCAGACTTGCTATTACTGTAATTGAATAAATAAATAACTACACGGACACCAATGTAAATTTGGCAAAAGGTCACAGTTTTTATTTAAACAAAAATGGTGGAGGAGAGAGCAACGTGAGTCAGCTAACAACTAATGGCAAAAACAGACCCCCCCCACCCCATGTTCACTCAGGAAGCAGCAATAATTTAATTTAAAGACTGTACGCCCTGGCTGCCTGTTACCAGTCAGAATGTAGCCCTGGTGTCAGAGTGAGTATACCACTTCTTGGGAACAGCCTCTGCTGTAAATTTTAGGCAGTCCCCTTTACCCTGAGGCAGGACAAAGTTTACCCTAGGGCATTGATTTTTCCCTCCCTCCCTCCCACATAAATATTTACAAGTACCTTGGTTTGAATCAGAAGGGCAGCATTATGGCACAGAAAATCTAAGGAAACAACGTAGGAATATCCTGCTCTTGGTTACTGATGAATGCTCTGATAATGAATTGTGTGTATAATCTTTGAATTTTTGTAGAGTTGTTTCCTACCAGACATCTGAAATCTCCACCTCATAGACATAGGCCATTTCCACCTGATTTATGAATTGCTCCTAATTGGCTGTCAGGAGCAAAGTGTGCAGATGAATTTTAATTTCTGTCACATCTTTCATCTGATTCTCTAGGCTTTTTGAGAAAGAGAACTATGATGCTAAGGAGCAAGGGGAGCCAAGAATGTGGAAATGGAAGCCGCAACCATCTAGTGTGATATTTGCACAGTGTTCAGTGTCCTGGAAGTTTTCTTGAAAATGTTTTCAATATCATGTTGGTTGAAACCTGGTTGTCTTTCTTCTTTCTGCCCATCCCCATACCAAAATGTAGGTGATTTTGGTTGTTAGCGTTAGAGTGGAATAAAGATGTTAGCTCTGCAAGGTTGCATCCTTGCTCCATAGCTAGAAATTCACTAGGGCAATATTTTTAACAATAAAATTGCAGGTAGGCAAATATGGCTCATAGATGGAGTAAAAGGAGTCCTAAATATAAACAGCTACATACCAATCTGTTCATTAGATTAAATGCCTTAAAATAAAGTGAATTATATTGGAATGACTATTGTGGTTTGATTGTGCATGTGGATTCTTGCATTTGCACAAATGGATTACATAAACTAATTGTGACATAAAAAAAATTGAATATAAATCTCTTTACATTTCCTAGAAGTACACTGTGGTATATGTACTAATTCTACCTAGAGAACCTTTTGCAGAAGTGTATTGGATATTATTCTGCACACTATAAAAAAATCTAATATATTCAAACTAAGTAAACATGCATTTCCTTATATAATTCTTGAATTAATAATAACATCTTCAATGAGACCATATTTGGTGTGAAGGGTAATTACGTCTTAGATCAAAACATTGTTTGATGTTCATTCATTTCATGCTTTTCACAGGATTATTATGATCATACTGCAAGTATTGCCTGCTTCTATTTTTCATACATTAACCTCTGTGTACTACATTTAAAATAGTACAGAAAGGTGGCTAGGGCCAAGTTAGTTTAAATATGCAAAGTGATACTGCGCTTCACAGGTCAGCAGGTTTCTTATCGCTTTCTTTCTCTTCCACGTTTGATGTTCCTTATTAAAAATGCACATCTTGCAGAGTTTTTTCTGAGCCAGTGTGTCCTGATTATTTAGAGATACTGCATTCAAAAATATTATTGTGCATATAAACACTTAGGAGTAAATGTATAAAGCTGCCAAGTTTGAAAGTGGAAATGTTGCCTGTAGCAACCAATCAGATTCTAGTTATCATTTATTTAGTACATTCTACAAAATAATAGCTAGAATCTGATTGGCTGCTATAGGCAACATTTCCACTTTCAAATCCAACGGAAACTCGCAGCTTGATAGATTTATCCCTTAGGAGCTTAAGTTGAGTTGGACGTCCTTATGTTTTTATTTGCATAAAATACACATTTCAGTGCTGTGCAGATTTTGTTGCATTTTACACTTAAAACTTATGACTGGAGAGGGGGAAATAGGGAGGGGAAAGGCAGACAAGTGTAGGCCAAGGTCAGTAAGGACATGTTCAAGCAATTGTAACTGAGAGAGACTGGACACAGATGCATATTCATCTGCCATAAGGCTGGAGAGATGGTGTAACTAGACACAATGAAGAAGATGATGACCTCAATTGGCTGTTTGATCCTACTGAGTACTTAATTCGTTAATGTCACTGCTATATTATATGAAGTCATAGACATATATTTGCATTACATTATTGATATTGTTATTTGAACTATGGCAGGAAAGCATTTAAACACACTTTTGTTTTACGTATCGCAATAACATTGGAAATACTATTTTCTCTTGTGTATATTACATGTCCTTACATTATTATATTGTGTACAAATAGGGTAATGTGACTTTCACATTTACAACTGACATGGCCATCTCTATTTCTTGTACTGAATGTATCATTCTTGTTGCATCTGACCTCATCACAGGTACCTTGAACCAGTGTGAAAGCAAATAAACATAACTTGTTTCAAAGACCTGCTTGGAAACTTCTCCATACTGAAAATCCTGTGATCTAATGATTAGACCCAAAATCTAATCCCATCCCGGCTATATGAGGTTTGGACCCAGCTTTCCAACACCACCGCTCTGCCGCTACCCAGTGTGATATGCCAGGAGGGGTCCATCCACAGCAATCCTGATCCATAGTAAGAGGTCAGGGGTACTAGCCCAGGTACACCAGCAACGGGGAACTGTCACACTTGCCCTCTTTTATCCTTATCTTTAATATTATGGTAATCAAAAAATTACATACTTATTGCCTGATTCATTAGTACACATATCGGCTGATTTTGAGTGTATTATACGCAAGTTTTCTCTGTGCAGGCCCAGAAAAAGGAGATACGGCCTATAAACAAAGAGATAAGATTGTGCACGCATGCAATGTCCGTGCAAATGCGAATGTAAGAGGCATTTACGACAGCCAACAACTTCAGGAAGTGTTCTGGGCAGGGAAGAGGCGTGTTGCCATATTCCTGACAAAACAGAGGCGTGCCAAAATCGAGCGTATGCATCCACGGCTCTACAGCCATGCAAGTAACTAGTTTTTCTGCCGTATCTCTTACATCAGCTCTGGGGTTAGTTTAAGTTCAGATCAGTAATATAACAGTCTCATGTGCATGCTGTAAGATGAGTTTGCAATAACAAGCAACAGAAAAAATTATTTCTATGCTCAGTAGACATTAACAACATTCTAAGGTATTTCATTTAAAAAGAAAAAACTGTTTTATCATTAATGCTTTTATTATTATATCATGTGACATTAATTCATCTTTTTTTTCCCCAGTGTGGTCTTTTTAGAATTTAAAATACACATGCTTCAGTATATTCTGTTTTTCTGTTTGGTATATATGTATCCAAGGCTTTCAACATGGATTTTTTTTGTTTGTTTTTGTTCCTCCATACCGATCTATAATGAGCCTGAGGAGGTCACTTGTACCTTTTGTATATGTATTTTGTGCACACAAAATTAAAAGGTTGAAGCCTGCTTCAGGCAATATGTGATATCCACCTTCTTTTAATGTAAGTAATTGTTAAAATCTGTTATAATTGTAGCTTTTAAAGTCTATTAGTTACAAAACCGAGACTTGGATTGGTGGATAATCAAGTAAGTATATTAAAATTAATAGTAAACAATACTACAAACCACACATCATAAACAATAAAAAATAAATAAATAAATAAAAAATATTAATTTCTTTGCCGCTTCCCACGAATGTGTGGTTTGCTTTTGCACCTAACTTCTGGTTACCCGTGATGTGGAAGGCTGTGCAGAAGAATCAAAGGTCATTGGGTCAGCAGAGAGTGGCTGGGTATATGGAGCTGGGGGGTGAGATGGTTTGGGGACATGTATTAGGTTTGGAGATAGTAGTGGGGCAGCATGTGAAAAGTATGGACTAAAAAGGGGAAAATGGTACATCATAGGCTGGAGGATCTGGTGTGGGAAAATTGATACAAATGGCTAAGATAATTATTGTAATAATTGGGAAGGAGAGTAAAGATGAAGATGTTGCAGCTGTCTGTAAGCATGAAATTAATAGCCTTGAGGTTAGCTTCCAACTTGTGGGGTGACATAGGCCATTGTAGTCACCAATAATAATGAAAAGGAAAGTAATCACATAAATGTCTGAAATCTCACAAATATCTGAGCTCATGAAATCACAAAATGGCTTGACTGAATGAACACCTCACCAGTCCTTATATAGATCATGCAATTGCATCCTACTGTGATTTAATGCAGGTGCCAATGGCGGTGTATGATTAGCAAAGGGAAGGGCATGTCCTCTAATTGCTTGGACACCAGTAATAATTGACAGGTGAGGCTGACATCTTACAGACAGTATTGAAGGGATCCGCGAGTGATGTTAGTATGTACATACGTGCACTGAGAACCAATCACAGTGCAGAATGTTGTAGAGTCATTCACTTCAAAACATAAAGGCTGCAACATTTGCCAGAACAGAGCTTTGCATCCTAACAACCATCATAGATGATTTGTACCGGCCTATGGGGCGGTACATCACAAACGAAGATAAGATTTGTACTTATTGTTCTGTGAGGAGATGAATAAGGCTCCAACTGAACCATAGGTGCTCAGGTGTAGGCTTGGGAGGATGCCTGGGAGGAGGCTCGGTTGGAGGAGCGGGCGTAGGAGGCTGTTGAAAAATGTAGGTAAATATATATAACTCCATGTGCCACCAAAAAGTATTAGTTCTCTAGCTACTATTGTGCTTAACATAGCATGAACCTTTGCAGAGAGTTGCAAGTTATGTAACACTTCACACCTCTGCTGATCCCAGCAAATTGGTATACAAAGTACACCCAGAGACGTAATATATGCTGGCAAAAAGACAGCCATATTAGGCTCCAGCCTGACCTGGAATCCAACACCTCTCCCTCAGTTGAAAATTCCCCATGCCTGCCATTTCTTATTTCAACAATTAAAAAATACCCCCCAAAAAATGACATAATGAAATATAGAAAAGTTGAAATTGTTGAAAAATGTTATACTTGTATAAACTTTAATTGTTTGGCTGTTTATTTGGTAAAAAAAAAAAAGATCAAAATATTGGTGTGCGTTTATTTTTTAATTTAAAAAAAAAAAATTGGACTGTAATGAAGGGACATTTTGAACATAAACTAATATTCATCCACTTAGGTCCCTTCCTACTAGATATTAACTCCATTACTACATTTTTAGCCATAAGGAAGTTTGTGATGGGTGTAGCAGGGCTCCTAAAAATATAACATCACCTCCTATGACTGTAATGAATGAGGTAATCATTTCTATTCCACATACTTTATGGGCACAAAGCCATTATATCATACTCATTATATGTGATTCAGTCACAATATTGACATAAATTATTACATTTTTACAGACAATGTCAAAACAAAAAAAGTGCCCCCCCCCCCCAAACAGCTTAAACAACTGTAGCACTGGCAGCCTAGACATGAAGTATCAAAAAATAGTGGGCCAAACAGTGTGGTTTAACCCCGAATTCACTATTACCAGGGCTAGGGCTTTGACTCTTGCGACATAGGGTTAACCTGCCATAATGGCAACCAACTCCAGAGTAGTCAGCGCTGGGCTGCATTCCTTAAGGAGATGCGCGCCCCCCCCCCCCCCCAGTGTTACCCACCCCCGTGATTACAGCACTATAGCCCTACTCTAAGCCCTGAGCGGTGTGTGTGGGGTAATAATAACAATAATACATAAAACTATTTTGCCCCCGGTGCAGTACTGGTCCCAGATTGGCCAGGCTGCCTTTAAGTAGCACTTTTACTACAAGCACAAACAAACTTCATGGCTGCAAGTCCAAGCTGGGACCCATTGTGCCTCAAAGAAACATGTCAATACAACACTGGCACAAGTGTAAACAATTTATAATATAATAAATTAAGAATTACACACACATTATTTGTCACCAACATGAAGGATCTGTCATCTGTATTGTGTGATTTTTGTGTGATGCAAAATCAGCTCCTAAGAAGTCTCCTGCAAAAATAAACTCAATTATCCATAGTTATAACAATACCAATCCCTACTCTAGGGATTCACACTCTAACATAAGTGAGACGCAAGGCTTGGAATGACAAATTTCTGAGGTCAGATGCAGTAATACACTGCGCCAATTTGGTGCAATGTAATTGGCTTGCGACCTAATTCATCTAGTTGCGTATTTTGAGATCCAATGCTTAATGAATTTGAGCGTTCGAAAGTTGCATATACAAGATTATGTTACGCAAGTTGCGGTTAGAATGAATCATTATACAGCAGAGGTCAATTATTAAGTTGGAAAATGAGAATTCCTAGACAATAAGAAGACCTTTGAAGGATAGGGGCAATGTTGAATTTGCAGAAAGAAACCTCAAACAGGCGGTTGGGCACATTTTATCATTGTTTACTTTCATCATTACTTACAGACCTAGATCTGGAAATCCTAAAGTTGTTGCATTGTCTGAAAGTTTTCTTCATAATCATGCTGAGCTATGAGAGAAACTTAATATTATTCCCAGGTCTCAGATTATTGATGCATTGACCTAAGATTGATCTATATGTTTAAATCTTTCAAAATCAAAAACAATCTACTGTGGAGAAACCTTCCCATTGGCTCTTTGTTCCTGAACATATTAATATTAATATGTTTCATATGCCCTAGAACCTAAGGCATTCAAGAATAACCACTGACAATCCACACACAAAAAAATGTTTGTAACATTACTAATGAAATTGAAAATCACAGTGTTCCCAAGCTTGTTAAAAATAGTAAAGCTGAATTGGAATGCCTTAGGCTCAAGGTCATTTAACATTTTGAATTATACAGAAGATGTGGCAAAAGATTGTTAACACTGCCACAAAGGGATCCTAACCTTTAATACTTTAAACCCGGAGAGTCTATTTATGTTTGTGAGGCTACTCAACTCTTTTATAAATTTATATATTTTTTATATTTTAAAAATAATTTAAACAAAGTCATGTGCATTTGTTAATTGGGTATATTATAGATTAAATTATTAATATATATATATATATATATATATATATATATATATATATCTGTGAAAAAGTTTTAGGCAGGTGTGGAGAAAATGCTGCAATGTAAGAATGCGTTCAAAATATAGAATAGAAGTGTTAATGGTATATGTTTATTAATTAACAAAATGTGAATGAACAGGAGTGAAATCTAAATCAAATTCTTTAATTTTTGAAAGCACCCTTACTTTGCAGCATCTTTCCACACCTGCCTAAAACATTTGCAGATATATATATATATATATATATATATATATATATATATATATATATATATATTGAGAGAAATTACACCATTCACAGGAATCGGACACAGGTATGCTGCACCATTTAGCTGTTTATTAGCCATGGTCGGGATGATAAAACAGCTCCAATGCTGGTACAGCAATCATATCCAGTAACAGCACAAGAAAATCCCCACCACATACATCTGGCTAGACATTACTTCCCTGTCTGCTCGCCGGCCACTTACTGGCATCGGTGTTCCCACCCACACATACAGACAGTGTCTTTATCCTCCATCCCAAGCACTACAAACAAATCACAGCAAAACAATCACACCCATGTGGAACATCTGTGTGTGTGTGCTCAAAGAGGAATCTAGGGAAAACTTAACCCTGTTTGCTGCTGCAGAATAACTGTGTTCCTACCTGTTCCCTTACAGGGAACTGTGGAAAATATCCCTCTTTGATACATACCCCTCCCCTTAGCGTCACCAACCTTGGTGATGCTGACACTGCGGAGAGCACATCCCTGCCCTGTGGACAGATCGTCCCTCATGGGAACTTTGTCACCTGTTTGGAGAGTTCCAACTACAGCTGACTTATCGTAGTTTCTTTTTCTATTATGCTGGACTTTATATTGCACCAAGGTATAGCCTCTGGATACCTGGTGGCAGAGTCCACTATGACCAATACATACTGATGGCCGCAGGCCGACTTCTCTTATCGGCCTACCCAAATCCTTACCAATACACTTGAACAGGGTCTGCACCACATTGCTGGGACCTAGCAGGGCCCGATAGCCTGGTTTCGGACAGGTTCTCTAACATACTGGACACATCCGGCAAAACCTTTTTATTTGCTTGTACACTCCTGGCCAATAGAACCTGAGCAATAACCGCTCCCTTGTTTTATCTTCCCCCAAGTGTCCCCACACAGATGTGTATGTGCAGCTTTGAGAACAAGTGATGTATGGAATTGTGTTACTAACAATTGCTCCACAGTTCTACCTTGTACATTAGCAACTCTATACAACAGATCATTCTCTACCATATAATAGGCTATACCCTCTACAGGCTTGTTAGCCTTCTCTACCCCATTAATCTTAACAACATTCTTGTAGACATTAGCTAAGGCATCATCTCCAATTTGGTTTCATCCAAAGTCTCTTAATTTAAGCAAGTTAGACAATCTTGCCCAGTCTGAGTCCTCATTGGTAGGCGTAGCCCCTTCACCTGAGGTCTCACCAACGAACGATGCTAGGGTCTGATTTTGCATTGGTACTGGTGCAGCTCTCCTTTGTCTACACTCCCACCTCTTAGGAGGTGTATTTTCCTGAATTGTCTGGTTCAGGTTCCCTAGTAAATCCAGGCACTTTCCACTTTCTGTTCCCTCAAGCTCCTCCATCAAGGCTGGACTTTCGGCCGGTGCTTCAATTGCCGACGTGTCCGGCTGGATTCGCTCCTGGAGGATCTGCTTGAACAGCAGGAAGTCTCTGCCCAGATTAAAGGGTATGGCAGTTTTGGGGCAACGGCCGCTACCATTGTAAAGCAGCTTGGATAGCTCGGTTGTGTGTGCTCTAGTGAACAATCCATATGCTCTACTAACATTGGGCACTGAGCCCTCAAATGTCCAGGCTCTTCGCACTTGAAGTAGATTGGACTTAATGCAGGTTTGGCTGCCTTTTTATCTAGCAGTCTCATCACCAGCATCCGGTCCACTGTTCCATATGCCAGATTTTGACCGAGGCACAAACTTTAGAGCGGGCAATGGAGGTTTGGGAATATGCTGCAAGGTGCTGTATCTCTCCACTACAGCAGTCAATTCCCCATATGACTGAGGATCCTCCTGCCGCTCCCGCCCTTTGGAGCCTTTGGTCCATACCCCGGATACAGTGGTCAATGGCCAGAATTTCAATCATTCTGTCCGCAGTGTTTTATTTTGGCTGCAACCACTTCTTCAGTGTTCTACCAAGTTCAGCAAGCTGAGCCCGAACCGGTATATCTTTGGAGAGCCTCCAGTCATGATATCGTTGGGCCTCCCCTGCTCTGGTGACTCCAACCCTCGCTAAGATGGTGGTTTTTAGCCGCTGATAATCGCCAGCCTGGTGCTCATCTAGGTCTATATAGGTTTTCTGTGCTTCTCCTAAAAGATAGGGTGCTAGGTATTCAGACCAAGACCAGGGTGGCCACTTGGCTGGGGTGGCGGCATGCTCAAAGGCTATTAGATATGCCTCCATGTCATCATCAGAAGTTAATTTCTGTAGCGTGGCGGTAGCTGGAGCCTCTCTATCCTGTCTTCCCTGAGCAATCTCCTCACGGAGAAGTCGGGTATTTTCCTCCAGCACTGCTGCAATCTGCACTAGGGTTCTTAAAATGTCTTCCATTCCCACAGGAGTTTGTGCTGGGAAATGAAACCTAGCTTCTCTCAGCATTCAGGTAACAACAAAAGTTTCTGGGCCACACCCAATTCACAACAGAGTGACCCAAAAGGTGTGATACTAAAAATACCAGAAAATACATTTGTATTTGTATTTTTAAACCCATTTTTATTTTCAGCTGACATGTGCGGTGAAACCTTCACTGGTAAATAGCAAACAAACACCCAATTATTTTTCTTCATTTTGTTTTTTGCAGCAAAACAACTGCTAATCAGTTCCCAATGCAAAGGTTTGTCTCTTCACAGCAACACATTTGATTGATTTTCTGATTTCCACACCCAATTCACAGTTTAAACCTTTAACAAGTGTGGCACTATAATGACCAGCAGTGTTTTAACTTCTGCTTTCTTTTGCAACAAAACAATTGCTAATCAGTTCCCAATGCAAAGGTTTGTCTCTTCACAGCAATACATTTGAAACAAAAGTATTACAACAGTTTGGTGGATTATAGTGGTCTTTAACAGGCTCCACTCACCACCCTTGCGTCTGGAGGCTGGGAGGACGGCTGTGTTTTAGCTGTCCTATAGATCCCACGAGGACACCACTTGTGAGAAAGTACACCATTCACAGGAATCGGACACAGGTATGCTGAACCAATTAGCTGTTTATTAGCAGTTGTCAGGATGGCAAAACAGCTCCAATGCTGGTAGAGCAGTCATAGAAAGTAACAGTACATGAAAATCCCCACCACCTACATCTGACTAGACAGTACTTCCCTGTCTACTCGCCGGCCACTTACTGGCACTGGTGGTCCCACCCACACATACAGACAGTGTCTTTATCCTCCACCCCAAGCAATACAAACAAATCACAGCAAACCAATCACACCCATGTGGAACACCTGTGCGTGTGTGCTCAAAGAGGAACATAGGGAAGGTGCTGCAGACTAACTGTGTTCCTACCTGCTATATATATATATATATATATATGTGTGTGTGTGTGTGTGTGTATATATATATATATATATATATATATATATATACACACACATATATATATATATATATATATATATATGTGTGTGTGGGTGTAATTGCACAGAAACACATCTACATATTTGTGATTTCAGCTATTTTCTACACATATTTTATTCCAAAATATTAATAATTATTATTACTCTGTCTCTTGCACAGGGAGAAAGTGTCCTTTCCTTTGATTATGGCAGATTTTGCAACATTAGTATTCTATCCTTTAATTTGTATACTTCACAGCAACTGAGTGCAAAGGAATTGAGATGAATCAAATATTTAATGCATTTTTCTTTGCTGTGTGTAAAGGCTTGTACTTTAGGCAGAGAGCTCTTAACAGAATAGAGATATAATATTGTGATGCTTTGTAACATTTGCCAGTAAAACATTTCCTAATAGTATGGCAAATTGTAGTCACAACTTGACAGCAATATTGATGAGAATCATTTACAGTAAAATATCCATCATAAGCAAATATATATGTCAGATGGTACTCAAAATCAGGGCGAAAATATCCCCTTTTCTATTTTTCACAAATGTAAGAAGCAATTGTTTTCTGGAAACATGTAGTTACATAAGGACAGTTGTTGATAGCTATAAGAAAAAAGGGTCAATGGACAATTTAAGTTATTATAAACCATGTTGCAGTTAGAACTGTAAAAGGCTTGATATGCAAGCTCCAGAGACAATGTAATGTAAATAACATAATGTACTCTAGTTCCTTGCATTTTAAATTGTTATGCACCTTGATAAGCAAGGCATCTAATTATTATACATTTGAGTCTTAACTGTTTCACATTATTTTTAATGTTGCTTTGACGTTATAAAGTTATGTTGGGTTGTTATTATATATCTTAGGCCAAAAGGGCACTTAGGAAATGCAGTCACGATTTTGAGTACATGCTCCCTAAATTCCTAAATTTTGTTTCAACAATACCTATGCCAGCATGAAAAACACTTCAATACAGGACCAATAGAGACTCTTGGAAGTTATTATTCATAGTTTTCTTCTATAGCTATGACAATCAAAAAGATACTTAATCCTTGTTTTATAATGTTTATGTAAGATAGAAAGTTGTTGTAAAATGTAAACATCATGGTGAATATTTACTAAGTGCTAATGTGCAATAATCAATAGCTACCAAACAGACATTTGCTTAATTTGGCAATGCTTTGAAGGTGGAAGAAAAAAGATTGGGATAGGGACTAGATGTAGTGAGTGATGGAGAGGTGGAGTCAATGATGACAACCAGGCAGCGAAAAAGAGGGACAGAGGAGAGCGTAGTGTTATTCACAGAAAGAGAAATCTTGGAAGGTTTGGAGACTTTAGAGGAAGGGAAGATGATGAGCTCAGACATGTTGAGCTATAGTTAATAATGGAACATCCAAGAGAGTGTCATCATCATAGAGGTGGGACTGACAACCAAAGGATTTGATTAATTAATCAGCAGAAGAGGCGTACAACAAAAATAGCAAAGGGCCATGGACAAAGCCTTGTGGGACAACAGAGAGTATAGGGAGAGGAGAGATTGCTGGTGATAATTCAGTCTGACCCAACGTGTTGTGTCTGCTTTATCTGTATTGTTCTGTTGTTGTGAAACTAAGTGTGTTGGACTGACTTGCTATTGGACCTTGCCCTTGCAATTCACCTGACTAATTCCGTGTCCTCCCGTCCACACTTCCGACAGTGAGAGTAAGTACACAGGAGAGGAAGGGAAAAGCAAAGGTAAAAAAAATGGGAGAGCCAGGAAGCAAAGTTATCAAAGAATTGGGAAACTGGTCAAGGGAAAGGTAGATCACTGCAACATAAAAATGGATTGGACATAAGTTTGGTGAGGATTTGGAAGATGGAGATGGGAAGAGGGTGTGAAACCACACAGTGTAATTTTCGGACTTGTTTGATGCATAAAGACCCTTGCAATTCATTGTCTCTTTCTGTGTACTCAAAACTGTCATTGTCTTGCTGCCTTACAGTTTATTGTCATTTGTTGTTCCTATGTGTTGGTTAACATATTTTATTTTATGCCATGCATATTTATGTTAATTGCTCTATAAGTTAGACAAGTTATTCTTAAATGTCACCAGGTGGAGTGTTTACTCGGGGATATGGGTGAAAAAGAGGTCTGGATTAAACAATCAGCATTTGCAGATATAATACTTTCAAACTTGTCAAATAATGACCAATAAGGTCATTATAATACTAGTACCCTGGATTAGACTCCTAGGCACCATCTCCAGAGGGAGCCAACATTCCTCAAGCATCATGTGGGGAGGAAACTCAGGGTTAAGTCACATTTTTTTCTACCTATCACAATCTGGCTACCACCCCTAATCTGCCCACTGCTAGCTGTGTTTGGGGAGTACTGAAGGGTGCTTGTGAATTGGTGACTTGGAACTGCACTTTCATCCCATGTGTATGCTGTACCTGCAAATAATATAATCTGTCTGGTGATTGTATATCTGCATGTCCGTATTGCCATCTAGAGAATAAACTGCATTTTGGTTGCAACAATCTGCCTAGGTGATTTTAAAGAACCTGTAAGGATGTGCAGTTTCACACAGAGGTTTCAGGAGGAATTGCCCAGAATGTGCATAAATCCGAAGGGGAACTATTTCAAAGGTAGCTAAAAAAAAATGCCACAAGTGATGAATGCAACTGCTCTTTACTGGGCACTACTACAATGAACTGAATGGAGTTGGACAAGCTCTACCTATCAAGCATAGTGTAATGATCAGTGGTCAAAGTGGGCTGGTGTACCACTGCTTTAATTGTGTGGGATGACAGAGAGTAATCATTAATTTTGCCCATGGCGCTCTGTGTAATCAGGGCAATCGGAGTCTGTGCTAAATTGCTCCAGGCTCACATTGGGGGTGGTTATCAGGCAACATGCACAGCATGGACTTGAAACTGCCAAATTAGGAAATCCCTCCATACAGCTGTTGCTATCTAGTGAAACTACAGCCTGCTCATCCTGGTAAATAAACTAGCAGCAAAGCTACACGATAACACAGAATTCCAGTGTCTCTTTCTAAGGCTAGGTTCACACTACAGTGTTTTCAGCCAACTATCGGGCCAATCAAACGATAAATGACCATTTGGCCTGATATCACATCAGTGTATACGCTGCAACGAAGAACAATTCTCGTTCCAAAGCATGTTGTATTGTTTATCTTGATTATTAAACTGGACTAAAAATGTCATTCAACAATGGAAACAATATCATTCCAATTCTGTAGTGTATACTCATGATCATCTTTCGAACAATCTGCCGATAGTTCCTCCAACAGCGACACCTTTCTGGGCGTGTATATATAAATTTATGATGTTGTCTCTATGTCTCCCACCTGGCACGTTGTCTAAGCGTGAAGCAGATGGAAATAGCAATTATTAAATGTTGAATCAATAATAAATCTATTATAAACCTTTTTAACATGCTCCATAAGTCATATATGTGTTGCTGTAAGCAAGTGTATACAACATGAATTGTTAACACATCTGAAAATCCATATTCTCAATAAGATAATGGCAGACTAGAAATGTATTCAGTACACCTGTATCCACTACACCTGTATTTGTATCACTGCACATGTAAACTGGTTTTTCCATTAATTCAGGCCTACCTATCTAGCAGCAAGTGTACCAAATGAACCAGAATGTTGTTTACAAGCTCTTTTATTTGTAAACATAATTTAATTTGTTTTCAACTGGATGCAAAAAAATAATTCCTCAAATTGTAGAACAGCTTATTCATCTAATTACTATATTTTGAATTTATGCACTGATAACTTATATTAACTTTTTCATCTGACTACTGGCTTCAAACATAACTTTTTCATACATGTAAAACAAATCCAGATAATTTTTCTCCAGTTTGTGGAATTTCTTCTTCACATCATTTATGTTAGCTCTCAATTCTTTAAAATATTCATTCATCTTACCATCTTCTCAGCCACAACTTTTCCATCACCGGAAGTCATAGAAATATTAGTGCTTGTGCCCTTCAGCTCTCCTTCCGAACTTTCATCAGAAATGACAATGGTATCTAAATGAGGAAAGGGAAATTAATTTAATTAATTTTAATGATGAACTGGAACACATTATCGTCTTCAATAGTGGGACTACTACCATTTGCTCATCTTGGACACTGCTTGATATCATTTCTGGGTCTGGCCCGGCATGCTGACATCCTTATCCATACCAACTGAAATATAAGGCCACTTTTTTAATATATCAGTAAACAGTACACTTTATGAGTTTTCAACTTTTCAATTCTTTTTAAATACCTTGTTTTGGTTCCTCTCTTAATTCCCCAATTCCTATGTCTGTGGTTTCTTCTTTAACATTCACGATTGCTTCCTCTATTTTATTTCTCTGTGATGCTGTGCAGCACACTTCATCGCACACTTTGTTTTCTGTAAATAGGTGTCAAAGTTTAACTAATCACACAAATCATTATTGTTACCGTTAATTACTAACACAGTTTAACACAAGATTTAAAAAGTTTTATTAACCACTATTAATACTTTTTTTTTTCAATGTTCATTCAGATACTCTTCAACTTTGTTTGCTCCTTGTTTTTGAAATCTGACCGAATTTTCTGTATCTGGAACTTGCTTCTATTTTATTGAGTTTTCATGTGGCATGATAATCAGCTTCTGCATAATTATCTCCTTTCAGCAATTAACTTTTGGAAATATTATTTTGTGACAGTCATAGTGGTGCTGGTCCAGCACTCTCATCATCATCTCCATCCAGAGTGGAGCATTGTGGGTGAACATTCATCCGTCTCTAGCCCTCGTCTGTGTATGGAATTGCAGCTCTGTTCGAAGAATTATGGCAAAAGTATTTTTATTATATGAAGGGTTACACCGATTTATTTACCTAATATCATCGATATTATAGCAAGGTAAGTACTTTATAGCGTGTAAGTTTGTGCACATATTGTTTTGGGTTTGTATATAAATATGACATGTATTATATTTTTTAGGAAAACATTTAAGATGGCATCTGACAAAACTGTAGAACTAATGAAGGACTTCATTGAGGCCTACAGGTCCCATCCCTGCTTGTGGAAAACAAAATCAAAAGAGTACTCTAACTGGCAGAAGAGGATGAAATGGTGAAAGTGAGCCTTCCTCATTATCGAGGGGCAAATGTAGAGTTGGTCAAGGGGAAGATCCAGAAAATAAGGAATGTCTTCAAAAAGGAAGTGAATAAGTTGGAGGCCTCAAAAATATCAGGGACAGGGGCTGAAGATATTTATGTACCCATGTTGTGGTACTTTGATCTCCTGCGTTTCACCTGTGATGGCAAAATAACAGACAATCTACCAACAACATGGCCCAGATGGAGCATAGTTCCTCACCTGACGTTCCAGAAACAGAAAACATACCAGCAAGTGGCATAGTAAGTAAACATAAAACATGTTAATGCGTAAAATATTTATTTTTCATTTTACTGACAATTAAAGTTATGCTATATAACATACAATGCAAATGTACATATATTACAAAATGTCAGTCTGCCAGGACACAGCACCTCACCATTAAAATATTCCAAATAAGCTTCCCTGTTTAACTTTACCATGTGGTTGGAATTTCTCATCTATGAAAACTTTAGTTATTTTTCAGTTATTAGATTTCCTAAATCAATTTCTACCATACTAATAGAATAATTTTGAATGATTAAATAATAAAAGAAATGTTTAAATACAGATATTTATTCAGAGATTAAATGAGAGTCTTTATACTGGTATAAACAGTAATAGTGCCTCTAAATCAGAACCCTTTTCTCTTTCTTGTGTCTATTATCGTTTTCCATTTTTACCAACGTCCATCAACAGAAATTCATATTTAGCATCCAGTATGGCAATTAGGATAAAGCTGAATAATCCTTTGTAGCTGTAGTAATAGGATCCACTTTTGAGAGTGGCATAATTCTCACATTTGCCATCTATGGCGTTGACACGATTAGAGAAACTCTAAAATGCTTCAAATTCATCCTTAACTGACACAGGAAACTGCAAGAGAAAGATTCTTGTAATGTTAAATCAATACATGCATCTATTATCATACTACCTAGTTTAAAATCTGTTTTTATTACACAGCCAGCTATCTTATCTGAAGCAGGATTCTGTGATGTGGTAGATCAATGTGGGACAATGCTGCACGTCACACAGCTGACACAAGACAGTCAGGAAATCACAGACCTACCTAAATAGCTAACCACAGATGGACCAACACAGGACACTGTTAAAGCCATCCAGCCACAAGGGGAGTAAAGTGGCAGGAGGGAGAAAAATAGGGGCTTGACCATGAGCAAAGTGACATGCTGACTAGCAAAATTATAGTCTGCGACCAATTTGATGTCAAAGGAACCAGACAAATGTGACGCGCTGGGAGAAACACTTGCACAAAAAAATTAGAAGGTTTCCTGTCGAAATGCAAATGGAGATAAAACATTATGATGAATGATATGCTTTATAGGGCACAGAGGGGGCAACTCTCACAAGACACTATGTTGACACAATCCCCCACACACACAGGAGCAAGGACATTTCCGCCAAACCAATCGCATACATTCCATCCACTACCACTCCACAGGCAACATCCAGTCATGGGAAGCCAAGCCAATACCCCTCCTGCCTACAGGACTTCAACACCTATGGGAAGCACAAGTATGCTACAGTATACAGGAAGTCCGTCATCGTTGGAAAACTTTGAACATTCCCATTACAAACAGCTGTGACATCTGTGATGTTTATTTTTTTTATACTAAAGTTTTATTTTAAAGTTTTTATGTGTGCCCTATTGCATTCCCATATTCAGCCCATCTCTGTTCTGCACACCAGAGAGTCTAATAC
The DNA here is from genome assembly GCF_038048845.1 of Mixophyes fleayi. NCBI lineage: Eukaryota > Metazoa > Chordata > Amphibia > Anura > Limnodynastidae > Mixophyes > Mixophyes fleayi. Next base: position 39,852,765 of record NC_134410.1, on the reverse strand, counting down.
CCCTACTGCATTTAGGCCCAAAGCAACACTTTTACTGTTTGCTAGCATACAGTAGAAGTGCATGTTTGCCTCAATTCATGTTAATATTCATTTTGAGTTTCCACCTTCAACCCATCTATGGTATGCATAGCCCTCCTGTCTACCCATTTGCATTTATGCCCAAAGCATCGCATGTTTGCCCTTGATTCATATAAATATTCATCTTGCTTTGCCATCTTTCCAGCTACACATGGTAAATGTGGTCCATATCTCTCCAGCCTGTAGGGCACCAAGCAGCAGTTCCACTGTATGCTAGCATATAGTGGAAGTGCTTAGTACTTGTAAAATAATATAATTTAATAATAATATAATTTGTTTGTGTATTTTTTAACATGTTAATATGTTCAGTTTCTATTTTAATAAATAAAAGTTTTTTTTAAAATCAGACTATTTCTTTCATCAACTTTCATATATTGCCAATGCAGAGCGTACAATAGCCTCATGTGTCTCAGGTATGATCAAACCAAGAGTTTCTAGTGAAATTGATGTGCTGTATTTGAGATCAGCCAGTGTCTTTCCTGCGGACAAAAAAATTGTAGGCTAGTAACCAGTCTATGCTTTGCAGAAATAGGTCTCTTTAAATGGGTGTCCTCCTTTTAGATGAGTGGGGTGGCAAGCTGGAGCAGCTCCTGGAATGTGATATCATTCATCCTTAGGAAATTCCGAAAGTCATCTGGGTTGTTGTCCCGTATTTTCTGTAGCAGGGGAACATATGTGAAAAAGAATCTCTCCTCTGGAACCACTCCTTGGTCCAACAAGTCTGATTCTTTCTTCTTCTTTTTCTCCAGGTCTGCGTTTGCAGTGTTCTTGCCATAGCAAGACAACCAATCTCAAGCTTTTTGTTGATTTATTGTGGCCATTATATTAAAATAAATTGTAGTAATTGTGCAGTTGTGAAAGAACTAACTTACACTATACACAAAGCTGTACAATAGAATGAATGGTGATATCGTATTTACTTTTCCTGAATCTTTGTTTGTGGGTCTCATGTGTGCTTAGGTTCAGCCTTCTATTTAAATTTATTTAGCATATTGCTGCTCGGAGGCCATATGTCTGCACAGTGTGTAGAGGATCACACACACTGAACTTTTGAGAAGATGGTTATGATGGACAAAAATTACAGCTCAGACGCTAAATTATGTAAAAATTTCTTAAATTCAGGGCCATCTTTTCCATTGGGCACGATGGGCAGCTGCCCGGGGGCCCCACGGGTAGGGGGGCCCCATAGGCACGGCTCTTAATGAGAATAAATAATCCTGCAAAAGAAAAAAACCTGCAAAAAAAACCTACAAGAGTCACTGAGCAAGTACATCTATCTATCTCTATCTATCTATATCTGTATCTATATACATCTATATATCTATATCTATATCTATATCTAGGGGCCCCGGTGCACTGCTTTGCCCGGGGACCCCTAATGTTGTTAAGATGGCCCTGCTTAAATTGACTATAGTGTGTACAAACGAATCAGTATGCTGATCTGGACTTCAGTAGTTTGTAATCACTGATGTTATTGCATTGTTAGAAATTTCTTGTAGTGTGTACCCAGCCTAAGATTTCTATTGCAGTTAAAGGGTTCCTGTAGTCATAAACTGTGGGTAATAAGTGCAAGTGTGAGTAAGTAAGCAGTAAGTGTAATAAATCATGCTGATTTCTCTAGAGCTCTCTGCTCTGTGACTTTGGAAAAAGGGAGATAAACTAGCAGCAATACTGCATGGTGACATAGGTGTTCAATGTTTTTATAAAAGACTCCTATTTCAGCTGAAAAATGATGAATGGATCCCAAGTAGAATAGTCCCGTCATTGTAAATGTACTATTTAGATCATGTTCCAAATGTATTTGTTTTCTATTAACTTTGGGACTTGTATTCCTTATTGAAGCATTTCTTAATTGGGATAAAACATATTGTGACAATTAGGTCCTTCTAGGATTGCAACTACTATGTGATTATGTTGTGCTTTTGTTCTGTGTGATTAGATTAAATCATACTTACCTACTTTCTTCAGCTCCCTTCCGGGAGCCAGCCAGTGGAGGGGGGCGTGAGGGGGCGGGGCAGCCAAAATCGCGTAATTTCGCCCCCGCCCCCGTGACCTCATGACGCAAATTGCGTCATTTGACAGCGGGGGCGGGGCTAAATGCCGGATTCATTGGGAATCGCGGCGTTTGGGATCTAATTCTGCCCACTTCACTAGGAAGTGGGCACTTCCTAGTGAAGTGGGCAGAATTCGGGAGATTGCCACACTCGCCTGGGAGTCCGGGAGACTCTAGCAAAATGCGGGAGTCTCCCGGACATTCCGGGAGAGTTGGCAGGTATGGATTAAATTACCATTAATTGAACATGTTATAGGTAGATAAATCCTGTTTTTATTTTCCAGCATTAGAGTTCAGGGAGTAATTTTTTGCTCCGTTTTATATAATATTTTCAATTTGCATATATTTTTAGGCAAATAAGTTTGCCTTTGCTATAGTGATTCATGGATATGTTCATTTTTTTTTATATCCTTATGTTGTGTTTTTCATACAAGTTATTGTTGACCTTTAGCACTATATTATGTATTTTTTTCATTTTCTGTGTACACTATGAGGGGAGAGAACGCTGACCACAAAAACTGGACAGCACATAAGATAAAGCAGGAATTAGGGGAAAAAATGTAAGGGATATTTAAGAAGTGGACACAGAGGAGATAGCCTTGTATTTTATATGTATATGTCCCTAGTGTTAAAAGCATCTAAAATTAACTAAAACTATCAAACACCTAAATTCCTCAAAGCTACAGGGGCCCCTGGCCATTCACTTACATCCTCCATACCGCTACATCTAGATTTCCAGTTTGACTACTGGATATGATACATTTTGCACCTGACATGCTCCATGACATCATATTTATACCTACCATGATTTCTATTTATTAAATTAAGAAAATTCAGTTATTGCCCAAATTAGGGCTTCTAACTATTTACTAAAGCCTCCTGCAGAGTATCGCTGGTGGAATCTATTGCTGGGGATTTGTGGCAAATATTTCCCCATGCATGGGGAAGCCTATTTTAGAAGGGCATTAGCAGTTGAAGAACCAGTGCTGTCCTCGTATCACTGTTGTCATCTCAGTATCAGTACACAAGAAAAAATGCGGGCACTGGCCACTGACAGTCAGTATCGCTGGGTAATTGAACATCACTTAGCTCCCCCAGGGAAATCACATTTCTATTGCTGCAATAAGACCTGATCACCCTGGCTTAATAAATAGGTTTCTATATATGATATCTAAATTACATTTAACTGAATGGAGGTGGACAAGCATTATGTTATCTACCTACGTGTAATGTTATGTTATGCGCAGGACACATCTTTGCTCTAAAAGCACAATACTGTGTAATTTGATATTACAGTATGTTATCGACCTGTTTGCAGTGTTATGTGCATGACACATTTTCAATACCTATGTAGACACATATTATCTTTAAAAAAATAACTGTGCAATATAGATATTCTAGATATTTAAATCTCAAATAAAAACACCTCAATGATTATCAATGTAATATAAGATTAGTGTTGTAGAGTTTGCATTCATTTATATATTAAAACTTTTTAGACAAAAAAGCATAGTGTTTGATGTGTACTTACAACCTCAAATACTATACGTATGACTTTAAAAGTCATGTTTTGCTCCTTAGAATTCCTTTGGATTACTTTCTCGTGTTCTTTGTACTTAAATAGTTGCATTTTCTCACATACTCTGTCTTTGCAACTAGTTATTGTAATGTAAACTCATTCATTCATTATATAGGTAACCAATAAGGAGGAAGGTTTCAAGCAATAATTTCAATAGTTTCAGAAAATATAAATTTAAAGTTACTGTACCAGTTGTAAATGTTGGGTACTGAATGTGTCAAGTGTGTTAGGTTCTATTGTGAAACTACATGTTCCAGCAAGTCCTGGCTGACAGTTTTTAGTCCTAATTTAACCAGCACCATAATGTTCAAGTTGTAGTTCCACAACAGTACTTAATGATTTTCTCACTTTAAAGTAAAACCTTGGCATCCACCACCCAAAGGTTTTCAGGATAGCCATTATGTACTTGTTGAGATAGATGGGCAGTGCATGCTGTATCCACTGGTACGGTACTGGATCTACTGTGCCATCCAGCCCATCTGGGGTGTGTACTGTGCATATACAATGCTTTCTGCCAATATGTCTACTGCACATGTGCAATGCTCGTTCCTTACTGCATATGAGTGACGTAATACTGCACGGACATGCAAAACGTAGCTCCTCTATTATCCTGATTCTACAATCTTGTTTTCAATATATACAATCCTGTGTCCTATATTCAATAAGCAAAGATTCTGGTTACAATCTAATAGACATCTGCCAATGGGCTATGGGCCTAGGTCCACAAGTATGAGGAACATGTTGACCAGAAGACACAACTTCAAATCAAAGGAAACTGCAAGTAAAGCAAAGTCGTTTATTTGAATTAAAATAAAATGTATACTCCAGGTACAACATGGCTTCGAAAAATTGAGAGACTCTGAGAATTATTCAGCTATGATATGGAGATACAGTTAAAATGTGAGAATTTGAGGAAGGTCACAAGTATCCTAGGTGACAACCCACATCTCAAGGATATGGATAGGGCCATTGGAACCATTGGCTTAGCTGTAGAGCAGCATATCTACTCAATCATCAAAGGGAAAGCCTCAACAAAAGACAACTGTGTTGCCCTTCAGACAGCTTATTAATATAAGGGTCTCATGAAAAGAGCAAATCTAAGGTGCACTTTGGATGGAACCAAATTAAGTGAGTGTAAAGACATAAATGAATACATTGATACAAAAAAAGGTACAGCTGTGATTACAAACATTGAAGAAGTTTTATCCGTACCAGATTTACGAACTAGTTTTATTGCCATAAGTGTCTTAGAAAACAAAGGCTATAAATGAAAATGTGCATGTGAAAAATAAAAAAGGGACTTCAATACCAGTTGCCAGTGATAGATACTGAGAAGTGTTTTGCAATGGCATCTTCTGAAACAAGTCAGACTTGCATGGAACTGTGGCACAAGTGTTTAGAACATCTTGGATATGATAATGTGCAGAAACCTCTAAATGGAATGGTAACAGGAATGGCTGTAAATAATCCTGATACACCGATATGGGATAATTGCAGCAAGGGTAAACAAACCAGACTACCCTTTTCGAAGTCAGCGGTAAGAGCTGAGGCACCATTAACATTAGTGCACATGGATATATGTGGTCCCATGCAGACAGACTCAATTAGTGGTTACCATTACTTTAAGACATTAATTGATGACTATTTAAAGATTACCCAAGTGTATCTTCTTAAAGCAAAAAGTAAAGTCATACACAGGATATAGGAATACAAATCTCTGGTGGAAACACAACAGCGTGGGAAAATCCCCTTATACTATAAATGGACCTCACACAAGATCTAAGTTCATTGCATATCGGAGTTTCTACATTGTAGAAGCTGTTTGTGGCGTGTCTCATTTTATTTTATTTTTTGCAAACAAGCATGTTCCGGATTGGAAATTACAAATATGGGGCTCTTCTGGCTGAAGATAAGAAGACTTCAATCAACAAGGGGGCCCTCCTGGCCAGAAGAAATAAAGAATTTTCCAAGCATGGACTCCTGGAATTACAAATTAATTTGGGACATTTACAAGCAGGACTTTTGGATACAAAATTATTTTGGACATGGTCAAGCCAGACTTTTGGATTCAAATTTATTTTGGACATGGTCAAGCCGGACTTTGGATACAAATTTAATTGGGACTTGGTTTGCACTCATTTTAAAAGATTAAAAGCTGCTGACGACAGATGAAAACATCACTGGTGAATATTTTGGAGATTTATTATTTTAAATGAAATGATGTAGTATAAATGATGGTGTTTAGTGTCTTTATTTGTGTTTTATTATTTTTATTAAATGTATGTGGTTTGAATGAGGGAGTTGTGATTTATTTAACATTTTGTATTGTGCAACTACAGGTCCCAGGCAGCCGTGGGTGTCAGGGCATGTTGGCACTTGTGGCTCTCCAAGTGCTAATATGCCCTGGCTGCCATGGGTATACTGGTGCTTGTAGTTATACTAGGACATGGACACCTACAAAAGATATTTTGCAGGTGAGTATGCTTTCTTTAGTACCTGTAACTGTTATGGATTGAGCAAAAAACTTTTTTTTTTTTTTTTTGCCTTCTAGATTAATCTTTAACATCGTCCACAGAGAATATATTGCCCAATCCACTATCAAAATGTATATGGCATGTGTCTGTATTTTGGATTAAACTTTCTGAATACATATAACAAGAAAAGATATTAAAAGTTTCGAAAATTGTGCACATGCTAACATATGAATAACAAAGACCATTGCAATTACCAGTGGCAACATAAATTCTGGTTTATTTATATGCAAAATTAAACAAAACACATATGGCACAGTCTGTGCCTTGTATGGTTTATAAAAGCATTAATTTCCTAATTTGTATAAATGAACACAAAAAAATAAAAACTAAATTATTTTGTCTCTTCCCTGCCGGCCCTGGAGACTTTACACCACTGGTGGCTGGATGCCTTCCACCCCTGAGGTGCACACTGAACCGCATAGATGTAGCGGGTAGGGGTAGTGTTCAGGCTAGTACCCGCTGAACTGGTGGGTAGTGGGAGTCTTGTAATGAGATCTCCTACCAAACCGATAAAATTATTAAACATTTCCCGCATTGCACCCGTCTGCTGATTAATCGCAGTGTGGATTTGGGCCAAAGAGGTGTCAATGCGGTCCATGGTGTTCCCTAAATGCCTTTAATCATGCATGTGCTGCCAGACTCTGTAGGCTTTATTCAGCTGTCTATGCATCCCACGCATTGAATCTTGGTGGAATCCCACCAAGTTCTCCTGCACACTGCTGAAGTGACGGTTTGACTCAGCCAATGTGGGTGCATTTTCAGCCTCTGATTGACTCTCTGGGCGATGTGGGGCAGTGGCTGATGGTTGGGAATCAGCCTACACCTGAACTTCTGGTACATCTGCCATGGTTTCTAAAAAAATGTAGTCCCCACACTCAGCATCTGTGGCTCCAAGAGTTAGACTTGGGTCTTCTTCTTGTGATGTTCCTTAAGTGAAATAATATAAAAAAAAACCTTACTAAATGTTCTGTAGTCACTAGCACACACAGGTGATTGGCATTACAGGCAATTTTTTTTTTTTTATTAAATACAACTGAGGTGGATTTACCTGCTACATACTACTCCTTATCTGGGTCCACTGCTGGTACTGCTGGTGCTACCACTGCCACAGGTCCTGCTGCCACTGGACATGCCTGCTGTTGTGCGGAGGCTGGGTTGAAAGACATGTGAAATGTTACATAATATTCATCCTTTCTTTCAAATGAACAATCACCCATGCTAATAAAATTGATTAAAAATGAAAGAAATTCAGAGTTATATGTTAGATGTATTGTAACAAATTACCACCCATTGGCTGAGACACAGGTCTGTCTGTGTACCTAGATTCTTACAACATTGGAAAAGAGCGCAGTCCTTAACCCCAAATCCTAAGATACCTGAAAGGCACAAGCAGTGCCACATGGAATCTAACTAAAGTTTTAAAAATTCAAGTCTTCAGAGCTAGAGAATTTCTTCAATGCAGATTGGGAAGCAGACAACGATGATAATCGTTCATATAATCATTACTTGTTTGGATTAGCAGGCACAGCCGTCACATGGGTAAATTAGAAGTGGCCTACAGTTGCTCTTTCTGGTACCGAAACAGACAACATGACTTTGATAGAAGCAGTTAAAGAAGATCTATGAATTGAAGAGACTTTGTGTGAATTACATATTTTAAGTACAGTTGAGACCATCAACATCAAATGTGACAACAAAGGTACCATTGATTTGTTAGCTAGTCTCAAGCATCATGACTGGTCTAAGCATATTGCTATTAAACATCATTTCATTTAAGAACTTGTGTGAAAGTCAATCAATGGAAGCTACATTTTACATGAGCAAAATGCAGCTGATATGCTTTCAAAAGGATTACATCATAAGTGTTGATTGCATTCCATATAAAATGTGGCCAGGGGGAGTGTTGAGATAGATGGGCACTGCATGCTGTCTCCAGTAGTCAGGTAATTGAGACTAAACACTTTGGGAAACAATGGCACCACAATTTGGTGTGTTTCCTTAAAGCTCCACAGTACATTACATGAATGGAAGTATGGCACGATGGTTTTCAGTTTAATGCTTCCATATTTTGGTCTGTGATATGCAGACCCAACTCTGGCGGCAGGTCTAGAATGAGGAGCCTTACATTAAGCCCATTCTAATATGCAGAGCCGTTCTTAGTGATCAGTCTATAATGTAGAACTATAGCTAATGCCCAGACTCAATTTTTGTACTAAGTCTAATATGCAGAGTTTTATCCGGTAGAATCATTGCTTACCTCGACTCTCATTCCCCAGCAACTCCTTCCTGCAAGTTCCCTTTCACCGCACTGTCAGCCTATCTAATATATCTCTTTTCTGTCCTGCACTGAACTCTAGCAGGTAATTATAGTTCATTGAAGAACAGAAACCTGAAGAACTATCAACCAATGATATTCTGTTCTCTTGGGTTTTTTTTAAAGAAAATAAAACAATAAAATAAAGAAGTTTTGAGACTTTAAATTTGTGATGGGACAAGAGTAATTTGCAGCAAATATGAGATATCCAGGTATTTTGTTATAATTGTATACATTTATTTTTTTCTGAGCTGTTCACTAGTTTCATTATGTCCAATTTCTTATACAGATTACATTTTGTAAAGTTAATATTTGAACTTATAAGTCTTTGAACGTCTGAAATCAGTTGTCAGATTGAATTATCTCTTTCATTGAAAGTGAAACATGCTCACATACGGATAATGCCATTTCAATTATTAATTTATCCACTGTTATTGCAATCATTGGAAGGAAATAATTAAATTTTACTTGACATATGCTACATATAATGCTAATCATACATTGTAGAAGAATATTTGACAGATGCATGTAGAGTGTATTTTACACGTGTTCATAAATCAGCAAAGCTGATGACCAGAATGTCTGAAGTAGACAGTATTTGTGATAAACCTGGACTGTTATATCTGGCATAGAAACAGTATACTATTTTAACATCAATGAAGTTAAAATGAAATTTAACTGTACTATCTAACAGACAAAATGAAGAAGTAAAATTAAATGAAAATCATCAGAACTATTTACTAACATTGTTCAAAAGTGCTAAGCAGCACTAAATTACATATATCCTTTCATTACCTAACTTGTACTAGACCAGCACAATGCTTTTGGTTGCAATAAAACTTGCTTAAATATGTAAAATATGTAAAATTTACTACAGCAAAAGATTCCATGTGACACATTTCTTCACCTTCTTATAACACATTTCACCCTTCACCTTGGAAGCTACACATTACTCCTTCACCTTCAAATAACTCATCCCCCACCCCATTCACCTCTGTTGTAACACATCCCTCTGAAAACGTGTCTCCCCCTGCCCCCACTCCTTATAGCAAAACATTTCTCCACGTACTCCTGAAGTAACACATTTCATCTCCCTCCCTTGTAGCATATTTCCCCCATTACCTCTACAGTAATACATTTCTCCCATCAAATTTGTAATAACACATTTCCTCTCTCACCCATGTTAGGAACACCTTCTTCCCTTTTCTCCCTGTAGAAGCACATTCTCACCTCTCCCCCTTATAGCAATTCTTTCCACCCTCCACTCCATGTAGCAGCACATTTTCCCCTTTACCCCCTGTAGCAGCACATTTTCCCTTCTGTAGCAGGACATTATGTCCTTTCCCCCAAATTCTCCCCTCTCTCCACATAGCAACATATTGCCCTGCAAATTACTTAGCTTTCTTCCCAGGCTTCCAGGTAGTAAGACTTAGGGGTAGATTTTTCAAAGCTTCTAAAAATAAAAAATGGAAATGTTTTCCAGGGCAACCAATCCGATTCTAGCTATTATTTATTTAGTATATTCTAGAAAATGATAGCTAGAGTCGAATTGGTTGCTATGGGAACACTTTTTAGAAGGTTTGATCAATCTTCTGCTTAGTCTCTGTTGTGAGAATAAGCTCTGAAGTTCTATAGTCACAGTCAGGAAGCAAATCAGAATGAATCTCATTCATTTATCTTCACTGCCAGTCTGCCCCACAAAAGAATGGCCAAATCTCACTTCAACTGTGTGTGTTATGACCGGGATAATTTCAACCCCCCCAGCGACAGTGGAAACTAACAAAATATAGGACAGATACAAGAGGACCTGGGACTGTAGTGGTATTTGTGTCCCAGCATTCTGGGTTTACCTGTATCTTTTCTGCTTATGTTTTGTTCCTTCCTTGTTTGTTCTGTACCTTGCCTATGTTACGTATTATACTTATTTTTTTGTTATCATTATATTTATGATCTTCAAATTGTATCCTCATTTTCCTTTGCATATTCTTTATTTCGCTTATTGAACCTCTATATTTTATGCACTATTCTTTATTTCTCCATTCTAGAACTCTGCAAAATTTTGTGGCACCATAAATATAAAGACTGCTAATTGTAATAGAACTTTATGAATGTGTTTTCATAGTTTGCAAAGCTTACACTGAAGTTTTCTTTGTGATCTCTAAAGAGGGTGTAGTTGACATAGAACTGGAATATATGTCATTTACAATAATAAATACTAATACATAAAATAGTCAGAGGGATAAAGGGGCAAAAACTAGCCATGAGCTGCATATTGAAAGTCAATCTTGAACGTAGCAGTGTGTTTTAGCTCATTTACGTAACATTTAAATTATGACTTGAAAAATATTTATAGAAAAACTTCCTATTTTTCTGTGACTGTAAATCTCACAGCAATGACCATTTGTTTCATAAATTTAAATCACTGTGGAGCCTATTTATTAAGATTAAACTTATTGCAGTGATAAAATGTACTTTTCACCACAACTCAGTATAATATTATCACAATACCCTGTTCTGTTATACTTACATTCTTATATATAAAAATATACAGTATATGAAATGTATACTTTATAATATATATATATATATATATATATATATATATATATATATATATATATTGATCGTCTTCAATCGTGAATACATCAGGGAGATTGCTCACAAGGAGCCTACTGACTTTCTCACTGTACTTTATAGTGCAGGAAGCTCCATGCTGCTGTACTTATTATAGGTGCAATCATGCAGAGCCTGTAAGGTGTCTACTGTTAGTTTGTATTGCTCTCATTCTGATTCTGATCTGATAAAAAAATGAAATGTCCAGATATCGATAAATCATTGTTCATTTATTGCAATAGAGGGTGCGATCAGCAAAAGATAGCACACTGCACACATACAGCAATACAAAGCATTTATAACCCTCCATGCATCTTTACATAGTAACCATATAAAGAACACACAATCCAATTTAACACAGTTGGCAATGCTAAAAACAGATGTCTCTTTCTTAGAGTTATATTACACACAGATAACAGGATAGTAGATTCCACAACTACTGCATACTTCTTTTTAAACCAGGTAACCCTTAATGTGTCTCCTTAGTCCCATTTTTTGCCATAATTTTCATCAATGTCAACATAAAAAAAATATTTGAAAGTATTTAGTTTAAGATAAAAACAACAACAACAACAAACATTGCATGTCTCTCTTTTTCCTAAAAAAATACATAGTAAGAAATATCTATTTGAAACTAATATTAAACAAATCTGTGACCTTTACATCATAACATGCAATGTGTCATGTTGTCTTTCGCCATCATACATATTTCTTAATTTTAAAATTTCAGTCTTGGTAGCAATTCTATCTCTGCTTATAGATGTTTCCAATTTAGGGATACATATAACTATTGGCTTAATAAACAAAAGTACTACTACTCCATCTACTATAATTACAAGACCTATAAGTAATATTTCTTTTATATTTTCACCAATAGCCCCAAACCACCCAAAAACAGACCAACTTTCAGTATTCCTTAATCCTTCTTATATATCCTCTATTTTCTTAATGGATTGTTCAATTGCTTCATGAGAGTCTGATATGTAAGTGCCACACTCTTGACCTATTAGAGCACAAACACCTCCCTTTGAAGCTAATTCAAAGTCTAATGCTTTTCTACTTTGTAAAGTTACTTCCCTTACCTGTCTTAATTCTTCATTTAAAAACATATATCCTTAGAGGTTTCATTAGCTATTTTATCAATAATTTTTGCGAATTTATTAATCTTTTGAGGAATAAGTATAGTGCCTACCATAGAGAAAATTCCAGAGCAGGCCATTTCATTTTGAGTTAAAAAAAATCCTCTTCTCATTTTTTCCTATCATTTCTAAAATCAGCCTCTGGAATCTTAGTTAATATCGTTATTGCTGGAATCACATGCCCACAGTACAGTTTCCTGAATATCCTTGTGGAATCCCCTTATATGCCCTATAGTCACACAAATAATACAATCCCTCAGGTAGTATACATGATTGAAAGTTAGTGTTAGCAGGTGGCCTGTATCTTGAAGGAAATGCCATGTCAATCACATCCTTGACCAATCTTAGGTTTTACTGTCCCCTTGTTTATACCGTGTGGTGTACTTAGTCAATTCTGTTCTCCTTTCACAAACCGTAGTAAAATTTCCTCCATAAGAGCTATTATAAAACTGAGTGCTATTAGATAAATCAACTCCCCATCCAAAACCCTCTGTCTATTCTGTCTGAATGGTACAAGTAACTTGAATTAGGGGTCCATTGATAAACAAAAAAGCAATTTGTACATATAGTTTTAATATTAATTTAGTTTACAGTACAAAGATAAAAAGGACCATTCACTACATCAGTATTAACAGGTGGTTGACAGTATTTTTGCTCAGGCCAGTCACCCGGAAGTGGCACTGCATGTATAGATATATGTTGCCCATGTGGTATTTGCAAACATACCCAACAGTTTGTCAAATTAAAAGTTAATTTGCTGTTCTTTGATAAAAAGTTTGTCATCATCCTGAACATAAGTTTTCCAAGTGATAGTAACACACCTGAAAAGGCATAGCAATTGTAACAAGTGCAACATGTCAGAAAGTTATTGTATATATCACTTTTGATCTTCTTACCCACAGGGAGCCACTAAATCCCTTCCAGGGTAGGGAAGGAGGGGGTGTTATTATGACAGATCACTCTCTAGGGCCTACTCTAGAGAGTCACCTCTTCCTTTGGTCCTTGATCTGGTGGCTGGTGGAGAAATTGTTACAGGGAGAGAGGCCTCTTTAGTTACTGTTGGTTGCAGTGCTTTGGTTGTCTCTGCAGACTCTACTTGCTTGTAGTGAGACACGTGAATCCGCACGGCGACTACTTCCATTTTAACAGCTGTAGGTGTTATGAGAAGTACCTGATATGGGCCTTTCCACTCAGGAGACAGAGTTATTTCTCTTATGAACCTTGATTAAGACCAGATCACAAGGCTGTAGGTTATGTAAATCACTTCCACTTTTCCAGGTTGGGCATCTCTCACTTGTATATGAACGCAAGATAAAGTCTTTGTTAGTTGTTGGCAATAGGAAATCAATAAATCATTATTAAATTGCAGTTTATCAGTGCAGGAAGTAATCCTGTTGGTATGGGGACTCCAAACATTATTTCATACAGAGATAGTTTATTCTTAACAGTGGGTACATTCCTAATTGACATCAGGGCAAGTGGGAGTACATCCGGCCATTTCAGTCCTGTTTGAGCACATATTTTGTCAAGTTTGTTTTTTATTGTACCGTTCGTTCTTTCTACTTTCCCTCAGCTCTGAGGATGATATGGTGTGTGCAATTACTGTGTAATACCCAGGGTCTGTAATATCTGCTGAGTAATTTCTCCTACAAAATGAGTCTGTCTATCGGAACTAAACACCTGAGGCTCCCCAAATCTACACGTAAATTCTTTCAACAACTTCTTTGCAACAGTAGTGGAATCTGCTTTAACTCATGGATATGCTTTAACCCATCCTGAAAATAGATTAACAAAAACCAGATTATATTCAAATGTCTGACATTTTGGCATTTGTGTAAAATCGACCTGTACATTTTGAAAAGGTAACATTGTTTGTGGCATATGTGCTTGCATTATTTTAACAGGTTTTCAGTATTATATTGTTGACAAATAGCGCAGGTTTTACAAAATTGAGGTGCTACTTTAGAAAACCAGGGAGCAAATCAAAATTTTTGAACCCTAGCTATCATCCTTCCTTTGGACACATAAGAGACACCATGAGAAAGTTGCGCCAAAGGTAGATGAATAGAGGGTGGGGCCACATGCCTGTGTAAAGAAGTCAAATCTTTGGTACAGTCAGACAACATCCAGGAGTCCTTTACATCCTGAGAACATCCCTCCTGCATTTGTGCTAGAAAAGCAAGATTTGTAAGAGCAGATTGCTCAATTAGTACATAGAAGGGACAAAATCTGATGAAAAGTCAGCTAAGTCAGCACTTTTAGCAGTTTGGTCTGCAGCATGATTGGCAAGACTAATGGGATCTCGAAAGCCTGTATGTGTCTGACATATTATAACAGCTATAGCCTTAGGTAAATGTATCACATCCAATAGATGTCCAATGTACTGAAAATTTTTGATAGTTGTGCATGCATAAGTTTTAAAATCTCTAAGTTTCCAGAGTTGAGCATAATCACAAACTACCCCAAAAGCATAGCGAGAATCGGTATAAATTTTGAGAACTTGGTTATCACCTTCCACGCAGGCTTTCGTGAGTGCTATAAGCTCAGTTACGTGTGCAGAGGTTACTGTGGGAATGGGTTGTGCTTCTATCACAGACCCATTTAAGTTAACAATGGCGTAGCCAGCACGCAAAATACCTGAAATATTCCGAAAGCAAGACCCATCAACACAATATTCTAAATCAGCATTTGGAAGAGGTATGTCAGATAGGTCAGGATGTGGTGTGACAATATGAACCACCAGATGACAATCATGATCTACTATGTGTGTATCACCATCTTGTGGTGTAGGGAGCAGTGTGGCTGGGTTAAGGGTGGTACAGCACTGTATCTTAATATGTGCAGGTGCCAAAAGTGTAATTTCATACTTCGTTAATCTGAAAGCATTAAAGTGCTGTGTGGCTTTCTTTGTCAGCAAAGTGGACACAGCGTCAGATACTTGTAGAATCAATGGGCTACCTAACACAAGATTAGATGATTTTTCAACTAGCAAAGCAGCTGCTGCCACTGATTGCAAGCATTCTGGAAACGCAATAGCTACATTGTCTAGTTTAAAACTGTATTAGGCTACAAGGCGCTGTCTATCTCCATGCTGTTGTGTTAGAACCCCTGCTGCATATCCTTTGTGTGAATGACAAAACAACATGAATGGTTTCCTATAATCTGTTAGCCCCAATGCAGGTGCAGAAACAAGATCACGTTTAATGTTTGTAAATGCCTGCAGTCTCTCTTGTGTCCAATTTAATGTCTCAGGCTCAGCAAGCAGTAGCATCTCCTGCAAGGGATGTACTAGCATAGTCAGCAAACCACTGTCGACAGAAGCCAGTCATCCCAAAGAATATACGCAATTTAGACTTATTCTTGGGTAACGGGGCTTGTGTTATAGCTGTAATGTGTGTGTGAGTGAAAGACCTTTGCCCCTCTAAAATGTAACAGCTTGGCTTTAGACACATTTTGCCCATGTGTTGCAAGATGGTTAAGCAGTAAAATGGTGTCTTTTTAACATGTATCAAGATCAGGAGATGCTACAAGTAAATCATCTATGTATTGGATCAGAGTGGATTCAAAATCTGAAAGAAGCAGATTTAAGTCTCTTTTAATGCAGTATTATAAATGCCAGGACTGTCACCGAAACCCTGAGGAAACCTTGTCCATGTGTATTGCTAACCTTCATATTGAAAGGCAAATAAATACTGAGAATCAGTGTGAATAGGAATAGAAAAGAATGCAGAACAAAGGTCAATGACAGAAAAACATGCAGCAGTTGAAGGGATAAAGACAAATATAGTAGCAGGATTTGGGACCACAGGAAATGATGGTATGACACATTTTGTTTATGGCTCTTAGATCTTGTATAAATCTCCAGGTATTCTTATTTGGTTTCTTAGTAGGATGTATTGGTGTGTTTACACAACTCGAGGTAGGTATAATAATCTTCTCCTGTAACAGGTCTGTAATGACTGGTTTAATGTCCTGCACTTCATCTTGTTTTAACGCATACTGAGGAAGCCAAGCAGTCATTTACAGTCATCCATTTTTACTTTCACTGGATCAATAGTCATCTTACCAACCTCATTGGAGCCTGTGGTCCACAAAGAAGTAAGAACATCGGCAAGGGCCCTTTGCTGATCTTCCGTTAAAACATAAAAAGACTGTGGAGACAGACACTTAGACAACACATTGCATATATCATCAGCACAGGTTTCAGGGATTTGTAAAAACACTCCATCTGGCGTACAATATATTGTAGCTCCTAGTTTGCATAACAAATCCCTACCCATGAGATTCATTGGAGGAGAAGCTGACAACAGAAACATTTGCTTAACTGACAGTGGACCTACATTGACTTCTAAAGGTTTAGAAAGTACAACATTTTCCACTTCCCCTGAAACTCCCACAGCTGCTATGTGCTCACTTGTAAGAGGTAAGTCTGAAAAAAGTTAATCTGACAAAACAGAACGTGTAACTCTCCAGTCCACAAGACAAGGGACTGTCCGCCCTGCAATATTGCATGAAATGACTGGTTATTTTTAAGCAGTTGTTGTAAGTTCCATCAGGGGATAGATAGCAAGAGGAAAAGCTGCAAGATCTGTGTCATCACCTTCAACTCTTTCCTCACATCATTGTGAGGAGTAATCACAGGGGACAGATGGGATATTCTGAAGGGTAGTTTCTAGTGTGCTGTCATGTCACCGTGGCTATCTTGCAAAAGGGGGTCATGGATACTGCTGACGCGTCCGCTCTGGACATTCATACCAAAAATGTCCCTTCTGTCCACAGATAAAAACACTGTTCCCCATGGATAATGGGTAGTTATTTTTATTACCTTCACATCCTTCAATCTCTCTAGCCCTACCCTGCACTCTCTCCTGTGCTCTCTGAAACATCAATGTCTCTGTTTACAGAGACATAAATGTTTCTTGTTTCTTTGCAGCTTGTGTTTGCTGTGTGCGCTCAAAATGATGGGCAGTAGCTTGTATATCTGCAATGTCAGTAGATCCTTCCCACCCTACTTTAATGTTTTTCAATTGTCCCTGTATTTTACGGAGAAGGCCCTGTACAAAGGAACTAATTAACAAGGCTGGTGCTGCAGTTTCAGGTTTCTCTATACCAGAATGGGCTGTTAACATATCCAAAAGATGGTTAAAATAAGCATCTGTGCTTTCAACAATATCTTATTTACAACTCTGTTCTTTACCCAGTTTGGTATGGTAGGGAAAGCTACTAGAGAATTGCGTATTAAAAATAGTTATAGCCTGTCTTAATACAGTATCACCAGGAGGTGGCATCACTGGCCCTTTGAAATTACACAGTGTAAATATTTTGCCTCTGGTTTCAAAGTGGTCTGTAATAATGGCATAAGATCATTGTAGGTAGGGTTGTAACATGCAATATACAAATCAAATTTTCATTTCCATTCCTTAGGATCACTCTCTACATTATGAAGTGCTTCTGTCATAGCAAGTAGTTCTGTAGAGGTCCAGGGTACATGTATGTTATACTGCTGGACCACTGCAGGATCACCTGGAGTGGGGACCAAAACAGTACGTAAGGATGCCTGAAGTTTGAGCTATGTTCCGCTACTCTTTCTTCTCCCATGTTTAACCTTCCTGGTTGGAGACTGGGACGAGAAATCACAGGTGTAGCTAAATCTGATATAGTTAGACGAGATGAATAAGCTGATGCAAACATAGCACTGTCAGATATGTGATAGTAGTGAGGGTTTGAATATGCTGTAGAGGAATTGAATGTGAGCTGAGGTGATGAAAGTGCAGTGTGTGAATCAAGGCTGGCATGCCACTCTGCTCAGATGACACTGAACCCGTTCTGTAAGCCCCTGTTTGTTGCTGGGACACATATGGTGGGGGTAATCTAAATATTACAGAATCAAGAGATTCCTCCTGAGTAGAGGTGTGTAAATGTTTTGGGTCTAACACAGGATATAAAGAAGCTTGTGCTGTAATACATGGAGTAGAAGGTTTGTCAGTCTAAACCAGGAGTGTTTGCGTAGTGTGTATCATGCTAGAATTATCGGTGTGTCTATACCATGTAAGATAACAACTCCATTCTTCACTAGTCATCTTGATGCCTTTATCTTTTAATTTATCCCCTAGGAAATTCAGCCTAGACAGTTGTAAACTACCTGTAATAGGAAGAATCAATGCTTCATTACTGTTAGTAATTTCATGCCATTTCATAACATATTTAAGACATTTTTCACCATATAAAGTGTACATTATTTTCCTGGGACTACCATCGGGGAGGGAAGACCGAATTATACTCTTATTTTGCCCCATTTAAACAATACATATACAGCCAGAGATAACAGTCTTTAGAAATCTGTAAGATTTTGCAACCTATTTTTTTAATATCTGCTGATTATATAACACAACTCTGCCTCGATCTATCTCAGTCCAATATAACTTATTGATGTCTTCTCTATATTTAGCACCAGAGTAACCCTTACTATGAAGAGCCTAAGGGCAACCAAGTACAGATAAGCAACTTTTGCTTTAGTGAAAGGGAAAGACCATGCTAAAGGAAAAGACCATGACTTGCCTGTTCTATGGGTTTATTACGGGAATTTGACATCTGGAATCATATTATAATCAGTCATACTGCATGGAGACAAATCCTGTTTTGGTTTGGAAAATCAGCTTCAGATTTTTACCCAAACATGGCAGGTGGATGCTACCAGTGCTCCTCATGTCCCTGCTGCCAGCCCAACCGGACCTAATCTGAAATTACCTGACCATTTTCCCAGTGACCATAAATTCAGCAAAGTTGCTAAGGTCCTTAATCCTCAGGATCTGAACAACAAAATTTGGGAATAATATAATATTGTTATTGTAAGGGAATCTTTGCAAGGGGATGTTCAATCTTGGATCTTTGTGCAAGAACTTCAGAAACCAGAACTTTCCTTAGTCTGATGATCCAGACAGGGTTACTTCCACCAACTTACACTCTCTTCGACCGTGTTGGCAAATTGTGGTGCAATATTGTACGAGTTTCTTCACTGGGCACAGATTGTAGATGGAGTTACCTGGTATTCTGCAATTAGTTCAGATCGCGGCTGATCAAAGAAATAAAAGATCTCTTAGTCCAGTATCCAGCATCAGAGACCCTTTGAAGTCTAATGCAGTTGGATATTTAGATTGATCAG
The DNA here is from genome assembly GCF_038048845.1 of Mixophyes fleayi. Lineage (NCBI taxonomy): Eukaryota > Metazoa > Chordata > Amphibia > Anura > Limnodynastidae > Mixophyes > Mixophyes fleayi. Next base: position 39,833,293 of record NC_134410.1, on the reverse strand, counting down.
AAAATTAAGTTGAGAAGACATGAATGGGAACGTTATGCATCTGCACCTTCCACTACTTATTATTCTGTTAATGCTGACCATCAAGATACTATGCAAATAGGAACTTTTGAAATTGTTAGTTGAAGAAAGACAAGCGATGAACCTTTTGATGTATGTCTTTTCAGTGTAGAGAAACGTCACTTCTTAAGTTTCTGCCTCAAGAAGTTGGGAAATAACAAGGCCTGGATGAGTTGGTGGAAACTCATCTAGGCCTAGATGTATTTCCTTGAAAAATATCATCTTATTGCCTGGTAATATAACATTGTATGCCTTGTTAATAAATATGTTGGCTTTTATTGATAGTGGGACTGCTAGAATTATTTTGGATGCTGCTGTAGCTTAAACTTCGAGAACTCCTGCTAGTAACCTGGATCCTGATATTAGTATTTGTGGACTAGATGATAATCTTTTTCTGGGACTGATATTCATTGTAAGACTCCTAGGGGGAATTCAATTGGTCGCGTTACTTGAAAAAGTAACGCGGCCTGCGCACTATTTGAATTAAATTCCACCCCTAATGTAACTTTTACAATGGTCTGCACCCGGAACAGAGTTTATGACCCACTCTCAATATTTTCCTATACTCCTTGGTCATCCATGCTTGGCTATCCTAGTATTCATTGTAAATAAACTGAGATTGTTTTTCCTTCAGCATCCTGACATAAAGTTACCCTTCATTGCTGAGATGAATATGCATCAGGCACTGGGCATGAAACTGTTTTTTTTGCAATATGGTATTAAGGATAATAAAGTACATCCTAATGCTTTCTTTATGATACAATTTTCAGTGTCAGAGATCAATTATGATGTAGGGAATCGCTAATTATTACTGTAAAGTGGACTTTTGAGGAGCAGATACACTGGTTTGAGTAGTCAATGTGGTTTACATTGGCCATAAAATTCTGATATGTATCAAGTCCTCCAGGAGGTTGAATCCTGACAGGCATATTGGCTACTTTTTTTCCAATTTTACTTCATAATTACATAAAGACCAGTGTCTAGGAATACCAAAGCTAATAGTTTTTTTCCTGAAGCTTTTAATGGGAATATGATGAAGTCTCTGAAATAATACCTATTATTTCTTACTTGCAGGTTTGGGCAGCTCCGACCGAGGATCTGTCTGGTTATATTCTAAAAGCTCAAGTAAAAGCCACTAAAGATACAAGCTCTCACTTTCTGTATCTGGTTGTCTTGTCCAAGGTTCATGAGATTAAATCTCGCGGGTCTTACTGGCATTTTCCAGACTATTAAATTATTGTCCTGAGTGGCATCCTTAAAAAGTATGACAGGGAATTTTTTCTTGCTTGTTAGAGTTGTGCCAGGGATTAAAATTCCAGGGCTCTCCACTCTGATCAGTAGATACCTTTTAGGCCCAAAATAAGACACGGACACATTTATCTATGATTTGTTTTGGAATTATCCTCCTCTAATGTTTTTAATATCATTTGGGTGGTGTATTGATTTAGTAAAATGTCTCATTTTACTAAATCAATCTTCCTAATGGATTGCCTCTTGCTAAAATTCTGCCTTCAGTTCTATCTAGCACATTATCCGGCTACAATATATTCCATAGAATACATTAGAGAGTGTTTTGTTCAAATTTAGGGATCAATTACTTCCTTTACCAACAGACCAATGATCAAACTGAATGAACCAATCAAGCTTTAGAACAATATTTGTGGTATTGTGTCTCATTTACATAATTATATTTTTTGAGCAATTGCTTTTTGTGGAGTTTGCTTGTAATAGCTCCTCTCAGTACTGCTGGTACCTCACCTTTCTATTGCGTTTATAGATTTCACTCAGTGTTTTTATTTACTGAAATCTGTTATGTATTTTCCAATGCAAGGTTGTTATAAGAGCCAATACTTTTAACATTTTACAATGGCAAGTTATTTACGCTCCAGTAATACCACCCCCTACAGAACAAACTTTACACTGATCCCATAAGGATCACACAGAGCTGTAAACACCACTCTCTGCTCCACAGCAGTGAAAACCTTGCATTCCCAATGCTATATACATCCTACTTGCTATAAACCACTATATTTAAATAGCTTCAGTTGTAAGCATCAATCGTTCTCCCTTACTTCTAAGTGTAGTCCTCTGCATATTACTCAGCGATATAAACATCTACTACTAACCTCTTCTATCACAACCTAGTAGCCATAAGATAAGCCTCACTCCCTCTCCTCACTCTCTCCTCACTCTCCCTCTGTCTTCTCACCCCCCCCCCCCCAGAGACCAGAGATCCTCAAAGGAATTAAGCCTACTATACATTGAACCTCATCTCCTCAAGAACATCTTACACAATAATATTCTTCTCCTTAAGTCACCTACAAGGATAATAGAAGAACACTTTAATTACACCACATTGCACAAAGGACACTCCACACTATCCTGAGATAGCATTGATGGAAGCGGTACCATGGTAGTACAAATATCTCCATGGTTATTGCTAAATTGGCTTCCCCATGCAAAGGCATGAAAAAAACTTTGCCAGTGATAGCTGCTTTGCATGGCCACTTGCAAGTTTATGATTATGTGATATAGATAATGTCCCACACAAGAAACACCCTATCTATTAATACTACTATATTACATTATATGTAGTTCCAAAGAATATCAAAGTGATGATATGAGGTGCTGCTTTCAGTAGTGATATATGGTATGAACAGAGAAGGAAAGAAAGAATACTACTGATGAGGAAGGCACACCCATGAAGCAGTTCCTATATTTGGATATATTTCCTAAGTTTATGATTATGTTTACACTACAATCTAAGTCCATGTATATAGGACACTGACAGGTGGGAACGTGTTTCTGCTAAGTCACCCATTCAGCGCACGCAATACAGTAGGTCCCACGTGGAGACACTTAGACAAGGGCCCTTTGTTGTCATGTAATGCAAATTAGGTTGTATTTTATCTGCAGTTTCCGACAAAGTCCACGTTAGACACTAACATGTTTATAACTATGTTTTCACCGACAATAAGAATGTATTGTCATTTGATAAATACGCCTCTATGTTCTTAAAATTAGAAACTACTACTGAGTATGTTAGACATTTACTTATAAATGCTTTTATCTTGCAAGTGTGTAGACTACTAATGGAATAGTACTTCACAAATTAGATGGCTTTATATGTATTGAGGCTTAATTGACAACATGGTGCACTGTATACAGATGTGCTGAAAACCATAACAATCAGATTCTAAGTTTCTTTTTTTAGTGCAATTTGCAAAATTAAAGCAAACAATTGAATGATTGCTGTGAAATACAGCAGATTTGTTGACATAGCCTCATATTATTGAATAAATAAACTTGACTACTTTTGATGCTGAGCATGGCTTTATTTGTGTATTTAATTTTGCACGTTTTACATTTAAAATAATTACCTTTATCTGCCTGGATTGTACATTGATCTTTAGCGTATCTGCTAAATATGCTTCCACATCTGCTTTATTAGCCAAAAGTGGGATACAATATACATTTTTAATGACCATTTTTACCTATCCTAATCAAAAATCATATATTCTTATAGATTTTCTTTTTCAGACGGATTTGAACTGTATGTGTATAAAGCTTAATTATGTATGCTCTAGAGGTTTTATTTATCAGAAGGGTAGATGTGTTTTGAATTTCAATGTCTGGTAAAGTCTTCCAATAATTTTCACAGATAAGGCAATTTAACACTATTTCTTCTAGTAATGGAGTTTATTTAAGAACTCATAATCTGCAAGATAATAGCAAAGCAACTGAGGAAACAATTTATAGATATATTGCTTGATATCTGATTGGTTTGTTGACATAATTTGCCCTTCCCTTAGCCCCATTTACTACATTGAGTACAGTCAACTAGCATTTTTTGCATGATGCACAGTTTTATTGGGGTAGATACTATCCTTCGATCTGTAATAATATTAAAATATTGATATAATTTTAAAACATTGTGTTTTACTCTATACAGCAATTATTCCCAGCCAGTATGCCGGGACAGATTTATGTGGGTGGGATATGTCACAAGAATTTAGGTGTGATATGTTTCATGATTCCAATTTTATTCATTATATTATTTTGAAAAACGTTGTACCATGGAAAATGTGAAGTAAATGGAGTGGTGGGTTTTTAATAAGTAAAATAGAATACAAAAACTTTGAATGCATTTTTATCACAAATTTTGGGAGTTTAAGGAGAGTTTCCAGGAAACATTATTTTACGGCTACTATTAAAGGTTGAAAATTAGATATACCTAAATATTTAAAACAACTTTACCTTATGCTGAACTATCTTAATGTAATTAACATCTAGAACTCAGAAAATTATTCCACAGATAATTATCCTAGATATTTTGAGAAATCTAGTTGGGATGACTAGAACTTTACCTGTTGGTTAATATCTTTTGGGGATACAGAACTTTAGTATTAGTAATGCTATGTAATGGTGAATACGTTCATGGAATATATGCTTTATAATCATAATGTGGAGAAAATGTCCAAGCTGGTAAAATTTACATTTATTCTAAAAGTCCATGCAGCTTTAGAAAATACATTATGTAAAATAAGGTTACTGTTATGAATCCCATGCATCATGTAATAAGCTAATTCTAAATAGATTTTCCTCTGTATTTCCAAAGTTTGATTTTGATGGAGCCAATAAAAATTCTTAGTTCAAGGATAGATTGTATTAATTTTAATATTTTCTATGTAGACCCTCCTATGATAAGTTTCTGGCATTTCCTATGCTCCCATCTATAATATAAAAGCCTAGCGGCGTGTGTTAGTCTGTGAGTGAAAAAAAACAAAACAAGCTGCAGCGCCACCTGCTGGGTGGAGTTATACACTGACCTACTAAATTCTTAGCATTATCTAATATATAAAAGTAAAAGCCTAGCGGCGTGTGTTAGTGTGTGTGTGTGTGTGTGGAAAATACTATTTTCTCAGAAAGGGCTCATCCAATTGACCTGAAATTTGGTATACTGACATTATTTGACAAAAAAATTAGAATAGTGAAGTCAGTTAACTTCCATCATCCCCCCTTCCCTCCATGGGAGGGGTAGTAAAGGCTAAATTTACGAGTTGAGGGGTTAAACTCATTTTCGTGAGGTAATTTTACCTCATGAACACACATTAAAAAGGGCGCTTGCGTCGGGAAGTAATGCTCTTCCCCTGAGGAGGCCTTGGCTAGGCCCAAATGCATGACAAGAACCTTTTTAAGACCTTAAGTAGCTTGATTTGACTAGAATGCATGAGTATCATGCACGGGTTAACTTGTATGAAATATAATGTATTCACTATACTATTAGTTGTGTGAAAAATATAAAAAGTGCTTACAGTATAGGCACTCATCAGTTACCAGTGCACGAATAAGGACTGTAAGTTAATTTAAACAAAGTTTCATTTAAAAGATATAATCTGGGGAGGGAGGCTGCATGATTTTCATTTATTTATTCATTTATTATCCCATCCTGTTTATATATTACCAGCCTGTGACATGCATTGTCATATGCAGTCAGATAACATGCATGGCATTGATTTATTGTACAGTATGTAACATGTTTGTATCAGCTTTAATTCTAAAAAAAAATGGTTTGTTTAGTTGTTTATTTATAACATCCATTGATTTTGTTATTTTATTTGCTGTTGTATAATACTATTTATATATTGCTGGACTGTGACCTCAAGTAATCAGAGCTTCCTACAGTAGCTCGAATTCATTTCAATGTATCATTCATTTCATCTAATGTAATGTTAACTATTACACATTAGCATGCTAGTCTCTTTCTGTGTTCATCTCTTACCATCATACAGAAAAAGTACTGTAGTTGTAATGTGATATCATTCCACTGTTTTCTCCATGTTTACCAACCTACATGGTGTATTGTGCAGTCAGATAACATTCTTTTCAATACTTTTTCTGTTTTCTGATGTATGTGTCTCTGATTATCACACTTCACAGTAATTACATGCATCTACCCTATTTGTAGTGCACTAGTGACCGTTCTTAACTTAAATATTGACACATGAAGTGTTTACACCTGTGGAAGAACTAACATTTTAATTTATAACAGTACATGCTGTACAGCAATATACTTTGATACTTCAAATGTAATACAGTTGTTACATTCCTGTAGCTACAACATTTTACTTGATTGTAATAACAAACTCAAAATGGCTGATTTATAACATTATTGCAAGTTTCTGACAGCAGCTCCTCTTTGCTTTTAGGGTTTGCCACCTTCCAACTATGTTTTGTTAATAATGTACAGACTAATTCAATTGTATAAACTTATAATAAAATGAACAAAAATATAAACAGTAATTTGGCAAACCAACAAAAGTATATCAACTGTGTTACAGTTTATTAGGGTATAGTACTAAAAAGCACAAGAAAGCTGCAGATGTACTATTTTATAGGTCATTGACTTGCAAAAGACAGTGACCCAAGGTCCATGGTTTGTATATGTAAGGGTCAAGGGGCAGTTTTTCCAAAACATACTCAATCTGTAATTGGAAAAACTGTATATCCATAATGCTAACAAAAGATAAACACAACATAATTAAACATCTATTCATTATAAAACATCTGAAATGTGCACTTTGTTCTCACAGAAATGAGTGTAAAGTGGTTTTCTGTGTCTTCTCTGACACAAAAGATGCTATCCAATTCTGTGCAAGGAGATACCGTCAATGTTTTAAGCTTTGCAGTTGGGATTTATATGGACATATAGCACCTACTGTATTGTTCAATACAAAATTAATTTAATCACCATCAATCCAAAATCTCCATATCTGTCAGAGTTTATTTTTCTCAGACTAATGAAATAAAACTTAATTATTTTACAATTACAATTCCTTATACTTCATCACTGTTATTAAAAAATTGTCACATTTGCTACACCGTTGAGAATAAGTATAGGCAATATTCATAAAAGAAAAAATAAAAAAATCATGAATAGCCCTGGACCAGCTCATGAGATTCTATTCAGCTGATGCTTTGCCCTGGTACGATAGAGATATGAGGTTTATTCCTAAAGAATAGACATGTTAAAATGTACATGTACATATGTTTAATTTGAGAGTATCACATCAATGAGTTGTCAAGCAAGGGCCCGATGTAATGTTTTCTCTTTATTTATATCCCATATCATGGAGAAAATTCTGTGTGAAAAATATATCTACAAAGTTTTGCTGGATGAGGTTGACAATCAGTGGGTTTGCATGATTAAGGAATGTAAATGCTGATATGTGCCGTATTTTGAGTAAAATCGCAATGTACATTCCCAGAAATGGACCATATGCCAGTGAACACAGCAACTTCCAACTAATCTTCGAGTGCAATGGACCATTACTACAGCCTACAATTTCAAGGGCATGGACTGGTTGCATGCAGGTAGTCAATGTACAGTAAGGGCGTGGCAAGTCTGAGCACATGCAGCAGAGTCTGATTCAAGCTTTTGACGGTAATGTATGCATGTTATCACGTGTTTGCAATGGGTTATTTAGATTATTTCAAAATTTCTCTTTATGATCACAGCAACATCTTAGCATCACAAATACAATGCAGATCACTTGCATCCAAAACCATATCATTGCTCACATATATGATCATGTGTGGTCACGAATGAATAAAACACTCCAGAAAACATTAAGGAGCCCATGGATGGGGAAGATCTTCCACATTCTGGCTTCATAAATTTCAGGGGTATCCTTATTTGAAAAAGGATAGTCCTCTCTTGATGATGTCCCCCCTAGTAGTTTTTGTTTGGTGATCACATGTAATTGCCAGACAATAATACCCTACAATTCAGAAAATATTATGGAATCTAGAATGTGGGAGAGGATTGGTAATGCCTATCTTGGCTCATGAAACTATTTTGACCCCTTATTTGAAAGAGAACAGTCCCATTTTGATGTGCCCAATAATAGTTATTGTTAGGGATCACAGACAATAACAGCCTACATTACAGGAAGCTTTAACAAGTACAGAGATAGGGAGGGTTCTAATGCTCAGATCTCCCCCATCCTATCTTAAATAAACATTATAGGTACCCTCATTTGACGTGTTAGGTTGTTTATTTCTAAAAATGGACTACCCATATTATTCCTATGCAAGTTATGCATCCAACCTTCGTTCCAGCTCCTACTGCGTCCTCCTCAGTCGGGGAGTGCTTGGAACATACATGGAACGCACCAATGCTAACTACAAGTATATTTAAAAACCTGTAGATATAGTAAAATATCCAAGATGGCAATATTTACTACTCACATAATTGATTAAGGATAAAGCATCTACTGTATTAAATTTTAATGAAAAACATAAATGCAAAGTTATGAAATTAAACAATAAAACTATTAGATATAATTGAGGGGCATCTGTTATATAACCAGTGAAATAAAACAGAAACAAAGCTACCATGCTTAAAAATGTCATAACAAGCAATAGTTTTCAATTAGGAACTACAAGTCCCATAATAGCATGCAGTGCCTGCAATGAGTCTGAAAGGACAACAGATAAATCCACTTAGCAGGCACCTGTCAAAATCATATATTGTGGGATATCTCTTCGACTCAATAAAGCAATACAGATGGCATGCAGTTATAACGCTCCAATCTGATAGTTTATAACAGTCCAAGAGCTAGATCCACTTAGCAAACACTTTCCAAGTGCATGTATTTCATGAGATTTCTCTGTCCACAAAAGTGTAGCTCCAATCAGATAGCATATGACTGACACCTGCCAATGTCTTACATCTGAAGACTGCAGTTTTTATGGTAGCTGTTGCATGCAATTCATTCATATAAAACCCATGTATATGTTAAAAAAAACATTTTACAATGTAAGTTGACAGCTTTCAATGGTCATCTCTGCAGTGATCTCATTACGCTGCACCTGACTGTGTGACCTGTATCTTAAGTTAGTCACCACACACTCTGGAATGGCTAGAAAGTAGCTCACAAGAAAAATGACTCATTTATTAGACGTTGCACATTTGCACATTGAAGTGTTTCATCTCTGTTATGAGGTTTTTCAAACATAATGAATTTTGTCTAAATGCTTGTATATAAACCTTCCCTTATATAAAGCGCCTCCTCCTTCATTTTAATTAACGGACAGCTGCAATGCAATCATGCACTGCTCATTGCTGTTAATGGGCAAATATGAATAAAACGTAGAAAAATTGAGAGCAAAATAAATGAATGTAAGATTTAAAGCCTAAACATCCTCTCTCACACACCTGTCATCTACAAGAAACATGAAACAAATATGTTCAACACCTGTAACTATTAACCAACATGGATCTCCCTCATGTTCTAGATTTTCTATGTATATTAACCTTCTTAATGATAAGATTGGTCATTAGGACTCATGGCTCCTCATAAACCCCATGGCTGTTTGAGCGGCAAACATTCAAGATATACTAGATGTAGTTTTATAAGTAATTATAAGTAAGATTTAAATCAGGTTCAGTACAACCAATGAAAATGTTAAAATTATGAGTTTTGTCAAATGTGAGACCTCATGTATAATTTATGTATTACAGTATCCATGTCAAAAACAACACATAGTTAGAAATACTTGCTCTCTGAATATTTCCTTTATGGAATATACACCTAACATCATTAAGGGAGCATTAGCATAGTTGCATAGTTTTTGCATAGTATTTGCTTGGCTTGCATTTTTGTACCCAGCTAAAGTAGATAAATACATTGTTTTAGTTTCTTTTATAATATTATGGGACATATTAAATAATGATCATACATTATGAAGTCACCCACTTTCCTTTGCTTTGCAAAGTGAATGCTAAATTTAAGGGAAAGTTACTTGTTCTCCTGATAATTTTGAGTTAAGAAGACAAATCATGGTGTTTCTTATATGATTAGACCTCATTAACTGTTTTGTAGTTGGACTGAATGTTAAGTATTAAGTTAGAAATTCTAAATCGCAGAAGTTATTCTTGGTGCACTGTCTATTAGCAGTATGTATGCAGGCTGATTAATAGTACAATCTAAGATATCTGCACCAGTTTCTTGTACTCAGCAGCGGAATTATTTTTCTTTTTGTCTTGTACGTTACATTTCAAAGGTGTTATATTAATATACCATATATTTCAGTTATTCAGTACATTAATATAGTAACACTAAAATGCCTAGTATTAATATAACAAAATATCCAAAGACCAAGTTACCATTCATTTACAAACCATAACTTATTTATAGAGTTTGTAACTAATTTGCTACTTCTATGTTTAATGTTGCTAATTTTCCAAAAGAAGATGTAAACTAAGTAGAGTACAAATGGAAACATGGCTATCCTTTAATAAAGTTTTCTTCCCCACTATTTACAAATGTAATTAATAATTAATTATGGTGCACAAAATTATTAGCCATTTGTAACCTGACAAAAATGTTATGAATAGATATGAATGTAGGTTTAATTTGTTTTAGTAGATAACATGTGTTTCTTCATTTTGTTTTCTAAACAGTCAGGTTTGGGAGATGTCATTTGAAATCCAAACCTTTGTCCAGGTGTTAATAGGAAGACCTGCTATAAAACCTCAAAATATACATTTGAGGTTAAAATTTTTAATTTGATTTCAATAATAAAACATGAGGTTATTTGCTTACTAATTACGTTAACTATTTGCTATTATAATTATATGTACTATATTTTCAAACAATAATATTAATTCTTCAACCTTCCAATTTCTTAAAATTTCTATCCATTAACCAAGTACCCATTGGCTAAGTGTACCATATGTGGCATGGTAGATGATTTATACCGATTTCATACTGCCGCCCCGGCAATATCCCGGGTTTTTCAAGCTGGGTTTTTGCTGGGGCTCAGAGCGTCCCAGCTCAGAAACACCATTCATACTGCACCTCGGACCCGGGAATTTCCCGGGTTGACCCCATTCATACTGCACAAGTCTGTGCCCTGGCAATTTGTGGGAATCATCACCAGAGCAGTTTTTATTGGCTGAAAAATGGTGATGTCATTGAAAGGTGACTGTTTTTTTTTTCTTCCACGGGCTTCCACCGATGACATCATCCTCCAGAGACAGGCAGACAGCCAATCAGCTTGTTTTCTGTGCAACCCGGGTTGAAAAACCCGGGTTGCACCATTCATAGTGCAGGCGACCCGGGAATTACCCCTCGATAAATCCCGGGTTGAAGACCCGGGTTTTTAGACCCGGGATTTTTGACTTGTACCATTCATACTGCACCAAGACCCGGGTCGTTTGAGCTCGCCCCTGGAAAAACCCTGGATTTTGGTGCAGTATGAATGGGGTATTATAAAGCTGTGAGCATACTTACAGTTATAATAGTACTCAAGATGTCACCATGAACTACAATTCATACAATTACACCAAAATATCCAAATTTGCAATATTCTATCTTAGAATTTGTCTTCTTTGTCACAACTTTCTTTGCTCTAATTACTTAATCTCTTCCATCTGATCCCAACTTATACATTCAAGCTGTTCACATACCTTTAATGATTTAACATGGAATTAATGATGCCAAAATGTTGTCCTGTATATATTTCCAATATTAGACTCTTTAAATTGTATATAACCGATTAACGCTTAGACACAAGATAAATACCAAAGCAGACACATAGCTTACTTATCCAATTCCACTTCATAGCTTCCTATTTGTCATTACCACTACTGAATTTTGCTGAAAACTTCCAGCACTATTTATTCACTTCAGCATAAATTATACAAAAGGTAGTTTAATACTCGTCTCTTATGCTCCCTGTTACCAAAGGACAATTGTAACCTGTTTCTATGTTCACACATAGTTCTGTACATTTCAGCAACATTCCTGATCTTTAAAGGATACAATTTCCATATACTGTATCTTATTTTCTGGTTTTTTTCCCATTACATCTATAACTTATACATTTCTATATGTTTGCTTTATTATTCATCTAAGGGTTCCCAATAACAACACTGCATCTTGAACATCAAATGTTTTCTAATCACCAAATGCACACCCAGTAATGCCAGGATGCCACTATCTAAGAATTATATAGTGAAAGTAACAGGTTGCCCTAAAAGCCACAATAAGTGATGTGAAGCTCCTGTAAACTGTGCAGACAGTGTGGTATGAAACATTCCTGTGCATGATAAAAAAAAAGTTTATATATCCAAATGGGGTCTCATTTGACATGGCCGTGCTTGCATAAAATACAAATCATCATCATCATCATCATTTATTTATATAGTGCTACTAATTCCGCAATGCTGTACACAGAACTCACTCACATCAGTCCCTGCCCCATAGGAGCTTACAGTCTAAATTCCCTAACACACATAGACCAGGGTCAATTTGTTAACAGCCAATTTACCTACCAAAATATTTTGGAGTGTGGGAGGAAACCAGAGTAACTGGAGGAAACTCACGCAAGCATGGGGAGAACACAGATTATGCCATAGTTATCCCTATGAAATATATTAGGCTATTCCAGACTGTTATCTCTGGGGCCATATACTAAGCTTTATCCTGGGTTTATACTGAAGAAATGTATTAAGATATGGAATCTGCAGGTTGCTCGTTAACCTGTTGTTTATTTGCTAAGCCTTCTGTCATCTCTGAGCAACCACCAATGTTAAAGAGGACCTATCATAATTTCCTCAGATGTTATATTTTTATTTTACTTTTTAGTTTCTTCCAGTTAATAAAAAAAAGGTTCCACTGGAACACGGGTTACATGGGAGAGACCATTTAATTTAAAGTCTTGTTTATGTGCTACCCTCCCTCTGGTGCCAGATTTCTCCAGGCCACCCAGCAGTTGAGTCCAACTTTAGTTTTTAGACTACACGATGCTTCATACAAAGCCATTTTCCTGTTTACCTATAGATCTCTTGCTGTGTGGGCCGGACGAAGCCATCCTCAGAGAGAGCATAGCATGTCAAAATTAAAAATTAAAATTAAAAATCATATCAACCACCTTGGTGATAGGTCCTCTTTAAGCTATTTCACATATTCTAATATGTCTTGTCATGTATTTTAAATGTGCATGTGTATTTTCAATAAGTTTTTTCCTATGCCTTACATTGCACAATGTTAACTATAGACCTTGCTCCTGCCTCTATTTGAAAATCTACAGAGACCTGTAATTCGTTAGCACTAATTTAATGAATTATTTTGGGATAGTCTAATAAATAAAGGTAAAACCGTGGCAGCTAGGAGGGATCAATAATATATTTTTATTATAAAAAAGAGGACTGTACTGTAGAATGTCTTGGAGCAGGGTATTTTCTAATGCAATTAGATTGCATCACAAAAATATTACCTTTTTGCTCATAAATATGTATTCACATTTCATATGGTTAATCAGCTTTATTGTATCTTTACAGCAGTACTTGTCTAGCATCATAAAATGTAGAAAGACACACTCCGAAGCAGAAACCAGTACAGTGCATAATTCCAAATGCATACTGTAGCCAATATGTTTGTCAGCAAATGCGATTTCAGTACATAATGGAGTAGTTTAATGTAAATGTGTGAAGATAATGCCTTTTTTCCTCATTCTTCACTTTGTAAAATATCTGACAGGTTAAAAAAAGCATACATTATTCACTGAGTGATTTAATTAAATAAAGCTGATTGTTATTTACCTCTGCAATTCATGAACTAGATTTGATAAACTCTTCAAAACTTGAGCATTGCTGGATATAGAAATCTTTTATTACATTCGACTGTTAGGCTCAGCACTTGGCTGTAAATGCTTCATTGAGTCAAAGCATAAAAGGCATTGTGGAAGTTCAATGGATAAAGTCTTATTGCTGTAAATTCTTTGACCTGAATAAGTAACTTTCTTCTCTCTGCTTGAGGTGTCCAATATGGGGAGGAGAAGGTTTTTACAATTGAAAATAAAGTAAAGTTGACATTTTCACTAGAAATAGAATGGAGATTGGGGCCTATTAAATTTATATTTGATTTTATAAAAAAAAAATTATGCCGTTAGTCAAGAAAACTACAGAGCAAATCTAAATAGCTTTTAAGCCTGGAGCTGATTAACTCCCACTTTCAGCAAAATATGCCATGGAAGTCAACAGTAATTATTATTAGAAATGAAAATACCACAGGATGATTCACTCCCTGAAATATATGAACATCAATTAGCTGACATTATAGAGTGAATTTAATTTTAAAATGTTGCATATGGTTTAAGTGCTAGAATGTACATGTTATTTTCTTCTTGTATTTCTTTTTATTTGGAATCACGGGGTCTGTTCTATTGGTGCTGATGACAGATCTAGGATTACTCTTCTTGAAAATATTTTATTCCAAATAAAATATATATTTAAGGCTTTAGCTGTATAATTATATACTGTTTAAATTAATATATTAAATGTTGCTTAAGGATGAAATTATATTGGTCTGTTCGACTCACAGGTTGTGTATATCAACTTCTATTTCTTTCATGTTTCTATATAGCAAAGCCCTGAGATCTGTTATCCAGAAACCCATTATCTGAAAAGTTCTGAAAATCAAAAAAGAAAAAATTAATATATGCACGGCGGTTCAGTAATAATGTCATACACACTGACAGCATCAACCAGAATTTCCTTTTACAGTCACTGTGCAGAACACCGTCATGCAATTTAATAGGGAAGGGAATGATACATGGCAAGTACGGTGTTTGGAAAGACAGGCGTATTTAAGGCATGGTGCATTATTACCTCTAAGGTAAATTACTGAAGAGCCCTTATCTGGACAAACATACCTATAATTCCATATAATAATTCCAATATCTTAATATATTTCCTCATGCCCCTTAATGCATCATTTTATTTTTGCTGTATTTGGTACTTTACATGTAGGCACGTGCTATTTGTACCTTTTTTCTTAATTTTTAAAATATTTTGCTTCTTTCTTCTATGCCTATTTTTTTGGTCAGCAAAAACATGATCAAAAAGTACAAATGTCAATCTGGAAAGTATCACAGTAAGATGGAATTTAAATAGAAAATATACTCTTATCGTTAAAACATATGGGACCTGATTCATTAAGGATCTTAAATTAAGAAACTTCTTATTTCTGCCTCCTGGACAAAACCATGTTACAATGCAAGGGGTGCAAATTAGTTTTCTGTTTTGCACATAAGTTAAATACTGCCTGTTTTTTCATGTAGCACACAAATATCAACTTTAAATTTCAGTGTACAAATAAGCTATCAAGTATTTGTGTGCTGCATGACAAAACAGTCAGTATTTAGCTTATGTGCAAAACAGAAAACTAATTTGCACCCCTTGCATTGTAACATGGTTTTGTCCAGGAGGCTGAAATAAGAAGTTTCTTAATTTAGGATCCTTAATGAATCAGGCCCATGGTGTGAGTACTTTTCCACAAAGAACAAATATACACATATTTGCATTCATTAACATTTGTTGGTGCTAATGTTGAATATCTGTAAAGGTCTCCCAACTCGACAACTCCTTTTTGCACAAGGGGCCTGATTCTTAAATTAAGAAGTTTCTTATTTAAGTCTCCTGGACAAAACCATGTTACAATGCAAGGGGTGAAAATTAGTTTTCTGTAACGAAGTGTCATTGCAGAAATAAAATTACTAGGTCTGGCAGGCTTGGTCTTCTAAATCTGCAGTCCCATAATGTACAGTGTTATAAAAGTTACACACAAAGAGGAAAGCTCCTATGCTAAATGTCTTTGCTGAAATTCAAATACTAGTGCTGGCAGGCTTGGTCTTCTGAATTTGCAGTCAAATTGTACGGTGTTATATCAATTACACACAAAGAGGAGACTCCATTGCTCCATTGCTAATTGTCATTTCTGAAATCCAAATACTAGTGCTGGCAGGCTTGGTCTTCTGAATTTGCAGTCAAATTGTACGGTGTTATATCAATTACACACAAAGAGGAGACTCCATTGCTCCATTGCTAATTGTCATTGCTGAAATCCAAACACTAGGGCTGGCAGGCTTGGTGTAAATCTACAGTCAAATTGTATGGTGTTATTGAGGTTACACACAAAGTGAATAGCTCCATTGCTCCATTGCTAATTGTCATTGCTGAAATCCAAATACTAGGGCTGGCAGGCTTGGTGTAAATCTGCAGTCAATTTGTATGGTGTTATATAGATTACTCACAAAGAGGAGAGCTCTATTGCTAATTGTCATTGCTGAAATTCAAATACTAGTGCTTGCAGGCTTGGTCTTCTGAATTTGCAGTCAAATTGTATGGTGTTATATCGATTGCACACAAAGAGGAGAACTCCATTGCTCCATTGCTAATTGTCATTTCTGAAATCCAAATACTAGGGCTGGCAGGCTTGGTCTTTTGAATTTGCAGTCAAATTGTACTGTGTTATATAGGTTATACAAAAAGAGGAGAGCTCCATTGCTAATTGTCATTGCTGAAATCCAAATACTAGGGCTGGCAGGCTTGGTGTAAATCTGCAGTCAAATTGTATGGTGTTATTTAGGTTACACACAAAGTGAAAAGCTCCATTGCTAATTGTCATTGCTGAAATCCAAATACTAGGGCTGGCAGTTGGCAGGCTTGGTGTAAATCTGCAGTCACATTTTACTGTGTTATATAGGTAACACACAAAGAGAAGAGCTCCATTGCTCCATTGCTAACAGGGCAGTCTTTCCCATTGGGCATGCTGGGCAACTGCCTGGGGGACCCTCGGTCAAGGGGGCCCCATTGGCAGGGCTGTGAAGTAATAAAGAAAATAAAAACTTACCTTACTGCGGTCACGCAGTGGTGATCCGGCTCCCTCCCTGTTCCCCCCCTTCGTGCTGCGCTCGCACTGAATGTCAGACATGACATCAACACGCCGGACATTTTCAGTGAGTAGCAGAACACAGAGTAGCCACGACCTGATGGACAAGCAAGCGAGGAAGGAAGAAAACAGAAAAGAAACGTAAAGAAGTGAAATAGGCGTTAGAAAGGTAAGTGAAGGGGGACAAATAGAAGAATAATGGAGGGCACAGGCACAGTATCTGATACAGTGACGGGGGGAGGGGGGACCAGATGGTGCATGATGAAGGAAGAGAAACAGGAGCATAATGGAGGGCAGTGTCTGATACAGGAGCAGACCAGAAGCATGATGAAATGGGACAAACAGGAGCATAATGGAGGGCACAGTGTGTTGAACACATTGATAATAAATTATTCATAATTTATAATAATAATTTTGATTGTGTTGTACACTTTAATAATTATTCATAGTTTATATTTTGTTTGTGTTCAAAACTTGATAAATAATAAATAATTCATAGTTTATAATTTTGTTTATAATAAAAAAAAATATGTGGATTAATCTCTGTTGTACAGCATTTTTAATGTTTTAAATCTTGACCTTTTTCTGCAGGTAACAATATATATAAACTTAATTTTATCGATAATTTACATTTTTATTCCTGTGAGTGGTCGTGTAGGTAGGGGCCCCAGTGTACTGCTTTGCCTGGGGGCCCATAATGTTGTTAAGATGGCCCTGATTGCTAATTGTCATTGCTGAAATACAAATACTAGGGCTGGCAGGCTTGGTCTTCTGAATTTGCAGTCAAATTGTTCTGTGTTATATAGGTTACACACATAGAGGAGAGCTCCATTGCTTCATTGCTAATTGTCATTGCTGAAATCCAAATACTGTGGCTGGCAGGCTTGGTCTTCTGAATTTGCAGTCAAATTGTGCGGCGTTATATAGGTTACACACAAAGAGGAGAGCTCCATTGCTCCATTGCTAATTGTCATTGCTGAATTCCAAATACTAGGGTTGGCAGGCTTGGTGTAAATCTGCAGCCACATTGTACTGTGTTATCAAAATGGATTCACAGCAGTACACAGAAGACCGAAGTTTTATTGAGACAGACACAAATATAGGGAAGGGTGCATAAATTAAGGCAAGACATTCAACAAAACATCAAACAGTGATGGGGGAATGGGTTGGAGGGGGTAAGGAAGGTGGAGACACAAGCCCAAGGTTTTATTGAATAAACGGACACATAAGGGGAGAAGGAGAAGAGGGAGACAGAAAATGAATTATCCTTCTCTTCCTCAGGACTGTCAGTGGTGGATTGTCATCTTCTCCCTTTTCAAGATGAGACGATTCCTGGCATGCCAAATAGCATCCTCAAAGCAGTTTATAAGGCGCCAGGCCTACTGGATTGCACAAATGGTGTAGAAAAAAATCCATAAAATACCAAATGGTATGAAAGGAAAGTTCTGGGCACACTGTCCTTAAGTTCATGTGCCCCACTGCAACAGTGCCTGTGCAGTGGCGTAGTCCCAAAAAATATGCTGTGCTGTTTTCCTTCTGGTGATGCAGAAGGGGCAGTGGACATAATGGCACAGGTTCCGGGAGTGCATGAATATCCTGAGAGGCAGACCTCCCTGGATAACCATCCATGCAATGTCTTTGTGTCTATTAGCCTCTTAGAGGCCACAGTCTCCCACACGTGGTTTGTTGTTGCAGCAGAGAGCCCTGGAACAGACTCCATAATGTCTTTAGCTCTGATGAGCTTGTGGACAGTTTTTGGCTTCCAAAAGTTTGGTTTAAGTCCTTTCAGATGGTGCTCTCTCACAAATTGTCCAACATCCAGGTAAAACCAAAGTGTAATCCAGTTGTAAGGGAAGAAGCTGTCCCACTTGTCCCAACCATGGGTCTTCCAAAGAGGCAGGAGGAAAAAGGGATACATGGACTTCCCAGCGGAGCAAATGCTCTTTTCAATAAGAGTTCTGCACATGCAGTTACAGACAAAGATGGCTTGCAGCATGGTGGGGATATTCGGGATCCCTTTCCCACCTTTGAGGGTCTCCTTGTACATGACCATCTGCCCCACTTCATATTATACCACAGGGCAATGCCCCCATTTCCTAATTTGCAACAGAGAAATTCCCCCACCTCATATTATGCCACAGAGTAATTGCCTTGCCCCATTCATATTATGTCACAGAGTAATGCCCCATTCATATTATGTCACAGAGTAATGACCCTTCATATTACACCACAGAGTAATGCCCCCTTCATATTATTCCTCAGAGTAATGCCCCCTTCATATTATTCCTCAGAGTAATGCCCACTTCATATTATGTCACAGAGTAATGCCCCCACTTCATATTATGCCACAGAGTAATGCCCCCACTTCATATTGCGCCACAAGGTAATGGCTCCTACATTTTATGTCACAGAGTAATGCCCCGTTCATATTATGCCACAGAGTAATGCCCTGCCTTCATATTATGCCACAGAGTAATGTCCCGCCTCCATATTATGGCAGCGTGTGTTCCAAATGCCAAACTTTCGGTTTTTCCTGTTACTAGGTGGAACGCATTTATTCTTTATTGTTCCACTGTAGTACAAGCATCCGGATTGTCGCATATGTCAGTATTAAGCAGATTAAATGCTCTGCGTCAGGGTGGGCTCCGCCAACAAAGAAAAGGGGTGTGTTCCTATGGCATCGGGGCCCACCGGAGATTCTAGGATTCTGGTGGACCATTCTGACGCTGGGTTTGAGTAATACATATACTGTCCATGCTTACATTACTTCTGCAAGCAATGTTGTGCTTTGTTAATAAAACTGTTGTCCATATACCGTAAAAAAATAAATAAACAATCCTCCACCATCCTTTGAATGTTAACAGTAGGATCTGGTGGAGTTACGACAGAGGTATCTCAGTTTTTGGTCAATTATTTTATACCAGACCAGATGTCAAAATGTTGTGCTGAGTCATCTGCATCATCCATGGCACTCTTGGGAAAGCTAACATTTTTCCTAGCAGTAGCTGCCTGAAAAATGAAGGAGGAAACCCCGTTGTGCCATCTGAGCTTTCAACTTGCTCACCAGGAGCTCCTTGCATCTCTAGGTCATTCGGAAGCAAAGAGAAGACATAGCTCTTAAACCTAGGATCAAGTACAGTCGCCAAAATGTAGTGATCCGATTTCAAGATTTTGTTAACTTTTGCAACCTGCAAAGCGAATAAAATAATTGATTTGTTTCATCTCCTCCTTCAGTTTCTCAAGCTGCTTTTCCAAAAGTCTAATTAAGGAAATCACTTGGCTCAAGCTAGCAGTGTCTGAACTCACTTCACAGTTGAATATTTCGAATGGTTTCAGCACCTTGCACAACAGGAAAAGTATTCTCCAATGTGATGGACTAAAATACATTCACCCTCCTTTCCCACTGTCATGGCTTGTGGAGTAAATGTGGATGGCGTTTCGCTGTTCCTCCATCCTAAGGAACATATGAAGTGTGGAATTCAACCTTGTTACCACATCTTACTTCAGTTGGTGGCAGGGCAAATTAAATTGTTCTTGTAGCTGCTGCAATCTCCTACATGCTTTTGCAGAATTCCGGAAATGTCCCGAAGTTTTACGGACCACAGACAGCATCTCTTGCACGTCCCTATCATTTTTTAAAAAGCTCTGCACCACCAAGTTGATTGTGTTAGCAAAACAGGGAATGTGATGGAATTTACCCAGCTGTAATGCTTTCACAGTATTGGTGGTGTTATCAGAAATGACATATCCTGAGGAGAGTCCAAGCGGGATAAGCCATGTAGTAATGACATCCCTTAGTTTTTGTAACAAATTGTCAGCTGTATGCCTCTTAGTGAAGCCAGTGATACACAGAGTAGCCTGCTCGCAAAAACATGACATAGTTGGGAACGTGCTGCTGCTGTTCCTGCTTCTGAAGGCGAATCACAAACTCAGTGGGCTGTCACAGACATATAATCTTTAGTTTGCCCACTTCGTTTGTCCACATATCTGTGGTTAAGTGTACAGTGGCTAGAATGGCTTTTTGTAGCCCAATAATTACAGTTTTACAAACCTTCTGGTATAGGTGAGGAATAGATTTTCTAGTAAAATGATGTTGTGATGGAATTTGGTAACGGGGACATGACCTCAATTAACTGTCTGAAACCAGTTGCATAAATAGTGGATATTGGACGCAGATCTAATAGTCGCCATGGCGTCTGTGATCTTCTTTGCAACTGGGTGACAGTTTTCATACTTGCCTGCTCTTGCAAAGGATTGTTTAACAGACAATTGTTGTAAACTACTAGTAGTCTTCTTCTTGGTCTGCTTCTGGGATGAAGAAATAAAGAATTCTTCTGAGGAATCCTGGATAGGGGAGGAGTCATCTAGTCTTAGCAAATAGGACGCAGGACTAACTCCATTCACTAGTGAGAATATTGATGAGGACGGTGTTGTGGGTGTAGATTCAGGTGCCAGGATATAGGTAAAAGAATAGAGGTAGCTGATTGTGAACTGTTTGTTGTAATTTTTTTAGCATAAGTTTCAGATTTTTACCAAAAGCTTCCCTTGAAATATGTTCGAATGGCGTAACATGGATGATGTTCCTAGATGGTCAAGATCCCTACCTCTACTGACTGTGACTTTACAAACACTACAAATGGCTAGACAATTGTTGGCAGGATTTGGGTAAAAATAATTCAACACATAAGAGGTGAATTTTTTGGTCTTATGCCCAGGCATGGCAATGTTCTTCTTCTTATCACTGACAAGAACTGCTTCCACTGGTGCAGGACTTATACAAAGAACATCATCGTCATCAACATCCTCATTAGCGCCGTTGTCAGCTACACAAATATCCCCCTCATCCTGTTGGAATTCCAAAGTGGCATCCTCAATTTGTGTATCACTGGTACACTTGGGCTGCACATCCACACATCTGCAGAAATGCGGAAAGGAGGCTTCTTTATGAGTGCACTATGAGAAAGTTCAGGCTTACACATAGCACTCATGGATAAACTCTAGACAGGGATTAGTGTCATTTCTGAATCTGAACATACAGTTTCTTCTGCTTTACTGTATATTTCCAGCTCGGCTTTTGAATGACAAGGTCTTGCATCATCATGACTGACCTTACAAGAAGATGCCTAACTGACATCTGCCGAGCCAGCACTCATACAGAAAGGCGATGGCCTGATTCTTTCCTTGCTACTGCATTTGTAGATTGGCATCTTGGAAATTTTATGTTTTTCTGCAGTTAACTTTGCATTGATTACAGGTGTTTTTTCTTTACCAAGGTAAAAGGTGTGTTTTTACATTTTTGTTTCCCGGACTTAAAAACACTAAGCACATTAACATTGGCTTTAGCAGATGATATAGAGGGTTTACTATCATTATGATTGCTGCCAGCAGCTGCTTGGTGCTGCTGGTCTTCTGTGGACTTATGTGAATCCA